>NC_073378.1:41327824-41927824 GCF_028641065.1 Leucoraja erinaceus | reverse complement strand
TTCTCATAGCCGCCGACGTGGATGCTGCCCTGGTGGAGTGAGATTTATACATGTTAGTATTTATACCAGCGACTTTCAGCACCTGCTTGAGCCATCTTGAAATGGTTTGGCTCGTTACCCGACCATAAGGTTTCTTGTGGCTGACCCATAAGGCTTTTTCTCTCCCTCGATGGATTTTAATTGTGTCAATATAGTTCAGTAGGTGGGTCATGGCACATAACCGTGGTTCTGGTGGGTAGGCCCGGAATTCCATGACTGGATTTGATGTTCCTGGTCTGCTCTGTTTGACCAGCCCCTGGATAGTAAATGAGACATGGTCTGGAGTTATGATCATGTTGACCAGTCGTAATAGGTGAAGTGACTGGACTCTTTGTGCTGACACAAGTGCCATCAGCATGACCGTCTTCAGAGTTAATTGTTCCAGGGTGAGGGACCTGGCTGGTGACCATCCCCTGAGGTATGTCAGGACTGCACTGACATCCCAGATATGGGTGTACCTTGGTCTAGGGGGATTGGAGTTAAATATCCCCCTCATGAGCTTGATCACCAGCGGGTGGCATCCCATGGCCTGTTGTCCTGGTGCCTGAATTAAATATGCAGACAGAGCATTTCTGGCTGTATTAATGGCGCTGTAGCTGAGTCCTTCATTATGGTGAAGGCCTGCCAGGAACTCCAGTACATTGGTTACTGTTGTGGTTGAGTAAGTGGTTCCTGTATCCGAACAGTATTTTTCCCACTTCTTGATACTTGACAAGTATTGTTTCCTTGTGGATACATGGTGGGATGCTGTCATGGTGTTGATGGTGTTTTCTGACAATCCCAGGCCCAGCAGGGGCCTTTTCAAAATCTGCAACCCAGGAGTTTAATTATATCATGGCATGGGTGGCTTTTGCCAGATAATGGGTGAGTTAGCAATTCTGGACTACTTTGAAAAGTCATTGGGGTCTCGACGATCATGTCGAGGAGCACTGGGAACCATGGCTGTGTAGGCCAGTCGGGTACTACCAAAATACCTGAAGCAGAGTCCATTTGTATTTTGCATAGTACCCGACTGATGAGGCAGAAGGGAGGAAATGCATAAAAGAAGAAATGTCCCCAGTCCAGCGCGAACGCATCTACCGCTGCTGCCTTAGGGTCTAGTTCCCAAGCGACATACATAGGAACCTGGTGATTTAGTCTGGATGCAAATAGATCGATATCTGGCATGCCATATTGCTTGGTAATTTTAGCAAATACTTTGGGATTTAACATCCATTCGGTGTTATCATTGAATTTGCGTGACCTGGTGTCTGCCACTGTATTTAGCTTACCTGGCAGGTAAGTTGCTGATAGCCAAATATGTCTGTCGACACACCATTGCCAGATTGTGTTGACCAATTTGTCACATGATATTGATTTTATGCCGACCATATGGTTAATATAGGCCATCACCTATTGTCTATTTGTAACCGAATATGCAAGTGATGCATATTTGTTGAATATGCTTTTAATCCATAAAATGCACCCAACATTTCTAGATAATTTATGCCCAGTGTAAGTAGTAACGATGACTCTAGGTTAGTCCATCTACCATCTGTGCTGGATATGGAATTAGTTGCTCCCCAGCCTTGAGCACTGGCATCTGTTTGAATAATTAATGTAGGGTTAACGATGATGATAGGGCTGGAACTATGCCAAATGTTCTCTACCCACCACTGTAGCTCTGATATTGCTTCAGTGGGTAATTTCATGATCCGGTCAAAGTGACCTGCATGTCGTTTTAGTGCCTGAACTTTTGCTCTTTGTAAGTTTTGATAGTGCAGAGGTCCAAATTGTGTAGCTGGAAATGCTGCTATCATCATTCCAATTACTCTCGCCACTTGTCGAATGGTTGGTCGATCGTTAACCATTAAATTGTTACATGTTTGTGCCAATTCTGCTGTTTTGTCTTTTGGCAAAGTTACAGACATGTGGACTGAGTTAATTGTGAAGCCCAGATAGTCCATGGTTGTGGATAGCGTCAACTTAGATTTATCTGGATCTAAGACAAAGCCCAAGGTTTCAAACAATTGTTTGGTAGCTGACACAGCTGATATAGCCAATTCCATGGTTTTGCCTACTATTAAGATATCATCAAGATATGCCATGACAATATGTTTTTGTTTTCTTAATATTGCCAAGGCTGGTTTTAGTATCTTGGTGAATAATCTTGGGGCTGATGTTAATATGTTAGGCAACGCTTTAAACTGCCATAGTTGCCCCATCCAGGTAAATTTCAGGTACCTGCAATGATCCTTATGAATGGGTACTGAATAGTAAGCATCTTTAAGGTTGATGCTTGCCATGAAGTATCCTTTGGAAATCAGTTGTTTGGCAGTGACAAACGTTTCTATTTTGAAATGTATATACTTAACAAACATATTTAGTGAAGTTAAGTCAATGATGATGCGACATCCACCATCTTTTTTGGTTTTAGTGAATATATTAGAGACAAACTCCAAGGGTTCATGTTTGTTTTTTTTCAATGATACCCTATGTAATTAGCCTTACCAGTTCAGCTTGTCCCTCTCATTTTTCTTTAACTGAGAGGGAAAAGACCCTTTGGGGTGAGTGCTGAACTGGTGGCAAGTTTTCTAGAGTAAACTCTATTTTGTATCCAAGAATGCTGTTGAGTATATATTTGTAATTCGTGATAGACTTCCATGCTTGCACAAACAGGTGTAATCTCCCCCCTGTTAGTATAGAACCCCCACTTTTTATATGCTGGAAAGAACCAGACCCACCTACCTCCATGGTTACGGTTGTTTCTTCTGTTTCTTTGTCGGACGATGAGTTTTCTGATGTGTTGTCTGATGTGTTGCTGTGGGTTGGGGGTGGCGCATTTTCCATGGGGTCCGCTCTGGGCCTTGGCCTAAAAAAGGCTTCTGGTGGTGATGTGCGGACCCCGAGCTTTCACCAGTCCTATATGGTTGACGTCGACTGGTGGACGCGGTGGGGTACTGCCGCTTGGGTTTAGTGGGTTTGCTTGTCCCGGGGCCTGCCCTCATGAGGCCAAATGTTTTGAACTCCTCCTCCATGTCCTTTACTTTTTTGGAGTCCTTGCCGAAGAGCAGGATTCCTGGCTCTGTGGTCGGCGTTTTGCACAAACCCGTGAATTTCAGGTTGAGGGCAGGTCTTATTATCTCCTTACGGAGGTTGTTAATTTCGAACTGGGTATTGCACAGCAGTGCAAGTGTATCCTGCTGATTCGTGGTCATTTCCACCCCATCCACGGAATGATTATATGAAGTGATGGCTGAGTCAGGAGCCTGAGGATCCGCTGCAGTTTGAGCTCTTGATTGCGGATGTTTGACCCAACGTGCCCCCAGATTTGACTATTGACAGCCGGCACGTTGAGCGAGGCGCAATTCTCTGGGGCTGAATACAGCTCTAGGGCCTCATTAACTACCTGCTCTTGTAGGCACTTGAAGAACAGGTAGTTAATGCTGGCCGCCAGATTTGGTTCTAATGGCCCTCCTGCTCGTGGAGCTGCCACATACGGTCTACCACACCCAGCAGCTCTTCCTGGTCCTGTACCCCAAGCGTACTCCCGACATCTTCGGCCAGTGACCCCTCTTCTTGACCAGCCCAGCCCTGGTCACCAAAGTTGCCCTCGGATGAGGGGGAAGCGATGGTCAGTGCGTTGTGAGGCACTGTGGTGGGAGTACCTGAACTCCCTTTGCGAGACTGCTCCTCCCGAAGCAAGTCTCGCTGGAGCATTTGCTCCACGAGCCGTTCCAGGCGGCTCAGGCAGCTGTCTCTGCCCCACGCGGGCGGTGAGACATCCCGGTCCGAAGAATCGGATACCACCGGCCGGCTGGTCTTCAATGCTGCTTTACATCCAGCCCGCTGCTCAGGCTGCGCTAGCGGGACTGGGCTCGGCACGGTGTCGGGGATGGCGGACCGCTGGGTTAGCGGTCCTACCGCCTCTTGCTCCCCACTGATGGAACGCTCCTCCGTTGGATTCGAACAGGGGGCGGACTTCTTGATTTGTCTTGTTTTGCTCATATTCCTGGTGAGACAAAACAAAACACTTCTTTTTCGGAAAAAACGACCTCAGAATAAACTTACCTGATGGTCCGTCTTTTTTAACCTGTAGCGGGAGCGCCTGACTCCCTCTGTGTCGCTGTTGCACTGCGTGAACGCTCATGTAGCGCATGCGTGCTGGACGGGTTCTTCACGTAGTCACTCACGTGACTCCAAAGTAAAATTGGCCTATATAAGTTGCCCCTTGTGTGCAGGGAGTGGATGAGAAAGTGGGATAATATAGAACTAGTGTGAACATATGATTGATGATCGGCATAGACTCGACACACTGAAGGGCCTGTCTCCATGCTGTCCCTTTCAATCAATTAATCAATCATTCACTACTTTGAAGATAACCTGCATCCTCACAACAGAAGAGGACAAACACTCATCAAGTGTTGTATGTCTGAATAAGCAATGCACTGGGGGTCCAGAAGGACATCACAGTGGCACAGTGGCACAGCTACTGCCTTACAGCGCCAGAGACTCGGGTTTGATCCAGACTACGGGTGCTTGTCTGTACGGAATTTGAACGTTCTCCCCATGACCTGCATTCTTCCCACGATCTTTGGATTCCTGCTACACCAAAGATGTAGTTAATAGGTTAATTGGCTTGGTATAAATGTAAAATTGTCCCCCATGTGTGTAGGGTAGTGTTAATGTGTGGCAATCGTTGGTTGGTGTGGACTAGGAAGGGCCTGTTTCTTTGCTGTATCTCTAAACTAAACTAATCACAAACATGATATAACATGATGTCAGCATGTTCTAAGGGAGTTCTTCAGAGTAAACTCTCATCTGAAAAATAGTATTTCCAACAAAACAGTGCATCCTAGATACTAACCTGTCGTTAGGCCATGGATTAGGTCTCTGGAGTGTCTGAGAAACCATAATCTTTTGATTCAGTGAAATGTTCCAACTGACCCACAACTTGCCAGGTAGTCCTGCAGATTTAATCCAATGCCAATAAGAACTGATTTGATTGAAAGGTTGTGACACTTTAGTTAGACATTCACAGTTACGCCAATACAAGTAGAGAGCAGTCACAGTCACTTTAGGTTCCTTAGTCTCAGGATAATTCCAGCCTGTTACTGTTGATCTCTGCCAATGTCACCCTAACTCTCCAGTCAGGGAGAGAAAACTCCATCTACTTTTCCTGCACTCCAAAGCACAGAGATTTACTTTTGTTGCAGGCTTTTTTCCCAAAGTGCGGGCATTCATATAGGGGTGGCAGGGTGGCGCAGCAGGAGAGTTGCTGCCTTACAGTGCTTGCAGCGCCTGAGACACGGGTTCAATCCTGACTATGGGCGCTACAGAGTTTGTACGTTCTTCTTTTGACCGCGTGGGTTTTCTCCGAGATCTTTCTTCCCACACTCCAAAGACGTACAGGTTTGTAGGTTAATTGGCTTTGGTTTGTATACTTGGTATAAACGTAAATTGTCTCTAGTGTGTGTAGGCTTGTGTTAATGTGCAGTGATCTCTGGTCGGTGTGGACTCGGTGAGCCAAAGGGCCCGTTCCATGCTGTATCTCTAAACTTAAAAACTAAAAAATATACTTCTTAATAATACTTATTTCAGAGAAATTTCCTGGTAACCTACAGCCAGAAGCACTTGGCTGTAACCTTGATGACGTTTCCACAAGCCCCTTGCACAGAGAGCATGCCTCGCTATTCTTCATCTCATTCCATCCTTTTCTGATAATTTGAGAACTCTCTCCCAAACGCTGCATGACATAGAAACATAGAAACATGGAAATAGGTGCAGGAGGAGGCCATTCGCCCCTTCGAGCCAGCACCGCCATTCATTGTGATCATGGCTGATCGTCCCCAAACAATAACCCGTGCCTGCCTTCTCCCCATGTCCCTTGATTCCACTAGCCCCTGGAGCTCTATCTAACTCTCTCTTAAATCCATCCAGTGACTTGACCTCCACTGCCCTCTGTGGCAGGGAATTATATAAATTCACAACTCTTTGGGTGAAAACGTTTTTTCTCACCTCAGTCTTAAATGGCCTCCCCTTTATTCTAAGACTGTGGTGGCCCCTGGTTCTGGACTCGCCCACCATTGGGAACATTTTTCCTGCATCTAGCTTGTCCAGTCCTTTTATAATTTTATATGTTTCTATAAGATCCCCCTCATCCTTCTAAACTCCAGTGAATACAAGACTAGTCTTTTCAATATTTCCTCATATGACCGTCCCGCCATCCCAGGGATCAATCTCGTGAACCTATGCTGCACTGCCTCAATCACAAGGATGTCCTTCCTCAAATTAGGAGACCAAAACTGTACACAATACTCCAGATGTGGTCTCACCAGAGCCCTATACAACTGCAGAAGAACCTCTTTACTCCTATACTGAAATCCTCTTGATATGTAGGCCATCATTCCTTTAGCTTTATTCACTGCCTGCTGTACCTGTAAACCAACTTTCAGTGACCGGTGTACAAGGAAACCCAGGTCTTGCTGCACCTCCCCCTTACCCAACCTAACCCCATTGAGATAATAATCTGCCCCTTGTTTTTGCCGCCAAAGTGGATAACCTCACATTTATCTATATTATACTGCATCTGCCACACATCTGCCCACTCACTCAACCTGTCCAGGTCACCCTGCAACCTCCTAACATCATCTTCACAGTTCACACTGCCACCCAGCTTTGTGTCATCTGCAAACTTGCTAGTGTTGCTCCTAATTCCCTCTTCCAAATCATTATATATATATATATGGTAAACAGTTGCGACCCCAACACTGAGCCTTGCGGCACTCCATTCGCCACTGCCTGCCATTCTGAAAAGGACCCGTTCACTCCTACTCTTTGCTTCCGGTCTGCCAACCAATTTTCTATCCATGTCAACACCCTACCCCCAACACCATGTGCTCTAATTTTAGTCACCAGTCTCCCTTATCAAAGGCTTTCTGAAAGTTTAGATACACTACATCCACTGGCACCCCTTCATCCATTTTACTTGTCACATTCTCAAAAAATTCCAGAAGATTAGTCAAGCATGATTTCTCTTTCATAAATCCACTGAGTTTTTTTATTTTTTTTAATTTATTTTATTAGAAGCAATTGTACAGGGATAAAGCAATCGACATAACAGTTATACAATTATTGTACAGCTTCATTTTTAACATTGAAACCTAAATCAAAAAAAAAGGACAGAAGAGAAAAAAAAGGAGAGAATGAAGAAAGAGAAGTAAAATAAAAGAAAGCAAGAAAAAGACCCCTAAACTACCAAGGAAGTGCAAGAGGAAAGAAAATAAATAAGAAAAGAGAAAATGGAGATATACCATTCTGTTGTTGCAGAAATTCAGTGAAAGGGAACCATGTCTTGAGAAATTGATCTGCTTTTTCTGCCAAGACAAGCCTAATGTTTTCTAAATGTGGTGTCTCGGACATGTCAGTAATCCACATCTTCACTGTGGGAACTAATGTTTTTTTCCAAAATTTGAGTATTCGTTTTTTCACCGTTATTAGGCCGTAATTGAGGAAACGTCTTTGAAATATCGTTAGCTTAGAACAGGCCTCTGACATACCTAATGTGATCAGTTTTATATCTGGTTCTAATTTAATTTTAAGTATTTTAGAGAAGATATCAAATATTCCCCTGCAGAAGTTTTGTAACTTTATACAGGGAGCAAAATAATGGGTTATGGTCGCTTCTTGGAGGTGGCATTTATCACAAATAGGAGAGACGTTTGGGAAGATCTTGTTCAATTTGGTCTTTGAATAGTAGAGTCTATGCGGTATTTTAAATTGTATCAGGGAGTGCCTGAGATTGAGAGAGCAGTAGTATGTATAGTAGGCTTTTCTCCCAGATATCCTTTGAAATTAATGAACCCAATTCGTCTTCCCATGCTTGCCTATGCATCTCAGAATATGGGGTATATGCAATTAAAAGAGTGTTGTAAATGTAGGATATTAACTTGCTTGTATCGACATGTCTATTCATACATTCGTCTAGTATATCTGGACCCATAAAATGACAGTCTTGTGTATATGTTTTCACATACTCAGATTTGAAGATATCTAAAAAGATTGCTTGCTTTCAAATGATATTTCTCCTGTAGTTCTTGAAATGAGAGGAAAATCCCCTTCTCGTAGAGATCTCCCACCGTTTTAATTCCTGAGTTTATTCCATTGTGCAAACGCCTTATCTAAAGTAGACGGTTTAAATGAGGGAATGTTAGCGATTGGTAAAAGGAGAGAGAAATTTCTCAGTTTGAGACTTAATTTCAACTGTTTACAAATGCGTAGGGTACTGTGTATTATTGGATTTTGCTCGTACGTTGATTTATTCAAATGTGTTGGAGAAAGAACAATCGCGCCTATATTAAAAGCCAAACAATCTTCCCTCTCCATTTTTAACCAATTTACCTGTTGACATGTATCATCCATCCAGTAAATTAAGTTTTTAATATTAGTCGTGCAGTAGTAGAAAAGGAAATGAGGGAGTGCTAATCCTCCATTTTTTTTAGATTTACACAAATTTCTTTTATGTATTCTATGGGTTTTATAATCCCAAATGAAATTTGTGATAAGAGTCAATTTTTTTTTTTACTTTTGGGGAGATATATCGGTATTGATTGAAATAGGTATAGGAGTCGTGGAAGGAAAATCACCTTTATGGCATTTACTCTACCTATAAGGGAAATAGGGAGTGTTTTCCAGAATTGAATGAGGGCATTTAATTTAGTAATTAATGGTGGGAAATTTGTTTGAAATAGAGAGGTGTATTTTCTAGTCACGTAGACTCCAAGGTATCTAAATTTTTCAGTAACAATTCTGAAAGGACATTTTTGGAGTTGTGAAGGGTCTTGAGCTTTTATTGGCATAATTTCACTTTTATTCCAATCCACACCTGGAGTATTGTGTGCAGTTTTGGTCCCCTAATTTGAGGAAGGACATTCTTGCTATTGAGGGAGTGCAGCGTAGGTTTACAAGGTTAATTCCCGGGATGGGGGGACTGTCATATGCTGAGAGAATGGAGCAGCTAGGCCTGTACACTCTGGAGTTTAGAAGGATGAGAAGGGATCTCATTGAAACATATAAGATTGTTAAGAGCTTGGACACGCTAGAGGCAGGAAACATGTTCCAGATGTTGGGGGAGTCCAGAACCAGGGGCCACAGTTTAAGAATAAGGAGTAAGCCATTTAGAATGGAGATGAGGAAACAATTTTTCTCACAGAGAGTGGTGAGTCTGTGGAATTCTCTGCCTCAGAGAGCGGTGGAGGCAGGTTCTCTGGATGCTTTCAAGAGAGAGCTAGATAGGGCTCTTAAAAATAGCGGAGTCAAGGGATATGGGGAGAAGGCAGGAACGGGGTACTGATTGGGGATGATGAGCCATGATAACATTGAATGGCGGTGCTGGCTCGAAGGGCCAAATGGCCTACTCCTGCACCTATTGTCTATTGTCTATATTCTACAGCCTGAAAAGGAACCAAATTGTTCTATTAGGTTTAATACATTTGGGATACTAACTTGGGAATTTGTGATGTACAAAAGTACATCGTCTGCATATAACGAAATCTTGTTATTGGTATGTTTAGTGTTGTATCCATGAATACCCAAATGTACTCTGATGATTTCTGCTAAGGGTTCTATGGCTAAGGCAAATAACATTGGTGAAAGGGCACATCCTTGTCTATTACCCCTGGATAATTGGAATTTAGGTGACAGAATCTGATTAGTTAATATTCTGGCTGTCAGATTGCTATATAACAGCTTTGCCCATGAAATGAAATTTTCTCCTAGTTGGAATTTTTCCAACACTGTAAAGAGATAGGCCCATTCTACTTGGTCAAAAGCTTTTTCTGCATCTAAAGAAATAGTTGTTAAATCTTCATTTATCTTTCTGTGAATAAATTATATTAAACAGTCATCTCAAATTATGAAATGAATGTCGCTTGGGTATAAACCCAGTTTGGTCTGGATGTATTCATTTACTAATGTACAGACTTCGTCTTGCCAAAGTCTTGGCTAATATTTTCTGATCTGTATTTAGAAGAGCTATTGCTCATTATGATCCAGGCCGTTCAAGATTTTAATCTTTTTTACGTATCAATGAAATAGTTGATCCAGCAAGGGTTTGTGGTAAGGTCTGTTCTTTAAAAGCATGTATATAAATGGCTCGTAAACGTGGGGAAAATAAATCATTTAATTTTTTGTAGAATTCATTACTGAACCCATCTGGACCTGGCGTTTTACCACTTTTCAATGATTTGATCGTTTCTTCTATATCTTTTATTGTAATTTCAGCACCTAATTCTTCTCGTTCCTCCTCATTAAGTGATGGGAGTTTGCAATTGTCAAGAAAGTTTTAGATTTTTGCAGAGTCGGCTGATCTTTTTGATGCATATAGATTTTGAGGAATATAGAATTTTAGGAATCTTTCATTAATATCTTTGGGAAGTGTGAGCAGCTCGCCTTTTTCTGATCTAATTTTTCGAATAGTATGATCTTTTTCCATTTTTCTCAGTTGGCGTGCAGAAGTTTGTGCGGTTTATCACCAAATTCGATATTTTTTTGCTTAGCGTGTTGAAATATCTTAATAACTTTTGCCGAGAGGATCTGATTTAATTTGAATTTTAATGCTGCTATCTTATTATGTTTAACAGTAGTTGGATCAATTGCATTTTCTGAGTCAAGCTGTTTAATCTGTTTTTCTAATTCCAATTGTTCCAACCTGTTTTATTTTTTTTGTAAAGCTTGGTACGAGATAATGCAGCCTCTGATAAAGGCCTTGAAAGATTCCCACAATAATGTAGCCAAAATATCGGGTGTGTCGTTTATCTCATAGAATAATTCCATCTGTTGCTTCAAGTCATCACAGCAACTTGGCTCAGTTGCTATTTGTGGATTAAATCTCAAGAACATTTTTTTATTATGCATTCCTTCTAGTTTTAAGGAGAAGGTTAATGGACAATGGTCAGAAATGATGTTATTATGGTATTTGGGATTGAATGTAAAAGGGATAAGTTTTGAATCCACCAGAAAATAATCAATTTGTGTATACGTTTTGTGAACACCTGATTAAAAAAAGTATTCTCTTCTGGATGGGTTGGTAATCCTCCATGCATCAGTTATGTTTGTGTTTTTTATATAAGTATTTAAAAGTTCTCTGGAGTTTGATTTTGAAGTGTTTCTCCTTTGCTGTGAAGATTTATCCAAATATGGATCTAATACACAATTTAGGTCTCCTCCAATTATCAGATTCTGCTGACAGGAGTCTGAAATTATATTAAATATTTTATTCAAAAATTGTGGGTTATCGAAATTAGGAGCATAGATGTTCAGCATAGTAAGTGAGGTTGAGTGTAGTTCCCCAGGTACTATAATGTACCTACCTTCCTTATCGGCTATAGTGATTTGTGTTCAAATGGTGTACCTTTGCAAATTAGGATTGCAGTGCCTCTTGCTTTGGAAGGAGTAGAGTGATATAATTGGTCAATTATAATCCAGCCAGCCTTCAGCCTGTTATGAGCTCCATTTTTAAGATGCGTCTCCTGTAAAAATATTATGTCAGTATTAATAGATTTTAAATGGGCTAAAACCTTGCCCCTTTTAATTGGCTCATTAACGCCCCTGACCTTCCAACTACAAAATGTAATTCCTCCAATTTTCCTAGTGGTGTCGTCTTGCATTTTAAAGCTTACATGGTTTCCTTTGCTTCAAATGGTCCAACACAATATTTAAAATGAATCTTTTAGTTGCTGGGTGGGTGAGCCTTGTTCCATTTTCCCCTATCCCCTGGAGGTATTTCCCAGAAAAAAAGTGCATTAACAAGATTAGATAAGCTATCTCATCGAAAAATAGAAGGTGAAAAAGAAAAACAACGGAAATTGCAGCACATAAAATGCTGCTATTGAATACCATTGGTGGAGTAATTCATGATAACTTCCATAGATGTTAATATCAAATAACTCCGCTCCTTAAGGAGTTTAAAAAACACTGAACAGAACAGAATTTAAAAAACAGTGTATAAGTTCGTCAAGGGATCAATATTCCCAAGAGGTTAAGTATCTTTTTGTACACTAAATAGGTAATTAAATATTGAATATTTAGATTAATATATAAGACTTATCACATAACTTTCTGATATTAGTATGTTAAGCTATTGACCAGTTCAAAGTCGGTGAACTTATCGCAATTTGTTAATTCCACATGCAGTTTGCATAGACAAAACAGCCTCTCTCTCTCTCCCTCCCTCTCTGCCTCCCTCTCTGCCTCCCTCTCTGCCTCCCACCACCTTTCCCACTCATTCCGGTGCAATCACTAAACTTCCCCAAAACTTACCACAACTTGCTCAATACCTCCCAACATTTACTCAACCCCCTCTCTCTCTCTCTCTCGCTTTACCTCTCCCTTTTCCTCTCGCCTTCCCCATCCCTCCCTACACTCCCCAAACTTCCACAACTTCCTCTAACTAATTCTCACTTACGATGACTCTCTCTAGCACTCCCTCATTCCCTCTCCCTCCCTCTACCTCTAACTCTCTACTGCTCTACCCCTACCCCTCCTCTACTCTGCCTTGCTCCCTCTCTCTCTGTCATATGGTCTCTCGAGTTCTCTGTTTGACATATTAACCGACACTGAGTCGGCAAAGTTATAACAGCATGTTAAATATAAACACAGTATAAATGCATACAGTATAAATGAATTATAAGCCTGGTATAAACCCTAACCCTATTTATAACCACTGTAAAAGGGGATACAGTTGGAAGGAATTAAAGACGCAGTATAAATTCTGTGTAAATACTGTATGGTCCTCTTGGTTGGCATCATGACATATACTTGATAAGACAGTTACTTATCCTTGACGGAATCCGCAGTACCTTGGGCAAACATGAATGCTTTATCCGGATCGATAAAGAGGTGTTCAGTCACTTTATATGTAACTCTCAGTTTGGCTGGATACAGTAGACTGTATCTGAGATCTGGTATGTCCCTCAGAATAACTCTCAACTTGGTAAAGAGTGCTCTTTTCTTGACGACTTTGGCTGGATAATTTCTGAAGATTCGTATGTTATCCCCTTCAAAGGTCAGATTTCTGTTGTTGGCAACTTTCTTCATGATGTCTTCTAAAACGTAGGAATGATGTATCTTCAGAATCAGCTGCCTTGGTTGAGCTGTGGGTCCTGGCCGGGCTCTCAGAGCTCTGTGCGCCCGATCTAGTTTGGGTTTTTCATCCAATTTAAGTACATCTTGGAGTAACTGAGCCGCAAAATCACAAGGGTTTTTACCCTGATCTTTTCCTTCTTTCACCCCAACAATCCTTAAGTTCTGGCTTTTAGAACGCCCTTCCAGATCAAGACATTTTTCAGTCACCTTGGCAAGTTGCCCAGAACTTAAGCACCTGGACATGATGGTATACCCGGTCGTGTTCTAAAAACCTGTGCGGACCAACTGGCTGGAGTTTTTACGGACATTTTCAACCTCTCACTTCTGAGGTCTGAGGTCCCCACCTGCTTTAAAAGGGCATCAATTATACCAGTGCCCAAGAAGAGTAAGGTGACGTGCTTCAATGACTATCAACCAGTGGCACAAATGCCGGTGGTGATGAAGTGCTTTGAGAGGTTGATCATGGAGCAAATCAACTCCTACCTCGACAAAAACCTGGACCCACTGCAGTTCGCTTACCGCCACAACAGATCAACGGTGGATGCGATCTCGCTGGCCCTCCACTCCGCTCTGGACCACTTGGACAACAAAAACTCATATGTCAGGCTGTTATTCATCAATTCAGCTCGGCATTTAATACTATCATCCCCTCCAAGCTGGTTACCAAACTCGCAGAACTGGGTGTCTGCGCATCCCTCTGCAATTGGATCCTCGACTTCCTCATTCACAGACCACAGTCTGTTCGTATTGGTGGAAATGTGTCAGCCTCGATAACAATCAGCACGGGAGCACCTCAAGGCTGCATGCTCAGCCCCCTGCTGTACTCACTCTATACTCATGACTGCGTAGCCAGTCACAGTGCGAACTCCATCATCAAGTTCGCTGACGACACCACTGTTGTGGGACGTATCACTGATGGGGATGAGTCAGAGTACAGAAGAGAGATCGAGCAACTGTCCATATGGTGCCAGCGCAATAACCTGGCCCTCAACACCAGCAAAACCAAGGAACTGATTGTGGACTTTGGAAGGAGTAGGAGGGGGACCCACAGCCCCATCTATGTCAACGGGTCAATGGTTGAAAGGGTCAAGAGCTTCAAATTCCTGGGTGTACACATCTCTGAAGATCTCTCCTGGTCCGAGAACATTAATGCAATTATCAAGAAAGCTCATCAGCGCCTCTACTTCCTGAGAAGATTATGGAGAGTCGGATTGTCAAGGAAGACTCTCTCTAACTTCTACAGGTGCACAGTAGAGAGCATGCTGACCGGTTGCATCATGGCTTGGTTCGGCAATTTGAGCGCCCTGGAGAGGAAAAGACTACAAAAAGTAGTAAACACTGCCCAGTCCATCATCGGCTCTGACCTTCCTTCCATCGAGGGGATTTATCGCAGTCGCTGCCTCAAAGAGGCTGGCAACATCATCAAAGACCCACACCACCCTGGCCAGACACTCATCTCCCTGCTACCTTCAGGTAGAAGGTACAGGAGCCTGAAGACTGCGACAACCAGGTTCAGGAATAGCTACTTCCCCACAGCCTTCAGGCTACTAAACCTGGCTCGGACAAAACTCTGATTATTAATAACCCATTTTCTGTTATTTGCACTTCATCAGTTTATTTATGCATGTGTGTATATATTTATATTAATCGTACTTGGACACACTTATCCGTTTTGTAGTAAATGCCTACTATGTTCTATGTGCTGAAGCAAAGCAAGAATTTCATTGTCCGATACAGGGACACTTGACAATAAACTCACTTGAACTTGAACTTGAAATACGCTCCAATTCAGTAATCAGTCTGTGTGTTGTCTGAGCATTTTTGGTAGTAGCAGCTTCCAATTCTCGAAAAGCTTTGCTATGTTGTTTTGAAGTAGCGAGAATGGGTTCCAACTTACGGCTGATATCAGTTTCGAGCCTTTGAATTTCCCCCTTCAGTGAGGAATTCACCTCCTCTATGCGGACATCTATCTTATCGACCTTATCACACATTTCTGCTCTCCCAGCAGCGATGTCCGACTTTACAACCGCAAGTTGCTCACCCAGTAAAGCTTTGATATCTTCCACCAAAGGTTGTCTTGCTGCTTTTTAATGGGGGTGCTCCATACTCGCTTCTTCTTCAGAGGCTTCCTCACTCTCCACAGAGCATTTCCTCCAAGATGATTTAGATTCTTTAGGAACTATAGGAAGTCTGCAGGGGTAATGTCTACCGGTCACGATTTTAGCAGAGCGGAGCTAAATGGCACACATCTTAAGTCGCCATAGCGCCACCGGAAGTCCCCACTGAGTCTTTTTTACTAAAGTTCCTGATACTCTCTGTCAGAGCCATTCTTGCTTAGGCTAGTTACTGTTAACATATTTTATTATTTTGTCTAGATATTTCTTGCAGAACTATTTTGTACACTTGGGGTCGGCTTTTGATATGTAGATGTGCGTGACATACATTGGAACAGGCAAGCAAAACCACAGGGAGTGGTAAGATCGACTGGAGCCGGCATAGGAGAAGGGGTTCAAGAAGGAACTGCAGATGCTGGAAAATCGAAGGTAGACAAAAGCGCTGGAGAAAGTCAGCAGGTGCGGCAGCATCTATGGAGCGAAGGAAATAGGCAACGTGAAGAAGGGTTTCGGCCCGAAACATTGCCTATTCCTTTGCTCCATAGATGCTTCCGCACCCGCTGAGTTTCTCCAGCACTTTTGTCTACAGGAGAAGGAGTACTGTTTTTACCAGTTCAGATAGTAAGAACGGAAAGCTACAATTTGTATAAGAATGAAGAGGATCTGGTATGTTTACTTCTTTATTTGTACAACTACTTCAATAAAAATCAATGTAACTGGAAAGAATGACTGGAAGATTTGTTTTTGTTATCGACTGCGTAAATTCCACTCCTCCCTGCCTGTGTAGAAACGGCAATAATAAGTTGGACATTGGAAAAGTTTAAAATTGCCATTACACGCTCAGTTTTTCCACTAGATCTTCTGTGGACCCTATCTGATATCTTCACAAACCTCGACAATGTGATAGAATTGACCACCACAATCTAATTGTAATCACACTAGTGTTTTGTTATGCTTTTTGCCGTCATTTATAAAGCCTGGGATTGTGCACATATGAGGTTTATGTAGCTTTCAAGCACCTTTGAAAGCCCATGTACATACACATATCACCATATAACCATATAACAATTACAGCACGGAAACAGGCCATCTCGGCCCTACAAGTCCGTGTCGAACAACTTTTTTTCCCTTAGTCCCACCTGCCTGCACTCATACCATAACCCTCCATTCTCTTCTCATCCATATGCCTATCCAATTTATTTTTAAATGATGCCAATGAACCTGCCTCCACCACTTCCACTGGAAGCTCATTCCACACCGCTACCACTCTCTGAGTAAAGAAGTTCCCCCTCATGTTACCCCTAAACTTCTGTCCCTTAATTCTGAAGTCATGTCCTCTTGCTTGAATCTTCCCTATTCTCAAAGGTAAAAGCTTGTCCACATCAACTCTGTCTATCCCTCTCATCATTTTAAAGACCTCTATCAAGTCCCCCCTTAACCTTCTGCGCTCCAGAGAATAAAGACCTAACTTATTCAACCTATCTCTGTAACTTAGTTGTTGAAACCCAGGCAACATTCTAGTAAATCTCCTCTGTACTCTCTCTATTTTGTTGACATCCTTCCTATAATTGGGCGACCAAAATTGTACACCATACTCCAGACTTGGTCTCACCAATGCCTTGTACAATTTTAACATTACATCCCAGCTTCTATACTCAATGCTCTGATTTATAAAGGCTAGCATACCAAAAGTTTTCTTTACCACCCTGTCTATATGAGATTCCACCTTCAAGGAACTATGCACGGTTATACCCAGATCCCTCTGTTCAACTGTATTCTTCAATTCCCTACCATTTACCATGTACGTCCTATTTTGATTTGTCCTGCCAAGGTGTAGCACCTCACATTTATCAGCATTAAACTCCATCTGCCATCTTTCAGCCCATTTTTCCAAATGGCCTAAATCACTCTGTAGACTTTGGAAATCCTCTTCGTTATCCACAACACCCCCTATCTTGGTATCATCTGCATACTTACTAATCCAATTTACCACACCTTCATCCAGATCATTGATGTACATGACAAACAACAAAAGGAACCAACACAGATCCCTGAGGCACCCCACTAGTCACCTGCCTCCAACCCGATAAACAGCCATCCACCATTACCCTCTGGCTTCTCCCATTCAGCCACTGTTGAACCCATCTTGCTATTCCTGCATTTATACCCAACAGTTGAACCTTCTTAACCAACCTTCCATGAGGAACCTTGTCAAAGGCCTTACTAAAGTCCATATAGACAACATCCACTGCTTTACCCTCGTCAATTTCCCTAGTAACCTCTTCAAAAAATTCAAGAAGATTAGTCAAACATGACCTTCCAGGCACAAATCCATGTTGACTGTTCCTAATCAGACCCTGTTTATCCAGATGCTTACATATATTATCTCTAAGTATCTTTTCCATTAATTTGCCCACCACTGAAGTCAAACTAACAGGTCTATAATTGCTAGGTTTACTCTTAGAACCCTTTTTAAACAATGGAACAACATGCGCAGTACGCCAATCCTCGGGGACTATTCCCTTTTCTAATGACATTTGAAATATTTCTGTCATAGCCCCGGCTATTTCTACACTGGCATCAACTGGTCACCTCATGAAAAAGCTTTTTCCTCAGTCATTATGATTTGCCGTTAACAAGTTGGTGCTGGCTTTGTTAATCCATTCATGTTCAAATAACCATATAACCATTTAAATTTCTTCCTGATGCCGAACAAAAACATATTTTAAATTTCTTCGATTATCACTTCTATATTTTTCCCACCAATATGATTACATCGCCTGGCCTTCATTTGCAGGATAAACCTTTGCATCCTTCAGGAAATAAGGATGATCTTCTGGCATCCTCCTTCCACCTGGAGGTCTGATCATTTATAACGAGATCTGATCATTTATTTATTGTAAGCGCTCCAAGGCCTTCCAGTACCCTCGCATTCCCAATTTTTAATCAATCTCATATCTAAACAACCTTGTTTTTAATTTATTTTTTTAGCCATCTTTGGGCTAAGCCTTTATGAGAACCTGAGCAGATTTTGGCTCTGGCAGATCCGAAGCAAAATAAACAAACACTTAACACTTATCCAGAAGACAAAGGCAGCTCAGTACTGTACAGGACTCCTAGCTTTACTCACATTGACAGTTTTAAACTGCAGCCATTTGACTGAGGGACAAGGTTGCTACCAAGTGATTCATGCTGCCATTTTTGTGCAGCATGTATGTGATTATTGCTTGGCACAAAGAAAATACATTGCCATGGTAACAATACAAAGTACTCTGGGGAAAGGCAGGCATGTCTGCAGATCTTTAATGTTCATGAGCTGTATTTTCCATCTGATTCTGCTCCAACCTGTGTGGTGTTGGGCGCCTAGCAAACAATGCTATGAAAATAAGCTAAATATAAAAAGCTTACTTTTGAAACCCACTGGTACAAATTACTGTCATATTTTGCTGTAGAGTTTAATGCATACTTGCTTCAAATACCTGCTCACAGCTTACTCTTATTTTCCCCCTCAGCTCCAAATTGGACCATTCTTGTTCAAAGGCACTTTGCAGCAATCCTCACATACCTGAGCCTAAAAGGGTGCCACAGGTAGGTAGATCTACTGTCTCACACGTCAAAGATCCTGGGTTCATATCACATCTTATGTGTGAGGTTTGCCTGTGACTGTGTGGGGTTCTTCTGGATGGTCCAGTTTTCACCAACATCCCAAAGACATATGAGTTTGTTGGTTAATTAGCCACTGTAAAATGTGCAGGCAATGGTAGAATCTGGGTGTTGGTGAGAATGTGGGGAGAATAAAATAATGCGATTAACGTAGGATTAACGTAAATGGATAATTGATAGTCAACATGGACTCAGTGGGCTGAAGAGACTGTTTCTGTATTGTATAATCTCTCTTTCATTGTTTTACATGCTTCAGCCATTTTTCTTCAAGAGTAGGTCAAGTCTAATGGTGAACAGCTTTGAAAGACCTTTTACTTTTTTAAATGTGCAAGACAAGACAGGCGAGACCAATCGTTACAATGTTGAATTGATGTTGAATGTGTTTGTGCTTAATTAGCTGTAAATTGTGTTCATTACATCCCATTTTGTCTGCAAACAGTGGACTGTCAATTGGGTCCTTTGGCAGTAGGTGGCACCACAAATTCATCTATTCTGAGATTATAGTTCTCCATACCTTTTTTTGAGTTGCAATTCTTCCTGGTAACAGTCATATCCAATAGAGCTGCTGGAAACACCTCCATTGTTCACATGCACCACCAACTCATATCTTAGCTACATCTGCTTAGTATTAATTTAATTGCCACTTCATAGTTGATACCAGATAAAGAGAACGAGTTGTACGATGTCAAGATTCAGATGTTATTATTGCATTTTTTCCCACAATTTGTGGATCATGAGAATCCTGCTATATTTTAAAAAGAATGCTTACATCAGTTCTTTTAATTTCCCTCTACCCACCCCCCACTTGTAACACCATCCTAATATCCTGATATTGTGATTTGAGGTAATCCCCTTTCTTCATGGACCAGCCATTTTCTATGCCTTTAATCTGCCCGATCCTACAATCCTCTGCAGTCTTTCGATTATTACCTCGTGAATATCCCAGTGGTAATCTTATCCGCCATTTATGCCTGGGCCTTCAACTCCTCGAGCCCTCAGCTTTGCCATTACCTTCCAAAATCTCATATACTCCTTTGACCAAACTTTGTATTCCCTTCTGTCATAATTCCTTCTCATATGACTCAGTCCAAATTTCCTTTTATCACACTCTTGCAAAATGACTTGGAAATTGTCACCACATTAAAGTAGCATTTTCCTGTGGAGGACAAAGGGGTCATTATAAAACACCCCTTGCATCTTTTTATGAATGAGCGAAAAGAAAGTTTAATGTGACATTAGGGATAATCCAACAAAAATTAGACCAGTATGCCTTACATCAGTGGTAGGGAAGCATTTACAAAGGATTCTTTGGCATAGGATTTACTCACATTTCAAAAAACATTGTTTTATTAAGTAAAGTTAGCATGGGTTTGTGTAGAACAGGTTATGTCTTACAAACTTAGGAGGTGATGAACATGATTGATGAGGGTAGGACAGTGGAGATTGTCTACATGGGTAAGTCCCTTATGATAGGCTGTCCCCATGTCACCTTCCTGCAGTAATCGGACCCGATTGTCTTGTCAGAACGTACTCTCAGTTTCACTGCAGGGCGCCACTGAAATTGACATGCAGTAGAAACAAGCCACTGCAGACGCTGGTTTACGCAAAAAAAAGAACACAAAATGCTGGAAAAACTCAAGGGGTCAAGCCACATCTTTGGAGAACATGGTTGTGTAACGTTTCGGCTCGAGATCCTTCCTTCTTCAGACTCAGTCCAGTCCAAAGAAGGTTACCGTCCCGAAATGTCACATTCCCATGTTTTCCAAAGATACTGTCTGACCCTTTGAGATACTCCAGTATTTTGTGTCGGAATTGACAACCAGTTGTCCTATTGATACTTGCGCAATGATACTCTACTAAACAATGTAACATAGAACCTTTAGTATTTTTAGCTTTCAGTATCAAAAATAGACTTGTATCTAAGAAAATTACCTTAATTTCGAAAATCGTGCAGGGGAGCTACGTGGCTATTGCGAGTCTGAAATGCTCTCGCCCCGAACTCCCTTATCCCCATTGATACGTTCGTTTTATTAGCGGGATGTTCCATCAATGAGAAGATTCTTAAGAACGCAACTATCGCTTTATAGAAGAACTTCCCGTATATTTCAGTTAATTGAGAGTGTTAACACCCATAATTCCAGAACGGACAATATTCGCAACACCAGCCACAAGCCCTGGCAGGAGCGATGGACCGCATTTTCATTTACCCAACGCCCGAATAGAATTTACCCTGACCGGGGTTTGAAAATACTGCAGTCCCCAAAGTGTGTGTCGTTACATTCAAAGGTAATCTCTTTTGGCAATGTTTCAGGTCATATAGATAAAAAAGGGACATAAAGGCCAGCTGTTTTATACAAAAAGCTTCCTGTTCACACCTTTCCTCTTCCTTAAATCAGGAAGCTGGACACATTTCCTCCATGTCCAGGCTTAATAATCATTGGAGTTTGCACCAGAGATTAATCCGGTAGTTCCTCAAATTCATGTGCACATGAAAAATCTGCAGGGAGGCAATTCAAGGAATAACACTGTGATAAAATAAAGTGGTTTACAGCCAATAATTTCAAAGCGCTTTTTAGTTAATGGCGGTTGAATGAAACATAGTTGACTGTATTGGAAACACCAAATTAGACTGTTTGTAACAAGTAGGATTCTCTCTGATTAAATAAAAGATAAAAGGTGCTGGGGTATCTCAGCGGATCAGGCAGCACCTCTGGAAAATGTGGACGGGCGTTGTTTCGGGTCGGGACCCTTCTTCGGACCCAGTCCAGTCTGATGAACAGCACGTATCCATGTTCTCGTGGAGATGCTGCCTGACCCGCCGAGTTACTCCAGCACTCTGTGTGTCTTGTTTTTTGAAATAAGCACTTGACTTTCTTTTCTTTCTGATATGCTTGGCACTAACTGAAAGGTTTTTACAATCAAATAAACATTTCCAATATCTACAAGGTACTCTACCCCAGTGACAGTGCCAGCCCTGTGCCCACTAGTACTGCGATTGTGTCAGATCGCTAGTCAGATCGCTAGCTAGTCGGGTTCCCAGGGAATGGAATTGGACATAGATCCAACCGGGCCACGCATAATCCCTGGACCCGAGGATCAAGTAGGGTCATCTAACGGGCCTGAGGATCGGTGGGCAAAGGGAAGAATGTGTAGGAAGGAAGTGCAGACGCTGGTTTACACTGACGATATACTCAAAATGCTGGAGTAACTCAGCGGGTCAGGTAGCATATCTGGAGAGAAGGCATGGTTGACTTTTCGGATCGAAACCCTTCTTCGGATTGAGAGTTGGGGATGAGGGAAACGGGGGCAGAGGGAAAAGTTGCGCCCTTCCTCAAGTCCTATATGCTCATGGCCCTTCGCAACGGTTGGGGGTGGCGTCGAGTTTCCACTCCAATCCCCCATATCCTTATCTGTTGGCGCCCTGTAAAATATTCTCCTCAGTATCGGGAACTCCCGGACCAAATAACCCGAGTACCGGGTACCCATTAGAAAGGGATACTTATAATGGTGTCCATGACGCTCCTGGGAAACGTCTTCTCATTTTGCACGGTACAACTGTTGCTTTGTAAGATGACAATAAAGGTTGATGGATTGATGATTGGCTGGTTCAGTGTTGGTAACTTTAATAAAGTAACTGCAGAGCCTGGAATATTGAGGACAAATAAAAGTGCTCGGGTAACTCGGCGGATCAGGCAACATATGTGGAGGGAATGGATAGGGTCGGGACCCTTCTCCAAACTCAACTGAAATGGCTAAATACTATAAAGTGGGGAGAATAATCAGAGGAGTTGGACATATCGTATCACTGTCAAAGTGAAGGGGCAGGCGATGGGATGGGCGATCGCTTGCGTTATAATTCGTGGCCTTGGACAGGGGAGCGGAATCGATAGGGCTTTGATCGGAGAGCACAGTGTGCTGCCGCCTCTCCTTCTCTCCGCGCTGGATGAGTGCAGATTGCGGCGGCAGCAGCGGGTGGCGCCGCAGCTCCAACCACTGCTTCTGGTCGCGCATCTCTGGGGAGGGGAGTGGGAGTGGGAGCGCTGGGGAAGCTGGATCCAGACGGATTGAGGTTGGAAAGCAGAGAAGACAGCAGCTGGGGCCGTGGAGGAGGAGAGGAAGGAAGCAGGCAAGCAAGCGCCGAGCAGCGTTAAATATGGGCGGCCCCACGGTGTTGGCGCCCATCGCCTGCCGCTGACTGAAGGATGAGCGGCTTTTCGCGCTCCGCCGCTCTCCTGCTCTGCCTGCTGGGCTGCAACGTGTGGAAAGCGGTCACCAAAACCTTACGGGAGCGGCGCGCACAAGGTAGACGGCGATGGCCGGGGTCCGGAGCGGGGAGAGGGGTAGCCTGTCTGTGGGTTGGAGCAAAGGGAGGCAGCGGTGGTCGTGGAGAGAAGAAGGGGTGGTGTGTATGTGTCCGTCTATATGTGGGGAAGGGTGCTGTGGTGTGTGAAGGGGTATGGTATGGGGTAGTGGTGTGTGTGTGTGACTGTATATGGGAGGGGTAGGGGTGTTGTGTGGGAGTGTATGTCTGTGTCTGTATGTGCTGTGGGTGGTGGAAGTGTGTCCGGCTTCCCCGCGGCTTTATCCGGACCCTGTTATTGTGATTTGAACAACAAACCCCGGGACGCGGCGGCGGGAGGAGGGAACAATGAGTCTCCTCTGGCAGTCCTGCAGTCCGTAACCGCAGCCCTGATGCCTTTCCCTTCTCTCCCCTCCCTCTCTTTTCCTCGGATTTAATAAAGAGCAGTGTCAGGATTCACTATTTAAATTTGTTGGGGGGGAAAAAAAATCAGGATAAGATGCCAGAGGTCAGATTCACTGGTTACTTTGATTCATTTCCCCCACTAATTACAAAATCGTTTTTTTTTCAAGGGCCGTGTGAGTTTATTTTTTTTTTTAAATGCTGTGAATATAATTTGGGGCTGGAGCATCGGTGGGAGCGGTGGCGTAAAACTAGCACAGCGCGGGTTTGTAAATGTATTGGCTTCAAAATGAACACGTTGCTCCGGAGGAGACCCTGGCCGAGGATCGCCTCTGCTCGCCCTCTCTCTCGGTTATTACTATTAAGGGTCATCGCAGAGAGATGCCCACCCGGCCGCTTTGCTTTATTTCATTTTAAAGTCACAATCTCCTGCGGCTTGTTAACCCGACCGGTTCCTGGCACACTAATACCGGGCTTCAGCAAGGAGTGACCAACCCCAGCCCTCTGGTTTGTTTGCTGACATAATATTCTATGCCATGAATCTTTATGCTCCGGCATGGACCGGCGATTAATCTATTTCCTCGGTACACGCCCCGACCGCCGTACAGAAGATAGATGATGGGTATCCAAGTATGCTATTTCAGGGGGGGGAAATACCCTGTGTACAAAATATGGAAAATCGTGGCTGATTGTGTGGAATGGTGGGGTAGGCTCAATGGGCCGAGTGGTCACCACCTCCTCCTAATTCCGTTCATGCATAAATTTAATAAATGTAAGCCATTGCATGTGTTGTGTTGGAGATATCTTGCGTATTGTTTTCGGACGTTGGAGATTGGCATTAACAATATATCTGAAATGTAAAAAAATGCATAAACTGAATAGATATAGAGAGGCCAATATGGCTTGCTTTCCTTTATCTTGATAGATGTTCTTGAAGTCTCATTGTATACATATTTATCTCTTGTTTTCTGCAAATAAATTGTGATAATTTATCGAATCACAAACAATAATGAGCTTATATACAATGTATTTATCAAAAAGACATGTTAGTCTAAATACAGATGTCAAGCTATGGAGGCTAGTGAATCCTACATTATATTTTTCCAGCAATATTTTAATTTACAGTGCAGTAAATTCTAATATACATTTGGTCATATTATTCATTTCTTTTGTCCAGTTGCTGCGAATGGATAAAACGGGAGCGTTCAATTTCAAAATTTTGTGAAACATGCATCGTTACTTGTCAGAATTTAAAATATATGTAATAAAATGTTGAATATTTTTAGCATTAGTAATGATACCAAAAGTCAGTTCTAAATTTGGTCAACATCAAATAAAGGACACTATTCATCAAATTAGGTGCCCAATAGACAGTCTCCAGATTTGAGGAAGGACATTCTTGCTATTGAGGGAGTGCAGCGTAGGATCACGAGGTTAATTACAGGGATGGCGGGACTGTCATATGTTGAAAGAATGGAGCGACTGAGCTTGTGTACACTGGAATTTAGGATGAGAGGGAATCCTATTGAAACATAAGATTATTAAGGGTTTCGACATGCTAGAGGCAGGAAACGTGTTCCAGATGTTGGGGGAGTCCAGAACCAGGGGCCACAGTTTAAGAATAAGGGGTAAGCCATGAAGATGAGGAAACACTTTTGCACAGAGAGTTGTGAGTCTGTGGAATTCTCTGTCTCAGAGGGCGGTGGAGGCCGGTTCTCTGGATACTTTCAAGAGAGAGCTAGATAAGGCTCTTAAAGATAGCGGAATCAGGGGATATGGGGAGAAGGAAGGAACGGGGTACTGATTGGGGATGATCAGCCATGATCACATTGAATGGCGGTGCTGACTTGAAGGGCCGAATGGCCTACTCCTGCACCTATTGTCTATTGTCTGTTGCTCTAATTTTGCCCACTAATCTCACTGGCTCTCGCTTGTTCATTTTCCTAGTTACATACTCAAAAAATTCCAGAAGATTAGTAAAGCATGATTTCCCCTTCATAAATCCATGCTGACTTGGACCGATCATCTTACTGATATCCAAATGTGCTGCTATTTCATCTTTTATAATTAACTCCAGCATCTTCCCCACCACCGATGTCCGGCTAACACGTCTATAATTCCCTGTTTTTTTTTTTGTGAATTTCCTTCAGTTTCTCCGTCACCCGCTAATAGTCTAAGAAACAGAAACAAATTGAGCTTTTCTCTTTACTCCTCTCCTCTTCCTCAGTTTTAAAAATGAGCACAGTTGGGATCAACTATTTTAAATTTTGAGAGAGAAGAAAAATCAGGTTGATGTTCCATAGGTATGAATTGCCCAATTGTCCAAAAACCAGGAACAAACACAAGTAAGAGTAAAGGGCCTGTCCCACTTAGAAACATAGAAACATAGAAATTAGGTGCAGGAGTAGGCCATTCGGCCCTTCGAGCCTGCACCGCCATTCAATATGATCATGGCTGATCATCCAACTCAGTATCCCGTACCTGCCTTCTCTCCATACCCTCTGATCCCCTTAGCCACAAGGGCCACATCTAACTCCCTCTTAAATATAGCCAATGAACTGGCCTCGACTACGACTGCCCTCAGTGGCAGAGAGTTCCAGAGATTCACCACTCTCTGTGTTAAAAAAAATTCTCCTCATCTCGGTTTTAAAGGATTTCCCCCTTAAGATCCTCTCTCAATCTCCTAAATTCTAGAGAGTATAAACCAAGTCTATCCAGTCTTTCTTCATAAGACAGTCCTGACATCCCAGGAATCAGTCTGGTGAACCTTCTCTGCATTCCCTCTATGGCAATAATGTCCTTCCTCAGATTTGGAGACCACAACTGTACGCAATACTCCAGGTGTGGTCTCACCAAGACCCTGTACAACTGCAGTAGAACCTCCCTGCTCCTATACTCAAATCCTTTTGCTATGAAAGCTAACATACCATTCGCTTTCTTCACTGCCTGCTGCACCTGCATGCCTACTTTCAATGACTGGTGTACCATGACACCCAGGTCTCGCTGCATCTCCCCTTTTCCTAGTCGGCCACCATTTAGATAATAGTCTGCTTTCCTGTTTTTGCCACCAAAATGGATAACCTCACATTTATCCACATTATACTGCATCTGCCAAACATTTGCCCACTCACCCAGCCTATCCAAGTCACCTTGCAATCTCCTAGCATCCTCCTCACAGCTAACACTGCCCCCCAGCTTAGTGTCATCCGCAAACTTGGAGATATTGCCTTCAATTCCCTCATCCAGATCATTAATATATATTGTAAATAGCTGGGGTCCCAGCACTGAGCCTTGCGGTACCCCACTAGTCACTGCCTGCCATTGTGAAAAGGACCCGTTTACTCCTACTCTTTGCTTCCTGTCTGCCAGCCAGTTCTCTATCCACATCAATACTGAACCCCCAATACCGTGTGCTTTAAGTTTGTATACTAATCTCTTATGTGGGACCTTGTAGAAAGCCTTCTGGAAGTCCAGATACACCACATCCACTGGTTCCCCCCTATCCACGCTACTAGTTACATCCTCGAAAAATTCTATAAGATTCGTCAGACATGATTTACCTTTCGTAAATCCATGCTGACTTTGTCCAATGGTTTCACCACTTTCCAAATGTGCTGCTATCCCATCTTTAATAACTGACTCTAGCAGTTTCCCCACTACCGATGTTAGACTAACTGGTCTGTAATTCCCCATTTTCTCTCTCCCTCCCTTCTTAAAAAGTGGGGTTACGTTTGCTACCCGCCAATCCTCAGGAACTACTCCAGAATCTAAAGAGTTTTGAAAGATTATTACTAATGATAAATACACTTGGGCGTCATTTGCGCGTCACGCAGATGGCGTGCAAAGATTTTGTACATCCCAAAATCCTGGGGCGACGCATGCGACCGCTCGTCACTGTCTACGACACCACGCACCATGTGCGCATCACGTGCGTGTCACAACGCATGCGTCATGATGTGTAAATTATGACGCGCAAGTGGGACAGGCCCTTAAGAATCCCACTTTAATTTCAGGACATATGACAATAAAACACTCTTGACTCAAAATCTGATTTGTAATGAAAGGGGTGCACAAGTGACAGTCATTTGTCAAAGCATCAGTGACAATGTATTAATTGCCTATCCTTCGCTGTTCTTACTAAGCCATTGCAGGGCATTTCCAAGTCAAATACATTGCGGGTGTGGAGTCACTTCTTGGCCAGATCAGAATTATGAGCAGAATTTTATCAGAATAAAAGGAGATGAAGAGGAATGACTTTAGTCAGAGGGTGGTGAATCTATGGAATCCATTGCCACAGACGGCTATGGGGGCCAAATCAATGGATATTTTGTGGCGGAGATTGACAGACTCTTGATTATGTTACAATAGAACTTTATTTATCCCAGGAGGGAAATTGGTCTTCCAACAGTCATAAAACACAACACAAAATCAAAGTGATGAGTGGAAAGTCCAAGATTGGGGATGTGCAAAAATTGGGGAGGAGGGGGGGGGCAAGGAGGAAGGGGGAGTCAGTCTACCCCAAGACAGAATGGGAAGGAGTTGTACAGTTTGATAGGCACAGGGGAAAATAATCTCCTGTGGCATTCTGTACTGCATCTGTTGCTGAATATGTTCCTCAGGTTGACTCATGGAGGGGGTGAGCTGTTTTGTTCAAGATGCTCTGCAGTTTGAGGGGTATCCTCCCCTCCAATGGATCCAACCATCCCCAGGATGGAGACAACCTTCCTGATGAGCTTGTTGATTCTATTGGTATCTGCGGCCCTCCCCCTGCTACCCCAACACACAACAGTGAAGAAGATGGCACTGGCCACCACCGATTGATAGAATATCTGCAGCATCTTACTGCAGTCGTTGGAACAGCAGAGCTTCCACAGAATGTACAGATGGTTCTGTCCCTTCTTATACAGTGCCTCAGCATTCTTGGACCAGTCCAGTTTACTGTCCAGGCAAACTCCAAGGTAGTTGTACTTCTTGGTAAACTGCACACCACTCAACTGAGCCCCCCCCCCCCCCCCCCCCCCCCCCCCCACTGGTGTAGCCCACAATTGCAGTCATCCAACAACATCTGCAGGTGGCAGGAGTCCGAGTTCATCTGGTCCGAGATATAGATGGTGAACAGGAAGGGAGAGCGGCCCTTGTGTTGCTCACGACCATGTCCGAGATGCAGATCTGTAGCCTGACAAACTGTGGTCATCCAGTCAGGTAGTTGGTGATCCAGGACACCATTGGAACATCCACCTGCATTATTGTCAGTTTGCTCCCTAGCAGTGCAGGCCGGACGGTGTCAAAAGCACTGGAGAAGTAAAAAAATACATAATTCACGCAGTGCTTCCCGGCTTATCCAGGTGAGTATAGGAACAATGCAGGAGGTGGATGATGGCGTCCTCCACCCCCAAGGTGTCGGATTATGGGGAGAACGCAGGAGAATGGGGTTGGGAGGGAGAGATAGATCAGACATGATTGAATAGCAGAGTAGACTTGATGGGCCAAATGGTCTAATTCTGCTCCTATAAATTATGAGATCACCACAATGGGTGTTTCCTCCCCTCAAGGACATCAGTGAGCCAGATGGGCCATTTTGGCAGGTTGTTACCTCTGCAGTCATGGTTATTACAGAACAGTTAATAAATTTAACGCTGTGGTGCTGGGGTGGGATTAGAGATTAAATATCTTAATTGTCTAAGATTCTGGATAACATCCAACTTTTTAACTACCCCTATTCCGTAGGTCTCTATTGAACACAATACATTTAAAAAATAAGAGTTTGGAATTATAAGGATTTATTTTGGTAGTTCCAAGTGTTCATGAGATGGTGGTTGTTGTTCCAAAAGGACTTCGCTCTTTGTCCCAATTGTATTCCCACCCTAATGTCGAAGAGGAATACTTTAGTATGCTGGTTTTTACACAAATCCGACCATGGAGTGAAATTTGCCTTTCTTAGAGTTTATGCATTAGGAAGATATTGTTGAAATAATCTCAGTGAATTGATGTGCATCCTGTTGTGGAACACGACTGGTGGGAGTGGATAAAGTCCAAGGGAAATCATAGCATTTTCTGTTCTTCATGATTATGATTGGTCATGAAGAGTATTTCATTCCTGCCATAGAATTGGCGCATGTATGCTTTCGCTCCACCTTGTAGCGTTTTGGGCCTGACACAAAGTCAACAGACATTACAAGCACATCTTGCCTTCTACCCCTTTGACTGTTAGGATAAGGGCATACTAAGTACAACTAATGCAGACAATAAAAACTACATTATTGTAAAATTCTTCATATTTCAATTTACAACATTATTTTGCATCATTATTTTCATCAGTTGCAGAAGACTGGGACTGTGCATTGGCAAGTGTCTTTTAATTTATCCGTTATTTCAACATTTCTCTGGATGATCAAAAATATGGATAGCATAGAATACAAAAATAGGGGTGTAATGCTGTGAATCTATAAGGAGCTGGTCCAGCCACATTTGGAGTATTGTGAGCAATTTTGGGCAACATATCTGAAGAAGGATGTGCTGGCTCTGGAGAAGGTCCAGAGGAGGTTAACAAGAATGATCCCAGGAATGAATGAGTTAACATATGATGAGCGTTTAATGGCACTGGGCCAGTGCTCACTGGAGTTTAGAAGAATAAGGACGGACGTCCTTGAAATGTACTGAATAGTAAAAGGCTTGGATAGAATGGATGTGGAGAGGATGTTCCCGCTAGTGGGAGAGTCTAAGACTAGAGGACATAGCCTCAGAATTAAAGAATGTTCCTTAAATGAGGAATTTCTTTAGTCGGAGGGTGGTGAATCTGTGGAATTCTTTGTCACAAAAGGAGTGGAGGCCGTCAAATGATATTTTAAAGGCAGAAATAGATAGTTTCGTGATTAGCATGGTGTCAAGGGTTATGGGGAGAAAGCAGGAGAATGGGGTTGGGAGAGAGAGAGATAGATCAGCCATGATTGAATGGTGGAGTAGACTATGGGCCGAATGGACTAATTCTGCTCCTATCACTTATGATCTCATGACCATCTTGGATGATTTGGGCTGAGGGCTTGTTTCAGTGCTGTATGTCTCTGACTAGTATTGCATGATACACTTGTTTTATGTTTGTGGAGAATAAGTAAAATGCTTTAACTTTTGCTTTGTCCCTTCTTCAATATGCAACCAAATAAATGAACAAGCTCAGTTCAGAATGATCAGAAACAACATCGTCTCATAGGATCACTCACTAATTTCCCACATTCAGATGGAAAGAGGTTGACTCCTGGATGTCTCAGTTCACCACATTTTATGTTGAACAATATATATTTTAAAGTAAATATACATGCTATTACAAGAAATAGAAAAGTATTAACTGCTTTTGTAGCACCTTTTAGTCATGGCAGAATCAAAGGGCTGTGTGTATGGTGGTGCTGATTGGCCTGAAATGTAACCGACACACTGTTTCGACAAATGCAATCAACCTGGTGTGCACAATCAAATAAGATCAAATAGAACAAGTAGTTAACCATATAATAACCATATAACAATTACAGCACGGAAACAGGCCATCTCGACCCTTCTACTCCGTGCCAAACACGTATTCTCCCCAAGTCCCATATGCCTGCGCTCAGACCATAACCCTCCATTCCTTTCTCGTCCATATAACTATCCAATTTATTTTTAAATGATAAAAACGAACCTGTCTCCACCACCTTCACTGGAAGCTCATTCCACACAGCCACCACTCTCTGAGTAAAGAAGTTCCCCCTCATGTTACCCCTAAACTTCTGTCCCTTAATTCTCAAGTCATGTCCCCTTGTTTGCACCTTCTCTCCTCTCAGTGGGAAAAGCTTATCCACGTCAACTCTGTCTATCCCTCTCATCATTTTAAAGACCTCTATCAAGTCCCCCCTTAACCTTCTGCGCTCCAAAGAATAAAGCCCTAACTTGTTCAACCTTTCTCTGTAACTTAATTGCTGAAACCCAGGCAACATTCTAGTAAATCTCCTCTGTACTCTCACTATTTTGTTGACATCCTTCCTATAATTAGGCGACCAAAATTGTACCCCATACTCCAGAATTGGCCTCACCAATGCCTTGTACAATTTTAACATTACATCCCAACTTCTATACTCAATGCTCTGATTTATAAAGGCCAGCACACCAAAAGCTTTCTTTACCACCTATCTACATGAGATTCCACTTTCAGGGAACTGTGCACAGTTATTCCCAGATCCCTCTGTTCACCTGCATTCTTCAATTCCCTACCATTTACCATGTACGTCCTATTTTGATTTGTCCTGCCAAGATGTAGCACCTCACACTTATCAGCATTAAACTCCATCTGCCATCTTTCAGTCCACTCTTCCAACTGGCATAAATCTCTCTGTAGACTTTGAAAATCTACTTCATTATCCACAACCCCTCCTATCTTAGTATCATCTGCATACTTACTAATCCAATTTACCACACCATCATCCAGATCATTGATGTACATGACAAACAACAGTGGACCCAACACAGATCCCTGTGGCACCCCACTAGTCACTGGCCTCCAACCTGACAAACAGCCATCCACCATTACTCTCTGGCATCTCCCATTCAGCCACTGTTGAATCCATCTTGCTACTCCACCATTAATACCCAACCATCGAACCTTCTTAACCAACCTTCCATGAGGAACCTTGTCAAAGGCCTTACTGAAGTAAGGCCTTTGACAAACTCCTCATCAATTTCTCGAGTAACCTCTTCAAAAAATTCAAGAAGATTAGTCTTCATGTTCTTAGTCTTCATTAGTTCTTCATGCTGTGCACGCCATATGCAAGAAGAAGATGTGGCGTACATCAGCAGCTCATTTTACCTTCCCACTGTTTTTCTTTCCATAGATTTCAATGCACGCTGTATCTCATGTTCGCTAACTTCATAACCCAAAGCCCGATTAAAATATTTGCTGATGGAAAGGTGCAGAGAAATTGTTGCCAGGACTAATGGGGCTACACAGGGAGTGGTCGGGCAGGCTAGGACTTTATACCGTGGAGCGCAGGTGACGGGTCCATGGATAGGAAAGGCTTGGAGTGATATGGGTCAAATGTATTACATTTTACTCCTCCTCTCTCCTTATTAAATGAAATGAAATGATTCAATTTATTGTCATTGTCAGTGTACAGTACAGAGACAACGAAATGCATTTTTAGCATCTCCCTTGAAAGGGAGACACAGGGCGTCGCAGTGTGCCCGCGCCTGCCGCCGTAACATTCCATTACAGGCAAAGGTGGGTGAAGTGTCTTGCCCAAGGACACAACGACAGTATGCACTCCAAGCGGGATTTGAACCGGCTACCTTCCGGTCGCCAGCCGAACTCTTAGCCCATTGTGCTATCTGTCGTCCTCCGACACCCTTTTTGTCTCCTTTTCACCTCTAGCCTTTTTTCACTTAAGGGTCTGTCCCACTTACGTGTCCTTGGCATGCAAATTTCACAACCTCATCATCGCGTTGAGGCGCACGGGCATCGTAGGGCCGCGCGGGGCCGGTCCCATTGAGAAGCGCGGAGGAGTATGGAGTTGTGCGCGACATCGCGCGGCGCTCCGAAATTTTTGTAGCGAACGAAATCTTCCCGCGCCAACAGCCTGTCGCGTAACTGACGGCCAAAGTGGGACAGGCCCAAGATACTGGCGCAACGGAACGTTTCACCTCCAACAGCAGCAGAAGCAGACAAACGATCGCCGAGCTCGGCCTGGGACTCACGACCATTGCGCACCAGATCCACTCCCACTTCTACTCCCAGAGCGGGGCCAATAAAATTGAAGATAGACACAAAATGCAGGAGTAATTCAGCGGGACCGGCAGCATCTCTGGAGAGAAGCAATGTGTGACGTTTCGGGTCAAGACCTTTCTTTCAGACTAAAGAAGGGTCTCGACACGAAACGTCACCCTTTGCTTCTCTCCAGAGACGCTTCCGGTCTCGCTGAGTTACTCCTGCATTTTGTGTCCATCTTCAAATGACGTCACGCACTCCAGACGGCTGTGCAGGCGAATGAAGTCGTGTGCGACCTTCGTGGGACCGTCGCGCCTCAACACGACCACAAAGTCGCGTAGTTAGCGTGCCAAGGACATGCAAGTGGGACAGGGGCTTTACTCTCCTATCAGCTATTCAAACCCCCCTCACAGGTATATCCACCTACCACTTGCTAGGTTTCTCCCAGCCCAACTCTCTTGTCCAGCTTTCTCGCCCTACTACAATTAGACTGAAGAACCGAAACATTGCATGCCTTTTACCCTACCTGACCAGTTGAGTTCCTGCAGCACTTTGTAATTTGTTGTATCATTCATTAATGCTGCGATTGGAAATGCATGCAGCAAAGAAACGTTTTAATGGGGATTTTAACTTTCTAATCTGGTAACGAACCAGTTTTGAAAATGCTCTTTAACATTTATGATTTAATTTTAACTTAAGGAAAATGGACACCAAAAGGCAAAATAATGTGCAGATAGCCCTTTAAACAGATAATGGTGATATTCAAGTTGGAAAAGTAGCAACCATGCTCAATAATTATCTTTGCATAAGGATTTGTAATTGCAAACTAGGATAATCTGCTGGACATCCTGTGGAAACTAGTATTAATCAACGGCATGATCTTGCCAGAATTACAATAATGTAATAATAATGAAGAAAATATTGACATTGAAGAATGAGAGATTTCTAGAACCAGATATTTTTCACCATATCCTTTTAAAAGGTGATAAGTTAGAACCTTACAAATACCATATATAAAATCTAAGAGTTTTGTTGGGGGAAATTTGTTCCGTTTTGTAAAAAAATATTTTCAAAAACACTGGGTGTCATGAGCACCTATCTGGAAATTGAAGGTTGGAGTAGCAGGGAATTGCATAATGGATAGTTTAACACCTGTTATTGGGGAATTACTTGAGTCATTAATTTAGAAAACCATGAATGGCCAAATTTAATGGGTTTTTAAAAGATACCTGTTTAACTTTTTTGAAGCGATTATGATGGTGGCTAGGCGTATGTGCATGAATATTGTATGGAATTCAAGAAAGCATTTAGTGGGGTCATTCATAAAAGACCATTGGATAAAGTGGAAAGTTGCAAAGTGAAATTTGCTGACCCAACTAGCGAATTGCATGATAATAGGAAATGGATTAGGTTTAGGTGTATTATCGTCACGTGGACTTGGATACATTGAAAAGCTTTGTTTTGCGTGCTCTCCATTCAAATCAGATAATACTACACCTAAATACAATCCTTTGTATCATCTGCAAACTTGTAAATGGAGCCGAATTAGGGATAATATTCAATTCAATTCAATTCAATTCAATTTATTTGTCATTTGAACCTCATTGAACCTAATAGGGGAGAAAGGGCCGACCATGGCTGACAAGGGACATCAGGGACAGTATAAAAATTAAAGCGAAGAAGTACAACGTAGCAAAGATAAGCGGGAAGCAGGAGGATTGGGTAATGTTTAAAGAACAACAGAAGATAACCAAAAAGACAAAACGGGGAGAAAAGATGAGGTACGTAGGTAAGCTAGCCAAGAATATAAAGCAGGATAGTAAAAGCTTCTTTAGGTATGTGAAGAGGTAAAAATTAGTTAAGACCAAAGTTGGACCCTTGAAGACTGAAAAAGGTGAATTTATTATGGGGACAAGGAAATGGCAGATGAGTTGAACAGGTACTTTGTATCTGTCTTCACTAAGGAGGGCACAAACAATCTTCCTGATATAGTAGTGGCCAGAGGATCTGGGGTGACAGAGGAACTGAAGGAAATCCACACAGACTGAAGGCTGATAAATCCCCAGGGTACTTAAGGAAGTGGTTCTTGAAATCGTGGATGCATTGGTGATAATTTTCCAATGTTCTATAGACTCAGGAACAGTTCCTGTGGATTGGAGGGTAGCTAATGTTATCCCACTTTTTAAGAAAGGCAGGAGAGAGAAAACTGGGAATTATGGACCAGTTAGCCTGACATCGGTGGTGGGGAAGATGCTGGAGTCAATTATAAAAGATGAGATAGCCGCACATTTGGATAGCAGTAACAGGATCGGTCCGAGTCAGCATGGATTTACGAAGGGGAAATCATGCTTGACTAATCTTCTGGAATTTTTTGAAGATGTAACTAGGAAAATGGACAAGGGAGAGCCAGTGGATGTAGTGTGCCTGGACTTTCAGAAAGCATTTGATAAGGTCCCACATAGGAGATTAGTGGGCAAAATTATGGCACATGGTATTGGGTGCAGAGTGCTGACATGGATAGAGAAGTGGTTGGCAGACAGGAAACAAAGAGTAGGGATTAACGGGTCCCTTTCAGAATGGCAGGCAGTGACTAGTGGTGTATGTAAGGCTCCGTGCTAGGACCGCAGCTATTTACAATATACATCAATGATTTGGATGAAGGGATTCAAAGTCACATTAACAAATTTGCAGATGACACAAATCTGGGTGGCAGTGTGAACTGTGAGGAGGATGCTGTGAGAATGCAGGGTGACTTGGACAGGTTGGGGGAGTGGGCAGATGCATGGCAGATGAAGTTTAATGCGGATAAATGTGAGGTTATCCACTTTGGTAGCAAAAACAGGAAGGCAGATTACTATCTAAATGGCGTTTAAGTTAGTAAATGGGGAAGTACAACGGGATCTGGGGATCCTTGTACATCAGTCTATGAAAGTAAGCATGCAGGTACAGCAGGCAGTGAAGAAAGTGAATGGCATGTTGGCCTTATAACAAGAAGAATCAAATATAGGAGCAAAGAGATCCTTATGCAGTTGTACAGAGCCCTAGTGAGACCACACCTGGAGTATTGTGTGCAGTTTTGGTCCCCTAATTTGAGGAAGGACATTCTTGCTAGTAAGGGAGTGCAGCGTAGGTTTACAAGGTTAATTCCCGGGATGGGGGGACTGTCATATGCTGAGAGAATGGAGCAGCTGGGCTTGTACACTCTGGAGTTTAGAAGGATGAGAGGGGTTCTCATTTAAACATATAAGATTGTTAAGGGCTTGGACACGCTAGAGGCAGGAAACGTGTTCCCAATGTTGGGGGAGTCCAGAACCAGGGGCCACAGTTTAAGAATAAGGAGTAAGCCATTTAGAACAGAGACGAGGAAAAACATTTTCTCACAGAGAGTGGTGAGTCTGTGGAATTCTCTACCTCAGAGGGCGGTGGAGGCAGGTTCCCTGGATGCTTTCAAGAGAGAGCTAGATAGGGCCCTTAAAAATAGCGGAGTCAGGGGATATAGGGAGAAGGCAGGAACAGGGTACTGATTGTGGATGATCAGCCATGATCACATTGAATGGCGGTGCTGGCTCGAAGGGCCGAATGGCCTACTCCTGCGTCTATTGTCTAATGCCCAGCACTTCCAAAATGGGCTGCAACTGTTCATTAGATTTATAAAAGTTAGAGCTGACATTTATGAAATCAAAGTTGAGATAATATAAGATTCTTTACAGCCAATGAAGTACTGTAAACATGTAATGTGACAATCAATTTGTATATAATGACCTCATAAAATAAAACGATAAATCACTACCAAGACTGTTTTTAGTAAGGCTGATGGAGGGATGAAGGTGGGCACGTTTTTGACTTACCTTTTTTTTAAAACTGTTGTCATGAGAACCTTTGTGTTCACCTAAGAAAACATTCCATTGAAACCTGAATTAAAGACCTCAGACAATGAGTAAGAAAGTCAATGCGTTTATAACATCCCTTCTTTGTCCTGATGCTGCAAAGAAATTCACAAGCTAACTTCTTTGTGTCAAACTGCAGTCACAGCATTGGTTACGTTTGCTGACAATTCATGTGCTGCAGCATTGCACGGACAGGAATAAAGTAAGATGCCAGTATACATGTTTCCATGGTGTGGATAAATGTTGATTGAGACATTATGAAAATTCCACCTATTCTTTGCATAGAATTTTAAATCCACATGAGCAGGCAGGTGAAAGTTTTGTTTTATACCTCCTAAGTACTTTTTGACAATGCAGCAGCACTTTAGCCGAGCTCAGGGTATCATATTGACTTAAGAACTAAAGTAAATGGGTTGACTTGAAACTACTACCTTCCAACTTGGGTGAGTTTCTGCCAATTTTTGGCACTTCAGGATGAAGTTTGTTTTTTAAATGATTAATTTGAAGGTATATTGAAAATGGAGGTTCTAGCTTCACTCCTTGAAGGTTGACAAACATGCTACATAGTAGATGCAACGAGACATGGGTGTCATGGTACACCAGTCATTAAAAGTAGGCATGCAGGTGCAGCAGGCAGTGAAGAATGCGAATGGTATGTTAGCATTCATAACAAAAGGATTTGAGTATAGGAGTAGGGTATTAGTGAGACCACACCTGGAGTATTGTGTACAGTTTTGGTCTCCTAATCTGAAGAAAGACATTCTTGCCATAGAGGGAGTACAGAGAAGGTTCACCAGACTGATTCCTGGGATGTCAGGACTTTCATATGAAGACAGACTGGATAGACTTGGCTTGTACTCGCTAGAATTTAGAAGATTGAGGGGGGATCTTATAGAAACTTACAAAATTCTTAAGGGGTTGGACAGGCTAGATGCAGGAAGATTGTTGCCGATGTTGGGGAAGTCCAGAACAAGGGGTCACAGTTTAAGGATAAAGGGGAAATCTTTTAGGACTGAGATGGGAAAAACATTTTTTACACAGAGAGTGGCAAATCTCTGGAATTCTCTGCCACAGAAGGTAGTTGAGGCCAGTTCATTGGCTATATTTAAGAGGGAGTTAGATGTGGCCCTTGGGGCTAAAGGGATCAGGGGGTATGGAGAGAAGGCATGTACAGGATACTGAGTTGGATGATCAGCCATGATCATATTGAATGGCGGTGCAGGCTCGAAGGGCCGAATGGCCTACTCCTGTAGGCACCTATTTTCTATGTTTCTATGTTTCTGTGTTAACATGCTGGTGTTATAGGTCTGGTTAGGTAAGGGCATAGGTTTCCGTCTCATAAATTCTAGGAGCAGAATTAAGCCATTAGGCCCATCAAGTCTACTCCGCCATGGCTGATCTCTCTTTCCCTCTCAACCCCATTTTCCCGCCTTACTAATTGTTTATTAGGTTGATTGAAAGATATAGCATGGAATCAGGCCCTTTGGCCCACCGAGTCCATGCCGACCATCTATCACTTGATCACTGCTTGTTTTCCTACAATTCCGGTTCCAATGGTGAGTCCTTGACAAAAATGTTGACTAATTCTCTCCCCACAGATGCTGACTGACTGGTTAAGTTTTTCTGCCAATCCTTGCTCATGTGTTAGATTCTGGTGACATCAGATACCTTCATGGATTAAACAAAAACTAAACAACAAACTAAACGTTAACAATAAATGCTGCCGTTTTTAACGTTGTCAATGCTTTGTAATCACTTGGGAGGCAGTTCTTAACTCAGAGAGCAGTTAGAATATGGCACTGACTATCACAAAAGATACATTTGAGGTAAATAGATTAGGCACTTTCAAAAGGAAGCCATCTTAGTGCACCAGAAAAAAAATACGCTGAATGCAAAAGGCTAGGGTGTGAAGAGACTTGAAGTGCTACAATTTCACTGGGTTTGAATGCCCCATTTGTGCTGGAAATCCTTTCGATTTTATGTAATTAATTCGATAGATTGTTGGCAAAAACAAAATCAATTTCAGTGATTTCCTCTGGAAACCAGGGATTACAGGAGTCCTGGCTATGACTTATGAATCGTCATTAGACACAGGTGAGGTGCCAGGAGACTGGAGGGTGGAAAATGTTGTGCTTCTATTAGGAATGGATGCAAAGAAAAACCTGAGGCCTGTAGACCTGTAAACCTAAGATCTGTAAAGGAAAAGTTACCGGAGAGAATTCTGAAACTCAGACCCTATATTATATTATACAGTATAATGTCAATAATAGGTAAATACAAACTTCTCTAATAACACTTTCAGTCTTGTTTCCAGCCTGGCCATTGAACCTGTTGGCATGTTTAAAAAATGATGAAGCGAAATGTTAACTCTATTTCCCCCTCCACAGTTGATGCCACACCCGCTGGGTATTATTAGCATGCTTTATCTCTATTTAAGAACTCCAGCATTTAAAGTATTCTGCTTTTGTATTCATCTCGGAGTAGGGTAGAGCATTTCAAGATTGCAAGTTTAGATATCCAGCAATGAATAAGGACTCGACAAAAAGTCATAAGGTCTTCCTCTCACTTTTGTTCAAGTATACAATTTCCTGCTGTTCACAGCTAAGCTAAGCTCCATTTACACAGTAGTGGAGTAAAGGGCCTACTTACCCTCCAGCTCGATGATTACTTACTGAACTATGAAGAAAGACTGGATAGACTCGGCTTGTACTCGCAAGAATTTAGAAGATTGAGGGGGGATCTTATAGAAACTTACAAAATTCTTAAGGGGTTGGACAGGCTAGATGCAGGAAGATTGTTCCCGATGTTGTGGAAGTCCAGAACAAGGGGTCACAGTTTAAGGATAAGGGGGCAATCTTTTAGGACCGAGATGAGAACAACATTTTTTACACAGAGTGGTGAATCTCTGGAATTCGCTGCCACAGAAGGTAGTTGAGGCCAGTTCATTGGCTATATTTAAGAGGGAGTTAGATGTGGCCCTTGTGGCTAAAGGGATCACGGGGTATGGAGAGAAGGCAGGTACAGGATACTGAGTTGGATGATCAGCCATGATCATATTGAATGGCAGTGCAGGCTCGAAGGGCCGAATGGCCTACTCCTGCATCTACTTTCTATGTTTCTATGTAGGGGGAAAGGATTTGTGGTCAGAACAAGCTTTGTCTCCCAAAATGTTGGAATAAAACTTTTAACCTGCTAAGTGCCTGCTGGCATACCCAAGACTGTTGGAACAGTCAACATATTTGGGTTTTAGTGCTCTTCCGTTTGATTTAACAATGCTGAAAAAAACAATTACCTGAATTTTTGAAGTTATTTTAGAAACTTGGAATATTTTTTATGTGAAACTAAATTGCCTTTGACTTGTCTATGTTGTTTTACTCATTGCATTAATATGCTGCCACAGTTTTTTTTTAATGTTACTTAATCAAGAAATGACTTTGTATGCAAACATTTGCCAAAATATGCATGGCCGAATTAATCAAATAATCTATCGGTGTAGTAACTGAATACTAATTGGCCCCTGTAGTTACACTTTCTTTATTCTTATAATAATGGAAATCTCAAAGTCAGACCAGTTCACTTGTTTTTGTGCTGTTGCATTGATAATGATGCATGAAGACAATTACTTTACATTTTATTTTGAAGTCACGTGAGTGACTACGTGAAGAGCCCGCCAGTCTGCACGCGCGAGTCGGAGCAGTTCGAAACTGCCCTGGCAGGTAAGTAATTATACTTTCAGCGGGCCGCTGTGGACAGCGGGCCTGGAGAAGCTGATAGAGGTGGCCGGTCTTGGGCCGCCGTGCAGGCTCCATTAGGAGCTAGATTCAATTGTGGCTGCCGCCGTTGGAGCTCCAAACGGGAGCAGGTGGCCGAATTTGGAGGCCGTCGTGGAAGCTCCATAGGAGTCCGGTTTCGTTATTGCCTGCCGGCTGGTAGTTCGCTGCTAAGATTAGCAGCAGGCGCTAGTTTAAATATAGCCGCGGCTAGATTTCGACCGCTGCTAAAGATAACAGCAGTCGGTGTTAGCCGCGGCCAGGGCAGCGAACGCTAGGTAAGCTCAGCTGCCATAGCGCCTATAAATGTTGTAACATAGATGTTGCTGAGGCAGCATACGCCGTAGACCAGCATATAGTGCATGCTCTATTTGTAGGGGCATTTCGATATACTACAGATCTTTAATTGAAGTTAAAAATCTGAAGAACTGATTAAGGTAGTTATAAATAGAGCTGGCAGTTTTTAATAGCGGTTGCTGTTCGGTCACGTTTGTGACTATCGCAGCAGATAGGACATTTATTATCATACACCATATGGTGTAGTAAAATTTGACTTGCCATTACCGCATAGAATGGGGCTCCACTGGAACGGGCGGCTGTTCGGAGGAACTCCATTGAGGCTCCAGAAAGCTCCTGGCTTGGGAAGCCTTTTTTCAGCTGTGTCTATTAGACACCTGTGGAGCAATATCTGGTGCAGGGTTGTGTCATGATAATTTCCGCTCGGTAGAGGGGACCGTTGGAGATCTTTCATGAGAGACCCCAACCATGTGGATATCGACAAAGCAGTCGAATCTTTGATCCAAAGCTATGCTTCTGTTTAGGGGGCACCATCCTGTTTGTTATGGCTGCCCAGTCTGCAGTTGTCTGTTTTTTCACTCTTTTATTTATTTTTAGTGTGTTTTAGTGTTTTGTTTTTGGAGTTCTAGTCTTTTTTATGTGGGGGGGGGGGAAGGGGGAAACTACTTTTCAGGGTCCCTACCTGGTCGGAGAGGCGGCTTTTCTCCGGGCAGTATCTTTGACCCGTCATCGCGGCCTACCAGCAGGTCTGGAGCGGTGTTTCCTGAGGGGGACCACCCAGAACCTCGGCTTCAGCGGCGGCGCAGTGCTGGAGCGCTATCGTGGAGTGGGCGATGCCTTGCCCGGGTCGCCGCGCTGGAGCTCCGGTGAGCTGAAGACCGCCGATGAAACATCGCGGAGCTGCGGGACTGTGGAGCGGCGGCGCTGAACTTTACATCGGGAGCCTGGGATCTCTTGCCGAGATCACCAGTGGTGGAGCTCCATCCAGCACGGCCTGCCGGCTTCAGAAGCCGTGGTCTCCAGTAAGGAAGCGGCCGTTCCAGGTTTCCCATGCCGCTGAGAGGGTTCTCCCGATGCCGGAGCACTACCATCCGGCGAGAACGGCCTGGAACATCGGGCCTCCATAATGGTGACTGCGGAGGCCAAAATAGGCCCGACTATGGGTGGACATGAGATGGGGACTGGACTTTGTGCTTTCCCTCATAATGGAAACCATTGTGGGGGAATGTTTTCTATGTTTAAATCTCTTTATTATTGTTATGTCCGTATTCTTTTTTTATGTGCTGAAGCATTTCGCTACACCTAGGTGTATGTGACCAATAAAATAACCTTTGAACCATTGAAATCATATGAACTGTGTTTCGTATACCGGAGGCATTACAGACGGCTCCAGTAATTTGCCTGTGACAACACTGGCAGGGTTGCAGTATTTTCTCCCCCTCTGTCTAGCGGACTATTGGGAAGAGGTGACTCCGATTATAATGCCGGCTCATGAGTCATATGGGGGCCAGAGGCCTGAGGAAACAACACCTGGTACAGGGTTGCGCTCTATTTCGTCCCTGAAATACTCCGTTGAGGCTCCAGAACGGAGCAAGGACTCGGAATCACTAGCAGGTGCAACCTGTCTGGCAAGTATAACAAATATTGATGATTTATACCGACAGAGCGCCGATCTGCACAGCTAGAACTGATTCGGCTCCTAGAGGGAGCAGCTTGGCAACCCCGAGTCGGGGCAAAGTCAAAGCCAAGTCTGTGGGACAAGTCCTGTTGGACGGTTTGGGTCAAGGGGATTCTGTCCCCACATCTATGGCAGATGTGATTGGCCGTTTGTCTCAATTGGAACATCTGATGAATCAGATGGTGGCACGAGAAATGCTCCGTGTTACGGAGGCATGTACAGGCAGTTCGAATCATACGCCTGAGGCAGCTCCTGGTTCAGGGTTGCAATTTTCCTCCCACTCGGATGAAAGGAGTGTTGGAGATGGTGCCATATAATATGCTCCGTGTTACGGAGGCATGCACAGGCAGTTCGAGTCATACGCCTGAGGCAGCTCCTGGTTCAGGGTTGCAATATTCCTCCCACTCGGATGAAAGGAGTGTTGGAGATGGTGCCAAATAATATGCTCCGGTGTTACGGAGGCATGTACAGGCAGTTTCAAGTCATATGCCTGTAGCAACTCCTGGTTCAGTGTTGCAATTTTCCTACCACTCGGAAGAGTATCGGAGATGGTGGCACAAAAAATATGCTCCGTGTTATGGAGGCATGTACAGGCAGTTCGACTCGTACGCATGTGGCAATGCCTGGTTAAGGCTGGCACTATTTCTCCCACTCTACGGGAGTGTCAGAGATCGGTATGGAGCTGACTCCGAACATGAGTATGTGCCTGAATCCCATGCTTTAATGCATGATGTACGAGAGTTGCGTAAGGAAGAGCTGCCTGCTCTTGCCTTTCAATTTCCTGGTACCTCGGGGACGAGCAAGCCACTACAATAGGAGTTGGCCAGCGGCATCAGCTACCTAACATCACACCAGCTGAAGAAATGACAAGCATGACAGACAGGGTCTGCAAATGGAACTTCGCTGAAGATCCAACATGCAAATCGACCCGGGTTCAGAGAGTTGCTGCATACTAACCTCTATTTACATTTCTGCTCAGTTAGTAGAGTTGCTGATTCATTGGAAACATCTTTGTCATCCTCTCTGGGATAGGTACCTACCAGCAGGAAGCTGGTCTGGCATATAATATTTTTTATCGGACCTGCAGGTTCATGTTGTGAATCAACAATGTATTTATAATAATCCGTAGGCACTCAATACCAGTATTCCTGATTGAGTGGCGGGTCGAAGAGATTGTGTTGTGCACTCTGGCGACTCACACAAGTGGTTTCAGTCAGAGGACTGTGAAGCATTTCCTGATTCAGGTTTGCATTTTGCTACATTGGCAGGGAACACGTATTCCCACATCAAGGGGAGACTGTCTTTTCAGCTCTAGTTATAAGGTTCCGTCCGTATGGTCAATAAAGGAACGGTGGTTCCGAGTGGAATCAGTGACATCTCATCGGACGATGAGTGGTCTGGCCAAGAACGAGAGGGGTATATTTCTGATACTTCTCAAGATTACAGAAACAGGGAGCATGCCGAATCAGGTTAGCATTTGGCTAATCTGATCATGTGTTTAGTTACCCAGTTTAAGATGGATGATTGGCTTTCAGCAACTTAACTGATTCAGAGAATCGATCTTGAAGATGCATACTTTGCCATATCTATACACATGAGGCATAGATTATCTGGTGTTTTGATAACATAGCCAGTGGTGGAAGCCACTGCTGCCCTACTCAGATGAAAGGGCATTGTGTCATCGAGTTTTAGATAATATGCAAAATTTGCAGCTGATAAATCTTGGAGGTGATCAGTAGATACCTCTTGCGATATTAAGGATGAGGCAACATGAAATTTAGTAGTGCCAATTTTGCCTATTCATTCAGGTCATGGTAAGGCGACTGAAGCAATTCCTTTTTACTCGGTCACAAGTGATGGCTGGGGATGCCTGTCTTCTCAGGCAGCTATGGGAAGTTTGTGAACAAAATATGTGAGTTACATTTAAACGGAAGTAACAGAGGTTTGTGTGGCTTTCAGTTTGAGCCTAGAGAAGCGTTTATGTGATAGCACAATTGACATTGCTTGTGCTGCTTTGTCATTCTCTGTAGTACCATAAGTGGGACAATAAATGATTGGTTATTCACCCACTGTTCACTAACGTTATGCAGGGTGTCTTTTATATGACCACTCTAAAAGCCTACACTCATTGTAGTGTGCGATGTATATCAGTAAATTATTATGCAAATATTCTTCTACTGTGTTCCTAATGGGAGCAGTATCTTTAAGATGATTATGCTTTCAGCAACTGATCTCCGCACAAAGAACACAGTCTTTACTCAATCTCTGGCTCAGTCTCTGGGTCATAACTGACATTGTTATGGGAATAATCTCATAAGCAAAATGGGCATGGTTGCGTACATTTGAAGTTGACAGCATACCTACGAGAGCAGAAATTGGGGGTGTCATTAGGTATATAAGTGCACTGAGCTTGCCAGTACCTATGAGATGAAAGATAGTTTCTTTATTGTTATTCAATAGTCTCAAGATATTGCTGATGGCTCATTAGCAGCCAATAGAATGGATAGTTCCCTTCCATCATACAGCAAGAGGCTTACATAGTGCGTGTTAATAAATTATAAAATTTGTTTGAATATGTCTGGATATTTGCAGATAGAATTCTGCAGTGTTGCATGAGTTATTGTCTAACTCAACGTCAATTGGGACTATGGTCCGGTTAAGAACAATGGCCATGTATGCAAGTTAGCATCATGGTATTAATAACCCATGGTTTTTCTACCATTAATGGTTTATCTGTTTAAGTGTTTCACACATAGATTGGGTTACTGCATGAAACCACAGAGCTTTGAAGTCTTCACGTAGTCACTCACGTGACTTCAAAATAAAATAGAAAGATTAAACGCAAACTTACCATTTGAAGTTTGATCTTTATTTTATGAGAAGTTGAAGTGAGGGAATGCGTGCCCTCCACTCCCAACCCTACTCATCGGGTTCATGTGTTTAGTTACCCAGTTTAAGATGGATGATTGGCTTTCAGCAACTTAACTGATTCAGAGAATCGATCTTGAAGATGCATACTTTGCCATATCTATACACATGAGGCATAGATTATCTGGTGTTTTGATAACATAGATCATTCGGTAGTTCTAAGGTCGTTAATCTTTCTATAGCTTAGGTCAGCAACTATTCTGAGGTTTCATACAGCTGCTGTAAAGATTGAAGTGCATGCGGACTGGCGGGCTCTTCACATATTCCCTCACTTCAACTTCTCATAAAATAAAGATCAAACTTCATACGGTAAGTTCTCGTTTAATCTTTCTATTCTCTGTAATTGATCATTTTTTATTTATTTGACCACACGTTAGGCTGCTTAGGATGATGAGAGCCCACGGTATCAAGGGGCAGAAACTGGCATGGACAGCACATTCGCTGGATGGCAGAAGACAAAGAGTGGCAATAAAGGGTGCTTTTTCTGGTTGGCTGCCAGTGACTGGTGGAGTTCCGCAAGGGTCAGTGTCGGGGCCGCTACTCTTCACGTTGTATATTGACGATTTGGATGAGGGGATTGAAGGCTTTGTGCCAAAGTATGCGGATGATACGAAAATAGGTGGAGGGGCAGGTAGTGTAGAGAAAGCAGGGACTCTGCAGAAGGAGTTGGACAGGTTGGGAGAGAGGGCAGAGAAATGGCAGATAGAGTATAGTGCAGCAAAGTGTGGAGTCATGTATTTTGGTGGTAGGAATAAAGATGTAGACTATTTTCTAAATTGCTGCGAATCCAGAAATCGAAGGTGCAAAGGGACTTGGGAGTGCTGGTGCAGGATTCCCAAGAAAGTTAATCTGCAAGTCGAATCGGTAGTAAAGAAAGTAAACTCAATGCTAGCATTTATTTCAAGAGGGCTTGTATACAAAATCAGAGTTATAATGTTGAGGCTCTATAAGGTACTGGTAAGGCCACATTTGGATTATTGCGAGCAATTTTGGGCACCATATATGAGGAAGGATACCCTGGCCCTGGAGAGTCCAGAGGAGGTTTACAAGAATGATCCCAGGAATGAGTAGGTAAACCTATGATGAGCGTTTGTCAGCATTGGGCCTGTACTCGCTGGTGTACAGAAGAATGAGGGGGGACTTCATTGAATCAAATTATCTAATTTGATTGGATGTCATGTGAAACAAAACTTTTCACTGTACCTTGTGACCATAATAAGCCAACATCTATGCCTGTGATTTAGTTGTGCAAGGCATGGAATTGGTAAAAAGATGATTAATACTAAACATACGTGAGTTTCACACATTCAGACCAACATTCGGAGCTGAAAATGTACAAGGTAGAAACAATGGCGCTATTATCGCCTTTTTGTTACCATCAGGGTCTTGAGCAATCATTCATCGGGAATAGAATTATGAACATTTTAAAAATAAAACTATTTCAGCAATTGATTCCTAGAGTGCTGTTTCTACCACAATATATGAAACATTTGATAGAGTTTCATTCACATTTTGGTGAATGAAGTGCTCAGTAGACTGCTAATTTTGGTTGGACCACATTTACATTCCTGTGTGCAGTTCTGGTCACCCCATTACAGAGAGGACAAAGAGACTTTACCAGAAGAGGTTTACCAGAATTTGTAGAGAGTATTCTGGTAAAAATGTGGACAAAATTTGATTATTTTCTCTGGAGTTCGAAGACTGAAGGGACACTTCATAGAAGTATATACATTTATGAGAAGCATAGATAGTTTCTGAAGGGAGAAACGAGGAACTGCAGGTGCTCCTTTACAAAAAAGAGATACAGAATGATCAGTCTGAAGAAGGGTCTCGACCCGAAATGCCACCTATCATTGTTCTAGGCCTGACCCGCTGAGTTACTCCAGCACTTTGTGGCTCATCTTTTAGACTGTCGGAACATTTTTCCCAGGGTGGAAATGTAAAAGACTGGGTGGCATAACTTTAAGGTGAGAAGTGGCATAGTATAAAAGAGATGTGCGGAGTGGTGGGTACCTGGAGCACGCATCGAGGACTGGTGGTAGAGGCAAATACAGTAGTGGCATTTAAGAGGCTTTTAGATGGGCACTTTGGATGTGCAGAGAATGGCGAGATCTGGATCACAGCACCATGGCACAACAGTAGAGTTGCTGCCTTACAGCGCCAGAGATCTGGGTTCAATCCTGACTACGGTTGCTGTCTCTAAGGCGTTTACATAATCTCCCTGTGACTGCGTGGGATGTCTCCGGATGTTCAAGTTTCCAAAGACATGAGGTTTGTAGGTTAATTGGCTTCTGTAAAGTGTCCATAGTGTGTAGGACTAGAACCAGTAAACGGGTGATAACTGGTCGGTGCGGACGAAGGGCCTGCTTTCACACTGTATCTCTAAACTAAACATGCAGGCAGAGTTTAACTTGGCATCATGTTTGGCACGGACATTGTGGCTGAAGGGCTTGTTCCTGTACTTTTCTGCTCCATGTTCTATATAATAATTTCGGGTGATGTGCGCAGTCTGTTCCCAATAACAAGTTTTTGGATTTGTTAATTCAGGCCCAGTGCTGTATCCCAAGGATAATTCTGTGAACATCTGGCCTTTTATTACTAACTGATTTGAAAACCCATTTAGTATTGGCCATATAAAATACTTTTCTTTGAAACAAAATCAGGACACAAGATTTCAAAGTAGAAGATATTATATTGTACATTTTGTCCCAATTATGATATTGGAAAAATTGAGTTTTGCCAGTGTCATGGGTTTTTATTTGTTTTGTATGATGAGCTTTATTTCCCTGATATTGTACAAATAAGTGAAATTCTCCTGATACAATGACATATTTGTGTGCAGCATTTTATTACCTATCTGCACTGGACTAAACACTATTATTAGAAATTGTAACATTATAAAAGAGAAGGCAAAAGTGATTCAATGCAAATATAGCACCAATGGACTTGATCATGAATTAGCTGGAGGAAAACTAATTTTTGTGATCAGAAAGTCCCTGTAAACTAGGAATACTGACTTGCCACCAGATTCCGGTTCAGTTCAGTTTCAGTGCAGTTTAGTTAATTGTCACATGTGCCGAGGTACAGTGAAAAGCTTTTGTTATGTGCCAACCAGTCAGCGGAAAGATTGTAATCATGTATAGTCTTTCCGCTGACTGGTTAGCACGCAACAAAAGCTTGTCACGTGTACCGTGAAAATAAACAAAACTGAACTGAACCGGAATCTGGTGGTAAGTCCGTATTCCTGTATTCACACGGACTCTGTGCTCATGAAAATTAGTTTTTCTACGGCATTTTGCCATCAGGAATCATACTGATCTTTTCATCCAATGTCTAATCTCTGCTTCTTATCATCCCAAGCGTCTCAATTCGGGTCTTTTCTCCACATTTTCATTTGAATTTTAATAATCTCGGACCCGCAAACCTTCAGCATAGGAGCACTCTCTCTACAATAATGACTGCACCTCCGCTGACTTCTCTGTCAAGCTTCTCAAGTTTGCGGACGACACAACTCTGATTGGACTGATCCAGGATTGGGTTTTTGGGGGGGTTTCCATGAGTAGTTGCTCTATTTAACAACCAAAAATCTGTAGCCTCCTTTTGCTCTGTTATCATATTTAATTCACATGTTTAATCAATAATGTTTTATTATTAATGTTTTATGTATAATTCTTAAGTGTCACTGTATATCATGTTGTCACTTGTGGGCAGAGCACCAAGGCAAATTCCTTGTATGTGAATACATGGCCAATAAAAGTATTCATTCATTCATGGGGGTTCAGTATTGATGTGGATAGAGAACTTGCTAGCAAACAGGAAGGAAAGAGTAGGATTAAACTGGTCCTTTTCAGATTGGCAGGCAGTGATTAGTGGGGTACCGCATGGCTCAGTGCTGGGACCCCAGCTATTTACAATATATAATAATGATTTGGACGAGAGAATTGAATGCAACATGTCCAAGTTTGCGGATGACACGAAGCTGGGGGGGGCAGTGTTAGCTGCGAGGAGGATGCTAGGAGGCTGCAAGGTGACTTGGATAGGCTGGGTGAGTGGGCAAATGTATGGCAGATGCAGTATAATGTGGATAAATATGAGGTTATCCACTTTGGTGGCAAAAACAGGAAAGTAGACTTTTATCTGAATGGTGGCCGATTAGGAAAAGAGGAGATGCAACGAGACCTGGATGTCATGGTACACCAGTCATTGAAAGTAGGCATGCAGGTGCAGCAGGCAGTGAAGAAAGCGAATGGTATGTTAGCATTCATAGCAAAATAATTTGAGTATAGGAGCAGGGAGGTTCTACTGCAGTTGTACAGGGTCTTGGTGAGACCACACCTGGAGTATTGTGTACAGTTTTGGTCTCCTAATCTGAGGAAGGACATTCTTGCCATAGAGGGAGAACAGAGAAGGTTCACCAGACTGATTCCTGTGATGTCAGGACTTTCATATGAAGAAAGACTGGATAGACTCGGCTTGCACTCGCTAGAATTTAGAAGATTGAGGGGGGATCTTATAGAAACTTACAAAATTCTTAAGGGGGTTGGACAGGCTAGATGCAGGAAGATTGTTTCCGATGTTGGGAAGTCCAGAACAAGGGGTCACAGTTTAAGGATAAAGGGAAAATCTTTTAGGACCGAGATGAGAAAATCATTTTTCACACAGAGAGTGGTGAATCTCTGGAATTCGCTGCCACAGAATGTAGTTGAGGCCAGTTCATTGGTTATATTTAAGAGGGAGTTAGATGTGGTCCTTGTGGAGAAAAGGGATCAGGGGGTATGGAGAGAAGGCAGGTACAGGATACCGAGTTGGATGATCAGCTATGATCATATTGAATGGCGGTGCAGGCTCGAAGGGCCGAATGGCCTACTCCTGCACCTATTTTCTATGTTTCTATAAGTTACAAAGATCGTTCTTTGTCATTTCTGTCAGGCTGTGAAGAAAAAAACAGCTATTTGAAATCTGAAGTACAGCAGAAAATCAACCTGCTTGAGCGAGGAGTTTGTCTGCACCGACGCGATCGTATTTGGCCTGTTAGCTGGAAGTCCCAGAATCTTCCCCTTCATTATATGCTTTATTAATGTACTGTAGTAAAAATTCTTGTGATACCACTGGCACATCTACATATTGCTTAAAATGCTTTTGACCATAGCAATAATTTATTTCTTTACTCAGGATTTATTATCTGTCCCTCGTAGCCTTTGATCTGTTGTTTTCACACCTTACCCTTCTTTATCTCTAGATTATCTGTGACCCGATACGTCACCTAATCTCCAGAGATGCTGGCTGACCCGCTGGGTTACTCCAGTTTTTTTGTGTCCATCCTCATAGCATCTGAACTGTGTAAAGTGCTTCGGGGCGGTGCTAGAGTAATAATTTCTTAGTTTACTCTCTCAGCAAGTATTACCTGTCCCCAAGATAGACACAAAAAGTGTAATCAGTAACTCAGCGGGCTAGGCAGCGTCTCTGGAGAGAAGGAATGGGTGACGTTTAGGGTGGAGACCCTTCTTCAGACTGTCCCCAATACCCCATAAATTGTGGCTTACTGAACAACATTGTTCAAACAACTACCAGTTCCAGCAGCAATTTCAAGGTCACCAGGTTTTTAAATTCCATACTTGATTAGTTGTGTGAATTTGAAATCCGCAGAGTGCACCTTCTGGATTCTAGCCCAGTAACCTGATCACTAGCCAGCCATACTCTTGCTACTTCTGTGACTTTCCCTTCCATATATTTTAGAGGTTACAATTTCAACCTTGATGGTGTTAAAATAGTTCTGTTTTCGTTACCTTGGTACAGATAATGTAATCTTATCTTAAATTAGGTTAATAATTTTACTAATATAAATTTTGAGGTTTATACGGCCATGAAAAAAAATAAAGCTGACATTTATATGTACAGCATGGATTTGAATGTAATTGACCAGACATTCCTGCAGTCAGGAAAATATTTCTGACAAGTCGTGCAGAATAGATGTCTGTATTCAATTCCTCAGTGAAATTTAAAGGTCACTAATTATCACATTATCACTCCGTTATACATACTGATCCATGAATTTGATATTGCACCATAGTGCAGGAGTAGACGCCTGATGAATGTATGTGGAACATTAGTACAGTGTTATCGTTACCCAATTATAGAAAACATAGTGTAGACCAGCCAGAGTGGTATCAGGGATATGGAACGGTATTTATGAAGATACATTTCAAGACTAGAACAGCCTTCACTGAAGTGAAGAAGGGTGGGAGATTTAATAGTTTTTTAAGTGGATGAATCAGTGAGGTGAATGAGTTAGGGAGGGGCAGGGTTGGGGTTCAAAATGAAATGTTTGTCAGTGAAAAATTACAATTACAGTGTAAAACCATCACTCGGGTCCAAAGCAGAAGTTATGAGGAATTCATTTTGACGAGGTTTTTTTTGACAATGTAAGATTTATCATTGGAAGTGGTTAAGATACATTATTCAATTATTAATTGGCATTGAGGAGTGAAAATAATGGACAATAATGTAGAATAAAAAATGAGAAATATTTAAAGTGTGTTCAACACTAATCATTTAGAAATAGAAATCTAGAAATTAGGTGCAGGAGTAGGCCATTCGGCCCTTCGAGCCTGGGTTAAAAAAAAGGGTTATATTTGGGTTAAAAAAAGAAACAACCCCCAAATGAACATGATGCAAAGAAGCATTAACACACAATGATAGATGTGAGAGGAAGAAAAGTATATTAAGAACACAGCGGCCAAGAATATAACTGCTGATTTTTTTTTAGAAGAATAAGATATTAAATTAAATGCTATGGAGTGTTAAATATTACACAATAACAATTTAAAACAAACTGAAATTCAGGTTGGGACCCTTCATTCTGAAGAAGGAAACCAACATGAAACATGTCTCTCCATTTTCTTCATGATGGATCAAACAGTGTTCATCAGATGCTATGTGACCCTCTCATTAGGGTCTCCTCGATATCCAGCAGCTCCGCTCTTGCTCCCCCTCCCCATTCGCACCAAGGACAGAGTCCCCCTTGTCCTCACCTTCCACCCCATCAGCCGTCGCATACAGCATATAATCCTCCAACATTTTCGCCACCTCCAACGGGATCCCACTACTGGCCACATCTTCCCATCTCCACCCCTTTCTGCTTTCCACAGAGACTGTTCCCTCCGAAACTCCCTGGTCAACTTGTCCCTTCCCACCCAAACCACCCCCCTTCCCAGGTACTTTCCCCTGCAACCGCAGGAGATACAACACCTGTTCCTTTACCTCGACCCTCGACTCCATCCAAGGACCCAAACAGTCTTTCCAGGTGAGGCAGAGGTTCATTTGCACCTCCTCCAACCTCCTCCAACCTCAGATTCAGATTCAGATTCAACTTTAATTGTCATTGTCAGTGTACAGTACAGAGACAACAAAATGCAGTTAGCACCTCCTTGGAAGAGCGACATAGAATATGATTTAAATAAATAAATCTATTTACATGCATACAGTCATAGTGTTTTTCCTGTGGGAGGAGTGACCGGGGGGGGAGGTTGATTGGCAGTCACCGAGGTACATTGTTGAGTAGTGTGACAGCCGCAGGGAAGAAGCTGTTCCTGGACCTGCTGGTCCGGCAACGGAGAGACCTGTAGCACCTCCCGAATTGTAGGAGGGTAACCAGTCCATGGTTGGGGTGAGAGCAGTCCTTGGCGATGCTGAGCGCTCACCTACTGTATCCGCTGTTTCAGGTGTCAACTTCTCTACATCGGCGAGACCACTTCTCTACATCGTTTCGCTGAACACTTCGCTGAACACCTCCGCTCAGTCCATCATAACTTACCTGATCTTCCGGTTGCTCAGCACTTCAACTCCCCCTCCCATTTCCAATCTGTCTTTCTGTCCTGGACCTCCTCCATTGTCAGTGAAGCCCAGTGCAAATTGGAGGAACAACATCTTGTATTTCGCTTGGGTAGTTTACACCCCAGCGGTATGAACATTGACTTCTCTAACTTCAAATTGCCCTTGCTTTCCCCCTCCCTTCCCCCCCCCCCCCTTCCCAGTTCTCCCACCACTTACTGTCTCAGACTACATTCTCTCTTTGTCCCACCCACTCCCCTGACATCAGTCTGAAGAAGGGTCTCGACCCAAAAAGTCACATATTCCTTCTCTCCAGAGATACTGCCTGGCCCACTGAGTTACTTCAGCATTTTGTGTCTACCCTCAGATGCTGCCAGATCCACTGAGTTTGTTTCATACATTTAGTTTAGTTTATGGTCATGTGTACTGAGGTACAGTGAAAAGCTTTTGCTGCATGCTAACCAGTCAGTAGAAAGACAATACATGATTACAGTGGAGCCATCCAGACTGTATCGATACTTGAATGGAATAGCGTTAATAACGTTGAGTACAAGGTAAAGTCCGATCAAAGATAATCCAAGGTTCTCCAATGAGATAGTAGCTCAGGATTGCTCTCTAGTTGTTGATAGGATGGTTCAGTTGCTTGATAACAGCTGGGAAGAAACTGTCCCTGAATCTAATGCTGTAAGTTTTCACACTTCTATATCTTTTGTCCATAGGGAGAGGGGAGAAGAGGGAGTGACTGGGAGTGTGACTCGTCCTTGATTATGGTGGTGGCATGCATGGAAACCTTCTTAGACCAACATCAGCAGGGAGAGTGTTGACATCAGAGCAGAATGGCCCCAGTAAAGTCCACCAGGGTCCTGAGGGAAAAGGCAATTGAGGGAATAGTTCTCCACTGAAAGAATACCCACCTCAAAGGAAAAGTTCCTGTAGATCCTCTCAGTTTTATCCAAGGCATTGATCTAAATGCAGTTGTTATAAGAGTTTGTTTGATGTTGGGCGTTCTACAGCCAACTACTTGCTTATTGGTTCCCCCATTTCTCAACTACCATCTCTAAACCACCATTGAGGAGTGCAATGGAACACTCCACTTGTTTTCAGTGCATGTCCAACACCATTTAATAAAATCATCCATGACAAAGCAGCCTGCTGAATTGGCACCTGATCCACCATCCTCATTAATCAATCTGTTCAAAATAAGGTATACCACAGCAATTTGCTTGATTCTTCAACAGCATCTCTTTGATAAATCAATAGGCAAGAGTTTTCACATCGTATTATCATTCTTGTTGGGAAATGTATTCCTGGTCCTCCTCCTTCTTTGGATCAGAATTCTGGAAATGTCTCCTAATAGCATTGGCAGAGTAATTATGCTACCAGGAATCTGCACACTAGATTTTGCAGTACATGTTTATAGAAAGGGTGATACACTTTTTTTGAAAAAGCATCCCATTGGGTTGACATTGATTAATCAATTTTGCTTAGGCAGCTTACAACCCAGTGGTATGATTATTAATTTCTCTAATTTCAAGTAACCCTTGCTTCCCCTCTCTCTTTGTCCCTCCCCTAGTTCTCCGACTAGTTTCACTGTCCTCATGATTAGTTTTACTGATTGTGTGCCTTGTTGTCTCTCTTCCCCTCAGCTAACAAAGAATCATTCTGCATTTCCTTGATCATCATCTGCTTTGATCTGTCATTTTCACACTTTACCATTCCATATCTCTAGTGTCTGTCTCCACCGGCACTCTCTAGTGTCTGTCTCCACCGGCACTCAGTCTGAAGAAGGATTGCAATCCAAAAATCACCCATTCCCTCTCTCCAGAGAAATGCCTGTCCCACTGAGTTACTCCAGCATTTTGTGTCTATCTTCGGGGTAAACCAGCATCTGCAGTTCCTTTCTACACATTTTGATTAATCAATGATGTAGCTGGTTGAAAAACTGTGGTTCACAGTAGAAAGCCTTTGTTTAATCGGAACATTGTGAAAATGACGGGTTTACTATTAAATACATTTTTATAATATCTCAAGATGTTCAACTGGTAATGTACTTGGTTTAACTTTCTGTCTCTAAGACTGTATGCTGCATTGCATTCAAACATTTTTAGATTGGTCAAAATAAGCCTTATTTCCCACTTGACCTGGAGGTCAGATACCATATTTATATAAACCAGGATGGAAATTATGCTCATATTATTCATGGAAGCAAAATGCTCTCAGAGAATCACATTTGATCAATACAACAAGAACAACAATCCTATTGTAATAAGAAGGTAGTGTTCTTGGAATGGGATATTCCTGGCTCCGGGGCAGCATTTGTTGTGTGTACTGTCCTTCACTATGCTGTGAAGCCACAACCTCCTCCTGTGTTAAATTAATTCTGCCTGTAGAAAGCACTATAGGTGCCCTCTTGTAGCCAGCTCTCAGCTTGCTTTCCATTTGCTTCACAAGTGCCTGCAGCACTGGGTGGAGTGAGGCAGGATGGATATTTATTTTAATTATTTTTTTGTGTGGAAAACTGCCCTGCCCTTCAGTTATCATGTTGTGGATGTTAATGCTTGCACCGTTTATGAAGTATTCCCTCCTTCCTGCCTTCCCTCACCCTCCCTCCCAAATGGTGTGACCTCTTTATGACTATTTGCCCCTGGGGTAACTTTGTTCTTCAGCTTTATTTACCTTGGTTCCCATTTTACTAATAATCACAGTACATTATTAGAATACCACTCCCCATAACCATTTATCCAAATCCTAATGGGATAAATAACAAACAGAAACCAGAAGTGAGTGACTGCTGCCTAGTAATTTTGAAGTACTGTAACCCCAAAACTAACAACAATTGTTAATGAACTTTTAATCCTATTACTTATTTCCATATGCTTTCATCTTCCCCACTCCAAAGTAAAGCAGAGAGTCTTGAAAGTAGACAAAAGCAACTGATTTTACACTATCTATAATATTTACGTGCTTTCTCAAATCTCTCTTGGTCCCTTCTAATAGATTCTTCTGCAGAAATGTTTGATTTTGTCCTTTTATATGTTTAGTTTAGAGATACAGCATGAAAGCAGACCCTTTGACCTACTGAGTTCACGCCTACCATCGATCACCCGTTCACACGAGCTCCATGTTATCCCAATTTCACATCCACTCCAAAGGCATAGGGGGCAATTTACAGAGGATGACTAATCGACAAACACGCACCTCGTTTAAGATGTGGGAGGAAACTCCTGTGGTCACGGGGAGAACGTGCAAGCTCCACACAGACAGCACCCGAGGTCAGGAGTGAACCTGGGTCTCTCATGCTATGAGGCAGTAGCTCTACCAGCTGTGCAGCCTGTCCACTGCAGATGGAACAATACTCAGATTCCCAGCTACAGTGTCTTACCCTCTTCCTGGCAACTGATAACCTGATTAGTTCAAACAGTACATCCTGGTCTTCTGTTACGATGTATAGTCTCCTCAAACTCTACCCCAGCTTCAGACATCTGATTTTGGCCCCTTGGTATCTTTAGCTTTAACCATTACTACAAACTTCTGGCTGGACTCACATTTTCCAATACCATTCAACCACACAATAATTTTAATAACTTTTAAATGTCTGTTTCTGTTCTTCTGTAACTGTTATGTTATTAATATTCATGACAACTTGTATAACTGGCAATACCTCCATGACAGTCCTTTCCATATATCTCCCTCCGAAACTGTTTTGCTTCTGTCCTTGGTTCAAGTTCAGCTTGTCCAGTTACCCTGGACTCTAACCTGCTGCTGACCTTCTACCGCTCGTCCATCGAGAGCCTGCTGACATACTGCATTACAGCATGGTATGGCAGCTGCACCATGGCAGACAGGGAGAGGCTTCAGAGGGTAACTAGGACAGCGCAGAGGATCATTGGCTGCCCTCTCCCTTCCCTGATGGACATCTACACCTCCCGCTGCCTTAGCAGGGCAAAGAAGATCATCAAAGACAGCTCCCATCCTGCGTTTGGACTGTTCGACCTGCTGCCCTCTGGAAGGCGCTATAGGTGCATCAAATCCAGGACAAATAGACTCAGGAATAGTTGCTTTCCGAGAATTATAACTACTATTAATTCTAATTCACACATGCACTGACTTCACTGCCCAACACGGACTTCCATCTGTATATATGTATATATGTATGTAGCGCCGCAGAAATTGTGCACCTATTCCCGCCCCCCCCCCCCCCCCCATCTCCCTTCTGTTTTTTGTTTTTTCTGTTTCTTGTTTTTTTGTGCTAAATTGTATGTATGCACTGAGTACGAGCAGCTTTCATTTTCACTGTACATGTATAGCGACAATAAATGGCATATCTATATCTAAGTTCAATCCACACCTGTGCTTGCTAACTAGAGTGGCTCTGACATTAATTATATTTGGATTTCTGTTGATGTTGTTATCGGAAATCCTTTTCCATTGTTGCAATCTCCTCCAGTACTTCAACTCTTTGTTATCTGTGTTCAATTCTATTTCTTAGGTCATAAGGGATAGGAGTAGAATTAGACCATTCGGCCCATCAAGTCTACTCCGCCATTCAATCATGGCTGGTCTATCTCTCCCTCCTAACCCTATTCTCCTCCATTCTCCCCATAACCTCTGACACCTGTACTAATCAAGAATCTATCTCTGCCTTAAAAATATCCACTGACTTGGCCTCCACAGCCTCCAAAGAATTCCATGGATTCACCACACTCTGGCAAAAGAAATTCCTCCTCATCTCCTTCCTAAAAGAACGTCTTTCTTCCACAGCCTAATTAAAAAATAAAACATGTTAATTGCTGTGACTTTGGTTGTTGTTAGTGCAGCTGCTGACCCCAAACCCCTCCTACCCTGCTTTGGTTCACGCTGACTTCTGACGATAGTTCCCATTTGGAGCCATTGGCATTCAGCGGTTGAAACTTGAGTAATCCCAAGCTTCCAAGTGGATATTGTGACATGCAGAAATCGGGGAGTTGCTGACAGATTGGGAAGTCCAATTCTGTCTACATCGTTTCTGGACCCCATGTGGGGATTGTGGCCAAAGGACGAGAAGGCAAGGAGTTGAAGTGCTCCTTTATAAGATTTAATTTGTTTTGGTTTAATCGTTATAATTTAGCTGTGTTTTAAAAAAATTATTACTTCAGTTTTAATAACTTTTGAATGTATTTCAGTTATGTTTAAGTTATCAGCATTAATAACAGCTTTTAGAACTGACAAAATTATTGCCTCCCTCCCCCCATCACAACCTCTTCATAAGTTCACTAGTCATAGGAGCAGAATTAAGTCATTCGGCTCATCGAATCTTCTCTCTGCCATTCTATCATGGCTGATCTATCTTTCCCATCTCAACCCCATTCTCCTCCCTTCTCCTGTTTCGGGGTGAGTCTAACTTGCTGCGTAACCTGAATTCTATCACACATGGATACTTGACGATGATGCTGAGTGATAGAGTAATATAGTCACTCTGGTCTAGTTAAATGCAGAGTAGGATAGATTCTGAGTGGTCAATATGATCATTGCCTACAGGTATTTCAATATGCTTGTGCATTTGAGTTACCTGATTTGACTGACCACCTCCTACATTGGTGGAATCCAAAGTGGACTTTGCATTGCCAGATACCGGGGTTACTGACATGAGGACTAGAAAGAAACTGCTGTTGAAGCATGGACACAAAATGTTGGAATCACTCAGCGGGTCAGGCAGTATCTCTGAAAAAAATGAATTGTTGACGTCTTGGGTCTAGACCCTTCAGACTGAGAGGGAAACTAGAGGTATGAAAATGTACAAAACCTATCAAGGCCAGCACCGATGACCTAGGAAAGGTGGAGCCCACAACGGTCCATTGTGTGCAGTCTAAGCAGTTGGGAGTAAAAGTGGCTAACATCAGGAAAGGAAAGAAAAAGTGGTAAAAATTCAGGGAGAGTAAAATTGGCGTTTTCAGTTGCCATTAAATTTCCTACCATGGGATATGACCCAACATAATTATTAAACCAGTATTGAATACTGGCTTTTTGTCATGCCAGAAATCTGATTCCTAATATTGTTAGTTCAATGAGGGAATGATATTTTGTCTGGCAATTTTGACAAAAGTTATCCTCTTCAGTGTCTGCTAGCAATACCGGAACATCATTATATATATCACTTTTGTGAACATAATATAGAACTAAAGCGTGATATTATAAAGATCCTATTATAGAACATAATTTATAATGATTAAACTATCTCTTGCCTAGTAAACGACTGCATAGTGATGTGCTGTCAGCTAATGGAAGGGGAAACAGTCCCAGGCTGTTTGTCAAACATATGTAGTAAGGTTCCATTAAAGTACTGTTTTGTAAGTAAAATAGATTAATCTCCAAAGAAATTATATGATAGAGATGTGCCAGTATGATCTCTAATGCTTACTTCATTATGCGTTGAAGGAATTAGTATTTTACATTTGAATTGTTTTTAATGCTGAGCCATTGACACAGTGGATTTTAATATTGATGCAAAGCTGCAATGCTACCATAGCAACCTTCCGACTAATGTTAACATAAAGGGACAAGTGTGTTTTTCAAGGAACAAAATCTGCCAGTGTTAAATTCTGCATATTTGTTTTTGGGTTTTATTTTGGAATCAGTTCTTCGTTCCAAATGCTATGAACTGAGCTGCACTTGGTGCCAAGTGTGAGGACTAGTGTCATAAGCAAAATTATATGGTTCAGGGATGGCTGGAAAATGACTGGAGATGACGACCTCTGCTTTTAGTTCCCATTGCATGGCTAACCTGGCATTGCCCCTGCACAGCGGTGCAGAGGTAGAGCTGCTGCCGAACAGCGCAGGAGACCCATGTTCGATCCTGACTACGGGTTCTGTCAGTATGGAGTTTGAACATTCTCCCTGTGACTGCCTGGGCTTTCTCCAGGTGCTCCAGTTTCCTCCCACATTCCAAAACATGTAGGTTTGTACCTTGGCTTCTGTAAATTGGCCCTAGTGTGCACGATAAAATTAGTATATGGGTGGGCCAAAGTGCCTGTTTACATGCTGTAACTAAATTAAACTAAACTGGTTGTATTTATATGAAGCAGCCCTTCAAGTCATATTGGTATTAGCTTGTTATCGGCACATGTACCAAGATACAGAGAAAAGCTTTGTTTTGCATGCTAAATCATACCATACATGAGTACAATCAAGCCAGACACAAGTACAACAGGTAGTGCAAAGAGAAAAATAACAGAGTGTGGAATGTAGTGTTACCACATTATAGTATTACAGTGGAACAATTGTGCGATTATGTGACTGTTACAGGTTGAGAGAATCTCGTTAATTCCTCACTTAAAGATCACATGTCTCTGATTGTAAGGGACTTACATTTGTCTTCACTAATCTTTTCCTTTTTATATATCTAAAGAACCTTTGAGAATCAGTTTTTATATTCCCCGAAAGCTTTCTTTCATGCTCACCTCTTCCCCCCACCCTCCCCTCTCTTAAAGGGCCTGTCCCACGAGCATGCGACTCCATGCGGCAAGTGCAACCTAACGTGGTCGCTTCAATCGCCGGAGCCAAATGGAGTTGTGCGGAGCTGGTCCCAACATCGCGCAGGGCTTCGAAAAACTGACAATGTTCAAAAATTCCACGCAGCAACGTCCTGCCGGCCTGCAGCTGCCTCGATGCCATAAGCACTGCCTCGATGGGCATACGCAGCGTCTCGACGGCGAACATAGCGTCTTGACGCCGTACGTCACGAGCGAACTTCCCGCGGACTTCGCTCGAACTTCACGTCACTCACTCAACCTCGCGCTGCCCCCGCTTCTGGTTTGGTCGCGCTTGCCACATGCAGTCGCATGCTGGTGGGACCGGCCCTGTACGGGGATCACTCGACCTCCGCGCGGCCCCCGCTTCAGGTTTGGTCGCGCTCGCCGCATGCAAGTCACATGCTCGTGGGACAGGCCCTTTATTAACCCCTTTGTCCCCCTCTGTTGGATTCTAAATTTCTCCCAGTCCTCCGGTTTGCTGCTTCTTCTGGCCAATTTATATGCCTTTTCCTTGCATTTAACACTATCACTGATTTCCCTCATTAGCCACGGTTGAGCCGCATTCCCCGTTTTATTTTTTCGCCAGACAGGGATGTTTGCAATTTTTGCAGTTAATTCATGCGTTCTTTCAATCTTTGCCATTGCATCTCCACCGTCAGTCCTTTAACATAGAAACATAGAAATTAGGTGCAGGAGTAGGCCATTCGGCCCTTCGAGCCTGCACCGCCATTCAATATGATCATGGCTGATCCCGTACCTGCCTTCTCTCCAACTCAGTGATCCCGTACCTGCCCTCTCTCTCCATACCCTCTGATCCCCTTAGCCACAAGGGCCACATCTAACTCCCTCTTGAAATATAGCCAATTTGAATCTCTGGCCTCAACTAGTGCCCTCTGTGGCAGAGAGTTCCAGAGATTCACCACTCTGTGTGTGAAAAAAGTTCTCCTCATCTCGGTTTTAAAGGATATCCCCCTTATCCTTAAGCTGTGACCCCTTGTCCTGGACTTCCCCAACATCGGGAACAATCTTCCTGCATCTAGCCTGTCCAACCCCTTAAGAATTTTGTAAGTTTCTATAAGATCCCCTCTCAATCTCCTGAATTCTAGAGAGTATAAACCAAGTCTATCCAGTCTTTCTTCATAAGACAGTCCTGACATCCCAGGAATCAGTCTGGTGAACCTTCTCTGCACTCCCTCTATGGTAATAATGTCCTTCCTCAGATTTGGAGACCAAAACTGTACGCAATACTCCAGGTGTGGTCTCACCAAGACCCTGTACAACTGCAGTAGAACCTCCCTGCTCCTATACTCAAATCCTTTTGCTATGAAAGCCAACATACCATTCGCTTTCTTTACTGCCTGCTGCACCTGCATGCCTACCTTCAATGACTGGTGTACCATGACACCCAGGTCTCGCTGCATCTCCCCCTTTCCCAATCGGCCACCATTTAGATAATAGTCTGCTTTCCCATTTTTGCCACCAAAATGGATAACCTCACATTTATCCACATTATACTGCATCTGCCAAACATTTGCCCACTCACCCAGCCTATCCAAGTCACCCTGCAGTCTCCTAGCATCCTCCTCACAGCTAACACTGCCCCCCAGCTTAGTGTCATCCGCAAACTTGGAGATATTGCCTTCAATTCCCTCATCCAGATCATTAATATATATTGTAAATAGCTGGGGTCCCAGCACTGAGCCTTGCTGTACCCCACTAGTCACTGCTTGCCATTGTGAAAAGGACCCGTTTACTCCTACTCTTTGCTTCCTGTTTTCCAGCCAGTTCTCTATCCACATCAATACTGAACCCCCAATGCCGTGTGCTTTAAGTTTGTATACTAATCTCTTATGTGGGACCTTGTCGAAAGCCTTCTGGAAGTCCAAATACACCACATCCACTGGTTCTCCCCTATCCACGCTACTAGTTACATCCTCGAAAAATTCTATAAGATTCGTCAGACATGATTTACCTTTCGTAAACCCATGCTGACTTTGTCCAATGATTTCACCGCTTTCCAAATGTGCTGCTATCCCATCTTTAATAACTGATTCTAGCAGTTTCCCCACTACCGATGTTAGACTAACTGGTCTGTAATTCCCCGTTTTCTCTCTCCCTCCCTTCTTACAAAGTGGGGTTATGTTTGCTACCCGCCAATCCTCTGGAACTACTCCAGAATCTAAAGAGTTTTGAAAGATTATTACTAATGCATCCACTATTTTTGGAGCTACTTCCTTAAGTACTCTGGGATGCAGCCTATCTGGCCCTGGGGATTTATCGGCCTTTAATCCATTCAATTTACCCAACACCACTTCCCGACTAACCTGGATTTCACTCAATTCCTCCAACTACTTTGACCCGTGGGCCCCTGCTATTTCCGGCAGATTATTTATGTCTTCCTTTGTGAAGACGGAACCAAAGTATTCAATTGGTCCGCCATATCCTTGTTCCCCATGATCAACTCTTCTGAAAAACCTTTGCAGTCAGTTTTTATGTTCCCTGCCAGTTTTCTTTCATAATCCATTTTTCCTTTCCTATTTAAGCCCTTCGGCCTCCTCTGCTGGTCTCTGAATTTCTCCCAGTCCTCCGGTATGCTGCTTTTTCTGGCTAATTTGTACGCATCATCCTTCGCTTTGATACTATCCCGGATTTCCCTTGTTATCCACGGATGCACTACCTTCCCTGATTTATTCTTTTGCCAAACTGGGATGAACAATTTTTGTAGTTCATCCATGCAGTCTTTAAATGTCTTCCATTGCATATCCACCGTCAACCCTTTTAGAATTAATTGCCAGTCAATCTTGACCAATTCACGTCTCATACCCTCAAAGTTACCTTTCTTTAAGTTCAAAACCATTATTTCTGAATTAACAATGTCACTCTCCATCCTAATGAAGAACTCAACCATATTATGGTCACTCTTGCCCAAGGGGCCACGCACAACAAGACTACTGACTAACCCTTCCTCATTACTCAATACCCAGTCTAAAATAGCCAGCTCTCTCATTGGTTCCTCTACATGTTGATTTAGATAACTATCCCGCATACATTCCAAGAAATCCCCTTCCTCAGCACCCCTGCCAATTTGATTCACCCAATCTATTAAGTATAATTTGCCAGTCTATCCTAGCCAATTCCCGTCTCATACCTTCAAAGTCTCCTTTCTTTGATTTCAGCACCCTGGTCTCTGAATTAAGCATGCCACTTTGCATCCTAATGCAGCATTCCACCATATTGTGGTCACTGTTGCCCAAGGGGCCTTGCACAACAAGATCGCTAACTATACCTTCCTCATTATACAATACCCAGTCTAGGATGGCCTATCCTCTAGTTGATTCTTCTACATATTGGTTTAAAAAGCCATCCCATGTACATTCCAGGAAATCCTCATCCTCAGCGCTGCTACCAATTTGGTTGGCCCAATCTATATGTAGATTAAAGTCACCCATGATAACTGCTGTACCTTTGCTACATGCATTCCTAAGTTCCTGCTTGACGCTATCCCCAACGTCCCTAGTGCTGTTTGCGGATCTGTATACAACTCCAACAAGCGTTTTCTGCCCTCGGCTATTTCGCAATTCTATCCATACCAATTCTACAGCGTCCTTGCTATTGCATTAATCTCCTCTTTAACCAGCAATGCCACCCCGCCTCCTCTACCTTTCTGTCTATCCTTCCTGAATATTGAATACCCCTGCATGTCTATCTCCCAGCCTTGGTCACCCTGGAGCCATGTCTCCGTAATTCCAACTATATCATATTCCTTAACTTCTAACTGCACATTCAATTCATCCACTTTATTACGAATGCTCCTCATATTAAGGCACAAGCTTTCAGGTTATTTTTTCTTATCTCCCTTCTACCTTTTGCTTCTGCCCTTCTTTTATGTCCGTCTGTCTCCTTGCATTGGTTCCCATCCCCCTGCCATGTTAGTTTAGATGTAACCTTTCTCATTCCCTTTAACTACACGCATACACTTCCACTTTGTTGATTCCACCCCCCCCCCCCCCCAACCATTTAGTTTAAACCCACCCGTGTAACACTAGCAAACCTGCCTACCAGAATTTCGGTCCCCTGGTTTACCTGTGTTTGACCTACATCTCTCCAAACCTTTGCTATCCATTTCCCCAGCAGTTTATATAACTTTTAACTCATTTATAACTGATAACGTAGTCCTATAATTTAGGATTATAGCTCCTAAATGGACCCATAATCGATTTGGTCAAACTACTGTATTTCATTTACATTTTAATACCTTTTATTGTCTTTTTAAACACTTAGCCATTTGCCTGACCATCAAACTGTTCCAGCTATAAAAGGAAAACCTTTTTGTTGGAGTGATAGATAGTAAATGGTGATAGCAAATTATGCCTCACAAATGAAACCAGAGATTATGATGAAACTGAAATTGTAGCAGTTATTATCAGCTTGCAATTTAAGACAGTTTTATTAGTTCTTAGCTTGTTTTATTAGTTCTTTGTTCCATCAATATCTGTGAATATTTTATTACCTGGTTTGAATAGAACACTCGTGTTTCTGTAAGTCATTTGCAAGATTGACACAGTGTCTCTTGTGTTTTCCCTTTATTTTTGGAAAGTAGAATCTAGTAAATATAGAATCTATCGGATAGTTTGATTGCAAGACAGGCAATAAATCCATTTTATTGAAAATTAAGCAGGAAATCAATGCAGCAAAGTTGACTTAATGACCAAACCTGTGAGATGTCCTCTGGTAAAATATGTTGGCTCAGTAGCTTTTCTAATCTACCAGACCTTGACCTGTGTTACATCATCAATGTATTCATCATTTAGTTAATCTCAACATTTCAATGATAGGACCAGATATTTTGCAGAATTTTCTTTGAACAGCAAAGAAGGGAATTGTGCCCAGCTAAAACTGTAGCCTTCAAATTGTGCAATTGTTCACTAGAAAAAAAATTGATTTGCCTCTTCTTCAGTTAAATTTCTTGCGCCTGCATGGATTACATGATTTCCCCCTTATGAAGTGAGGAGCAAATCTATTGATTAGTTTGAAAATAAATTAAGAAGTCTCTCTCCTTAGATTTACTGGAAGATTTTAATCCCAGTGGGTTAATGTGAATTCAGCCTGCAGTGAAGTTCCTCTAACATGCACAGTGATTTATCTGTACAAATATCTTTCCACTGACCCCTATTTTTGTGCCTGGGTTAAGGCAAAAATGCTGCCTGCGGTGCTACTGGGGGAGGGGTGGATGGGATCTGAAGCACCAGTTAAGGTCAGAAAGAAGAAAGTGAAACTTTAGCAAGCTGCTCATATGTTTTGTCCATTGCTAATCTGTGCTCTCCATGAGAAGCCTTATTTTCCTTCAAGGGTGTCTGGGCACCATTCAGAAGCTTGAGTGTGCACCATTGGACTCAGGAGCAGCTTCTTCCCAGCCTGCTATCACGCTTCTGAATAGTCATTCCATAAGACAGGGTACTGTTTGATTTATCATTGAGGATATTGGACATTGTATATGGAAATGAAGTGCTGCAATACTGAGGACTGTATTCTGCATTCTGTATGTTCCCCGTTACCCCACCCATTATATTTGATTTTGACTGGATTCTATGAATGTGTGGTATCTGATCTGTTTGGATAGCATGCAAAACCAAACTTTTCACTGCTTCTCGGTACAAGTGACAATAATAAACAAAAACCTAGATGTCGTAAAGCACGGTCTGGATCGGTGAATAATTAAGACAGAAGCTGTCCCATTAACCCCATATCCTGATGATAGAGGCTTTTAGGACATCCTTGGTCTGCTACCGGGATTTTAAGAAGAAAGGTTTGGCCATTTGGTGTGAAATGCTGGAATAAGCAACGAATTAAGTTTACAGGCTAAAACACTGGGATGTTAGGGGAAGTAAGCGTGTTGATAAATCCCATCTAATTAAATCAAAGTGTTTGTATGATGAAGCACAATCCGTTTTATGAATTGAGTGACCCAAGGTTGTAGTTGTTGGTTTACCAGTAGTGGGCTGTTGAGGGGAATGAAAGGAAATCCCCTCAACAATATGTTGGCTATTTGAGGTTTCTTTCTCCATTTTAACAACTGCGCAAGGCATATAAACGCAACTTTGTAACTTTCATTATTGAATATAACGCTGCTAGCTATTTACATTTCTTAATAGTTTATTTCAAATGCTCATGTTTTATCGTTCCAGTATTCCCTTTGCTCTTTAATTTTGTGAGCTATCTAATTGAACACAATACTGATTTTTTTTTAATGCCAGATTCCATTTAATGAGAAACTAGAGAAGATTCAACATATTTTCCCGACAGTTGAGAGGAAGCTGATCATTCATAAAGAGCACCGAATGAATTAGCCTTGGAACAGATACTTTCATTGCACTGAGATCTTGGATTTTGTGGAGGCATATTCTGTGGGTCAGGCAGTAGCTGTGAAGAGGGACATAGAATCGACATGAGTAAATGGCCTATCATTAGATAGCTACAAAATGCTGGAGTAACTCTGTGTGACATGCAGCATCTCTGGATTGAAGAAATGGGTGACATTTTGGGTTGAGACCCTTCTTCAGACCTGCCTGTCCCGCTGAGTTACTCCAGCATTTTGTGTGTATCTTCGATGTAAACCAGCATCTGCAGTTCCTTCCTAGACCTTTCATTTAGAATTGGAGGAGGTACCTGTGCACTTGTATTGGGCACGTTGTAGTTTTATGTATTTCACAAAAAGTGTACCTCCCAAAGTGAACACTGCACATTCCCACACTGGGTGGATTGCTGAAGTATCCAGGTGGTGTAAGTCCAACATTGTGAGGGTCCGTCTGCAGAATGCAGCTGCCATGTGCTATCCTGGAACAACCTCTGTATCGGATCGATAAACAATGCAGCGGACATGAATTTAATAGATAAGAGGAAGATGTGTAATTCTAAAAGCAGCTGCTGAAAATGTAGCAATTAATGCACAAAAGGACACAAAATGCTCGAGCAACACAGGCCGCATCTCTGGTGAACATGGTAATTGTAAGTGTAGGGTGGGCTCGCACAGACCATTATAGTTGTGTATGTATGTCTCCCCGCTGTTACCACTCTGCCACCATTTTGAAAACACATTTGTACTAATTACCCCCTAGCTAAACCCTAATTAGTGTTCCTCAACTGAAAAAAGTGTTAGAGGGACAGACTTGATCTTATTTAAACATTTACACTTTGTTTTTATACTCCTCCACTGAAAGGTTAATGATTGAATGGCGGAGTGGACTTAATGGGCCGATTGGCCTAATTCTGCTCCTATCACCAATGATCTTATGATAATGGTGATACGAGGCTGCAGATGCTGGAATCTTGAGCGAAAAACAAACCACTTAAGGAACTCAGCGGGTCAAGCGGCATCTGTGGACGGTGTGCACATGTGATATGCCTCCGACTGATGGAGTAAGGGGGAGAAAATGGCGCCGGTGAGACGGCAGCCTGTCGCGTGCAGCTGTGTGTAGTGTATGTTTATTTAGTATTTTAATAATATTTTAGTATAGTTTTTAATAATATTTTAATAGTCTATTTTAATAGACTACGTATAAGTGTTATAGCCACAACTATCGCGTGTTGTTGAGTTCTTATCCGAGTGGAAATATGTGCCTGATATCAACCGGACGGACGGAACAAACTGCCGTGGTATACACCCGTCAGGGACTGCTAAGCCTGGTACATGGCTCAATATTCGGGATTCAACATGACATACCGAAGGAACTCCTACAGAAGAGACATCGGGGAACGCGTGCAGGGGTGAAGAGAAACAAGAGGAGGTTGGCGAGAACATGGAGAGAGACTTTTAAACCAGCCCTACCATCTATCACCATGGGAAATGTTTGCTGCCTAACGAACAAATTAGACGAATTAGAAACCCTGGTCAGGTACCAGAAATTGTACCGGGAGAGCAGCATCGTTAGCCTGACAGAGACGTGGTTGACAGAAAATACGCCCGATTCTCTGGTCAGTTTTACCGGCTTCAGGACGATACGAGCAGACAGGGACCCCGGAGCTAGCGGTAAGCAGAAAGGTGGGGGGCTTTTACTGCTCGTCAACAACAAGTGGTGTAACCCTAATCATGCTACTATCAAAGAACAGATATGTAACAAGGACATTGAACTTTTAGCGGTTAGTTTAAGACCATATTACCTACCCAGGGAGTTCACTGTGGTGGTAGCCATTGTTGTTTACATTCCTCCATCTGCCAAGGCGGAAGTCGCGTGTGACGTGCTGCACACCACTATCGCTGGACTGCAGTCAAAGTACCCTGAGGCGTTCATTGTTGTGTCTGGAGATTACAACCATGTCTGCCTCTCTAAGATTTTGCCCACTTTTAAACAGTTTATTGACTGTGCAACTAGAGGTGATAAAACGCTGGATCTCTTGTATGCAAATGTGAAAAATGCATACAAATGTACTGCACTGGCCCCTCTTGGTCGATCAGACCACAACATGCTACATCTCTCTCCCTCCTACACCCCAGCTGCCAAGAGGCTGCCTGTCACCACCAGAACATTAAGAGACTGGTATCCTGAGGCTGATGAAGCCCTAAGGTGCTGTTTTGAGACAACAGATTGGGATGTGTTCTGTGAGGAGTATGGGGAAGACATTGACGGCCTAACAGAATGCATTACCCATTACATCAATTTCTGTTATGATGACATCATGCCATCCAGGGTAATTCGTTGCTACCCCAATAACAAACCATGGATTACCAGTAGCCTGAAGGCCTTACTAAATGAGAAGAAAAAGGCTTTCAGGGTGGGTGACAGGAATAAAATCAAAGAAATTCAAAGGGAACTGAAGGTGAGGATTAAGGAGGGGAAAGAAGCATATAGGCTCAAACTAGAACGACAGCTGCAGCAAGATGGAGTGAAGCAGGTATGGGCTGGAATGAAAAAGATCACGGGCATGAAGCAGAAGGGCGGTACACTGCCTGATGGTGAACAGAGTCTGGCTGATGATCTGAACAGATTTTTCAACAGATTTGACTGCCCAACACAATCTCAGCCTCCCCCACCTGGTCTGCTGACCGTTGATGCTTCCTCACCATCTCCCCTCCCTCTCTCCAATACTCCTGAGATGTCATCTGCACGGGGTCCCCCCTTCCCACCTACTACTACACCACCAGCCCTACCTATGACTTTTCATACTGCGCAGGTCAAGATGATGCTGGACAGACTGAAGCCAGGGAAAGCAATGGGGCCCGATGACATCAGCCCAAGGCTACTGAAGACTTGCTCCTCAGAGCTGTGTGGTATCCTAACACACCTGTTCAACCTGAGCTTGCGTCTACAGAAGGTCCCAAGGCTGTGGAAAACATCTTGCCTGGTACCTGTCCCAAAGAAGACCTATCCCACTCACCACAATGACTATAGACCAGTAGCGCTCACTTCACATATTATGAAGACATTTGAGAGACTTGTCCTCTCCTACCTCAGGACTAGTGTGTCAACTCAAATGGATCCTTTACAGTTTGCATATCAGCCCAACATCAGTGTCGATGATGCCCTTATTTACATGCTGCAGAGGGCGTACACACATCTGGACATCCCTGATGCATCTGTAAGAATTACATTCTTTGACTTCTCTAGCGCTTTTAACACAATTCAGCCTCGACTGCTAGGGGAGAAGATGGAGAAGATGAAGGTGGATCCATTAATGGTACTGTGGTGTTTGGATTACCTTTTCCTCAGACCACAGTATGTGCGCCTACAGAACAATGTCTCAAGCACCATCATGAGCAGCACAGGGGCTCCACAAGGAACTGTGCTGGCTCCATTCCTGTTTACCATCTACACAGCGGATTGTCAATATAACACCAACAGCTGCTTTTTGCAGAAATTTTCAGATGACACAGCTGTTGTAGGCCTCATCAAAGGGGGCAATGAGGAGGAGTATAGAGACACAATTAACAACTTTGTGGAGTGGAGTGCACACAATAATCTCCATCTCAACACCAAAAAAACGAAGGAGATAGTTGTGGATTTCAGGAGGGGGAGGAGGAGGATTCAACCAACACCAATCACCATCAGGGGCACTGAGGTGGAGGTGGTCGCCAACCACAGGTACCTTGGTGTGCAGCTTGACAGCGAGCTGGACTGGAAGAGTCATATGGAGGCGGTGTACAGGAAGGGACAAAGTAGACTGTATTTTTTAAGGAGGCTAAAGTCATTTAATATCTGTCAACCCCTATTGTGCAGTGTCTACCATTCAGTGGTGGCCAGTGCTCTGTTTTTTGCTGTGGCCTGTTGGGGAGAAGGCGCCCGAATAGCGGACAAAAACAGACTGGATAAGCTGATCAGGAAGGCCGGCTCAGTGGTTGGGGCAGAGCAACTAACGGTCAAGCAGGTGGCAGAGGCCAGAACTCTGAAAAAACTAGGCTCAATAATGACCAACCCCACTCACCCACTCCACGCCCTGAAGGTGATCAAGTGCAGCATCTTCAGTCAGAGACTGATTGCACCAATGTGCAAAACGGAGAGACATAGGAAGTCTTGTATACCAGCTGCTATAAGGTTTTATAATGCACAAAAATTTTAACTTATTATGTATTGAAGATATCTGTTGAAATGTGTGGTGTTATGTCTGTCTTGAAGCTGTTGTGGCACTGTAATTTCCTGTAAAGGATTATTAAAGGTTATTCATTATTCAGAAAGCTGGAGAAGATAGGTAGGGGGTGGATCATCAGACAGGAGAGATGGTGACAAAGACTAGAGATAAAATTGAGAAAAAAAGTGTTAGATGAGGAAGAATAAAACTGGAGGAGTGAATAAACGTAAAAGATCACTTTTTAAAAATCTAGCTCATAAAACCAGCTACCATTTAATTAGACCGGTTGTCCAGCAGATCAACATCCTGCCATGATTCTTCATAAGTATCTTCATTGTCTACGATACCAGCTATTTCAATGTCATCTGCAATTTTACTAACTGTACCTTGTGCCTTCTCCTCCAAATGGTTGATATAAATGACAAACAGCAATGGGCCAAGCACAGATGCCTGAGGCATAATGATAAAATTTTAAAGATCAGGTGGATCCTGATGCCTTCCTGGTGCAGACTGAAGGTGTAAAGAGACTGGACATCCATGGTAAAGATGATGCTATGGGAGGCCAGGAATTGGAATTTATTGAAGTGGTGAAGAGCATGTAAAGTGTTTTGGATGTAGGTCGGGAGGAACACGACAAGTGGGTACAAGGAACAATTGGAGATAAGTTTAGTGGGGGCAGAAGCAGCCAGGAACAAAGAGTCTGGCAACACAGTCCTTGTGGATTTTAGGGAGGAAATAGAAAAAAGTAGTGGCGGGTTGGGGAACTATAAGGGGGTAAGAGATTACCAGAGCTGAGGAGATCGATGATGGCCTGTTGTTTGTCCATGGAGTAGTCATGGTCAAGTGATGGGTAAAGAGGGGGTGTCTGGGAGGCGATGCCTAGCCTCAGTATGGTAAAAGTCAGCCAGTGGGACTATAACCCCACCTACCTTGTCAGGGGGTTTGATGGCAATATTGGGATTGTCACTGAATAAGCAAAGGACTGCGTGTTCGGAGTGGCTAATGGGAGTTGAGAAGTTGAGGCAGTCGATGTTATGGTAACCGTTGTAAATGAAAAGATTAAGAGAGGGTAGCGGGCCAGCAGGGGGAGACCATGTGGAGGAGGAATGTTGGACATAGCAGACGGGGTAATTAGTGGAGAATGAGGACTCCTTGCCAGATGAGTAGGCCTGGAGGCGGAAGCGACAGACAAAGAACTTGACTTCATGGTGCACTCATCTCTCATTGAGATGTGGGCAAGGGGTACAAGGGTAGGGCCTCTGCTCAAAAGAGACCGTTCTGCATCGGGGAGGGGAAGGTCGGGGGGGGCATGGTAAAACCCGACCAGGGTTAGGGCTATGATCAGACGCAGGGTCTGAAGAGGGTACAAGGGGTCTCGGTGGATGTACCATGGAGGGTGGAGGGGGCTCGGAGGAGTACAAGCGAATGGCATGTTGGCCTTCATAACAAGAGGAGTTAAGTATAGGAGCAAAGAGGTCCTTCTGCAGTTGTATAGGGCACTAGTGAGACCACACCTGGATTATTGTGTGCAGTTTTGGTCACCTAATTTGAGGAAGGACATTATTGCTATTGAGGGAGTGCAGCGTAGGTTCACAAGGTTAATTCCCGGGATGGCGGGACAGTCATATGCTGAGAGAATGGAGCGGCTGGGGTTGTATACTCTGGAGTTTAGAAGGATGAGAAGGGATCTTATTGAAACGTATAAGATTATTAAGGGTTAGGACACGCTAGGGGCAGGAAACATGTTCCCAATGTTGGGGGAGTCCAGAACCAGGGGCCACTGTTTAAGATTAAAGGGGTAAGCCATTTAGAACAGAGATGAGGAAACACTTTTTCACACAGAGAGTTTTGAGTTTGTGGAATTCTCTGCCTCAGGATACTTTCAAGAGAGAGCTTGATAGGGCTCGTAAAGATACCGGAGTCATGGGGTATGGGGGAGAAGACAGGAATGGGATACTGATTGCGGATGATCAGCCATGATCACATTGAATGGCGGTGCTGGCTCGGAGGGCTGAATGGCCTACTCCTGCACCTATTTTAGAAACATAGACATAGAAACATAGAAAATAGGTGCAGCAGTAGGCCATTCAGCCCTTCGAGCCTGCACCGCCATTCAATATGATCATGGCTGTTCAACCAACTCAGTATCCTGTACCTGCCTTCTCTCCATACCCCCTGATCCCTTTAGCCACAAGGGCCACATCTAACTCCCTCTTAAATATAGCCAATGAACTGGCCTCAACTACCTTCTGTGGCAGAGAATTCCAGAGATTTACCACTCCCTGTGTGAAAAATGTTTTCCTCATCTCGGTCATAAAAGATTTCCCCCTTATCCTAAAACTGTGACCCCTTGTTCTGGACTTCCCCAACATCGGGAACAATCTGTCTATTGAAAGTGTTTGTATTGTGGTGCAGGGGTGTGGGGTAGGAGAACCAAGAAGGAAGGGCAGTAGGACTCAGCAATGTCGGTGTTTAGGCAGGGTCCTGGCCTGGAGGAAGCCGAGAGCAGCAGTAGGACCCTGGAGAACCAGCAGTCCCAGCCTGCGGCAGCCAGGGAAACTGGAATTCAGTTCATTTTCTAATTATTTGGAACGTTTTGAGAAACTGCTTCCATCTGATACACAGTGATTGTGACTTTTATGCAATTGCGTCTGCACATTCCTAAACAAAATGCAAAATTGCTGAAGAAACCCGGCAGGCCAGGTAGCATCTGTGGAGGGAATGGACAGATCGACTTTTTGGGCTCTGACCCAAATTCATAATCTTAATGCAGTACATTTGAATAAATCTAAGCCTATTTTTTGTCGAAAGAGGTAGGACGACAAGGAGAGCTTTGCAGAAATCTTGTTTCGGTGAGCGCTGCCAACCAAGATTTACCAGCATGCTCAGCCAGCTTATCGTGTAGATTTATAATTTTGCTCACTGGTTCATGGCTGAAGAAATTCAGGGACATCTCTTGCACTGGAAATGCACTTGATAACCAAGCGCTTGTGTCCACACTTTTTATCTTGAGACTAGGATGCCTTGTGGAGAGGTTGCTGACAGCTTACATGTGGAGAACATTCAATATGCAGTGAGTGCCGGCCAGCTGGCCTGTAGCCGGCACTTGCAAAGTTTTACCAGTGAAATCAAACCTTTGGCAGAATGCTTCAGTTTTAAATTGAAGAGAGTGCATTGCAAAATGATTTCTAGTTGACATCATGCACATTTTGTTTTTCTTTCCTGTGCTGCCTGGATCCAGTTTCGGATAACAAATTCTGCACATTTAATATTCATAGAAATATCCACTGTATCATTTGCATGAAGCAAATCTTTTTTTTTACTTTGCCTTATTTCTGAAAGTGATATCTCTGCGAAGAATAGTGAAATTTAATAGTGCGATGAATGACACAGAAGTCTATTTTTCTTTCTGCTTGTGACATTTTGGAGTGGCGATGCATTTTTTTTCCATTGCTGGACTGTTTCACAAATTTGCTATGAATTGAACTCTGCAGTGATTTTACCAGTGAATCTTTGAAAGGCAGGACCATTCTAGTGGTGCAGAACCTAGAGTGAACATTAACACTTTTTAAAATCAATTTAACTTTCAATATCTATCCAGTGAATTGAAAGATGAAAGCAACAAGCACTCTATTCTCTCCATACTAAATAAGGTAACTACAGTAAAACTGGTATCATCTACAGACGGATTGTTCAATATCTGGGTTGCTAGCAGCCGATTCCTGCATGCCCTTTAAACTCTCCAGGGTCCTGATTCTCATGCTCCCTTAAACACACCAAGGTCCTTGTTTCTATGCCCCCTTTATACTCTCTGAGTCGCAGTCCCTGCAACCCCTTTTAGTTTATCCAAGTTTTCTGGAAAACACAATACACCACTGTATAATCATTTTCTAAAAGGAGAAAAAAAGAATTCGAACTGTGTTAGAGTATTAATTGGAAAAACATCCAATCATCCGGAGAATCGGCGAGTCTGGCACTGCCAAAAGTCCTAAATGTCTGCAGTTCCCTTCACAAGAAGTTATTTTCCATCCAACAAAATTAAGGCTGATACAACTGCCGTGCTATTGCTTTTTTCTTCAAAATAATTGTAAAAAAATCAGACTAGGACAATCTGCTTCAACAATTGGAAGGCATATGGCAGAATTCCCAAAATATTGAAAGGGATTGGCAACTCAATCCTTCCACCTTGTTCTGCCTTCCAAATGCATTGTGCACAGAATATCTAAAGTATTCCAGATGTAGTCCAACGCGGATGGAGAGTTTAGGTTAGTTTTAAGGTACAGCATGGAAACAGGCCCTTCGGCCCACCGAGTCCCCGCCGACCAGCGATCCCTGCACATTGGCACTATCCTACACACACACACACACACACACACTAGGGACAATTTACAATTTTACCGAAGCCAATTCACCTAGAAACCTATACGTCTTTGGAGTGTGGGAGGAAATTGGAGCACCCGCAGAAAACCCCCGCACTCGCAGAGAGAATGTACAAACTCTGTACAAACAGTGCCTGTAGTGATCGAGCCTCGGTCTCTGGCGCTGTAAGGCAGCAACTCTACCGCTGCTCCATCGTGCTGCCCTAAGTTAAGGGAATGGCATGGTGATGTGCTGGAACACTTCTCATCAGTAAAGAGGAAGTGCTTGAAAAATTGGAGTACATTAGGGTGAATAAATCCACAGGGCCTGATGGGACCCATCCAAGGAATCTAGGGAAGCAAGAGAGTAGCTTTCTGGGGCTCTGACAGATTTCTTTGGATTTTCATTAGCTATGGATGAGATACCAGCAGACTGGAGGATAGATGTTGACCTTTTTTTGAGTTTCATATTAGTTTATTTTTTTGTTGGCCAGAGTACAATCAAGTTAGTTGATGTGGAACAAATGTTTTCAGTAGTAGGAGAGTCTATGACCAGAGGCCACAGCCTCAGGATAAAAGGACATACGTTTAGAATTAAGGTGAAGAGGAATATCTTTAGCCAGACGGTGGTGAATCCGTGGAGTTCATTGCCACAGATGGCTGTGAAGGCTAAGTCATGGGGTATTTTTAAAGCCGATATTGATAAGTTCTTGATTAGTAAGGGCATGAAAGGTTACGGGGAGAAGGTCACGATCAAATGTTGGAGGCGACTTGATGGACCGAATGGTCTAATTCTGCTCCTGTGTGGTATAATCTTATGAAATTAGCTTGTAGCTCAAAGAGCAAACTGTATACATAATGATAGATACAACAACAAATAAAAATACTTTGAAGATGGTGGAAATGTCAGAGAAGATGTCAATGTGTTCTCTGACATTTCTGTCCTCTTCAACCTGATCCCAGTCATGTTTTTCTGTCCTCAGCCCTTTCTGCTTCCTGTAGAGACCACTGTCTCTCGAGTATGCTCATCCCAACCTCGGTCCTTCCCAGCCATTTCTTCTTGCAACCACAGGAGATGCAACACCTGTCCCTCCATCTCCACTCTTACTTCCATTCAGGGAGCCCAACTATCCAGCCAGGCGAGTCAGAAGTTCACTTGCAATTTCCAAATCTCATCTATTACAATTGCTGCTCTAATTGAGCTGGAGCTCATGATTGCTAACCGTTTTAACTCCACTTTCCATTCTCTTACAGACCTTTCTTTCCTTGGCCTTCTCCACTGTCAGAGTGAGGTCTCTTGCAAACTGGAATAACAGCACCTTATATTCCACTTGAGTAAGCTACAACCCAACAGGATAACCAATGAATTAGGAATGAACCAGGAATGAGTAGGTTAACCTATGATGAGCATTTGTTGGCACTGGGCCTGTACTCTCTGGAATTTCAAAGAACGAGGGGGACCTCATTGAAACATACGGAATAGTGAAAGGCTTGGTTAGAGTGGCTGTGGAGAGGATGTTTCCACTAGTGGAAGAGTCTAGGACTAGAGGCCATAGCCTCAGAATTAAAGGATGTTCTTTTAGGAAGGAGATGAGGAGAAATTTGTTTCGTCCGAGGATGGTGAATCTATGGAATTCTTTGCCACAGAAGACTTGGATTGTTTTTTCTGGAACATCGGAGGTTGAGGGGAAATGAAGGAAGAATATAAAATTATGTGAGGCATTGTTTGGGAAGACAATCAGAACCTTTTTCCCAGGGTGGAACTGTTCATCACTACTTAGGCATGGCTTTAAGATGAGATTGGTAAACTTAATGGAGGTGTGCGGGGCAATTGTCTTACACAGAGAGTAGTGGGGACCAGGAATGCATTGCCAGTGGTGGTGGTGGATAAGATAGTGGCATTTTAAGAGGGTTTTAGATGGGCACGAGGAAATGCAGAGAATGGAGGGATATGGACCATGTACAGGCAGTTGAGATCAGTTTAACGGCATCATTTTCAGCACAAACATTATTAGCCAAAAGGCACATTCCTCAAGGTGGAAATGACAAAAACTAGAGGGCTTAGCTTTCAGTTAAGAGGTGTAAAATTTTATGGAGATGTGTGGGGCAATTTATTTTTACACCGAGAGTGGTGGGTAGCTGGAATGCGTTGCCAAAGGTGGTGGTAGAGATAGATGCGATAGTGGCATTCATGGGGCCTTTGGATGGGCACATGGATATGCAGGAAATGGAGGAATATAGATTTTCTGTTGGGAGATAAGATTAAATGAATTTGGCATTACGCTCGGCATGGACATTGAGGGTCGAAGGGCCTTTTCCTGTGCTGTACAGTTCTATGTTCTATCAGAAAATATCTCGTCGGGGGGTAAAGGGGAATGGCGGATATAACTGAAGATGGTTGGGCTTTGGAACCTTTTATCTCCTGTAGTGGAAGTAATTCGGCTCTGGGCCTATACTTGATTTTTACTTTATAATCACAACCAGATTCCTCTGTGCAGAATGATTATATAATGGAGATTTGTCAATCAAGGGGATTAGGGGTAAAACTTTGGGGCGGTTGGTTTTTGCCCCCCCATCAAATTAAGGAATTTTAAATTATGATTTAAACCTTTCCTAGCCAGTTACCTGTCCGTAACTTTTGAACAATTGAGGTTTCATGCATGGATAGATGATTGTTCTTCTTCTTGCATTTGGTGCGCACAGCCTAAAGTTGTAGGACAACTTGTTCTATTTGATCTTGTTTGTTTATGCACGCCAGGTTGATTACATTCGTCGAAACAGGGCGGACCACGTGAACGTTGCAATCTCCCACCCCATAGTTGATTGTGATAACCTTGGTATAAATTCATTGAAATAACATATATATCAAAAGACTAAATGTGGCAGTTAGATGCCACTGCACTCGTAAATTTGAAAATGATCATGATTTTGATGTTAATCAGAAGATTATGATTTTTACCTCGTTTGTTACAGACGCTGTGTAGTGTCGCCCTTGGATACATAGTTTTGAATTATTTAACTGGGCAATGAGAACCCTATTTTTTTTTCAAACTCTTGCATATGGTGTCTAGGGAAGGCAGTGGGAGATAAATAAGTCAAGATGTTAAACTGGATTATTGCTCAAGAAATTAATATAAACTCCCTCCTCTTTACAGCATTTCTTTTTGTGCCTGGAATAAGAATGGGGAAGTTAAATAATCAAAGCTGTCAATGTTCATAAGTTGTAGGAGCCAAATTAGACCATTTAGCCCATCAAGTCTACTCCGACATACAATCATGGCTGACTGTCTTTCTCTCTCAACCCCAATCTCCTGCCTGCTCCCCACAACCCCTGATAACTGTACCCTTGACACGCTGTTAATGTTGATTGTGTTTTAAACTGCTTGAGGAGATTTTTTATTTGTTTTAAAAATCATTTGACTGCCTTATTTGTGCTGAAATCTTGTAATATATAGCCATTGTTAATATCATTAAATGAGACGTATTTGATAAAGACATTGATATTTGGCATTTACACTCATATTTGGTGTCTTGATTTGTGTCAGTTCTTGTTTCAAGGAATTGATTAATAATTTACCTTTGATAGATTTTAACATTTTAAAGATGTAGAATTAAGTGTTGTAGCCTCTATGAGCAAAAGTGATAGCAATTATAATTATAATTAACTTCAGACTTTTAGTCAGAGTGCTTCAAAATTTCTCTTGAATCGTGTAATATTACTGGATTTTAATGTAATATTACAGTAATATTACACGATTCAAGAGAAATGTATTAATTGGTTGAAGCCTGTTTAATTAGTCACGGCCTTTTGATTAGGGTGCATTTAATTTGATTCAAAACACTAATAATGCATCGGTTTTCAAAAGGAAAGTTTATTGTGCAGCCAACAGAGAGACTTGAACTGTCTCCATTCTCTGGCTTTTTTTTATTAGCCCCATTAAATGCAAATTGTTAATGAATATAATGTTAGAGAAGAAAAGCATGTTGCTGCAGTAAAGGAGTAATTATTGATCAATCAAATATCACGCTGCAGTAAAGCATGGGAATCACAGAGGCTTTCAGCTGCCATTTAACCTTGTTTTAAGCATTCCATTAGGAACAATAACTCAGCAGGAAATAGTAATGTTAAGCCCATCAGCATATGAAAGGGGACTGACAACAGGGTTACTGAACTGATTTGCTTGGGGAGGTCTGCCCAGAAACTATCCATCATTGTCAGGTTATTGCACGTTGAAGCACTCTTTTTTTTGTTTTTGCTGTGGCGGTACAGGTATTGTTAATATTTCCGATGGATGAGGTTTATGGTATTGCTCCAGGGAAAAGTTACTGCATTCTTACTGGTGGCAAAAGTCAAGAGTGTTTAATTCGCATATGTTCCGACAATGGAACAATCAAATTTGTACTTGCAGCAACATAGTAGGCCTGTTAATACAAAACTCGCAAATAATATATAATAAACAAAAAAAAAATGAATATGTTAACAACATTAGAGCAAAGAAAACATAATCCTTGGTGCAACCAAAGACAGTCCACAGAAGTTCATAGTTGTGGTTAGTGTTGTGTAGTGTTCAAGAGTCTGGTGGTTGTTTGGAAGAAGCTATTAATTATTGAATCTGGTAGTTACAGTTTTCAGTTTCCTATACCTTTTTTCTGATGGTAGAAGTGAACTGAGAATGTGGCCAGGTAAGTCTTTGATATTGATAGATTTGATAGTGCCTCGTGTAAACCTTTTGATGGTGGGGAGGTCAGGAAGTGGCGGCGCTGCACAAGCAGCTGCGGCTCGCCTGCAGTCCGTCTGTCTTTTTCTCTTTTTTTTGTTTTCTTTTGTCTTGTTGGATGTATGTTTTAGTTTATTTTTAGTTGTGTATGTGTGGGGGGGCGGGGGAAAACTCGTTTTAGTCTCTTCCTTCAGGGGCATGCGACCTTTTCTTTGTCGCATCTCCGTCTCTGTCTGTGCTGAGGCCTAATCGCGGAGCTGGCGGCCTCCAACTGGAACTGACCTCGAGGCTCCGGAGGCAGAGCTAGGATTCGCCATCGCGAAGCTGGCCGACTTCGGGGCTGTGGTGGCGCTGCAGCCTGAAACATTGCCTATTTCTTTTGCTCCATAGATGCTGCCTCACCCACTGGGTTTCTCCAGCATTTTTGTCTACCTATGATATATACCAAAATGACATGCAGTAAAATTATAATACAGTATCTCAAGTCTTTTTACACATGGCAATTAATGCAATTTCTATTATTTCTGTTATTTTATTATTATTATTCTATTATGTGATTGGATTATTCAGCGTGTGATCAACATGTGTCAATAAATCCTGGACTATATGCTTAACCATGCACACTACAGATTGATGCAAGTATATTTTCTGTGAAGGACCGAAAATTATTTTGACATGGCCATAGCATGGGTCGTTATTGCTATTGGTACAGAAACACTCTCGCTTCCCACATAATTTAGCCACAACAAAACATACAGGTTGCAAGGAAATTTCTAAAGGCATTTTATGATAATAGCTGTTAAAACTGATTATACCCATCTGACAGGTTAAACATGACACTAACTGGCTAAAGGACATAACTGCAGCAAATGTTCTTTTGGTAATAATGATTAAAGGTGTCAAAACGCCACATTACTGGACATTCAGATTATGAAGTATAAAGGTTCCTTTATTGTCATTCAAACTTTTAGTTTGAACGAAATTGCGTACCTTGCAGTCATGACAGAAAATAAAATAACAGAACACACAATGAACACAGTTTAACATTCACCACAGTGAGCCTACCAGGCACCAGTCTTAAAGTCTTATCTCTTCCTTCCTTGTTCTCCCTCTGCATTGAGGCGATCCAGGCTTATGTATGCTGATCTCCTCACCACCGCCTCTCCTCCTCCGCCAGCCAACAGGAAGGTGCGGGGCCGAGCGGTGCAGGTGCTTCAGACGGCGGAAGAGGGCCTCCCCCTCCTTCCCTCCCTTCTCCCGGCCTTGGCATGTGGGAGGGTTTGTTTTGAAAGCGGTTATCGCCGTTGGCGAAGTGGCAAGCAGCGGCCGCTATCAGTGCGGGCGGGGTGCAGGTGGAGGAGGAGGTGGAGCCGCTGTCAATGCCGCTGCTGCTTTGCGGGGCCGTCATTTGCTCCGACCCTCGGTCACCCTACACGTAGTATCTTTGCCCTGCACTACAGCTTTTTGCCGCCGACACGAAACGTCATGTTCTTTTTCTCTAGAGATGCTGCCCGACCTGAGTTACTCCAGTTTTTGTGTCTCTCTTCGGTATTAACCAGTATCTGCAGTGCCAAGCCGGGCAAAATGACTCGGCGTTTAGGTTGCCCGGCGACATTTTTGGGTGGCCATTGGCACCCAGGCAACCGCTAATTTTCGAGCCCTGACTTCTCTCCAGAGATGCTGCCTGTCCCGCTGAGTTACTCCAGCTTTTTGTGTCTATAATCTGGGTGGGTGCAGGAGGTGGTTGCATATTTACAAATATAATAATCATTACTGATGTGTTTTTTTTGCACCTGCAGATACAAAATCATAAGATTTGAGTAGGAGAGCAGCTATACCTAGGTTGATAGTAGTAGGGGAATAATTTAAAACCTTTTATGATCAAAGGAATATTAGAGATAACCACAAAGATAGACAGAAAATGGTGGAGTAACTAAGAGGTCAGACAGCATCTCGGGAGAAAAGGAAATGGTGATGTTTCGGGTCGAGACCCTTCAGACAGAGAGTCAGAGGAAAAGGAAACAATAGATATGTCAGGGGAAAGAAAATCATTTTTTCTCTTTTTGTTGATTTTTCATAATTGTGCTGCAAACTTTGTTTTGAAAGTGGGTCATCTGAATGCGTTTTTAATATATATTTTAAATGTTAAACTGTGTGGTAGTGATATTCAAAAATGATTCCGTTCAGGTTTATTGGATTAATAGTGGACCATAGGAAGCATACTGACAGATTGCACCACAGCTTGGTTTGGGAACAGCTCTGCCCCCGAACTCAAGAAATTACATAGAGTTGTGGGTATAGCCCAGTCATTTACACAGACCAGACTTTCCACCATTGACTCCATCTACACTTCATGCTGTCTCAGAAAAAGAGGCAACATAATCAAAAATAATTTCCGCTACACTGCTTCTTCTCGCCACTCACATCATGGAGAAGAAACAGCAGCTTGAAAACAGGCACCAACAGACTCAGAAACAGCTTTGTATCCTGTTGTCAGGCTTCTGAACAGTTGTCCATAAATTAGTGCACTGTCCAATTCACCTCTTTCCCACTGTGGACATTGAACTAAAGGGCCTGTCCCACTTAGGCGTTTTATTAGGTCTCCGGGGTGTCGCCTGTATGGTCGTGAGTAGTTTCCACAGTCGCCCAAAGAGTCGTAGCATTTTCTGGTCGCTGCTAGATTTTGAAATGTTCAAAACTCTTCAGCGACAGTCGGCTACCGTGGGCTTGTCGTAGCTTGTCTTCTCCTGACATAGGTGTTGTCGTAAGTTGTCATAGGTTGTCGCCAGGATGGCGTAGGTTGTCACCAGGTGACGTAGGTTGTCGCTGGTGCTGACTTCAGTGAATTCAATTGTTGCCGGCAGTAGCCTAAAAAAATCGCCCAGGTGGGACAGGCCCATTAGACCAGTCGCCGGTTTTTCGGCGACCTGCTACGACTATGACAGTCGCCGGCAGTCACCTAAAAAATCGCCTAGTGGGACAGGCCCTTTAGTCTCTGGAAGTGTTGCGCTAGAATGCTGAGAACTACATTCTGCACTCTGCATCAGTCCCTTTGCTCTGCCTATTGTACGTGTTTGGTTTGATTGTAGTTATGTATAGTATTATCTGATCTGATTGGACAGCACGCAAAATCACTGTACCTCAGTACACATGATGATAATAAACCTAAGCCTAAAGGTAGCCTTCCGCTGATAGTAGTAGCAAAACTGGAAATTATAGGTTGCTATGCATTATGATAGGTAATAGATGACTCTCTTTTAAAAGATGTTTAACTTTGCTTTATGTTTTGCTTAACACTTGGAAGAACATTGTTCATGTCATTCTACTAAAAAGACTGTCATTTGGTTTAACATTTTTTCCTCCAATTCATTGGTTATTTGAGATGCAGGAAACTGCAGATGCTGGAATCTTGAGCAAAGCAAAGGGTGCTGGAGGAACTCGGCAGGTCAGACAACATGTGCAAAGGGAATAAAGAACAGTCTGAAGAAGAGCCCTAACCTGAATCATCAACTGTCTATTCCCTCCTGACCCACTGAGTTCCTCCAGCACTTTGTTTTTTCCAGTTAGTTTTGGGAATTTACTTCATGGCAACTTCAATTGGATTTGAGAAATCATGAACTGTGATAAAGTTATTAACTTGTGGCTTTAGTAAATAGCTGAAAAGGGTCAGCTTGGCAAATAAACATTTTATGGGGAGTCCTTGCGCAGTGCATAATAAAACATTTTTCAACAAATTTAATGAGCATTGGTTCATCTTAACTAAAACAATTGTCCGAATGCTTAAACTAGAGCGTGTTTGTTATATTGATCTTGATCATTTGGGAATAATTTTAAACCAAATTTTTTTGGTGGGAAAATGATGTAGTTGATCAGCTGCCTTTTTTTATCTAAAAAAAATTATCTTTTATCTTTTTAATAAAGATTACTTTTTCTTTTTGATCTTGCCCATCAATATTTATCAGACAGATTAAATTAAAATTGCCTTTAATAACCTACTGTTAATTAATTGCATTATTAAAGTGAATTTGCACTTTTAGTCCTTTTGAATGACCACTGACTCTTGATGTTTAGTTTCAATTAAAACTGGCACCTGAAATGGCTGCATACAATAAAATAGGTGGCTGCATCATGGCATCAGGAGTCAAGAGTGTTTTATTGTCATATGTCCCGGATGGGACAATGAAATTCTTGCTTGCTGCAGCACAACAGAATATGTGAATATATAAACATAGTACATAATGTGGGAAGAGAAAAAAAAGAAAAACGTTCAATAAATAACAAATATAGTGCAATAATAATATATAATAATAATAATAATAATAATATTTGCAGGTCAGAGCTCACAGCTTATTTGTTGTTGTGTTTAATAGCCTGATGGCTGTGGGGAAGAAGCTGTTCCTGAAGCTGGACGTTACAGTTTTCAGGCTCCTGTACCTTCTTCCTGATGGCAATGGTGAAATGACAACACCTTGCTGTAAAAAGCACATTTGTTTCCTAACAATCGAGAGGTGCTTCTATCTCTACTTCTCGATGCTGAAGATCAATCATCCCAGAATATAGACGGCATCTCTGGAGAAAAGGAATAGGTGATGTTTCGGGTCTTGACCTGAAATGCCACCTACTCCATTTTTTCCAGAGATGCTGTCTGACCCGCTTCGTTACTCCAGCTTTTTGTGTCTATCTTCGAATTAAAACAGCATCTGCAGTTCCTTTATACAGATGAATCATCACAGCCCTGGCTTCCTCATGGCAACACTCTAAGCCCAGCTATCTTCAGCTGCTTCATTAACTACCTCTCTTTCATCAAAAGTGGGGATATCTGTTAGACATAGAACAATATAGTGCAGAAACAGATGCAGAGTCCACAATGTTCAGGTCAAACGATGCCAGGTTATACTAATCTCCTCTGCCTGCATGTGATCCATGTACCTCCATTCCCCACATGTTCTTGTGCCTATCTAAAAGCCTCTTAAATGTCACTATCAGACCTGCCTCCACCACCACCCTTGGCAACATGTTCCAGGCACCCCCATTGTCTTTTTGAAGAAAAAACACTTGCCCTGCACATGTCCTTTAAACTTTGCCCTTTTCACCTTAAAGCCATGGCCTCAAATTTTTGACATTTCCACCCTGGGGAAAAAAGGTTCTGAGAGTCTACCTTATGAATGCTTCTCACAATTTTACTTCGGAGTCACGTGAGTGACTACGTGAAGAAGGCCCGTTCAGGCGCACGTGGGTCAATCTTCAAAGCAGCAGTGTAAAATCACAGATAATAATAACAGTGACTGAAGTATGATAGTAAGATGAAAGAAGACTAGAACTACCAGATGAGCTTAACGAGGGCTGGGAGCGGAGGGCACGTATTCCCTCATCGTAACTCCTCATAAAATAAAGATCAAACTTCAAACTGGTAAGTTCTCGTTTAATCTTACTATTTTACTTCGGAGTCACGTGAGTGACTACGTGAAGATTTCAAAGCTCTGTGATTTCATGCCGTGAGAAAACAAGTCTACACAACCACAACTGCCTCCTTGACAAAATGAGGGAAAACATTCATAATGCATACAGTCATGACATAGATTTAAACTTGCTGATGCTGTTAAATAACCAATAACAATAGTCACATCTCTCATCCGGATGGAACCTATAACAGAACATAAAATAAATTGAGAATACCTCTGGTCTGGCAACGGGTTATTATAACATGTTTGAAATATTGTTTGTTTGAGCAAACTACAGCCGTTATGATGTGGTCCAGCGGAACATAATTAACCCTTGCTGCTGCCGTTATAGCAGCCCTGATGGAGCGAGATCCAGATCAGTATCTACTGCATACCTCAACTCCGTTTTGACACCTGACAAGATCTGAGCAGATAGGTTCTTATAACATCTTTTGTAACTAACAATCATAGTTAGCTCAGAGTCTCAAAGGCTCTTGGTGACCTTGACGTATTGTTGTATATGTGTGTCCCCACATAACGAGAAATCCCTGGGTATGTCTTGAGTTATTTTAAGACCCGACACCCCTACTGCTCTGCTTAAATTAATTATAGCATAAAATACTATGCATATATTTGCAGATGTAATCATCCTCTCCTGTCACAATAATGTAGCGAGTGACCTGTTGCGCTAACCAGCGCCAGGAGGATAACTACCTAATGAGGTCCGATCAAAGCTAAGAATGTAGCTGGAACCCCCTGGTTCAAATAGTGTTACACAATGTCAATCTCCCATATTACATTGTACTTGTCCTGGGAAACCTGTGTATCAGATATCCTTTACTAACTCGATATCCGAGGTGAACCCAACAACTTAGACCTTGTTAGCTGCAGTTAGTCTGATGGAAAGCCCCTTGGCACAGTTAATGATCCTATAATTCAATATTGTCAAAGACCATTTAAATGAACTGCAATAACTCAGAATCTGTACCATTTTAAAATCTAACATGAGCATTAAACAAATGCTTCCCATCTCCTGAAGCAGCAAAATACCGCTTTTTGGTACCATTCCAGCACTGTCAATACATATAAATATAGGCATAACAAACACAAGCCGTAAGCAGTCTATTGAGAATCTGTAGAACATATATTGATTTTATCATGCAACGGCGGATCTTTTAAGCCGCAGGCTGGACCAGCAAATTACGTTTAAATAACCATATAATGTTGCATTATTATTATTCCCAACAAATCGGGAATCAAACTGCATAGGCCAATTCCACAGCTGGAACCTAAAGTGACTCTTGATGACTCTATTCCAAGACCCGACTCATAAAGCAAATTTGGAGGAATACATAAAAGACCATTCCTCATGCTTGTAGCGAGAATGTATCTTTCGCCACTGTTATGCCACACATTTTGCAACCTTTAATTAGCATGAAAACTATATATCTATATTCGGTGTTGCATTGAATCAGAATTTCATAAATACTGCGTGGTCCAACACCCATTCTGTGTTGTCATTGATCTGTACTTAATGATACTCCAGTGGCAAATTAGATTATGTACCTTTTAAAGGATCTTTTCCCTGATTGCACCCTCGTGCTTATCATATGCCACATCTTAATGTATCAACATGAAGTTGAGCAAGCCCTTATGCATATTCACTCAATCACTCTTTAACCCATAATGCACTTAGGGTCTATAGATAGTTGATACCAATACTTAACAAGAGTTAATAACTCATTGCAAATCTCCTGCACCTCAACTAGAGATGACATTCGCATGTTCCTACCTTAAGCCATAGCATCTTTTTTGCAATATAATGACATATTTGTTGATCAACTACTGGAGCAATGCTGAATATTGTTTGTTCATCATAGTGGCTTTCTTAGCTTCAGCTGGCAATAGCAATTTGTATTATCAATGATCTTTGTGACCCTTATTGTTTGTCATTAAGCATGCTGTCAGTTCTCCCAAATGCACAGCTGCATCACATCTATTGCATTGTCAGTTAGTCTAATGAATAGGAATTCCTTTACAACCACAAGGCTGTTCCAGGTTTCTATTGATTGCAATCTATTGCCCAGGGCGGAGTCACATGGCAACTATCCATTTGATAACAACCTAATTTACTGGATAGGAGAAACCAATTCCTCAATTAGCTTGAAACTGAGTGAATTTTAGTCAAATGCAGCATCAAAATATAATCCAGGCAATACATCACAATTGTTTTTGAACTCATAGTAGTCCTTTGAATGATTTATTGTTATCATACTGTTTAACTTGCCTCATCATAACAATGCCTTCAAACATCTCTGATGATCATTGTACATGGAAAACCCCCTAGGAAATCAGTTTGATCACCCTTCTTTCTTAATGAACAGGCCACACCTGCCATCATTTCGAGTCTGCCCTGACAATAACTCTGGCCCGGTTCTGATAATTCTCACATGTCCCAAGACAACTCTTGCCATAATTCTGACCTTGCCTTGAAAGACAATTCCCCATATCTCCGAGCCTGTCTCGAAGGCAACCTGGCTAAAATACTGGACCTGGCTCAACACTCTTCTGGCCAAATTCCAACCTTCTTGGAATACTAGTATTGTCCAGTTACCTGGTTAAAATGCCTCTGAGTAGATGACAATGTCTCAGTTATTTGTGTGTTGCCCAACCAATTGTAAATCTTACCAACTTGTTCGTGGTCACTTAGTTGTAGAGTAACTCTGGTCACCTTAATGCTGCTACCAGCTTCAGTGAACCGCTTCCTGCCGATGAAGCCGTGGGGTGCGTTTTCCCCCTAAACTATGTGCTTCGCCCTTCAGGTTTTGCCTGTGGAATATGTCTTACCTGAATAGAATATTCGGCGGGTGGCTCTAACTCCCCTGATAGCGGTGTTCACTGCATTGTTGTAATGACAACCTTGCTGCCAGAATCGTACCTCTGACATGTGCCCTTCATTCCTTTGTATGCTCCACGCTATACCCTCAGCCTCGGCATCAGATTACACTGACCCGGCATGTTTCCTCTTCCATAAGGGAGGCATTAAGCAGCCCTACTACAAGGCGCTGCTGGCATAACCTCTCCAACAGGTCCACCCTTCAGGGTCAGAAAATGCCCTGGTTAGCTCACCTCCTCCATGAGGGAGACATCATTGCAGCCCTTCTCCAGGTGCTCCTGCCATACATTTAAACAGCCCTATACAAGCTGCTGCTGACACGACTTAGAGCAATAAGTCGGTACTGCCATATATTCGGCATCCCCATTATGCAGCCCTGTTACAAGGCGCTGCTGGCAAGGGCTCCCCATCTGCCCAACACTGCCATATCTCCTGGTGTTAGGGTATATCTATCTTGAGCCTCCTCTCAATAAGGCTCCATCCTTGCCAACATCCATATTATTTATTTTTACCGGAAAGGAACCCTCCCGACACCAGGACTGACCACTTGGGTCGATTTTCCCCATATCTTGGGAACCTCTGCGGTCTGGGCACCGCATAGCTGGTGGATTTCCCCTCCCCCGGGAATCCCAGCACCCTTGTATATTACGGAGGGAAAACCCCTACCGACCCCAGGGCTGCGATGGTTTAGAACGTTCACATTGCGCTAGATTTGTGCCCTCAAATGCCCAGAAAAATACTGCGAGATATAATGGGACCAAAATTAGCTACTCGCAACTTTAAACTTTGTATAAAGGGATCTTAAGAAGCCCTTTTTATCGTAAAAATAAACAGCCTACCTTCTGTTGTCCGCTGTATGAGATCCGGCCGGTTGCTGGCGGTCGGGGGTTTAGAGGTTAATTTTTAACCTACTATAACAAGTATAGAAAACCATTAAAACTAAAAATAGCTCCAGCTACGAAATCTTCCAGCGATTTTTTGTTAATAATTAACCAGGCTGAAAAACCTCGATTTGAACAGCCTAGTGAAAAATCGCGTTTTAAACCCGCCCCCCTCTAAACAGTGCCAAAATCGCGCACACGGGCTGGGACAGATTTTCAGCGACGCTTCAGGTAGGCTTTGCAACATACCTATAATTATATCAGAGGGAAAATGCCCTCTCGCACCCGGCCTACTGGAGATCCCTTCCCTGGGAATCCCAGTGTTTCTGTGCCTATCGGAGGGAACCCCTCCCAGCACCCGGAGCGCCTGTAAGCCACTGACCACCCGTCAGCGACCCACTTAGTGAAACCCGACAAACCAAACTACCCGCGCTTGGCGGCAAGAACCGAGGTTTCCCCACAGCCCATAGCTGGTTCCCTCGTCGGGCCTCACGAATCCTCCGGCAGGAAACCTCTGGAACAAGAGGTTCCTGCAGGGAATAAAACAGGTAAGAAAAACCAGCGTACCTGAAGTTTAAACTTACCAGGCTGGGGAGCTGTTGCCCCAACCGGTCGTTCTGCACCAATGTGTCTGACGTAATGATGCACGTGCGGCTGAACAGGCCTTCTTCACGTATTCACTCATCGTAACTCCTCATAAAATAAAGATCAAACTTCAAACTGGTAAGTTCTCGTTTAATCTTACTATTTTACCTACTTCTGTCAGGTCTCCCCTCAGCCTCCATTGCTCCAGTCTAGATGAAACAATGTTACTCATTTAATTCCATTCACCATCTCACCAAATGAAGCAGACCATATGTGCATACAGAATGACCATATATAAAATAACCTCCATTTCATTAAGGCTCTTGGCTGTGAATACCTCCAATGAGAGATAATTTAACCAACCATCCTTTGCATTCACTGGCATTTCTCTCATCAGAGTTTTCCATCCTCAACATTTTCGGGGTGACCTGAATGTTGACCAGAATCTCAATTGGACCAGTCACCTAAATATCCCAGTTTCAAAAGCAGAGGTTGGGTATCCTACAGGGCGTAACTCACCCACTGTCATCTCAAAAAACTTTCCACCATCTGCAAGGCATACGTCAGGAGTTTGATGGAATACTTCATTAGCCTTGGTGAATGCAGCTTCTGTAAAAATGTCGATGACGCTAAGGATGTAGCAGACTGCCTGTTTGGTATGCTGTCCAGCATCCTAAGCATTTATTCTCTCAGGCACTGAGAGATGGTGACTGTGTAGTGTGCCATCTACAAAATGCCCAGCAGTTACTCTCCTAGGCTAGTGTGACAACGCCACCTAAATCTGTATCCTCCACCACCAGGAAGGAGAATACATCAGGTGCACTGACACTACAGGCTCTACGTCCTCCTCTAAATGTGTACACAATCATACCTTTGAAATATCTTGCACACCCTTCAACACTGATGGCATCCAGTTGTGGAGGTTCCCACCCAATAATGTTATGGTATACTGTATTAGGAGGATTGGAACAACTTGTCATCACTTTAATAGAAATAAGGAATTGACATTAAACCTTGGACATGCCACTTTTGCTCAGATCCTGGAAAATGAAAATAGAAATTGTCAGAATTATCAGTTTATTATTTCCATTTTGAAGACATTTTAAAATGTTTTTGAATCTATCGATCTGTTTGTCCATCCAAGATTGGTCAAAAAGGTTTCTTTAAAGAAATGAACCCTTCGTGTTAATGATAGAATGGATTTTCTCAAAAGAGTCTTAAACTAACCTAACGCAATATATTTCAGAGGCTAACGTCAGCCTTGTTGTTTGTAAATAAAGCTAAGATTATTGGGTTAAAATTGGATGGAGTCTACCAAATTGATATCTGATTGTTTTCCAGAATTACTTGTAACTTAGCAGAGACCAGATGATCAAATTTACAACAATTAATTTTGTGCATTCACCACAGTTCAACAATAAAACATGACTATAATATTATACTCCATATATGAAGTAAAATTAGGACCATATTTTATGTTGCCAAATATTAAAGAATGGAAATAAATGTGCAATGCATAAATACTAAGAGATTATGGGCAGATGTGGCAGTCCGAACATATAATTCACAGAGGCTAATATGCAGGTACAGCAAGTAATTAAGAAAGGCGATGGGATTATAAGAAAATGTGAATACAATTGAATCGTAAGAAATGATTTCAGTTATATAGGACATTGGTAATCAAATATCTGGAGTACAATATGCAGCATTAGTCTCCCTATTAAAGGAATACATTGAAAGCAGTTCAGAAAATATTTAGCTAGACTGATATTCCCAGATTAAGTGGGATGTTTAATGGGGACAGATTGAACAAGCTAGGATTGTTATCTGCTGCAATCTTGAAGAGTTAGAGAAGATTTATTTGAAACGTATAAGCTCTTGAGGATTCTATGAAGTTTGATGTGGTGAGAATATGTCCTCTGGTGAAGAATCTCAGAAATTAGAGGTCACTGTAGCAGATATAAAGGAGCTGCCCATTTAAGTCAAATGATGTGAAAATAAATCTTATAAGAGAGTCATTGACCCTTTGTGATTCTGTGTTGAGTTGGCATTACAATCAGTCACATTAATGGCTCGTTTTCACGGGGCGACTTGACGCAAGATGTAGCCAGAGTTGAGTGGTCGTGGTCTAGCACGATATCACACGATATAACGGGGGTAGAGTAAAGAGTTCCCACGGTACTCGGCAATTCTGTAATTTGTGCGAGTGACTTGTCCGTCTCCCGATCTTTCCCGTTAATCGTGAATGAACATCGTGGACTGTAGTGTAGTTAATCACGTGGCACAAATGATGTTACTTTGTTGTCACACACTATATTCGTTTTTTTCACCCGAGCTCTTTAATGAGCTGAAGAATAATCTGTTTTTTTAGACAAATGTTGTTTGGTGTGATGCACCTTCTCTCAATATGTGCAAGAAGTCGTCTTTTTATTTTGTCAAATATGAATAAACACTGTATCTCACATTGACCGTGATGATTGTGTTATTTTATGATCTACTGAGAGGTGAAACTTTCAGTCTGAAGAAGGCTCTCGACCCGAAACGCCACCCGTTCCTTCTCTCCAGAGATGCTGCCTGTCCCGCTGAGTTGCTCCAAGCAACTGGCGTCTATCTTCAAAGGACTGTCCAGGACTGCCTTTCTCTCTCTCTCTCTCTCTCTCCCTCCCTCTCTCTCACACAGACATGAATGGATGAACTCCGCGGGCCAGGCAGCATCTACGGAGGGAAATGGACAGGCGACCCATCTTCAGGCTGCCTTATGTCTCTTCCCCCCCCCTCACCCCAACTCCCACCCACACACACGAATGCTGGAGAAACTCAGCGGGGCAGCAGCGGGGCCGAAACGTTGTCTATTTCCTTCGCTCCATAGATGCTGCTGCACCCGCGGAGTTTCTCCAGCATTCGCGTGTGTGGGTGGGAGTTGGGGGGGGGAGAGAGACATAAGGCAGCCTGAAGAATGGGTCGCCTGTCCATTTCCCTCCGTAAATGCTGCCTGGCCCGCGGAGTTCCTCCATTCATGCCTGTGTGAGAGGGAGGGAGGGAGAGAGAGAGAGCGAGAGGCACACACAAGGTGGATGCGAAGTCTTACCTGCCTGTTTCAGTGACAGACACCCACCGCCAGTAAATGAAGTCACCCCCATCTGTCTCCCCCTCCTCTCCCTCGACTCCCCCACCTTTCCCTCCCAACTCCAGTCCTGTCCCGACCCCCTGGGAAACTGAAGGTTTCCCGCTGTAATTAAAGAGTTCCCACGGTAGACTGTAAAACTGGGACCCTGGTTCTGGACTCCCCCAACATCAGGAACATTCTTTCTCCATCTAGCCTGTTCAATCCCGTAGATACGATTAGACAGGTATCTAGTTATTTAATTCATTTAATGATTTCTATCGCCCAGCCTCTCATCTTTCAATCGGGTTCGGCCAGGAAGGAACTGCAGATGCTGGATTAAAACGAAGATAGACACAACATGTAGCTCAGCGGGACAAGCAGCATATCAGAAGGGTCTCGACCCGAAATGTCACCCATTCCTTCTCCCCAAAGATGCTGCCTGCCGTCGAACTCATTCTCTTTAAACTGGCATCTGCTGTTCCTTCCGAAACATACACAAGAAATAAGCAACTTTTCGGGCCGAAACGTTGCCTATTTCCTTCGTTCCATAGATGCTGCTGCACCCGCTGAGTTTCTCCAGCATTTGTGTGTGTGGGTGGGAGTTGGGGGGTAGAGAGATAAGGCAGCTGAGGAAAGGCTCGCCTGTCAATTTCCCTCCGTAGATGCTTAATGGCCCGCGGAGTTCCTCCATTTAGAAACTGCTTTCAGACAAAAAGAGACACACTGACATTAATGAAATGCTTGTTAGCTAGTTTTATTAGATTTGTATGTAAATAGCAAACTGGCTGGATTCACTCTATCCAACTTCCGGGTTCACCGTTCGCAGGAGTTCCCACGGTGACCGCAAGAGTTACTACGGATATCGTACGGGACACTTCGTTCATAAAATGTTGCAATGCTCAACCACAACTGCACAAGTCACTCTTGGCCAAATTCAAACATGTTTGAATTTTCTCCCGAGTACCCAAGGTACACGATTACCTGCCGTTAGCGCCACGGTGGTCCACGAATGCCGTATTGTTACCGCATGAGGTTCCCACGATGTCAAACTCTGGTTACCTCTTGCGTCAAGTCGCACCGTGAAAAGGGGGTTTAAATGACAGAGATGACTCGATGACTCAATGGCCTACTTTTGCTTCAATTTCACCTGGTTGTAATCTGTGGTGCAAGTTAAATGCCAAAAAATGTGACTTCCACAATATTCTTGGTTTGGATTTTTATCAAAAAATCGTTAATTGCTTATTTGCCTTTATGGCAATGACATGGAGCATTGTTGTCAAAAAAGAGTCACCTTATTCATCTGTACAGTTTGTTGCAGTTCATGGCTGATCATGAGATATTGTCTTTCTAAAACCTGAACATAAATAATTGTTTTGGGAGAGGATATCAATTATGATCAATTATATTCATTTGCTGTCACGAATCATCAAACTTGATTGTATATGCTGTGAAAAAATCATTAGGGTACTTTAAATATTTTTATTTCAGTATAAACTGGGAAGTGCACAAACTATCAATTTTAAAATGCAATAGAAATCAGATTGTGTAAATGCATCACTGCCTTTCTTTGTTCTGTTTTAGAATCATTCAGAAGTGAATGGTGGTAATTTTCTGTTATTTAGGTCAGGGTTGGCGTAAAATTTCATGCTTGTCTGCATCATAATAAAGCTATTCTCCATATGTCATGTCACCCTGGCAGAGTAGCTCAAGTGCGTGTGTGTTTAAGGATGGAAAATATATCCTGGTATAATACAGGGATGGTGTCAGGCCATGTGCCTTTTTGAATACAAAGTACAATTGTATTTTGACGTCTTTGTTTGATTCTTTGTATTTAGTTTAATTTATAGATACAGCTTGGAAACAGACCCTTCAGTCCACCGGGTTCACACCGACCATCCAACTACTGTCCAAGCATTCACAATAATTAAAACGAGGTAATCTAATCTGTTATCTAAAACAAATTCATTTTTGCAACCGCTCTCAACACACTATATACAGAGGCCAGGACCCGTAATATTGGGCATTGTTAAGGGCCTGTCCCACTTGGGCGACCTAATCCGCGAGTCCGGAAGAATGCCTTTGACCTTCAAGCTCGAGGGCACTCTCCTGGAAAGCCTCGAGCTGGATCGACCGGCTGCGTTGAAACCGCAAGCTGGATCACCGAACCGCGAGCTGATCTACCGCAAACTGCACACAAACACACACACAAACACATTGTGAAGGTGAGGGCCAGAGAAAGCGGAGGAGCGCTGTCTGCGCGACGAAGATGAAGGTAAACGGCTGCCACGGAATACCGCAAGTCCGTTAGAGAGCGCGCGGGGGAGAGAAGGAGACAGAAGGGGAAGAGAAGAGAAGAGAAGAGAAGAGAGGGGGGGGGGGGGGGGGGGGGGGGGGGGGACACCTTTAAGAAGTATAATAAATTTTACTTGTGGAAATTTTTTCAACCTCCTGAAATTTTTTCCGCGACATAGCTGAGGCCGCGAGTAGGCAGGAACCTCCTTCGAGCATGAAGGAGAGTTCCAGTCACCTCATACGACCTCCTAGGACCACGTGTCGACCATGCTGCGTGTTTGAGTCCAGGGCAAACGCTTCTAAACTCGCAGCTTAGGTCGCCCAAGTGGGACAGGCCCTTTATTGACTCATTAATGTGAAATGTACAGAGACAATGGAAAATACCCAAATGGCTACAGGTTTAAAGCAAAAATGTAATAAAGTTTCTGGAAATAAGGAACAATTTGGTGAGCAACATATTAGTAATAAAGACAAATTTAATGTAGGAAGCATTATTTAAAAAATTGTAGATCCTACTATATTTAAGGGATGTAGCTGACAGTGGAAGAATAATTTAGAAAGCAGGAAATAGAGACCTGCAGAAAATTGGCATTCAATTTAACCAAGAGAAGTGTGAGATGATGCATGTGGGGAAGAGCAACAAGATGAGGGAGCATCGAACAAATGGGAGAATATTGAGCAGTGTAGAAGAGCACAGTCACCTTGGAGTCTGTATCCATCAAATGCTCTTACAATCCTAAAGGGCAACATAGGAGGTTGAGGGTTGATCTTTATAGTGGTGTATAAAATTATGAGGGGTATAGATATGAATGGTCATGAGACGCATGTTTTTCACATGGAGGGTGATGGGTATATGGGACAAGCTGCCAGGCAAAATGGTAGAGACGGTACAACTACAATATTTGAAAGGCATTTGGGCGGTTACATGAAGCGAAAAGGTTTGGAGGGATACAAGCCAAACACATCCAAATAGAACCAGCTCAGGTGGGCAAATTGGGCTAAACGACCTGTTGTCATGCTGTATAACAATGATTGTAAAATAGACATGAAAAGCTGGAGTAAGTAGGTGGGTCAGGCAGCATCTCAGGAGAAAGGGAACAGGTGATGTTTCGCGTCAGGACCCTACTCAATGATTCTAAAGATCTGATTTCACTGTGTGGATGCAAATATATTTGTGTCAGCACCAGAAAATGTTAGCTGGAAGACTAGAAAGGTTTTAATCTGAACAGAAAATGCCAAGGGGATGTTTAAATGAGGTGTACACAATTAAGAAGGCCCAAATTGAACTCAGCCAAATACTGAGTTCCTCCAGCAATTTGTTAATCGGGGACAAAACAAAATATTGACCTGTAAAGAATATAGGTTCCTGTAGGACTTCAGAGTTGTTGATAATTCACTGGAGGAAAATTGAATTCATGCATATTTGATTAATTGGATAATGTAGGGAGACTATGGAAGAGAAGTATGTTGAGCTAATAATGTTCTAATTTTGGAAGCAGACTCATTGCTTCCAATGCAGCAGTAAGTGGAGTGATTAAGCGATGAAAGGATGTGTGTCATAAAACGGATGGTCAACACATGGGAAAATATTTGGTGAAATAGGATGATACTGTTGTGTCAGATTTTAGCAGCATCAAAGAGGATTAGTACCTTGCTGCGAATATCAAAATGCTGGTTGGAACTCAGCAGGCCAGGCAGAACCTGTGGAAGGAAATGGACAGGCAACGTTTCAGGTCAGAACCCTTCTTCAGACTGATCAATTAAGTGTAAAGCATTTAGTGATTCCTTACTTGATGGGCCGGATGGCCTAATTCTACTCTTAGAATTTATGAACTTTTGAAGTTTAAGTCAAGAGCGTTCTTTAGATTTTGTTTAAAGGTGGTTAAGGAAAAAGGATCATGACCCAAAATATCTTCTGGCATTTAACTCCACAGATGCTGCCTGACCAGCTAAGTTCCTCCAGCATTCTGTTCAAGATTCCAGCATCTGCAGTCTCTTGTTCTCTTTTCTTAATGAAATTCCAGATTATTCAAATGAAGTATTCATTTTGTTTGTCTCAGTTTCTAATTCCCAGTTGCCCCATGCTTAGTTTACGCCAAGCAATGTGGAATTTTGGACACAGACTGTTCCAACTGTTGCTTTGTCATGAGCCAACTCTGGGCAGAGTGAGTTATTCTCCCCCCACCCTACCCCCAAGGAGAAACGGTCAGTGTGAGTCACTCCACCAAGTGGTCTGCGTGTAGACGGAGCTCATTAAAGTGGCGACAAGCTTGTTACATGGTCACGCTGCTGTGATGTTTGAGCCTGGAGTAAGTATGGTGTGAGCTCCCTCGAGCTCCTTTTCATGACCTTAGTTTGTAAGATCAGCATTGGAATTAAAGATATCAAGGGTGGTCAATGACCTTGCACTCCAAAGACCTAAAACGTTTTAAATGTTTAATTGCAGATTTTTAACCTCGTTGAGAACGTATTCTATTATTCTACCTCTTCAAAAATATTGTACATTTAAAGATATACCAGCAGCTTATTTACTTTTAGATACGTTGGGTGTAAATTGGGTGTTCTAACCCAATTGGTTAAGATGCTGATTGTACTCCAACTCTTTAATTGAATTGTTTCTAATGAAGTTAAATACTTGGATACTCCATTACATTTTTCACATTGGTGTAAGCTTTTGAATGATTTTTTTCTACCCATTGTTGGTTAGTGCTCAAGCCAAATTATAAAAAAAAGTCTAGAAACAAGGGCTGAAAAAAAAGCACACAGTGTTAGAGTAACTCAGCAAGTCAGACAGCATTCTTGGCGAACATGGATATGTGACGTAAGGGTCGAGACCGTTCTTCAGACTGATTGTTGGTGCGGAGGGGGGGGGAGAATAAAGCTAGAAGAGCCAGAAGCTCGAATATATAAAGGGGGAGAGGGGGGATAATAAAGCTAGAAGCTAGAACATATAATATTATAAAAGGACTGGACAAGCTAGATGCAGGAAAATGTTCCCAATGTTGGGTGAGTCCAGAACCAGGGGCCACAGTCTTAGAATAAAGGGGATGCCATTTAAGACTGAGGTGAGAAAAAACATTTTCACCCAGAAAATTGTGAATTTGTGGAATTCCCTGCCACAGAGGGCAGTGGAGGCCAATTCACTGGATGGATTTAAGAGAGAGTTAGATAGAGCCCAAGGGCTAGTGGAATCAAGGGATATGGAGAGAAGGCGGGCATGGGTTATTGATTAGGGATGATCAGCCATGATCACAATGAATGGCAGTGCTGGCCCGAAGGGCCGAATGGCCTCCTCCTGCACCTATTTTCTATGTCTCTAAGAGACAGCCCTTCTTGCCTGTGTTCACCCATTAGCTGCCATACTTTGTCCTGCCCTCCTCTCTTCTAGCTTTCTCCGCAACCCCTCCCCCCCCCCCGCACACTTCAATCAGACTGAAGAAAAGTTACTTCCCGAAACATCACCTATGCATGTTCTCCAGGGATGCTGCCTGGGCTGCTGTGTTACTCCAGGAATTTGTGTAATTAAAAAAAACAGAAAAGTCCTGTGCTTGACCCTACAATACTGCATTGTCTCATTTCCTATGAATATATGTGAACCGTGATTAGGAATTAAATGACAGGAAATTATAGGACGGTGATGAATCGCTTGTGCTGTTTCATTAAACTGAGTAAATTCAGTGTAATTGAAAGTTGGTGTTTGACCTAATCCATAGATTTGATTAAGTACACCTTTGCCATCCATCAGAGATCTTAAGCGCCACAGCAAAGATATTTTAAATTCATTTAAAAGACTTTTGGACAGGTACATGGCTAGGAAATGTTTAGAGGGATATGGGTCAAACACAGGCAGGTGGAACGGATGTAGGCGGGGCATCTTGGTCGACATGGTCTGGGTTGGCTTAAGATGCCTGTTTCCATACTGTATGACTATGACAACTGCCATGTCCATATGTCACACATATACCACTCATTACATCACATGCAAGTCTCTACTTCAATGTTCCTTTGGAAAAAGTATTTCTTATTAACAATGATTCATTCAGACTGTAGATTGGCATTCTCAAGGGCTTACATCTTTTTACTGTGTTTGGGTCCCTCACATTGATAAAGGACTGACATCCTGTTTCATTTCACTGTTGACATGCCCTCTTCAGCTTTTGGTTGCATATCCAGTTCTGGTTGCATATTCATTTTTACATCAATGTGTTCTGATACATTTCTTGTGGATGTTGCTTGATCAATGTGAAAACAATTTTTCTTCTGCTGATTCATGGTTAAGCATAACAATGTTGGAAATCTGTTCAAGGCTTCCTTTTGGATGCAAGCAGGCATTTGTCTACATTATTAGAGGATGGGTGCTGAATGCTTGAAAATCACCTCAAAAATCACACAGCACAGAAGCAAGCCCTTCAGACCACTATGTACATGTCAACTATCAATACTAATCTCATTTACTGGCACATGGTCTGTAACGCACTATGCCTTCATAATTCAACTGCTCATCTTGGTACTTTTATTACATTTGAGTGTCTACCTTAGCTGCCCTTTTGGGCAGCATGTCCCAGATTCCAACCATTTTACTAGTTGAAAAAAATATTTGGATCTCTGAACCTCTTGCTCCTGTCCTGAATTGCTAGTTTTGGACTGTTCTTCTATGAGGACAAGTGTCCAACCATCGAGTCTATCTATGTCCCATCATAGCAAAGAGGGGCCCTGGCGTGAGGGAGCCGCTGAGAACAAAGAAGGGACCCAGCGTGGAGGGGAAGTGGGGGGGGGTGAACTAACAGGGCCCATTGAGGACTGTTATGAATACTTTGTAACTTTGTCGCCATGTGTGGCGATTCTTTGCACTACTTGTGTATGGCATGCAAAACAAACATAAACATAGACATAGACATAGAAAATAGGTGCAGGAGTAGGGCCTACTTAAGGCAACTCAAGATACATGGTTAGATGAACAAGAGACTGGAGATGTTGGAATCTAGAATAAAAGTGGTCCAGTCCTGATGCAGGGTCTCCACCCGAAAAGTCCCTTTGCTTCATAGAAACATAGAAAATAAGTGCAGGAGTAGGCCATTCGGCCCTTCGAGCCTGCACCACCATTCAATATGATCATGGCTGATCATGCAACTCAGTATCCTGTACCTGCCTTCTCTCCATACCCCCTGATCCCTTTAGCCACAAGGGCCACATCTAACTCCCTCTTAAATATAGCCAATGAACTGGCCTCAACTACCTTCTGTGGCAGAGAATTCCAGAGATTCACCACTCTCTGGGTGACAAAAACAAAGATATGTCACCGTGACGTGCTATAGGTGATAATAAAGTATCTATAATTTTGCATAGCTCCTATTAAGTCCACCTTCAGCCTCCTCCACAGCAAGCAAAGTAAATTGAACCTATCCAGTTTCTCTCTTTGTAACTGAACCCCTCCATCCCAGGCACCATTCTGGTGTACCTCCTTTTTGCCTTCTGCAGTGCAGTTATAGTGAAGCTAGAAACTAGAGCACCTCCAGAAATATTATATGTTAGAATATGAATTAAGGTCCATGATCTGAAACAATTAAGATATGTTCTGAATTGCAAAATATCAATCTCACTCTGTGCTGTTGTCTGCAATCGCCTGTTTTAACTCCAATCCGTTTAAAATGAGTGTCAATAAGAAATACTGCCAGTCTTTCTGTAAGAAATGGACTTTTGACTTGAAAATGACCACATTTTCCTTGTAAATTGTTCAGACGGTACATACTAACATAATCTTTTACTTCTTTATCAATATCTGGCAATATAAGAAGCTTCTGGTAATAGCCTTTGTATTTACAATGCCAGCATGTTCTCAGTGTAATTCACCATTGATTCATCTGGAGGCATTTAGGATGACTATTTCATACTCCTACTACAGGCATTATTGATCAATGGACATTTCAAAGCTTCCATTGGGTTTGGAGTTGCATATTGACATTTGAACATTTACATTTTGAAAGTCTGTCTATAGCGGCTCTGATTTTTGCAGCTGTGACTGGAAAGTGATCTTCCCCCTAGATACAAGGTAAAGCTGAACTTTGTGCTACCTTTGCCAGAGCCTTTGTGTGGTAGTTGGAAAATGCATCCGTATAAACAATAAGTATCCAATTGATATCTAGTTTCCTCAGTCAATACTTATCTAGTCAGGTTTGTTGCTGTGTGTGGTCAGCTATGACTTTTAGCAGTTTTAATAGGAAGGTTAAACGAGAAAACGTTTGAAGTTTGATCTTTATTTTATGAGAAGTTGAAGTGAGGGATTACGTGAAGAGCCCGCCAGCCCGCATGCGCGTCAAACTTTAGAGCAGCTGTAGGAAACCACAGAATAGTTGCTGACCTAAGCTATAGGAAGATTAAGGAGCTTAGAACTACCGAATGATCTTTATGAGAAGTAGGGTTGGGAGTGGAGGGCACGTAATCCCTCACTTCAACTTCCCATAAAATAGAGATCAAACTTCAAACGGTAAGTTCTCATTTAATCTTCCTATTTTATATCGAAGTCACGTGAGTGACTACGTGAAGACTTCAAAGCTCTGTGGTTTCATGCAGTGAACCAGATTCCATGCAGGCATACTGCCCAGTTGACCAGACATGGCTGAAGAAACATACTTCATTGAAACATGATGTTAACTTAAACATGTCCATGCTTTTAATGGAAATAATAATAATGGTCCCTTCACATCAGGGATAAACAATTGATTTAATTAACAGAACTTAAAATTTTGCTAGCAAATAAACCAGGCCTGGTAATTGGTTTATTATAAAATGTTTGAAAAGTTAGCTCATTCACCTATCCTGCTGTCGCTAGGATGTAGTCCAGTGGAACTTCCGTAATTCTTGCTGCTGACGTGGCTGCAGCCCTGGTAGAGATAGATTTGAATACATCAGTGTCCTGCGAATGCTAATACACGTCTCAACCATCTAGAAATGGTCTGCACCGATACCCTTCTGTGTGGTTTTTTTATGACTGACGAAGACCGCCAGTTCAGTGCCTCAAAGGTCCTTTGTAACCTTTATATATTCTTTAATATATGTAACGACACATAACCTGTGATCTGGTGGATATGCTAAAAAGCTCCAACTTAAACCCTAGAGCACCTGATCTACTTTGCCTAATTAGCTCATCTATATAAAAGGTTACCCTATTATTGGATATAACTGCCTTATCCAGCCTTAATTTCTGTAACGACTGGACTCGTTGTGCTGAAACAAGCGCCATGAACATGACTAATTTATAGGTGAGCTGGACCAAAGATAAAGATGCAGCTGGTGCCCAACTACAAAGCAGCGTTAATACTAAATTAATGTCCCATATCTTCCTATATCTGGGCCTAGGAGGGTTTATGTTAAAAAAATATCCCTCATAAATTAGATACCAATGGGTGAGAGGTGAGAATGGTCTCCAGATCCCAGCAGCAAATATGACGACAAAGCACTACGAGCAGTGTTAATCGCGCTATAACTCAATTTTTTGTCAAAATATAAGGTTGAAAGGAATTCCAACACATCGGCTGTATCTGCCGTAACGTAACTTTTATGTGTATTGAAACACATTTTTTCCCATTGTTTAATGTATGAAAAGTACTGCTTCTTAGTGCCGTCTCGCCAAGCTGCAGTGATTACATCCACCGTCCGGTCGGATAATCCGAGCCCCAGTAAAGGTCTACTCAGATTCTGCAAATTAACAGGTTGATTCATTCACGTAGCGGATGAGGTTCCCGAGAGACGGGATGAATAAGCAAATATTTATGTTCATAAACAACCATTGGTGGTTCCACTAGCACTTCTAACACTAAAGGGAACCATGGTGTGTAGACCAGTTAGGCACTACTAAAATACCCAAAGCGAAGTCTTGCATGATTTTTTGCAAGCATCGTCCAACGAGGCAAAATGGAGGGAAAGCACATTCCCCCCCAGCCTAAAGAGAATGCATCTATAGCCTCCGCCCCTGGGTCTGGCTCCCATGCTACATATCTTGGTAATTGGTAACTAAGCCTGGAGGCAAACAAATCCATATCAGGTGTTCCATAACGAGCAATAATGTCGTTAAATACTTTTTGATTTAACATTCACTCAGTGTGATTATTGAATTTACGAGATCTAATATCTGCCACCGTATTAAATCTACCTGGCAAGTAAGCAGCTGAGATCCAAATCCTCCTGCCCATACACCAATTCCAAATGAGATCAGCTAAAGTATCACAGGCTACTGAGTTTTTAAGAAGGAACTGCAGATGCTGGAAAATCGAAGGTACACAAAAATGCTGGAGAAACTCAGCGGGTGCAGCAGCATCGATGGAGCGAAGGAAATAGGCAACGTTTTGGGCCAAAACCTTTCTTCAGACTGATCGGGGGTGAGGGGGGGGAGAAGAAAGGAAAAAGGAGGAGGAGGAGCCCGAAGGCTGAGGGTGAGATGGGGAGGAGACAGCAAGGGCTAACAAAATTGGGAGAATTCAATATTCATGCCCCCAGGATGCAGACTCCCCAAGCGGAATATGAGGTGCAGTTCCTCCAATTTCCGGTGTTGCTCGCTCTGGCCATGGAGGAGACCCAGGACAGAGAGGTTGGATATGGATGCCTAAATCTAAAGTGGAATTTCTCACTCTCAACTCTCACCCAATGTTGGCAGCCCTACCTTGTTATACAGACTCCCATAGTTAATTTTACAACTGGAGGCATTTTCACGCCATTAAGTAATCACATTGGCTGCATAGCTCCACTTGAGGTTATGTCCCTCTATTTATCCTTCTTTGACTTCATAATAAAACAGACTCGCAGATTGACACCTACAACGTAGTCATATGATACTATCATAGTCGTATGTAACTAATTTTGTTTCAAAAATTGAGCTTCTGATGCTGTCTTCTGTCTGCTGTTGTGTTTGTGCCTGCTGATGAGACAACATTCCATACCATCTTTTTTAATCCCATTTCTGTCAAGGTAGCAGTTTTGCAAATTTTGTCAAATGTAAGATGCTGTGTGCTTATCAATTTGGATTGACTTCACTCTCCTTTTAGCCACAGGCAGTTGTATTTCTAGCACACAATATAAGAACTCGCCAACGTTGCAACGTGAATAAATCTTTTCATGCAACTAATGCAGTTGCTGTTATTCCTCCCAAGCATTGATTCCTTGTATTAAACATGCAAATTCCTGCAATTTCAAATGGGTTTTGATTGAAATAATCCTCTCGTTGATGTACGAGCATATAGTAGTCAATTTAATTATCTTTACTCTTATACTGGGACCTAGCATGTGCATTTTCAGTATGTTCCTTTGCTTTGAGAATATTAATTTATAAAGAAAATATTCCATTCTTTACGCTGCGAAGTACATATGCTTGATTGTGCATTAATAGGCTCTCTATATATCCAGTCTACATTTGAGACATCATTTGATCCTGTTTCGTAGTCATAAAGTTGTACAGCACAGAAATTGATCCATTTGCTCACACTATCTATGCTGACCTTTTTACCAATCTACATTAATCCTATTTGCCTACTTTAAGACCATATCCTTCCAGACTTTGCCTAATTAAATGCATGTCTAAATGCAACTTAAATGTAGTAATTGCAAATTACTACATTTCATCACCTCCTCTGACAGAATGTTCCAGGTAACATACTCTCTGTGTAGAACAAAACCTTCTCCTATTACATCCCCTTTAAAATTCCTTCCTCACACCTGAAACTTGTGCCCCCTTGTTTTTGATGCCCCTATCATGGGGAAATTTCGACTATACCCATTTTATTCCTTTCATCTCCTTGTACATCATCATCATCAACCCTCTCCCTCCTTCACTGCACGCTAAACAAGCCCAGCCTAATCAATTCTCGAGTTACTCCAGCATTTTGTGTCTCCCTTTGATTCAAACCAGCATCTGCAGTTCTTTCTCACACAGCCTAATCAATTACTCCTCACAACTGAAATCTTCCAATCCAGGCAACATCCTAGGCACATGGATATGCAGAGAATGGAAGGCTAAGAATCATGTGCAGGTGGAAGAGGTTAGTTTATCCTGGCATCGTGCTCGACACAGACATTGAGCAAATGGCCCCGTTCCTGTGCTGTACTTTTCTATGCAGCTTAATTGTTTATCCATATGCGTATTGGTAGTCTTATGTCCATAATACTGCATTGTTAACACAAACCGATGCTGGGAGCCTCGGAGTATGTGAACTCAGGAGGGATAGAGAGAAAGGAAAAGGAGGTGGGGTAGCGTTGCTGATTAGAGAGGAGATTAACGCAATGGAAAGGAAGGACATTAGTTTGGAGGATGTGGAATCGGTATGGGTAGAGCTGCGAAACACTAAGGGGCAGAAAACGCTGGTGGGTGTTGTGTACAGGCCACCTAACAGTAGTAGTGAAGTTGGAGATGGTATCAAACAGGAAATAAGAAATGCGTGCGACAAATGCAAAACAGTTATAATGGGTGACTTCAATCTACATATATACATCAAATTGGCAGGGGTGCTGAGGAAGAGGATTTCTTGGAATGTATGCGGGATTGTTAACTAAATCAACATGTAGAGGAACCAACGAGAGAGCAGGCTATTTTAGACTGAGTACTGAGTAATGAGGAAGGGTTAGTTAGCAGTCTTGTTGTACGTGCCCCCTTGGGCAAGAGTAACCATAATATGGTTGAGTTCTTCATTAGGATGGAGAGTGACATTGTTAATTCAGAAACAATGGTTCTGAACTTAAAGAAAGGTAACTTTGAGGGTATGAGACGTGAATTGGCCAAGATTGACTGGCAATTAATTCTTAAAGGGTTGATAGTGGATATGCAATGGAAGACATTTAAAGACTGCATGGATGAACTACTAAAATTGTCCATCCCAGTTTGGGAAAAGAATAAATCAGGGAAGGTAGTACATCCGTGGATTACAAGGGAAATCAGGGATAGTATCAAAGCGAAGGATGATGCGTACAAATTAGCCAGAAAAAGCAGCATTCCGAAGGACTGGGAGAAATTCAGAGACCAGCAGAGGAGGACAAAGGGCTTAATTAGGAAAGGAAAAATAGATTATGAAAGAAAACTGGCAGGGAACATAAAAACTGACTGCAAAAGTTTTTTATAGATATGTGAAATGAAAGAGATTAGTTAAAACAAATGTAGGTCCCTTGCAGTCAGAAACAGGTGAGTTGATCATGGGGAACAAGGATATGGTGGACCAATTGAATAACTACTTTGGTTCAGTCTTCACTAAGGAAGACATAAATAATCTGCCAGAAATAGCTGGGGACCGCGGGTCAAAGGAGTTGGAGGAATTGAGTGAAATCCAGGTTAGCCAGGAAGTGGTGTTGGGTAAATTGAATGGATTAAAGGCCGATAAATCCCCAGGGCCAGATGGGCTGCATCCCAGAGTACTTAAGGAAGTAGCTCCAGAAATAATGGATGCATTAGTAATAATCTTTCAAAACTCTTTAGATTCTGGAGTAGTTCCTGAGGATTGGCGGGTAGCAAACGTAACCCCACTTTTTAAGAAGGGAGGGAGAGAGAAAACGGGGAATTACAGACCAGTTAGTCTAACATCGGTAGTGGGGAAACCGCTAGAGTCAGTTATTAAAGATGGGATAGCAGCACATTTGGAAAGTGGTGAAATCATTGGACAAAGTCAGCATGGATTTACGAAAGGTAAATCATGTCTGACGAATCTTATAGAATTTTTCGAGGATGTAACTAGTAGCGTGGATAGGGGAGAACCAGTGGATGTGGTGTATCTGGACTTCCAGAAGGCTTTCGACAAGGTCCCACATAAGAGATTAGTATACAAACTTAAAGCACACGGCATTGGGGGTTCAGTATTGATGTGGATAGAGAACTGGCTGGCAAACAGGAAGCAAAGAGTAGGGGTAAACGGGTCCTTTTCACAATGGCAGGCAGTGACTAGTGGGGTACCGCAAGGCTCAGTGCTGTGACCCCAGCTATTTACAATATATATTAATGATCTGGATGAGGGAATTGAAGGCAATATCTCCAAGTTTGCGGATGACACTAAGCTGGGGGGCAGTGTTAGCTGTGAGGAGGATGCTAGGAGACTGCAAGGTGACTTGGATAGGCTGGGTGAGTGGGCAAATGTTTGGCAGATGCAGTATAATGTGGATAAATGTGAGGTTATCCATTTTGGTGGCAAGAACAGGAAAGCAGACTATTATTTGAATGGTGGCCGACTAGGAAAAGGGGAGATGCAGCGAGACCTGGGTGTCATGGTATACCAGTCATTGAAAGTAGGCATGCAGGTGCAGCAGGCAGTGAAGAAAGCGAATGGTATGTTAGCTTTCATAGCAAAAGGATTTGAGTATAGGAGCAGGGAGGTTCTATTGCAGTTGTACAGGGTCTTGGTGAGACCACACCTGGAGTATTACATACAGTTTTGGTCTCCAAATCTGAGGAAGGACATTATTGCCATAGAGGGAGTGCAGAGAAGGTTCACCAGACTGATTCCTGGGATGTCAGGACTGTCTTATGAAGAAAGACTGGATAGACTTGGTTTATACTCTCTAGAATTTAGGAGATTGAGAGGGGATCTTATAGAAACTTATAAAATTCTTAAGGGGTTGGACAGGCTAGATGCAGGAAGATTGTTCCCGATGTTGGGGAAGTCCAGGACAAGGGGTCACAGCTTAAGGGTAAGGGGGAAATCCTTTAAAACCGAGATGAGAAGACCTTTTTTCACACAGAGAGTGGTGAATCTCTGGAACTCTCTGCCACAGAGGGTAGTTGAGGCCAGTTCATTGGCTATATTTGAGGGAGTTAGATGTGGCCCTTGTGGCCAAGGGGATCAGAGGGTATGGAAAGAAGGCAGGTACGGGATACTGAGTTGGATGATCAGCCATGATCATATTGAATGGCGGTGCAGGCTCGAAGGGCCGAATGGCCTACTCCTGCACCTAATTTCTATGTTTCTATGTGCACAGGCAATGCCTGGAAGTAGTACAAAAAAATGAGTCTGAGCAACAAATGTGAGAAAACATGAAGAAAATGTAATTTTGCTAAAATCACTTAAAGCATTTAATTAATCAAAATTATAACTTACCTTATTCTTACCTTTCTTCCTTGGCCATCAAATGTCCATGGCTGATGGCTCCTGTGCCAGGCTGTGGAAGCCAACAGGATTAACAAAGGCTGGCTCAATCCTGGGGGTGGAGTTGTATTCATGAGAGGTGTTCTTGGAGGTGAGGATGCTCCTCAAACTGCAGAGCATCTTGGACAATACAATTCACCCTCTCCATGACACACTGGTCAACCTGAGGAGTACCTTCAGCAACAGATTGGTTCCACCAAGATGCAGCACAGAAAGCCAAGGAGATCCTTCTTCCCTGTGGCTATTAAACTGTACAACGCCTCCCCCTTCTGTCGTGAGGTAGACTGACACTCCTCCCCCTCCCCAATCTTTGCACATCTCCAATCCTTTCCACTCGTCACTTTAATTTCATGTATCTTGTGTTTTACCATTGATGGCAGATCAATTTCCCTCCTGGGATAAATAGTTTTATCATATCATAAGTCTATCCTGGCACAGCATCTGTGGGTAAATTCTCCAGCATAGGTGTTGGAGTATTCAATAGTTTTAGTGCTTCACTCTTGGACTTCTTGCAGAATCCATCGGAAGAATGCGGCCAAGAAATCTCCAACAGAGCTCACCACTTTTGCCTGAAGGTCAGATCAAACCAGGGCCCACATGCCAATAATTTGCTGTAGAGCTGCTGGCATCTCCCAGCATGGTCTGGCCAATAGATTTACAAGGGAAGGAAATAAAATACCTCAGAATTATTTCAAATTAAGGGATTCCGCAACATTAAAGGTCACAATTACAGGAAAGTTCATGTCTCAGCAAGTACTATTTGTATAAGGATTGATTAATACTTGGCACAGTCTTTTTAATGGCAAATGTCCTTCGAAACAGTTTGATATGGTGGGTTCATAGATTTCCATATAAATGTGAAATGGATTGGCCAATGTGTTTTCCGGTCTATTCTTAGCTATGTGAAGTAGCACTTGCCTTGTGATCCAAGGAAGTTTGCTACGTGAGAAAGATGCTGTTTAATTATAAGGGGCTGTATTTAGTAACGCTGTTAGTTGAAGCTTGCTCATAGATTCCAGTCACCATGCAACCACTGATGAATATGAAACCATATTTACAATGCATCAGTATAATGAGGGAGGAACCACAGAAGGGTCTGGACCCGAAACATCACCCATACCTTCTCTCCAGAGATGCTGCCTATTCCGCTGTTACGCCAGCATTTTGTGTCCATCTGCAGTATAATGAGGGAACTGTCTGCACAATGCGAACAGAACTAGTTGCAGCTTTTTTACCTTGTGGATTTTCCAGGCTTTCAAAAAATACTACCCACAAAAGTTATTGGACCATTTTGAAGACTCTGGCCAATCTCCAGGTGTGTCTGTGCCAAAGGTTACTATGACAGACCCTTATCAGAATCTTCCTGAGAGTGAACCCCTATAAAGCAAGTGGTCCGAATGGAGTCCCTGGCCTCATCCTTTGGACCTGTGCGGACCAGCTGGCAGAGATATTCACGGAGATTTTAAGAAGGAACTGCAGATGCTGGAAAATCGTGGGTACACAAAAAAATGCTGGAGAAACTCAGCGGGTGCAGCAGCATCTATGGAGCGAAGGAAATAGGCAACATTTCGGGCCAAAACCCTTCTTCAGACTGATGGGAGTCTGCATCCTGGGGCCCCTGTGTCAAGAGGATCATCATCATCCCAGTGCCAAGGAAAGTAAAGTAACATGCCATAATGACTACTATCCAGTGGCTCTGACCACCATCATGAAGTGCTTCGAGAGTCTAGTGATGGAACATATTAACTGCGGCCTTCCAACCAGCCTTGATATACTGCAGTTTTCTTACCATTGCACCAGGTACACAGCAGATGCCAACTCCCTGGCCCTTTACTCATCTCTGGAACATCTAGACAACAAGGACTCCTACATTAAACTTCTATTTTTTTGAGGGGCTATAGCTCTGTATTCAACATCATAATCCCATCCAAAACTCATCTCTACACTCCTGGACCAAGGAATCAGCACCCACTCTGCCACTGAATCCATAACCTTCTGACCCACAGACCAGAGTCAGTGAGGATTGATGACAACACCTCCTCCACAATAATTCTGAACACTGGTGCCCCGCAAGGAAGCATTCGCAATTCCCCTACTGTGCTTCATGTTCACTCGTGACCGTTTGGCCAAATTCGGCTCTCGCTCCATCTACAAGTTTGCAGATGACACCACTGTGGTGAGCCGGATGATGAACAATGATGAGATGGAGTACAGGATGGAGATGGGAAAGTTAGTAACATGGTGTCAGGACAATAACCTCTTTTTCAATGTCAGCAAGACAAAGGTACTAGTTAGCCACTTAAGGAAGCATGATGGAGTATATGCTCCACTCAGCATCAATGGATCCAAATAGAAAATTATTGAGAGCTTTAAGTTCTTTGACATTAATATTACCAACAATTAGTCATGTACAAACCATATTGATGCGACAGCCAAGAAGGCACACCAATGTCTCTACTTCCTGAGGAGACTGAGGAAATTTGGTATGTCTCCAATAATTCTTACAAACTTTCACAGATGCACCATAAAATGCATACTGTCAGGTTGCATCACAGCTTGGTTTGGGAACAGCTCTGCTTAAGACTGCAAGAAATTGCAGAGTTGTAGATATAGCCCAATTCAGCTTGCAGACCCAACATCCCACCATTGACTCCATCTACACTTCATGCTGCCTCAGAAAAGCAGCCAACATAATTAAAAACCAGTCCCACCCTGGTCATTCCTCCTTCTCCCTGCTCCCATCCGGCAGAAGATTGACAGACTGCACCATCATGCTCATGAGCAGCTTCTTTATCAGACTTCTGAACAGTCCTTACATAAGCTAGGGTGCCATCTGGTTCACCTCTACCTCATTGTGAATATTGGACATTTGTCTATGGAACTGATGCACTACAATGCTGAGAACGATATTCTGCACTCTGTATCTTTCCATTAGCTTTATCCATTGAACTTGAGTTTGATTAGATTGTATTTATGTATAGTATTAAGTTGTTTAAAATGTACTTCGGACATTTTCTCCACAAACTTTTCAGTCACCTCTTATTTTGGCCTCTATTACAATGTTATAGCTATTCCTTTTTTCCCCTTGTAAAGCAATGTTGAATTTATTTTAAATACTGTAAAGCGCTGCATGATCAATGTTGTCAAAAAAGTGCCAATTCAGCTGACCACACAATCTTGAAATGCAACATTTTAGAGTGTGAAGATGAGTTGGATACAAGATCTTAACATAATGAAATAATGTCCAACAATAATGCAGGAAGCAAAAGGGTAAGGTTTTCTAAACAAATATTGGATCTTGGGAGCTCCAATAATACTTACATTAATCCCATGATCAACTCTTCTGTGGCATATGGCACCAACTGGACATGTTGTTTTGTACATTTGCTTCAACAAGGAGGATGATGAAATGTCTTGATGTTAATGAATATCCTGAAGACGAGACAGATTTTCAGTCCGCTTGTCATGAAGTGACAGTTTTCCACGACATCATTTTCAGTTCCCATGAAAATGTATATTAATGTCATGGGAATCTACTGAACTTTGTAAACTTTTGGCAATGGCATATTCAGTAAAATGCATGCTATTTTTGCCAGATGTGGCTGCAACCATGCATGAAGTGCAGCAAGATGCTGTGATAAGTTGGAGCTCCATTTATATTTAAGTAGCTGTGGTTATAAATTGTTACAGTTTAATTTAATTGTTTCAAACTAACAGCTATAAAACATGGTTAACAAAGTATGAAGAAGCGTTTCGGCCCGAAACGTTGCCTATTTCCTTCGCTCCATAGATGCTGCTGCACCCGCTGAGCTACTCCAGCTTTTTTGTGTACCTTCGATTTTCCAGCATCTGCAGTTCCTTCTTAAACAATATGATGCATACATGGGATTTTAGAGAAACAACGCCATTGTTATTTTGTATATAGTATATTACAACTACATTATTATAACTATTCTGATGGAAATTGGATGTTTGTAACAGTTGGGCTGAAGGAAATGTTGGCCTTTGAATGGTTTGAGACAGAGGCTTCCGTATTAAACTTGAACTGCTTTTTGAAAAAGTGCAAGGAGTAAGGATGGCTAGGAGTGAATGGCAGAAATTGTAAAATAGAATTATAAACTAGCATTGAAATGGTCACTGTTTCATGGAACTGATGATTTTCTTTTGACTTCAATGGAGAGTTTCAGCTGTTAAAGCACAGACAAATCTTCATCTGAATTGGTAGACCACAAGTACATCCAGTTTCCTAAGTATAGTGTGTGTGTATATCCTAAAACCATGTTATGTCCTATCATTGAAGTTTTGGCAATTTCATCTTGCTAAAATAGGACTGGTGCAAATGCATGTATTTAGGTGGGACTAATGGAAAAAAGTTGTTCGGCACGGACTTGTAGGGCCGAGATGGCCTGTTTCCGTGCTATAATTGTTATATGGTTATATGGTTATTTAATGCATCATCTTACATTTATGAATAGGGCTGAACAGACTCTATTGAGAGCATTCAGATTCTGAATTTTCCCTGTAAAGATAACTGTCATTTTGTGTCCACTCTTGTTTCTTCTTACCGAATAGGTAATTTAGTACAACCGTGATGGGGAATGGAATAGTTAGTTTGCATTTTATGAACCATTTTCCCAATTATTCTCAAAGCCTCCTTTGGCAACTAATTCTATATATTTAACAAACTAATAGTTACCTAAATCATAGCTGTGATTTGCTTCATTATCCAGACATAAGCATAAATTCAAACTATTCTTGTTTCTGGTTTCACGGTATATCATTTATTTGCAAAATAAATTTATTTTTGTTTTTGTTATTAAAAAAAATTGATACAATATAAAACATCTTGACTACTTCTTATAGACTGACTCACAATTAATTTTATCTGTTAATTGCTATTTCCATCTGAATATTTTTCACACATTAACATTATCTGACCCACTCGGTGGACAATTTATCCAGTTTCTCTCAGCCCTTTGTATTTTGTATTAACAAGTTACTCTTTTCACAGAAAGGAATTAGGGTCGTGGAAATTAATTCACAAAATTTAAACAAAATATTTCAGGAGGATTTTCATTTTTTAATTTTATTTCTGGCATAGAACTTCCCCACCTAATGTCAGCAGCAGCACAACATGCAAAATTCATGTATTAAGATACTTTGCACTATCTGAAACATGTTTTTAATTTACTTGCAGTCCAACCAATGTTTAATACCTTTTCTCCCGAAGTAGTGGTATTTAAAAGGCCATTGCACAAAATGTGTTTGGTTATCAGTGTGATCTGCATTTTTATTCCCTGTGTGAGTAGTAGCTCATGACTTTGGTGGTATCAGTAGAAAGAAATATTGACATTTTCTTGTATTAGGCACTGGGAACAGCCTTTTTCTTCCCTCCTGCTCTTCCTCCTCCTCCTCCCCCCTTCACCACCTAATTTATTCCACACCATAAATTGTCATATTGCTCTTTACTCCACATAAATCCTACTGCTACTGCTCAAATCAGCCAAACTGATCCATTCTCTGTGGGACAGTCATTCTTAAATCATGTTTAGGAATTCATGTCTGCAGTGTGCGGTATTGAATGACTTAGTCATGTGATTTCATGAACTGAGATAAACTTGCTTCAACAAGCAGGAAGGCAGGGATTAGCGTGAACTCGGGTCTAGCTTATTGTCATATACACAAGCACAGTGAGGTACAGGTACAATGTAAAACCATGGGAATGACCTGCATTTTTAATTAGAATGGGAACATTTATGAATATTTCTATTGGAATTAACATAATTTTAATAGTGGAAATATGCAAGAATATAAATATAATTTCAGCACAAGATCATTGCAACTTGACTATTTACATACTCGGAATGAGACATTTATTGGTAATGATTTTAAATGCCGGCCATTAATTAAGAATACGCAACGTAACATATTATTACAGCAGGTAGTGCCTTTGTTGCACAAACCCATTAATGCAGGTTCAATCTTGACCTTTGATATCATTAAAAATCTAGGAAATAAAACATCTTGATTGCTTCTTACAGACTGACTCTATCAATTAGTTTCATGGGTTAATTACTAATTTAGTCTGAATACTTTTCCTTGGGAAATATATTTTTATGATTACCCTATGAATTTTAAACACAATCTATTAAACAGTCAGGCTTTAACTCTGAGCATTAACAAGGTATAGACACAAAAAAACTACAGATGCGGGAAATGAGCAAAAAGCAAAAAGCTGGAGGAACTCGATGGGATAGGAAGCATGTGTGGAGGGAGAAGGACAGGTGACGTTTCGGGTTTGAAAACGGGTTGCCACAATGGAGCAGCGGTAGAGTTGCTGCCTTACAGAGCCAGATTTTTGGGTTCAATCCTGACTACAGGGGCTGTCTGTCTGGAGTTTGTATCTTCGTAGGATGGTGAATCTGTGGAATTCTTTGCCACAGAAGGCTGTGGAGGCAAAGTCAGTGAATATATTTAAGGCAGAGATAGATCGATTCTTGATTATTACAGGTATCAGAGATTAAGGGGAGAAAGCAGGCGAATGGGATTAGGAGGGAGAGATAGATCAGCCATGATTGAATGGCGGAGTAGACTTGATGGGCTGAATGGCCTAATTCTACTCCTATCACATGATCTTATAACCTTCCCCCTGTGACTACATGGGGTTTCTCCCCTTTCCTCCCATATGATTTAGTTTAGTTTAGTTCAGAGATACAGCATAGAAACAGGACATTCGGCCCACCAAGTCCACACCGACCAGCGATTCTTGCACATTAACGCTATCCTATACACTAGGGACAATTTACATTTATACAAAGCCAATTAACCTACAAACCTGTATATCTTTGGAATGTGGGAATAAACCGAAGATCTCGGAGAAAAACCACCCAGTTCTCGAGCGCTGTTAGGCAGCAACTGTGGAAAGCATCTTGTCCGGGAACATTACCATCTGGTTCGGGAATTGCTCTGCCAAGGACAAAAAGGCTCTGCAGAGAGTAGTGCGTTCGGCCGAAAGCACTATGGGAACTTCACTCACCCCCCTGCAGGAACTATACACAGGAGGTGCAACTCCAGAGCAAACAAAATCATGAGAGACCTCTTCCACCCCTGCAACGGACTGTTCCAGCCGCTACGGTCAGGCAAACGCCTCCGTTGCCACGCAGTGAGAACGGAGATGTTGAGAAGGAGTTTCTTCCCAGAGGCAATTCGGACTGTAAACGCCTTTCTCACCAGGGACTAACTGTACAGAACGTTTTTCCTTCTATTATTTATTATGTAAAATAATATGTGTGTTATGATTGTGTTTATAATTTGTTTGGTTGTTTTGTTGTTCCGCGAGCATTGCCACTTTCATTTCACTGCACATCTCGTATGTGTATGTGACAAATAAACTTGACTTGACTTGACTTGACTGCTGCGCCACTGTGGTATCATTTAAAAAAAATCAAGGAAATATGAACACCGGAGAATGCTATTAATCTTAATTGATTTTTATCGCAGTTCTCAGAGCAGTTCCATCAGTCTTATTATCTTGTTCTCTCTAACACTACCTCTGTTTCTCCTGTGACCCATCCACACTAGTAAAGGAAATCATGGGGGAAACCCACGTAACCACTGAGAGAATATACAAACTTCACATAATGATAATGGTTTAGGAGCAAGGAGGTTCTATTATTGTTGCACAGGGCCATGGTGAGACTGCACCTGGAGATTGTGTGCAAATTTTGGTCTCCTAATTTGAGGAAGGACATTATTGCTTTTGAGGGATTGCAGAATAGGTTCACCAGGTTCATTCCTGGGATGGCAGGACTGACATATGATGAATGGGTCGGCTGGGCTTGTATTCACTGGAATTTAGAAGGATGAGAAGGGTTCTTATAGAAACATATAAAACATAAAATTCTTAAAGGATTGGTCAGGCTAGATGCAGGAAAAATGTTCCTGATGTTGGGGGGAGTCCAGAACCAGGGGTCACAGTTTAAGAATAAGGGGAAGGCCATTTAATACTGAGATGAGGACAATTCTTTTTCACCCAGAGAGTTGTGAATCTGTAAAATTCTCTGCCACAGAAGGCAGTGGAGGCCAATTCACTGGATGGTTTCAAGAGAGAGTTCGATTTAACTCTTAGGGCTATAGAAATCAAGGGATATGGGGAAAGAGCAGGAACTGGGTACTTATTTTAGATGATCAGCCATTATCATATTAAATGGCAGTGCTGGCTTGAATGGTCTACTCCTGCACCTATGTTTGTATGATTAAACGCAGGTCGCTGGGTCTGGGAAGCAGCAGCACCACCTGATGTGCCAGTGAGTCACCTCCTGTTTGTATGGACACTCCACATTCTCATTGTGACCATAATAGGTAAATGCCAACTGTAAGCTGCCTCAGTTGTAAGAGGGTAGGAGAATAAAGAGGAACACGTGAGAGAGATTTGAGAATTGAAATAAGTGGGGATATTGGACTGATAGGAATGTTCTGAGAATTGGCACAGACTTGATGGTCAAGTCGCACAAATCAATCCCTCCCTTCCATTGAGTTTAATTTATTGCCATGTGTACCGAGGTACAGTGAAAAGCTTTTGTTGCATGCTAACTAGTCAATGGAAAGACAATATGTGAATACAAATTGTCATTTAATTGGCTTCTGTAAATTGTCCCTAGTGTGTAGGATTGAACTAGTGCACGGGTGACCATTGTTCGGCGTGGGCTGAAGGGCCTGTTTGCACGCAGTATCTCTAAATTAAACTACCATCCACAGTGTACAAATAAATACACGATAAAGGAAATAACGTGTATTCCCGAGTCACATCCCGGCCACTCCCACTTCTCCCCTCTCCCATCAGGCAAGAGGTATAGAAGTGCGCAAACACACACATCCAGATTCATGGACATTTTCTTCCCAGCTGTTATCAGGTAACTGAACCATCCAACCCACAGCTAGAGCCTGAGCTACTAGTTCTGAGCTACTATCTACTTCTTTGGAGACCCTCAAACTATCTTTAATCGGACTTTACTGGACTTTATCTTGCACTAAACGTTATTCTCTTCATCATGCATGTGTACACTCTGGAGGCTCGATTGTAATCTTGTATTGTCTTTCCGCTGACTGGCTAGTACGCGACAAAAGCTTTTCACTGTACTTCAGTTTACGTGACAATAAGCTTAACTCAAATTCTACCTCTGTAACAATAAACAACTTGCAGCAATAATGTACATGCACCTACAAATCCTTTGATTACACGTTGCAGCCATTTTGTAACAATGTAAAGCGTTCTTAAAATGCAATTTGTGTTGCATTGAAGAAATATTGTCACATTCATATGCAGCTTAAAATTATGACATAAACCATATGTAGAATTTACTATGAACAAAAGCAAAATATAAGCATGCATTGGTATGTCGATTCTGATGTGTTAACTTTGTCAAATAGGTCTACTTCATCAATGTAATTTTGTATTTATAAAGCACCCAACACCACATACATGTCAGAGGTAAATTCCATTTGCTATTTCTCTGTCCACTTTCCCAAGTGATCCGGATCTTGGTGTATATTTGGATATCTTTCCTCACTCTCCACTCCACCACCAATGTTGACGTAATCTGCAAATGTACTCATAATGTTAACTACATTGTCACCCAATTCATTAACATGTAACAGACATCAGTGCACCCAGCAACAACCTATGCAGCACTCCACTGGTCACAGGTCTCCAATCAGAAAGGTCTCCAACCCTATCCAAATACCCTGTGAATCATTCCTCCAAGCTAAATGTGAATCCAATGTGACCTAAGCTTTTAGACAATCCTACCATGTGTCAGAATTATGCAACACATTTTTCTATGGAAAAACCCATGCTGACTATCACTAATCAGTCCCCCCTATCCAAATACTGGTGGATCATGCACTTCAGAAGCGCATCCAACAACTTTCCCACCTCTGACGTCAGGCTCACCAGCCGGTAGTTCTGTTGCTGCCCTTCAATTTCAATTTCAATTAACTTTATTTATCCATTAGGAACGTTGGTTCCTAATTAATTGCCCTTATTAAATAGCGATAGAACATTAGCCACTCTCCAGTCTTCTCAAACTTTACCTATGGCTAAAGATAATGCAGATCTCTCTGCAAGGGGTCCCGCTGTTTCCTCTCTAACTTCCCACAAGCTCCGAGGATGTACTGGGTCAGGCCATGAGAATTTATCTACTTTAATGCACTTTCGTAATACTCTTTAGTAATATATATGATCTAAGACATCCAAACTCCTATAACTCAATTTAGGATTATCCTTTACCTTGCCTACCAGTCCATTTCGGGTCCTCCTTCTGCTCACCTGATTGCCTCCTTAAGTATAACTACGCTTCTTACACGCTTGGGATTTGCTTGGTCCCAACTGCCTAAATTGAATGCCTTCCTCCTTTTCCCTGACTAGGGCCTCAACATCTTTCATCGTCCAGGGTTACCTAAAATTGCCAGTCTTGCCCCTCACCCGAACAAGAACACCCTGTACTTCTGCTATTGCATTTTTTAAAGCCTCCCACTTGCCAGCCATCTCCTTACCTGCAAATAAGCTGTCGCAATCGACTTCTGCAAGTTTTCCCCCCTCATGCTTCCATAATCGTCCTTGCCCCAATTCAGGACTTGATCTTTTTCCATAACTGCTTTAAAACTAATAGGGTTATAGTCATTGGTCCCAAAGTGCAACTCTAGCACTTCAATCACCTGCCCTACCTAGTTCCTGGAGTGGAGATCCAGTGCTGTGCCTTCTCGAGATAGGACTCAAATGCATGTAAATGGGACCAGCTTAGTAGATGGGGCATCTTGGTCAATATGGACGAGTTGGTCTGAAGGATCTATTTCCACACTGACTCTGTCTCTCTTTCTTCTACTTTATCTTTTCTCCCTCTCACCCCCCTCCTCCCCGGCTCCTCTCTCCCATCACTCCCTTTTTCTCTTACCCTCGCCCTCTCCCCTTTTCTCTTGTCCACAAACTCTTTTTCTACTTTCAAGGCAAGCCACATTTGATATTGTTTGATCCAATCTATTAGAATATCCTATTACAAAAATGTTTTTCTTGGAGTTAATTTCACAGCATGCTTCAATTACATGATAAAAGTTGAATCCAGTCATTAGTCCCATCCACTCGTTGTTTTATGGAACAGTGGTAATACGTTGCAGATAACCATCAATCTCTTTGAGGTATCCATATCTCATCAACAGAGTATACTCAAAAATTCAGCCTCGACAACAAGCCTGGGTGTGCTTCATTCCAACCACTAAATGAAAACAGATGTTAGCTTTGAAGGATTTTTTTGTTCCCTCAGTACTGTCTGAAATCACTCATAATGCCATAGCATTAACTACTTTTTGACTTTATGAATTTAAACAGAATTAGTGACAGCCCAATATGTGAACTTTAGAGTCATGGAGTGATATAGTGTGGAAGCAGGCCCTTCGGCCCAACTTGACCACACCGGCCAACATGTCCCAGATACAGTAGTCCCACCTGCCTGCGCTTGGTCTATATCCTTTCAAACCTGTCGTATCCATGTACCTGTCTAACTGTTCCTTAAACATTGGTATAGTCCCAGCCTCAACTACCTCCTCTGGCAGCTTGTTCCATACACCCACCCACCACCCTTTGTGTGAGTAAGGACACAGTATTGTTGATTATGTCCTTATATCCTCGTGGCATATCTGAATTTTCTATTGTATTATAACATGGAAACTGACCAAAAGAAGCCCAACAAATTGTTATGACACAGAAATAGCTCTGTACACCAAAACCAAAAGTTTAGAGAAGGCTTCTAGCTGTGAGAAAATCTAAAATAGTTTGCGGAAACATAGGTCATATATTCCAAATTATTCCAAGGATATTGTGGTCACTTCATCACCATGTTCCATACCAAGGAGTGGAATTTAAAATCAATATGAATGAAAGAAAAGTAAGGTCAGTGAGGATAGGGGGTATTGGTAAGTGAATTTAAACCTGTGGCAGTGAAGATATGACAATATACTTCCTGGTTGGGATGCTTTGTAAATTGGTGGGGAACAAGTGTTTGCATGCACCTGTTGCCCTTCTCGAGGATGCAGATTATGGGGTTTGGAAAATACTATTTAAAAACCCTGGATGAGTAATGTAGAACATAGAGCAGTACAGCACAGGAACAGGCCCTTCAGCCCACAATGTCCATGCCGAACATGATCTCAAGTTAAACTAATCTCCTCTGCCTGTAGATGATCCATATTCTGTGCCTATCCAAAAGCCTTTTAAATGCCGCCAGACACTCATGTTCCAGACACTCGCCACTCTGTGTGAAAGTAAAACTTTAGAAAAACCCCACCCATTTCTATTAACTTTTCTCTCTCACTTTCAAATTATGCCTCTAGTCTTTGACATTTTCACCCTTGGAAAAGCATACCGACTGTCTACCCTATCCACGCCACGAATAATTTTATATTTTTCGCACAGAGGGTAGTGGGTATCTGGAACGAGCTGCCAGACGTGGTGGTTGAGGCAGGTGCTGCAACACCATTTCAAGACATTTGTACAGGTACATGGATAGAAAAGATTTAGAGGGTTGTGAGCCAAGCACAGGCAGGTGAGACGAGCCTTGATGGGACATGGCAGCATCTCTGGAGAAAAAGGATGGCTGACGTTTTGGGTCAGGACTAAGATGACGTTCGGACATTGGTTGCTAAGTGGCCAGCAACATTCCCTCACAACTTTCTTCACAGTATCACAATGTTTAAGAAACATTTAGCCAGGTAGATGGAAAAGATGGGCTTAGATGGATATGGGCCAAACGCAGGCAGATGAGGCTAGTGTAGATGGGGCATGGTGGGCGGCTTGGGCAAATTGAGTCAATGGGCCTGTTTCCAATCTCTATGAGCTAGCCAAACTGTGTTTGGTGAAGAAGACATAACTGAGGCAATTTTCAATGTCAAGTAGTTGGCCAGAGTTTTAACTGCACTGGACCAGTTTGGATAGAGGTGGAGGACAGGTTTTTAGAACCCCAGCAGGGATGTTGTCGAGTCCCATAGACAATGCTGTTTCCTCTGATCTTGGCTCCGGTTTCACACAAGAGTATGCTTCGGGTTGGGCTGGGAATGCCAGAAGGAAAATATTATACAAATTGAATATTTATGATATAAGTTTGTCAGCAAATGCTGTGAGATTAGATTATAGTGACTCATGTTCCCTGATTGGTAATAAGTGAACTGGATCTGAGGTACCAACCTCCATTGTAAATAAATGTGGACCACAGAAAACCTTCCCCTGAACAATTGTATCTGAATAAACACGTTCCTTTTGCAAATCACTACAGTTGTGTACCCCTGGGCTCCTCTGACTGCCTCTCTCAAATCTATGACCTCTAATACGAAGAAGGACAAATCGTGGAGGGTAAATTATTGGAGGGGATTCTGAGACAGAATCTATATGCATTTGGAGAGGCATGGACTAATTAGCAATTGTTAACTTGGCTTTGTATATATGAAATCGTGTCTCATAGATTTGATTGCATTTTTTAAGGTTGGAATTTTAAAGAGGTGACAATGAATATTGATGACAGTGTGGTCAATCAATTGCAGCAAGCCCTTTGACAAGATACTGCATGGTAAGCTGGTCCGAAAGGTTAGATCACATGGGCGAGCTTGCCCGTTGGATACAAAATTGGCTTGAAGGTAGGAGACAGAGGGTGGTGGTGGAGGGTTGTATCGCCAATTGGAGGCCTGTAACAAATGGTATGCCATAAGAATCGATGCCGTTCATTACTGATCACTGTCATTCATTATTTACATTAACAATTTGAAAGTGAATGTAGGTGGCATAGTGATGCAGTGTGGAAACAGGCCCTTCAGCCTAACTTGCCCACACCGACCAACATGTCCCAGCTACACTAGTCCCACTTGCCAGCATTTGGTCGATATCCCTCCAAACCTGTCCTATCCATGTCCTGTCTAACAGCTTCTTAAATGTTGTGATAGTTCCTGCTTCAACTACCTCCTCTGGCAGCTTGTTCCATACATCCACCACCCTTTGTGTGAAAAGGTTACCTCAGATTCTTATTAAATCCTTTCCACCTTAAACCTATGGCCTCTGGTCCTTGATTCACCTACTCTGGGCAAGAGGCTCTGTGCATCTACCCAATTTATTCCTCTCATGTTCTTATACACCTCTATAAGATCATCCCTCATCCTCCTGCACTCCTAGGATAGAGTCCCAGCGTATGCAACCTCTACCTTGTATTGTATTGTATTGTATATCTTTATTGTCATTTACTGTGTATTCACATACCCAGAGGAAACAAAAAAACGTTGCTCAACCAGTGTCCATTCAGTGTGCATTAAAAATAAATAGAAATAAAAATACATATATCATGAACAAATTTAACACTCTACTAAACATTCAACAGGCGTTCCGATCGGCAGCGGCACGACAGTCGCTCTGCTGCAGTGTGTCCAGGTTGGTGGTCGGTGCGCGATACTTTGGCAGGGGGCAAAGTCCATTTATCAGTCTTATAGCCTGTGGGAAGAAGCTGAGGAGCATCCTGCTGGTTTTGCAGCTAATGCTCCTGTACCTCTTCCCAGATGGCAGGATGGAGAAAATGTCATGCGATGGGTGGTAGGGGTCTTTGATGATGGAGATGGCTCTGCTGATACATCTCTTCCTGTATATGTCCAGCAGGAAAGGGAGTGGAGCACCAATAATCCTGCTGGCGGTCTTCACAATCCTGTCTAGTTGGTGCCGTTCGTACGCCTTGCAGCTCCCGAACCAGGAAGTGATGCCGTAGGTCAATGTGCTCTCGATTGTCCCCCTATAAAAAGTCCGTAGGTGTGTAGTGGGGAGACCTGCTTTACGTAGTCTTCGGAGAGGGTGTAGTCGCTGCTGGGCTCTCTTGACCAGTGCTGTGGTGTTGGCCGTGGACGTCAGGTCATCAGACAGATGTAGTCCTAGGAACTTCACGCTGCTGACCCTTTCCACATCAGCTCCATCGATGTGCAGAGGTGTATGGTGTTGTTTCCCCGCCCTCCTGAAGTCAACCACCATCTCCTTAGTTTTTCCCACCTATAGCTCAGACCCTCTGGTCCTGGCAACATCCTCATAAATCTTCACTGTAATCTTTCCAGCTTGACAACATCTTTCCTATAACATGCTACCCAGAACTGAACACAATATTCTAAATGTGGCCTCACCAATGTCTTATACAACTGCAACATGACTTCCAAACTTCTATACTCAATACTCTGGCTAATGAAGGCCTATGTGCCAAAAGCCTTTTGACCACCTGATATACCTGCAACTCCACCTTCAGGGAGCTATGCACCTGCACTCCTAGATCCCTCTGCTTTACAACACTACCCAGAGCCCTACCATTCATTGTGTAGGTCCTGCCCGTGTTAGACTTCCCAAAATGCAACACCTCACCTTTTTCTATATTAAATTCCATCAACCATTCCGCAGCCCACTTGGCCAATTGATCATGATCCTGCTGCAATTTTTCACAACCATCTTCACTATCTGCAAAATCACCCACTTTGGTATCATCTGCAAACTTGCCAATCTTGCCATGTATGATATCTATTCATCCAAATCATTGATTTTGATGACAAACAGTAATGGGCCCAGCACTGAACCCTGAGGCACACCGTGGTTAATAAATTTGTGGTAGACGCTAAAACTGGTTGGATAGCGGACAGCGAAGAAGATTATCTAAGGTTATAAAGGGATCTTTATCAATTGGGCCAATGGGACAAGGAATGGAGTTTAATTCTGATAAATACAAGGTAGTCTGGTTTGGTAAAGAAACACCAGGGGGGTACTTGCACAGAAAATGGAAGGGCCCTAGGGAGTGATATAGAACAGAGCCACTAAGGGATGCAGGTATATAGTCCCGTGAAAATGGTGACACAGCTGGACAGGGAGGTGAACAAGGCATTTGGTGTGCTTCTGTTCATCGGTCAAAGAACTGAGCAGAGGATCTCAGATGTCCTATTACTGCTGCTCAAGACGGTGGCAAGGTTACATTTGGAGTATGGTGTACAATTCTAGTTGTCCTTGAGGATATCATTAAACAGGAAGGTGTGCATAAAAGATTGACGAGGATGTTGCTGAGTCTGGAGGTTTGGGCATAAAGAGATGGTATGGGCTGGAGAGACTAGGGCTTTTTTTCCCTGGAGTGTTGGAGGCAGAAAGGGGCCAGATAAACTGAATAGCCACAGTCTTTCCTCCAGAGTAGGGGAGTCTAAAACTAGCGGGGGATAGTTTTAAGTTGAGAGATTTAAAAGGAACCTGAGGGGCAATTTGTTACACAGAGAGTGGTGCCCATACCTGCTAGAAGTATTAGAGGCGTGTACAATTCCGACCTTTAAAAGACACTTAGACAGGTTCACAGATGGTTTCCAAGACATTGAGCTGTACAGCATGGAAAGAGTCTGCTCGGCCCAGCTCATCTGTGCCAACCAAAGTTCCAAACCAAGCTTGTCCAACTTATTTGCACCTTGCCCACATCCCCCAAACCTTTCTCATCCATGTATCTGAACAAACGCCTTTTTAATGCCGTAACTGTATCCGTCTCTTCCTCTGGCAGCTCCTTCCTATCGCAGGGTCACCAGAACTTTATGATGAAACATAAAAAATATATCCCTTTGAACATAAACCACTTGAAATTTCCATTTATAAATTAATGTGTCCAGTCTGTGTGTTACAAATGATCTACCCCAGTTTTTAGGTGATCTATCATGTTACCTAGACTAATGTATTGCATATTTCCTTTGAAGTTACATACAGATTTCTTTCATGCTACACTTATGATTTTTTTTAATCCTTCAAATAATACACAAACTGTGTCAAAAGGAACTGCAAATGCTGGTTTTATACCAAAGATAGCCACAAAATGCTGGAATAACTCAGCGGGTCAGGCAACATCTCTGGAGAAAAAGGATGTGTGACCTTTTGGGTGTCCAGTCCCTTCTTCAGATTGGAGCAAAATAGAAATTCTGGTCATTATTTACAGATGCAGCTTGCCTATCTGGTTTTTGATTCATTCATTCACAATGGGATTGTGATATAATAGCTCTTCTGAGGGAGGGATGTGCAGGACTGCCAGCTCAATGTTCTGGATGACAGATGCTATAGGAGATAAAAGCAGAGGGGGAGTTGCATGTTGATATGGGACAATATCACAGCAATATCAAGGATATTCCTGCAGGGTCAGTACTGTTGCGCAGCGGTAAAGTTGCTGCCTTACAGCATTTGCAGCGTCGGAGACCCGGGTTCGAACCCGACTTCAGGTGCTGACTGTACAGAGTTTGTACGTTTTCCCCATGACCGCGTGGGTTTTCTCCGAGATCTTCGGTTTCTTACCCACACTCCAAAGACGTACAGGTATGTAGGTAAATTGGCTTGGTATTAGTGTACAATTGTCCTTAATTAATAAATAAATAAATAAATAAATAATGATTAATAAATAGTGTCATGTGCGGGGATCGCTGGTCCGTGTGGACTCGGTGGACTGAAGGGCCTGTTTTCGCACTATCTCTAAACTAAACAAAAAAGAATACCCAGTGTGACTAAAGTGGTAGAACTTAGAAATAAGAAGGAAGTGATCATTTTGATGGGATTGAACTCTGGGTCCCCAAATAGTAGTAGAAATTGGAGGTGCAGGTAGGTAAGGCAAGCGCAGATGGGTTGTAGGTTTGTAATTGTTGGTAATTTTAATTAGAAACATAGAAAATAGGTGGAGGAGTAGGCCATTCAGCCCTTCGAACCTGTACTGCCATTCAATATGATCATGGCTGATCATCCAACTCAGTATCCTGTACCTGCTTTCTCTCCATACCCCCTGATCCCTTTAGCCACAAGGACCACATCAAACTCCCTCTTAAATATAGCCAATGAACTGGCCTCAACTACCTTCTGTGGCAGATAATTCCACAGATTCACCACTCTCTGTGTGAAAAATGTTGAAAAATTTTCATCTCGGTCCTAAAAGACTTCCCCTTTATCCTTAAACTGTGACTCTTAAAGAGGGACAAAGTTTGAAACCAAGCCAACTGACCTAGTGTGGGAGGAAACTGGAGCACCCGGAGGAAACCCATGCGGTCAAAGGGAGAACGTGCAAACTTTGCACACACAGACAGCACCCGAGGTCAGGATCGAACCCGGGTCTCTGGCGCTGTGAGGCAGCAATTCCCCTAATATTGACTAGGATGGCCATAGTGCTAAAGGAATTCTGGTGCAGAAGTTGTTAAGGTTGTAGGAAAGTTTTCTCAAGCAATATTAATATGACCCTACAAGAGAGGGGGCAACACTTGACCTTCTCTTGGGAAATGTGGTTGGCCTAGTAACTCAAGTGTTCATGGGAGAGCACTTTAGATTCAATTAGGTTGTTTTAAATAATTATGCAGAAAAATAAGATTGGTCCATAAGTTACTAAGGTCCTAAATTGGGGCAAAGTTCATTCTGATGACCTTAAGTAAGCACTTGCAACAGTTGTATTGCAGAAAGACATAGGGATACAAGTACATAGTGGTGGCAGAAGTACGCAGGATGGTGAAGGTGGCATATAACATGCTTGCCTATTGGACAGGGCATTGAGTAGAAGAGTTGTGATATATGTTATGTTATGTACAAGACGTTGGTGAGACTGTATCTGGAATATTATGTGTTGTTCTGGTCACGTAGCTGTAGGAAGGATGCTATTAAGCTGTGTGCGTGTGCAGAAAAGATTCATAAGAATGTTGCTAGGACACAAGAACTTCAGTTGTCAGGAGAGACTAGATTCTTTGGAGCAAAACAGGCTGAGTGGTCACATTTTATAGAGGTCTATGAAATCACGAGCGGCAGAAATAAGATGAAAGCATAGATTTAAGATGAGAGGGGAGACAGTTAAAGGATATCTGAGAGATAACATTTTTGCACAGGGTGATGGGAACATGGGACAGACTGCCAAAGGACATGGTAGAGGCGAGTCCAATTACAATGTTTAAATTACATCTGGACAGGTTCGAGGATTGGAAAGATTTATAAGGATATATGTCAAACCAGGCAAACGGGTCTAGTTCAGTAGACAACTTGGTTGGCATGGACAAGTTGGACCAAGTGCTCTGTTTCAGTGATGTGTAACTCTTTGACTCCATACTGCATTGTGAAATTGAGCATGGAATAAAGCTGGCAACGATGACTGTTTTCTTCAAAGGGTCGAATTAGAATTATAGTTTATGTGAGAAGGAAATTTGTAATACCCATGGCTAATTAATTTTATATTTGCTGTAGCCTGAAGAAATTTAAATGCAGCATTAAATTAATGTTCGAACAATTTGAAACCTTGCATTGTAAGCACTGAAAAATGGGTACGAACTTGGTGAGCTATGCAAATCAAGACCAGAACCTTACTCTTTACTGCATCTCAGTGTATGTGACTATAAAAAAAATAATGCCAAGAAAGTGGGAAATTGACTCAATTTTGATCTCAGTTACCTGAATTGATTGACCCCCAATATTTCTAAGAGATTTGTTTGAATTCATGAAGTGGAATTAGACAAGGGGATAAGAATTTGGACGATAGGATTGAAGGTTTTGTGGCTGATACAAAAGTTTGTGGATGATATGAAAATAGGTGGAGGGGCAGATAGTGTAGAGAAAGTAGAGACTCTGCAGAAGGACTTGGACAGGTTGGGAGAATGGGTAAAAAAGTGGCAGATGTAATATAGTGTAGCAAAGTGTGGAGTCATGCATTTTGGTAGTAGGAATAAAGGCATAGATTTTCTAAATGGGTGCGAATCCGGAAATCGGAGGTGCAAACGGACTTGGGAGTGCTGGTGCCGGATTCCCAAAAAGTTAATCTGCAAGTCGAATCGGTAGTGAAGAAAGCAAATTCAATGCTAGCATTTATGTCAAGAGGGCTTGTATACAACAATAGCGATGTAATGTTGAGGCTTTACAAGGCACTAGAATATTGTGAACAATTTTAGGCACCATATCTGAGGAAGGTTGTGCTGGCTCTGGAGAAGGTCCAGAAGAGGTTTACAAGGATGATCCCAGGAATGAGTAGGTTAACCTATGATGAGTGTTTGTTGGCACTGGGAGTGTACTCACTGGAGTTTAGAAGAATGAGGGGCGACCTCATTGAAACATACAAAATTTTGAAAGGCTTGGATAGAGTGGATGTTGAGATGATGTTTCCATTAGTGGGAGAGTCTAGAACTAGAGGACATAGCCTCAGAATTAAAGGATGTTCTTTTAGGAAGGAGATGAGGAGAAATTTGTTTAGTCAGACAGTAGTGAATCTGTGGAATTCTTTGCCACAGAAGACTTGGATTGTTTTCTCTGGAACGTCGGAGGTTGAGGGGAAATGAAGGAAGTATATAAAATATAGAAACATAGAAAATAGGTGCAGGAGTAGGCCATTCGGCCCTTCAAGCCTGCACCGCCATTCAATATGATCATGGCTGATCATCCAACTCAGTATCCTGTACCTGCCTTCTCTCCATACCCCCTGGTCCCTTTAGCCACAAGGGCCACAACTAACTCCCTCTTAAATATAGCCAATGAACTGGCCTCAACTACCATCTGCGGGAGAGAATTCCAGAGATTCACCACTCTCTGTGTGAAAAATGTTTTCCTCATCTCGGTCCTAAAAGATTTCCCCCTTATCCTTAAACTGTGACCCCTTGTTCTGGACTTCCCCAACATCGGGAACAATCTTCCTGCATCTAGCCTGTCCAACCCCTTAAGAATTTTGTAAGTTTCTATAAGATCCCCCCTCAATCTTCTAAATTCTAGCGAGTACAAGCCGAGTATATCCAGTCTTTCTTCATATGAAAGTCCTGACATCCCAGGAATTAGTCTGGTGAACCTTCTCTGTACTCCCTCTATGGCAAGAATGTCTTTCCTCAGATTAGCAATACTCCAGGTGTGGTCTCACCAAGGCCATGTACAACTGCAGCAGAACCTCCCTGCTCCTATACTCAAATCAGTCTGTGGTTCTTTGTATGTAGTGTGTGCAAGAGAGTCAGCTGGTGGATGTATGCTTGGATCCAGTGGTCAGTGAAACTGAATGTGAGGATGGAAGTATAAGCAATGACTGAAGTGAACTGAAGTTCAGTGACCATAGAAAAACTTCTTCCACCATCTACTTCAAGGACACATTGAAATTAAAATCCTTTAATCTTTCAGGTGCGTTGCTTGGATTGACTGTGATAATACCTTTTTTAAATTGAGTCTCCTGCAATTGCACTTGAACATTAGAAAACCAAAATATTTTAACTACTTTAATATATTTTAAAAGGTATGGTTCCTATTAGGGTCATAGAGTGATACAGTGTGAAAACAGATCCTTCGGCCCAACTTGCTCATGCCGGCCAACATGTCCCAGCTACACTAGTCCCACTTGCCTGCGTTTGGTCCAATTCCCTCCAAACCTGTCCTGTCAATGTACCTGTCTAACTGCTTATTTAATGTTTGGATAGTCCATGACTTAACTTCCTCCTCTGGCAGCTTGTTCTATATACCCACAATCCTTTGTGTTTGTGTATTGCTTGTTGGAGAGCTCCTCTTTGTCCTTTTCAGATGTTTTTAACTTTGTTTGTCTAAATCATTAGTATGTCCACATATGGTTATGCTTTCATAGAGTTATGTGCAAGATTCGCATCTTAATGATCGGGCATTTTTTCTTTCCGTGATCAGACAGTCTAATGGTTTCTTGTTCCATTGGTTCGAGCTCTGCAATATGCTTAGCAGGGGGGATTTAAATTGTATCCTTTCCCTGTAGAAACTTTAATAAGCATCTGCACCCATCTTCACTCCCTCAGCATGTAGTCCTGGACCTTTGAATGTACCAGTTTGCAGCATTTAGTCCAAACAGAAAAAAGCATTAGTCCTCATCAGTGCAGCATCTTATGTGAATGCTAACCCTGGAGTTAAACTAATTAAGGCTTCTAGTCGATATCCCTTTATTTTTCCTTGGGTTTATTGATTGCAATTCTGGTTTGCATATAACATAATGTAACGACTTGTACAGATTTGTCTTCAAACGGGCAAGGGCACAGATGGCTATTGTCAACACAAAGTCAAGCAATTTCCCCACCCCTCCATATGATGAGATGCTACAAGCTTACATCTAGGTTTCTATCTGTACTTGTGTACGAGCTAAAACACTCTTTTCAAAGAAAAACCTCCTGGGGAACAGGGCAGCGTAAGGTCATCCTCCCAGTGTGGTGTAGACCCTGTATAAATCATACTAATGAGGACCTTGATCCTCTGTTTCAATACAACTGTTTAAATGAACAGCCTCTCACTGAGTGAATTCTGGTTTGAACTTTCTTTATTTGAGGAAATAACTCATTAACAGAGAAGGAGTTTTACCCCTTTTGTTTCCCAAATTCTTTATTTTTCCAATTGAGGACAGGGGTTCTAAAAGTTAACTGCCAAAGCTGCTTGTCGTTTGTTTCCATGCGCAAGAAATATATTTGACCAGGTTGACTATATTTTGGTTAATGTATATTAAAGGATGGTAATAATTTTCTCAGTAACTTACTGGGTAAATGGAGCATGTGTGACAATACGTGACACAGATAAAGAAGCTAGTTAATATCGGCCAGATGTCATTTGGACGTGAGTGGAACAAAAACAACCAGTGTTTTTTGCTCCCTAATTATATTCAATGAGCTTTTTAAAAGCAGTAAATGCATGGAAGTCTCATTGAGGATGGGATGAGGTTGAGTGATATTTATCTCACCATATAGAAATCCTTCTAAGATGCATCGTTCAGACTCATGTTAAAAATATGGTACGCGATACTGATGGAAATATATTCTAACTCCACAGCTTAGTTGGAAGAGGGAAGGCTAACAACCTCTGGTGACGTGCAGACTTGAATGGAATGTATTTGATGATTCTTTTGCCTGTATCAGCAGATATTTCCTCAAAATCTCCTCGCCGACTTCCTCTCCCCTTTGAATGGCTTGCTCCGCATGTTGAACATAATTCCAATGCTTCTCCTATTCCTGAAAATCCTGTTGAAAGTGTACACTGAGACATGGTAGAATGTTTCTATCTGAAATACCCTCCGCTATTTGTCACAGTTGAAGTGGGAGTGAAATGGAATGACATTGATCTCTTTAATAGATCCACAGTGGAAGTATAATTAGAGGAATATTAAACTAGATTTGGCTGTGAAGTTGGGGTTTGGCTGTGAATCTTGGCAGATTTAATTAATAGTTTTAGAATGGATTGATCTAAATGTTTCTGTGTTCTTAAGAATTTGTGGCATGGTGGCACAGCGGTAGAGTTGCTGCCTTACTGCGCCAGAGACCTGGATTTGATCTTGGCTATGGGTGCTGTCTGTATGGAGTTTGTATGTTCTCCCTGTGATGGCGTGAGTTTTCTCCGGGTGTTCTGGTTTCCTCCAAAGACGTGCAGGTTTGTAGGTTAATTGGTTTCTGCAAATTGTCCCTAGTGTGTAGGATAGAACTAGTGTACAGGGTGATCATTGGTTGACGTGGACTTGATTGGCCGAAGGGCCTGGTTTCACGCTGTATCTCTAAATTAAAATCTAAATTAATTATTTTTTAATTGGAAGCGAATCTTGCCAGATTATTTCAAGATAGGCCACAGTTATTCTGGCCTGATTGGCAACACTTTTCTGAAGCGCTGGTATGGGTGTTGTGGGCTGAAGGAACTGGTCTCCAGAGGGCTAGTATGGACATTGTGGGCCAAATAGATTCTTGGGGTGGCAGCTCAGTCCCTCAAGCATGATGTGCTGGCAGCTCACTCACGGCTGGTGGGCTGGCAGTTGACTCACGGCTATTCATTGAAATTCCATTTCAAGCAGGGTGCAAGGCCACCAAATTCAAGTGCAGTTTCTTGCCAATTTGGGCAGGGTGCAAGGCCACTAAATTCAAGTGCAGTTTCCTACCACTTCAAGCATGGTGCAAGGCCACCGAATTCAAGTGCAGTTTCTGAACACTTCAAACAGGGTGCAGGACCACCAAACTCAAGTGCAGTTCCTACCACTACAAACAGGGTGCAGAGCCACCAATCTCAAGTGCAGTTTCATGCCACTTCAAGCTGGGTGCAAGGCCACCAATTCAAGTGCGGTTTCATGCCATTTCTAGCCGGCTGCAAGGCCACCACATTCAAATGCAGTTTCATACCATTTCAAGCAGGGTGAAACTACCATAAAACCACCATAAAACCACACAAAACACCACGCTCAAGTTCAGTAGACATTCATTTTGTTCAGTTGATTCACAGCTCAGACAGTTGTGACCTCTCCCTCCCCCATGCAGAGACTGTGCCACACCCACCCTTCCGGGTTTTATAATCCCTCCCACTTTCACCACTTTTACTTTAACCCAAACCCCCAAACAACCATTTGCTGTGCTTTTACTTCAAACCAACCATATTTTCATTTTCAAACCACATTAAGGGCACTCAAGGTCAGTAAAACCACACTCACAGCTTAGTGTTCAGTGTTATTCACACCTCGTGACCCTCTCACTTCCCCCATCTTGCAGAGACTGATTGAGGCACAACACTTCCGGGTTTTATAGTCCCTCCCCCTTCCCACCAGCAGGGGCAGCAGAGAGAATGTCAACTTTTTGTAAACATTAATAACTCTTTTATGTTTCATCGATGGGAAAAATCCTCTGGTCCAGCTCAGCGGAGGGGGATTCTGAGCGAGGTGGCCAAAAATGACCATACGTGGTGGCGTTCATTCAGAAATCACGAAACAGAAAGTCAGAAAGTGGTCAAGATCTTAGTTTTAGTAATATAGATTTCGCATTTGGAATTGGAATTCCATAATCAATCCAATTTCATGAAAAAAGTTAGCAGATCAGCTTTGAACCCCTGCCCATCTGTCTACGTTGATCCAATCTGAAAACTGTTGAAGATTGAGAATTCTAAACAGGTGTTTATTCCAGCAAATATTGAGGGAATTATGCAACATCCCATGTGAAGGAAATGATCAGTATCTAAAATGTTACAGGCTTAATAAATTGTCTTGCAATAAATAGGTTGTAAAAATTCAGTTAATGTTCACTTGGCAGGTTCTCAGTAACACCACATTGATTTTTTCAAGCCATCGAGCAAAGGAAGTCATGCATATCTTTCAGAAAGCACCCAACTGTAATTTATAAATGCAGCACTGAAAATTTTAAAGGGTCATTATCTTTTTATGGGTTTTCGCCTTGAGCAAGTGCAATGACCATGTCAGTTTCAGTTTAGTTTATTGTCACATGTACCGAGGTATAGTTAAAAGCTTTTGTTTTGTGCTAACCAGTCAGTGGAACCATCAAATCTGTGAGATTTCAGTGTGGGGACTTACACCAGGGTTTCAATAGTAGCGAGGAAGGGATTTGAAATATTGATTCATAATGAGTCAGAGGACTACTCTGAAGAAGGGTCGCAACCCTAAACATTGCCTCGCCATGTCACGAGGAGATGCTGCTTGACCCACTGGTTTACTCCAGCACTTTGCGTTTTATTCAAGATTCCATCATCTGCAATTCCTTTTGTCTCCGTAGAACAGTGCAGCACAGGAACAGGCCATTCAGCCCACAAAGTCCATGCCAAACATAATGCCAACTTAAAATAATCTCCGCTGTCTACATATGATCCATATCCCTCCATTCCCTGCATATCCGTGTGTCTATCTAAAAGTCTCGTGCATGCACAGAATGACGATGTGAACTGGGTCATGGTTGTAACTATTTCTTTTACAGTGCCCTTTTGTCACACTTCAGTGCACTTTATTGCAGGACCAATTTGTTCAGTTGTCAACCCGATTTGCATTGTCCTATTTAATCAGGCACAAATGCATTTTTATTTACTTGAACCTTATTTCTGGGTGTGGCATTTTCTTTCTGCTGTCAAGGTTAGCCATACAGCAGACCGCAAGGAAAAGCACATTTATTTATGTGGACAGTTTGGAACAAAATTCTGGTTAGCTGCTATATTGGATCACATTGGAAAATTGCGAAGATAAAACGCAGATCATAGAGGAACAAATGTTTGATGATTTGGTTGCATTCTATGCATTGCAGAATTGCTGCAAGGCCTGTACATTATGTATATAAGAATATATAGAACAGTACAACACAGAGACAGGCCCTTTGGCCCACAATGTTTATGCCAAACACATTGCCAAGCTAAACTGATATCATCTGCCTTTGCATGATCCATCAGTGATGGCAGCCTCACCTACAGTCTGTCTTTTCATCTTTTTGTTATTTTTAATATGTTTTAAAAAGTATGTGTTAATGTTCTCTGGTTTGTTTTATGTGGGGGTGGGGGGGGTCAAGGGAAACTTTTTTTCAATCTCACATAGCCGGAGATGCAAATTTCTTTCTGGATTGTATCTCCGGTCGCTCTACGGCCGAACATCATCGAGCTGGTGACCTTGCTCGAGACTTTGAGCCCCGCCGTGGGGCCGTGGACTTACCATCGGAGCCTGCGCTCCCTTGCCTGGGATCGACGCTCCAACCGCGGCCTCAGGATTTCAACATCGAGGAGTTCGCAGTCTCGGGTAGAGACTGATGTCGGGAAGCTCCAAGCCAGGAAGTTCAACCAGCCTCGACTGGGGAGTTCGATCGCCCGGCGCGGGGAGCTGAGATTCCCCACGATACGGGAGCTTGATTGCCCCGATGCGGAGGGCTCGACCACCGGTTGTAGGAACCAAGATCGCCCCGAGAACTGAAGGTTCGAGTGCCCCGACCGCGGGAGAACAAAGAAGAGAAGATTGTTTTGTTTTGCCTTCATCACAGTGTGGAATGTGGGGGGGTCGATGTGGTGGATTTTCATGTTAAAAATGTATTTGGGTGTCTTGTTGCTCTTTATTGGTATAACTGTATGGCAATCTGAAGGTCACTGTACCTTAATTGGTACATGTGACAATAAACACACCTTGAACCTTGAACCATATCCCTCTATTCCTTACACTTCTTGTGCCTATCTAAATGTCTTTTAATTGCCACTATTGTGGAATATTTATGATTGCTTTGCACTTGCAAGCTGTTTTTTTTAAATCTACAAATGTCAAGAGTTCGTGCAGGCAGTATGTTTTTAAAAACAATATCAAAATTAATGAAAAGTGTGAAGAAATAAGATATTGTATGAATTAGATGAGCTGAAAATTGTAACATAAAGGAAAGACTTTGGCAAGTGAGAATTTGTAATACGTTGACTCTGGCAAGCAATGTATTATAGGGTATATTCTGTAATAAACTGTGACTTCCAATATTTGATGTGGCAGCAAGATCTGTGTGCAGGCATCCCTCAGTATCTCTATTCAAAGTCTTTGATCCAGATATTTAGGTCTCCCTCAGGTCATTTAGGTCATACCAGCAGAAGCACAAGATGACAGAAGTGACGAGATGCACAATCCTGTAAAAGCCTGGGCTGTTTAAGTAAGAGCATTCTAAAGGTGGATAAGACTGTTGTTCAGAGGGAGTAGGAATTGCCTGCTTACATAATAAGAAAACATTACACTATATCTGCCTTGGGAAAACACTTCAGGCTGTGAAGAGAAAGACTTGCTCTGTTTTGAAGACAAAAATCACAATTTCTTAGCAGTGCAGTTTTTGACTGAAATCCAGGGGCTGGCTTTAAACTACTGTCCTATTGCAGTTATTTAATATTCTCTGGTTTGTTTTTGCTGAATTGGACATTCCTTTTAAGGGAAAGCTGGCAAAATGTTTCAATTAATACTAATTGTTCTTTCCTTCATCAACCAATATGGACTCAGACAAAATGCATTTAAAGAGAAAGGATTAGGCTTTTTTTCCGTCATTTAAAATATTTTTTCTAAATATTTCCAAATATTCTGTTTTAATAAACAATTGATGATGCACATATTTTCATTACCAAATGAAAAGCTGTTGGAATTGATTTGGATTGATTATGCCTGTTAAAAGATCAACATGATGTGACAGATGCTCATGTGGCTATATTGCTACAAACCTGAAAGTGGGACCTGGTTGATCTTTATTTGAGTGAATAAGGCAGAGGTGATTGTTTAAGGGGATTGTTAAAGATAGTACATATTCTGACTGATATCCTTTCTGCAACTAAATAAGGGCTGGCAAAATGTACACATATTAAATAGTAGTAACAATTATCTGAAGGTTCTCACATCACAGGTCTATTTAATATTCCTATTTTAATATGCAGCAGCCAGTTCAAACTTCAATCCATCTGGTAGTCTTGTAAATTAGTATTTCAGTCCTTCATGAAGGTGAAATCCGTCTAACAATAATAGATTGCCTGATAGTTGTAGTTCAGAAAACGACAGAAAACAGTTCATCCAGGGAAATAAAGTCACATCCACAACTGCCACAGTCACCCATGGTGTTCCTCAGGGATCGGTGCTGGGGCCACTGCTTTTTATCATCTATATTCAACCTCTTGGCAATATTCTCCGTCATTTTGGAATCAATTTTCACTGCTACGCCGATGATACACAACTTTACCTCTCCACAAAACCAAACACCTCCCTTCCCCCAACTGCCCTCACCACCTGTCTTCAAGCTATCAGCAACTGGATGTCACTCAACCTTCTAAAACTCAATGGAAATAAAACAGAAATCATGCTAATTGGCTCAAAGTCCACACTCTCCAAAACCCACCCGTTCACCATTTCAGTTGATGGCTCACCCATACCCACCTCCTCCCATGTCAAAAGTCTTGGCGTCATTCTGGACAGTACACTTTCCTTTGGCCCCCACATCAGCAATATCACACGCTCTGCATACTTTCATCTCCGCAACATCTCCAGACTCCACCCCTCCCTCTCCAAAGACAATACAAAAGTCCTCATCCACGCTCTGGTCACATCCCGCATCGATTACTGCAACGCCCTCCTCACTTGCACCTCCAATAAACTTCTTCATCGCCTCCAATGCATTCAGAACTCTGCAGCCCGGATCATCACCCGCACCAGATCATCGGACCACATCACACCCATCCTCACTCAGCTCCACTGGCTCCCTGTGCACCACCGGATTAACTACAAGATTTTACTGCTGACCTTCAAAGCCCTACATCACCTTGCTCCCCAATACCTCCCTGACCTGCTGCTACCATACACTCCTTCCCAGTCACTTTGTTCCTCCTCAGCTGCAATTTTAACTGTCCCCACATTTAGACTCAGCACCATGGGTGCCAGAGCCTTCAGCTGCTCTGCCCCACGTCTCTGGAACACTCTCCCACCTCCCATCCGTCACCTGGACACTATCGATCAATTCAAATCACAACTCAAAACACACCTGTTTAGATTAGCATACCCGACATAACTTCCACCATATTCACCCTGATTTTAATTGCTTAAAATGTTTTGTGTATTTTTTGTTTTTTTTTTTTTGTTTTTAATCAACTTGATTTTAATATTGATAAATGTATTGTGATTTTATGTCCTGTAAAGTGTCCTTGGGTGTCCAGAAAGGCGCCAGCAAATAAAATGCAAATTATTATTATTATTATTATTATTATCATAGCTGTAGTTAAACATTTGCTAATTAGAGGACCAAAATTATTGTGATATTAAAATGTGCAATATCATTATCATGTTATTAATTAATTATGTCAATATCTAAATATTATCTCTTTTTTTGATAGAAAAATTAAAAGTATTTGTAAGTAACAGAGAAGAGCCTGAATAAATACATCAAGGGATCTTGGGGTCCAAGTCCATAGCTCCCTGAAAGTGGCAACACAAGTAGATGGAGTGGTAAAGAAGACATACGGCATCATTGCTTTCACAGTCAGGGCATTGAATACAAGAGAAGTCAGGAAGTCACAATGGGACTTTGATTAGGCTGCATTTGGAGTATTGCATGCAGTTCAGGTTGTGCCAATCCAGGAAAGATGTGGTGACTTTTTAAAGGGTGCAGAGGAAGTTTGCTAGAATGATACCTGAATTAGGGGGTAATTTTGGGGATTATAATAACCGATTTTTGTTTTGATTCTAGTTATTTTCTGATATTTTGAGGTCAGTATGGAGTGACCTAAAGGATAGGTTTTCATGAACAACAGAAGGTATCAAACTCCAGCTGTAATTTGAGTTGATCTTAGTACAACTTGCCTTTTGAATCTAATAATTTGAGCGTTTGACTATTCCTTTTATGGGTCCAAGATAATATAAGGCATTATCGACCATTTTTCCACTGTTTTAATTGTTTTAATATATTATCCTCTATGACATGTAGAATTGTGTTAGATCAACTGTGTAAACCAATAGGCAAGTACAGAGTAAGTAAATGCGTTAGGAAATATCTGTTCAGATGGAGAGTAATGGGTTTGTCCCACTTAGGTGACTTTTTAGGTGACTGCAGGAGACTCCCTGTAGGCCGACTCATCAGCAACAACGATGAGTCGGCCTACAGGAGGTCCAGCACTTAGCAGCATCGTGCGCTGACAACAACCTGGCCCTTAACTCCAAGAAGACCAAGGAGCTCATTGTAGACTTCAGGAAGTCCAGAGGCAGCACGCACACCCCCATCCACATTAACGGGACGGAGGTGGAACGTGTTTCTAGCTTCAGGTTCCTGGGAGTCAACATCTCCGATGACCTCTCTTGGACCCACAATACCTCAATTCTGATCAAGAAGGCTCACCAGCATCTCTTCTTCCTGAGGAGACTGAAGAAGGCCCATCTGTCTCCTCAGATCCTGGTGAACTTCTACCGCTGCACCATCGAGAGCATCCTTACCAACTGCATCACAGTATGGTATGGCAACTGCTCTGTCTCCGACCGGAAGGCATTGCAGAGGGTGGTGAAAATTGCCCAACGCATCACCGGTTCCTTGCTCCCCTCCATTGAGTCTGTCCAAAGCAAACGTTGTCTGCGGAGGGCGCTCAGCATCGCCAAGGACTGCTCTCACCCCAACCATGGACTGTTTACCCTCCTACCATCCGGGAGGCGCTACAGGTATCTCCGTTGCCGAACCAGCAGGTCGAGGAACAGCTTCTTCCCGGCGGCTGTCACTCCACTCAACAACGTACCTCGGTGACTGCCAATCACCACCCCCCCCGGACACTTATTATTATTTATTCAAATCATTTGCTATGTCGCTCTTCCAGGGAGATGCTAAATGCATTTCGTTGTCTCTGTACTGTACACTGACAATGACAATTAAAATTGAATCTGAATCTGACTATGTAGTCGCCACATGTTCGCGGGTAGTTGCAGGGTAGTCGTCTTCATGGTCGTGAGGAGTTCCCGCATTCTGGGAACTAGTCGTGGCCTCATTACGGTTGCTGCAAATTTTTCAAAATGTTAAAAAATTTACGACGACCAGAATGAAGCCGCCATGGAGAGTAGCGAGAATTCTCGTGCCGTAGGTGAGTCGCCAGGAGGTCCTAGTGGGTTTCCAGGAGGTCGAAGGTTCTCGTAGTTTCTCGTAGGTTGTACCGGTCAAACCGGTGAATTTCATTGGCTCATTGGGAAAAAAATCGTAAGCAATAGTTTTCAGAACCAAGGATAAACGATCGGTAATGTTAAATGTCCGCCGAGCTTCACAGCCGTGTATCTCTGGCTTCTTAAAAGTTGGCTCCACTCCTTCTCCCTCCTTCTCCCCCCTCTCCCCCCTCTTTTAAAGGACTTACCATACACTGTGCTTTAGCCGTCTTAATTACAATGCCAGCCTTCCTGTTCATCACGATGTGTGTCTGTATCACCTTGGCTTTGCACCGTGTGAATTTCACTCAGACAGCGCTCCCCCCTGTCCCTCGCCTGAATAACGGGCTGGTGAAGGAGACGATGTGTGCACTCTGACAGTCGCCGTTTCAGTTGCCGGTTTTTCAGGCGACTGCCGGCAACTTGACAGTCGTGGCAGTCGACTGAAAAATCGCCTAAGTGGGACAGGCCCATAAGCACTGACACAGACTAGACAAATATGAGACCTCTAATACAGATATGAGACCTCTAATACATCTAGACAAATAAACTACATCTCCATGTTGCTTTGAATTAATTTGACTTTGATCTTTGCAACAGTTCTCATTGTAATGGTAAAAAGGAAAATGTGAGAATTGCATGGCAGGCTCTTAGTACACATGCTGAATTCACTAAACATTGTTGCAGTAAGTTCCTCCTTCAATAGATCATTTTCTGCATCATTTGCAACAATTTATACGGTGTGTGTGTCTGTGTTGTTCAGGCTGTGGACTCGCTGATCCTATCAGGGCACACTGACAAAGTAAACCCATTTGAGTTAGCTATTTCCCAGCCACATCTGCTCTCTGATTTATGAATAACATAGTCAATTTGCGCAAAATGAAGAAAATTGCCATTGTCATGCTGTCTAACGTTGATGCTCAGTGGTTGCTAGCAGTTTTCAGGTGCTTTCCAAATTTTAATCCTTTCATGATATTAAACAAGGAAAGAATGGAGCATATGACTATTGGAGGAATTGCAGGAGTTACAACATGGCATGTAGAACATAGAACAGTACAGCACAGGATTATCTGTACCAAACATAATGCCAAATTACACTGATCTCATCTGCCTGTACATGATCTGTATCCCTCTAGTCTCTGCACTTCAATTTTCCTATCAAAAAGCTTGAAAGCTCCTGTTATATCAGCCTCCTCCACCTCCCCTGGCAATGTGATCCGGGCCCCAAATACTCTGTGTAAAAAAAAAAGCCCTGCATATCTCCCCCTCCATCTATACCCTCTAGTGTTGAACGTTTCCACCCCAGAAACAAAGATCTGTCTACCCCATCAACATTTTCTATACTTCTATCAAATCTCCCTTCAACCTCCAACGTTCTAGTGAAAACAATCCAAGTCTATCCAATGCTCTTCCTGTAGTGAAACCCTCTGATCCAGGCAGCATTCTGGTAAACCTCCTCAGCGTCCTCTCCAAAGCCTCCACATCTTTCCTGAAATGGGGCGACCAGGACGGCTCGCAATACTCCAAATGCCTATGAAGCTGCATCATCATCCCAGTTGAGTTGTGCTTTTGCATTAAGTGCAATTGAACACCGACCATGGGGTATTTTGTTGAATGGTGGTGATTAGGAAATGGGATCCAAGGCAATACATTATTTCCTTCCTCTGTGGAATGAATGTGCTGCTTTAAAGTCGTGCCAAGAATCTGTTGTGTACATATGAGAAAGCCCTGGGGGTCAGTGAGTCATCCAAAAGATTGCATCTCTGATAGTGCTGCACCTCCTCAGCATTGCCTTGGTGGGTCCACAGAAACCTTTGTCCTTGGTTCGTTGAAGTAGAAATTAAACTCTGGATCTTCTGAAAAAGAAAGCCACAAAATGGTGGAATAAATTACTCCTGAACTCCAGTCTGAAGAAACATCACTTCTCCATGTCTTCCAGAAATGCTTCCTGGCCTGTTGAGTTACTCCAGCGTGTTGTATCTTTTTTTGTAAACCAGCATCTGCACTTCCTTGTGCCTGGAACCTCGGACAAGAGCTGTATCTACTGAAAAATATCTGTTGCTCCAAAGTCTGAGAAGGTAGTTGAGACATGTATTATAACAATATTTAAAAGACACTTGGATGGGTATATGGATCAGAAAGGGGTTGGAAGGATATGGGGCAAATGCTTAATGATTTGGAATGAGCTTAGCTGGGGCATCTTGGTCAGTATGGACCAAAAGGGCCTTTTGCTGTGATTCTATCCAGACTCATAAATTAATAGCAAATAAACATCTTTATTTATATCTTTATCTTTTTATGTCTATTTCCTTATAACATAGGAGACAATGTCAGCTCTGAGCAATCCCAATTCCCCTTCTTCAGCATCTGCAGTTCCTCGTGCCCCCTCTCTCCTCTCACACGCCTATTAACACACACCCCCCCCCCAATTCTCCCTCTAGCGACATATACCAGGGGTAATTTTCAGTGATCAATTAACCTAGTAACCAGCATGTCTGGAAGGTGAGAGGAAACCAGGGAAACAGTTCACAGGAAGATTTTGAAACTCCATACAGCAACAGAGATTAGTAGTGGACATGGGCTGATGGAGCAGTGACTCGGCTGCAATGACTGCCATGCCTGTGGCTGCCCCACCATCCATCTATCTGTGAAACTTAAAGGGCCTGTCTTACGAGCATGCGACTGCATGCAGCAAGCACGACCTAACGTAGTCGCTTGAGCCGTACGGCCTCGCGGAGCCGGTCCCACTTCGATCGCCAGAGCCGTAGGGAGTTGTGCGGAGCTGGTCCGACATCGCGCGGGGCTCCGAAAAACTGACACTGTTCAAAAATTCTGCGCGGCAACGGCGGCCCTGCCGGCCCGAAGCTGCGTCGATGCCGTACGCACCGCCTCGACGGGCGTGCGCAGCGTCTTGACGCCGTAAGTCACGCGCGAACTTCCCGTAGACTTCGCTCGAACTTCACGTCACTCACTCGACCTCCGCGTGGCCCCACGTTTCCGGTTTGGTCGTGCTTGCCGCATGGAGTCGAATGCTCGTGGGACAGGCCCTTTACTCTCAGTTTACTCACACATTACTGTTGATGTCCCAGTTCCATCAATATAGATGGAATTCATGTAAAGGCAACGAAGGTAAGCTGGTCAAGACCAGATGATGGGAAGACAATGCTATATGGATATAGTAAATAGAAAGGATTTTTCTTAATTGATTGTTTTTGCTTGGAACCTCTGCATTGTGTAAATTTAAGAGATCATTTTGTCTGTATTGTCAAGATACTGCAGTGGCTGTGCATATTTTTCAGAGAGACAACATCAAAGATATTAGAGGAGCATATCTTTGAACAACATGCAATGAGGGAAAATGTTTTATTGTTGCAACAAACCATTATCAGTGCATTGTGGAAAAAAGACTAGAATTGAAATCATTTAGATTGTTGCATGACAGTGTGAGGTAGAATATTTATAAATAAGAAAGACCTGAAACCTTTAAAAGACCTGAAACATTTAAAATAACTTAGACTGATTATTTTTTAATTATCATCAGGTAGCTGGGATTTTGAACGTGCAGATATTTTTAATTATTGCATTAATCATACGGAGTACATACAAGGAAAATGTAGCCATGAATTATTTCACAGAATAAAGAGCTGGACAATAGATGTTAGCAGAATAGGCAGATTGCTTTAAATAATTTTATTTATCATTAATTCTTATTTTGTTAACATATCTGTTCATTGCTAACGATGGTCTATTTCTCACGTTTGTTGTGTGATGTGCGGTGACTGTCCGGAATATTTGGATGAGTCTCAGAGTACACTGAACAAAAAATGCTGACAGGGTACTTTCTGATAATCTTGTGATAATTACATTTTTGTAATCCTGCTTGTGCCAGACGGGATGTGGAACTATATGCAAGGTCTTATGCCACATTACATGCTCAAAGCTTCCTCGGTTTGAATGCAGGGATATGCCATGCTGCAGAATGGATTTGCTCCGACACAAGACAAGTTTGAGATCGCGATTCTTAGCCAGGGAAGGTTTTGCAAAATGCCAAAAGCAGCAGAAATGTAGGGATCGCCTGCATCTCCATTTCTATAATGATAAACAATTTATGGCACAGGTGAGGTTGGCGGATTCCACGAGTAAGGTGTAAAACTGTCATTGTTTGAGCCCTCAGGCATTGAAACCAATTGTAATACCCAAATGATAATCCAACTGAGATTAGTGGACAACAGATGGGGGATTCAAACCTGGGACATTATTTTATTACAAACTCAGTACCACAGCAGATGGTGCATTTATCAACTCAACAATCAAGGGAGAATTGTGGATTCCCATTTCATTTCTATTCAGGGGGCGTCAGTATTAGACCCACTAAAATAAATGTTGGTGACTCCCTCATCAGCTGGATGTCTTTGTACGTGCATTGAGGTATGAGCAGACTAAATTTTGACGGCTGGTGGGTTTTTTACCCCAAGTTTTTTTGGTTTTTTTAATCAAAAAATGTATTCAATTATTAAAAAATAATATTTACACTACAATAAAACAAGCCAGAACCCACCACCATAATACAATACAAACATATATCCATAATAAACTATTATACAATTATGATACAATCCTTATTGAGGATAAATTCTACACCATGCGGAGCCCAGCGGTCCCGGAACTCCCTCAGGGTGCCCGCAGACAGGGCGTATTCCCTTTCTAACCGCACCCAGGCACGCACGTAACCCCGGAAAAGGGGCCCAAGTTCTTGGTAGTGAACTCTTTCCAGTGTTAGGAAATTAGACATTGGAACAAAATTGGCTGAGATCTTTTTTCAGTAAAACACTCCATTAAAAATCTTTCTATGTTTTTAGAGTGTGGTCTTTTCAACTGGTGTAAGTGTCTTTTGGGCAAAGTGACAGGTAGTTTTGCTATCATTTTACAGATTTTTATTTTTATTATACTATCTTTCAGCATGCATTTCTTTAAAAACCCTAGATAAGTATTAATGAATCAATTCGCTCCCCATCTGAATACACTCTGCATCTTTATAGCATGTTTCCGCACTGTCATTCTCCCTTTTCTCACTGTTTCCCCTTCTAGGCTTTCCTTTTGTTGTTGTGATCATCTGTCTTCTTGCAGCTCCCATTACCACTCCTGTTTTGTGGTCTGTGATAATTAACCTTTACGTTGCTATGGTTATAATAACTCCATTCCCCGAGGGTATAATCTAGCCTCAACGTATTGATTCAAAAAAGGTTTGAGTGGAGTTGCCCTAGTTATGCTGCTGTGCTCTCTGTGGGGATTTTTCCATTCATTCTTCCATATTGCAAGAACAAACAGTGTTGCCATGGTTTCACCATTTCCCCCCCAGTAATTGATGCTAAATCCTTTGCAATTATTGAGTGGATTGGGAAGATTCCTGATGAACTGGAGGGAAAGTTATAATTTATCTACCCAATGTCAGAACTGCAACTTGGTTTTTTTTTCTCTCTCTTATGACAATGTGTTGTGAATATTTTACTAATGGCAGAAGCTAAACCAGAGGTCCCTAACCTCCCTGCCAAGGTAAACAAAGAACGCCTCTTCCTTTAATCATGCCGTCTGACTCTATCCTGCAGCTAAACCTCTGCATTATCTTGAAGGAGTCAGACTGCATGATTAAAGAAAGAGAACATAGACACAAAATGCTGGAGTAACTTAGAGGGACAGACAGCATCTCAGGAGAAAACCAATACCAATATATCCAGCATTTGGTGTTTATATCAGATTTCTCGTATCTGCAGCGATGTTCCTTTCAGTTCCTGTTTTAAAATAAAAATCAGTGCCACTGCCACAATCTTCAGGCCAGTACCTCAATGTTCAGCATGTGTGAGTGTTATACCCCATTGCAATTATGGCCTGATCCATATCCCAGCTTACTCTGTTACAAGCTCTACACAAACATACATTTTAAAAAAGTCTGTACCATTGAGTTACAGCGAAAAGCTTTTGTTTGCATGCTGATCAATTAAATCAGATCATACCGTACACGAGTAAAATTAAGTCATGCACAAGAACAACAGGTTGTGCAATGAGAATAAATAACAGAGTGCAGAATAGAGTGTTACAGCATTGTAACAATACAGTTACAAAGGAAAAGTTTAGTGTCCGCAATGAAGGCAGGTTGGAAGATTGGGACTACACCCTGATTTATGGGACAACCGTTCAGTAGTCCGATACAAGAGAGGAAGAAGCTGTTCCTGAATCTGGTGATATGTGCTTTCAAGTTGTTGGGTCTTCTGCCCGACGGGAATAAGAAGAGTGAATGAAGAGGGTGTAAATGGTCCATGATTATGTCGGCAGCTTTCCCAAGGCAGCATAAAGTGTAGTTGGGTCGCACTTGTAGAGAGAGAGATACTGTAGAATTAATGTTTCAGGTTTGGACACAGATCACAATAAAAGGTTGAACACCCCAAAGGCCTACATTTATCTATTTTTCATCTATATATCACACCCATGGGGCCATTATGAAGAGTGAGTCTTAGTGCTGAAAATTGCCAGACAACTTGATCTCTTGTGGAAGTGTACTTGGCAGATTAGCCAGTAAACTATGCTACACAGACACCAACAGTCAGTCGGTGCTTGCCAATAATGGTAACTGGATAGTGATTAGAATCAGGGGCCAATAAAAACGGCTTCACCTTAACCTGAAGTGCTAAAGCAGATTGAATAATTTTAGTTAAGAACAATTGACACGGCACAGAGTGTGAAACAAACAGTACTTTATTAGGAGGGAAGGGGGGGGGGCATTCCTGAGTCAAAGGAAAGTGTTTGTTTGTAATTCAAAAAATGCCTTGTTTAAGTGAAAAATCTGATTCCTAATGGTAAAATGTTAATCATTTAAAGAAAAGTTTCAACCATAGCTCACCAGAAAATGCTAATACTTAATTTAATCTCATCCAGACCAGCAATATTCAAAAGAAGTGTCTTTGTGACACTGAAATCTACAGGTTGTAGCACAGGAATATTAGCAGAAAAGTAGAACATTATGGTTTTGAAACTGGCTCAAAAATCATGCTGAACTGTTGGGTGAAAATTTGTGGCACAGACATTGTGGGCCGAAGGGCCTGTTATTATGCTGTCCTGTGCTGTTCTGTGTTTTATATTCCTTGTGAAATTAATTTGAATACAATTTTTATTAATTTTGACGGCAATATACACATTATGCTACACCATGTGCATATACTTATTTGCGAGTCCATAGCACAGAGGTTCTGCCTAGTTTAGTTTATGTGGTATGCTGCATTCCAGCTATAGCTACGGCAAGCAGTTTAAGATGTTCAGATGTCCTGAAAACCTCTTAATAATTGGTTATTACTTTCCCAATAATGCTAACGATGCATATGAAGACATATGAAGAAAGACTGGATAGACTCGGCTTGTGCTCGCTAGAATTTAGAAGATTGAGGGGGGATCTTATAGAAACTTACAAAATTCTTAAGGGGTTGGACAGGCTAGATGCAGGAAGATTGTTCCTGATGTTGGGGAAGTCCAGAATAAGGGGTCACAGTTTAAGAATAAGGGGGAAATCTTTTAGGACTGATATGAGAAAAACATTTTTCACACAGAGAGTGGTGAATCTCTGGAATTCTGCCACAGAATGTAGTTGAGGCCAGTTCATTGGCTATATTTAAGAGGGAGTTAGATGTGGCCCTTGTGGCTATAGGGATCAGGGGGTATGGAGAGAAGGCACGTACGGGATACTGAGTTGGATGATCAGCCATGGTCATTTTGAATGGCGGTGCAGGCTCGAAGGGCCGAATGGCCTACTCCTGCACCTATTTTCTATGTTTCTATATTTCTATATATGAAATGGACCAATTATGTTATTGTGCAGAAACAAGGAATTGTTGATGCTGGTTTACAAAAAAAGGCTGAAGTAGGGTCCCGACCCGAAATGTCACCTGTCCATGTTCTCCAGGGATACTGCCTGGCCTGCTGAGTTCCTCCAGCACTTTGTGTCTTTTTTTAAATATTATTGTGCACCATGCTACTCTTAGAGTTGGATTAGACATGTTTATTCATTGCCATGAAAATGCCATACCTGGTACCAAGTAGTGCCTAACCAGGCTGCAAAAATATATGCTGAATATCATGAGGTTCACATGTTAACATTACCAACCAGCAAGGCACAAATAGTTATATATATTTTTTAAAGCTGCATACCCTTGGAGGCCTATGACCAGTGATGTGCTGCAGGGGTCGGTGATAGGTCCGATGTTCTTTGTCATCTATATTAACAATTTGGCTGAGAATGTAATAGGCATAGTTAGTAGGTTTGTTATGATACAAACATTGGTGGTACAGTGGACAGTGAAGAAGGTTATGTAAGATTACAACTGGATCTAGATCAACTGGGAAAGTGAGTTGAAGAATGGCAGACAGAATTTAACTTGGACATGTGCAAGCTGTTGTATTCTGTGATCTTTTAAACCAAGGTACCTACACTGTAAATGGCAGGGCCTTATGGAGTGTAATAGAATAGAGAGATCTAAGGGTACATAGTTGCCTGAAAGTGGTGACACAGCTAGGCAAGTGGGGAAAAAGGCTTTTAACACAGAAGCCTTCTGCGTGAGTCTTCACAGAAGACTGAGATGAGGAAAAACTTTTTCACCGAGAGAGTTGTGAATCTGTGGAATTCTCTGCCACAAAAGGCAGTGGAGGCCAATTCACTGGATGTTTTCAAGAGAGAGTTAGATATATCTCTTAGGGCTAATGGAATCAAGGGATATGGGGAGAAAGCAGGAATGGGGCACTGATTTTGGATGATCAGCCATGATCATGTTGGATGGTGGTGCTGGCTCGAAGGGCCGAATGGCCTACTTCTGCAACCATTTTCTATGTTTCTAAACCTTTCTTGATCAGAGCACTGGATACAAGAGTTGGAACGTTGTGTTAAAAATGTACAAGAGACCGCACTTAAAGGGGACATAAGGAACAACTTTTTCCACACATAAGATGATGGATATATAGAATGAGCTACCAAAAGAAGCTGCAGGTACAATAGCAATACTTAAAAGACATTTGAACAAGTACATCGACAGGAAACGTTTAGAAGTATGTGGACCTGAAGAAGGCAAATGGGACAAGCTTATTTGATTGGCATGGACAAGTTGGGCCAAATGACCTATTTTCATGCTGTATATCTATATAATTGTGAATTATCTTGGGGATTTGCATGAGCTGTCCTTTTATTTTTCAGAGATTAGAAACAGAAAATGATGGAAACACTTAGCAGGTGAGGCAGCATCCCGAGTGAGATACACAGTCAATGATTTGGGTTTGAAACCTTTCATCAGCAGACAACCTCTAAATGCCTCATTAACCCATTTGCCTGGCTTCACCCTATCACAGATATTCCCTTCATCCTATCAATGCTCTTTCCCTTCCCCCTCCACCCTCCCCTCCCCCCCCCCCCCCCCCCCCCCCCCCCCCCCCCCCCCCCCCCCCCCCCCCCCCCCCCCCCCCCCCACCCCCCGTGCATCCCACATTTCCAAATACTCTCTGCATCTTAAAATTAACATATTTTTTTCTTTCATGTCCTGATGAAGGGTCCCTAACTTAAATTATTAAGTTAATTTCTCTTTCCACAAAATGGTAATTTGCCTGCAAAGCGTTTCCAGATTTTTTTGTTTTAATTTTGGATTTTGAACATCTTTTGTGAATTTCTTTTATTTTTCAGGTTTCGTTGTTTAAAAAAAAAACTGCATTGTTTGTTGAAATAAAAAAATATTATTGAGTATCTGACCAAAAATCTGTAGTAGCAAGATCTACTGTATCTCTTGAATGGTGGCATTTGTGCCAGATAGTCATGGAATGACACAGTGTGGAAAAAGAGCCTATAGCCCACCAAATCCATGCCAGCGGCAAATCCATAACAGAGAACCAATCTATGTTAATCCCATGTTCCAATACTTGGCTTGTATCCTTCTTATTCTTGTCCTTCTATGTTCCTGTTAATGTATTGGTTTCCTTCCTTCCCAAATACGTGTGGTTCAGTAGCTTAATTAGACACTGTAAATCGTATCTGATGTGTAAATGAGTGTGGGACCTGAGTGGGGTGAGCAGTGGGAATTGATGGGAATGAGATTAATGTGGGATTAGTATAAATGGATGGTTGGGGGATGGCAAGGACTTGTTGGGCTGCAGAGCCTGTTTCGTGCTGTATATTTCTCTATAGGTTATTGCTCCCATTGTAGAAAACAAAATTGCACTAAGGCTTTTAAGTAGAATCCCATCTAAGTATTTAGATAAGCACTTGAATACCAAGCACTATTCAAGTAGTTAAGCGTTGTGGAGTTCCCCTCCTCTACCTACGTGGGCAAGGCTTTCCAGAATTAGATAATTCTGCATCTTCCCCTGTGCAATCACATCCTACCTACAGTGTGGCCACTACAAGCATACAGTACGTCAACTATGGCCCGATGAATAATGTACATAGTGCACCATAACCTCCTCGCTGTTGCTCCGTTCAAATTGATGTGAACGTCAGGATAATAAGTAATGTGATTAATATAGGATTAGTTCAAAATAGGTGGCTGATGGATGGCATAGATTTGCTGGGCCAAGGAGCCTGCTTAGTGCTGTATCTTTCTCTATAACCTATGACTCCTGTATGTAGAAAGTAAAAATTGTATCAAGGTTCTTCCGCAGACTACATGAATCACAGAAACATGTAAAAGGGGCACCAAAGCTATCTACTTGAAGGGAGCAGCTGAAGAGCTGGAATTTACCTGCTGGTCCTCAGATTGTGCAAACAACAGCTTTAAATGTGCCTCAAATAGAAAATTGAAGAAGGTAAAATTTGATGCAGTTGGCGCAGATTTCTGCTCTAGCGCTGTGCATCACAACAAGTACAAGCTCAGCGGTACTAGTGGACAAAATGACCAGTCATTCGGTATGGGAATTCATTGCAAAAAACTTAGAATTAGCAGTAAATTGATGGTTGCAACATGCTGGGGTATTGTCTTTTTAAATAGATCAAGACCCATTAAACTTTCTCCTGGAGTAGGTTTATTATGTGTGAATGAATCATTGCTTTATTGTCACATGTGACAAGTCACAGTAAGATTCTTTATTTGCATACCCAAGCTATGCAATAGTCACCACATAAAGAGTGCGTACAAAGTTACAAGGCAGCCCGCAACTGGTCTACCCTTTGTTCTTCCCGTCTTCCCCCCTCCCTCACAGCAGTCTACCCACACCAGGTTCTCCATTGTCCTCCCCTCCCCCCTACCTCACAGCATCCTCACTCCGCGTGATCCACCCTCATCCATCGGTCGGCGCCAATATTATTGCTTAGTTCCAACCCTTGTCATTTTGAAAATATATAATATTGTTGACTTATCTTATGTGCAGAATCATCTCACAGCAATATGATAATAAGCAATTATCAGTTTAGTTTATCGTTACGTCTTCACGTACAGTGAAATGCTTTGTTGCCCGCTAACCAGTCAGTGGAAAGGCAATACATGATTACAATCAAGCCATTTGTAGTATACATGATTAGGTAATAATGTTTAGTGCAAGGTAAAGCGCCTAAAGGCTGATCAAAGATAGTCCCAGGGTAATCAATGAACAGAACCAAGGGATATGGGGAGAAAGCAGGAACGAGGTACTGATTTTGGATGAACAACCATGATCATATTTGGCTATTTTCTATGTTTCTATGTAAGGAGATAAATAGTAGTTCAGGACTGCTCTTTATTTGTGGTAGGATGATTCAGTTGCCTGATAACAGCTGGAAAGAAGCTGGCCCTAGCAGGAACAAGGTGTGTGCTTGATGTTGGTGCAAACCTAATACGTGAGAGCAAATGCAAAGCTGTTTTCTTCCATCTCTAATTTTCTGTCTGATCAGTAATATCTCACAATATTTTCCTGTTTTCTTTTCAGATGTGACGTTAAAAGTCCATGTGAGTGATTCCAGTACCCATCAGCCTTTAGATAAAGTCTTCATTGAGATTTTTACCAACCAGACTTCATTTGCTTCAGGATATTCAGAAGCAGATGGGATAGCCTTCATCACCTTTCACTACACACTTGGAGCTCAACTGTTTATTGTTGCAACAAAAAGTGGTTATGTGCCAAACTCCTCTCCATGGCTGGCCACCAAACTGCCTTGTAAGTTCTCAATCAGTAAATTTTAGTAAATATTTCATATTTTTAACATTTGTTCCTTTGTGTGTGTGGAAAAAAGGTGGATGGGTGGGGATGGGGAGGGAATGCAGAGAGAGCATAGGGGAGGTTTGGAGGTGTGCATGTGCGAGAGAAAAAAAAGCAAATAATGCAATTATTTAAAGGAAACGGCAGCCATTTCCTTGTATTACTCACTCCATGCCAGATTAAGAGGAACCTGAGGGGTAACTTTTTTACACAAATGGTGGTGGGTGTGTGGAACATGCTACCAGGGAAGGTAATTGAGGTAGGTACTATCATAGCATTTAAGAAATATTTGGACAGTTACATAGCTAGGACAGGTTTAGAAGAATATGGGCCATGCACAGTCAGGTGAGACTAGTGTAGATGGGGCATGTTAGTCAGCATGGGCAAGTTGCACCAATAGTCCTGTTTCCACGCTGTATGACTCTATTAGATATAATTTCAGGCGAACCCTATGTTACAATCATGGGTAATGGAAATCCACAAATCAGTATTAAAAAATTTGAGGCTGGGAAGGATGTTTCCATTAGTGGGAGAGTTTAGGACCAGAGGTCATAGCCTCAGAATAAGAGGACGTTCCTTCAGAGATGAGGAGAAATTTCTTTAGTCAGAGGGTGGTGAATCTGTGGAATTCATTGGCGCAGAAGGATGTGGAGGCCAAGTCAGTGGATAATTTTTAAGCCAGTGATAGATAGATTCTTGATTAATATGGGTGTCGGGTGTTATGGGAAGAAGGCAGGAGAATTAGGTTGAGAGAGAGAAACAGATTCATGATTGAATGGCGGAGTAGACTTGATGGGGCTGAATGGCTTGATTCTGCTCCTGACACTTATGAATATGAATAACATTCACTCTCTCAGAATTTAAGTGGAAAAAAGTAAATAAATACAAAATTCCAGCAAATGCAGTTTGTTGTGTCTCCAATTACAATTATTTTTTCAACTCTCATTCCTTGATGCATGCTTAGATGATACAGCTTTGCATTATGAAAAATCGTGATGCAGAAGTTTATCTCGGCATTCAAGCCTAGCACACCTACCTCCCTTACAAGGATGTTGCCAAGACTAGAGGGTGTGAGCTATAGGGCGAGGTTGAGTAGGCTCGGTCTCTATTCCTTGGAGCGCAGGAGGATGACGAGTGATCTTACAGAGGTGTACAAAATCATGAGAGAAATAGATCAGAGTCGCTTGCCCAGAGTAGCGGAATCGAGGACCAGAGGACATTGGTTCGAGGTGAAGGGGAAAAGATTTAATAGGAATCCGAGGGGTAACTTTTTCACGCGAAGGGTGGTGGGTGCATGGAACAAGCTGCCAGAGGAGGTAGTTGAGGCTGGGACTATCCCATCAATTAACAAACAGTTAGACAGGTACATGGATAGGACAGGTTTGGATGGATATAGACCAAGCACAGGTGGGACTAGTGAAGCTGGGCAAGTTGGGCCGAAGGGCCTGTTTCCACACTGAATCACTCTATGACTCTATGACGCTAACATAGAGAGGCACCTGTATCATAAAATATGATGCATTGCCTCAAATTGTGTTGAAATTCCAAAAATCTGTATGTATATGGGAATAATTTGTTAATGGGCTGTGCATTTAGAAATGGAAAGAAATGGCAATCTTCCCAACCTGATTTCAGTTTAAGAGAAAAGTGGTTTTGATGAGGATCTTGGTTTCCAATTTACAACCACCTATAATAATCTCCATAACTTTGTTGCCACGATGAACACTCTCTGGAATTTTGTTTCAATGCCCTTATCAAGAACAATTTAATGCCAGTTACGAACATCTGTTCCCGCATTCGGTGCAGTGAAGTTTGGGGATCCATTGGCAGGCTCTTTATTTGTTTTGAATGAGATGAAGAAACGCCTCGCTGGTTTCGTATTTCTGAACTTCAAAGGCCAGAAATTTGAGAACCTATCTGGCAATGAGCAGATCCATCCCTCACTTTGAGAGCCTGTCTAGTTCTGCTTGGAGACCCTGATGTATTGTTTGACCCTGACCCCACCTGGTGATGCCTACACAAATACCATTGCTCATCCTGTTGTGAGTTGTTCCACCAGCGTAGCAATAGAGTGGGGCCTAAATTAAAGCAGGGAGGAGTGTCCATAATGGGAACTCCATGAGCCTGGATCCACCAATTGCCAGACATTCTTCATCTTGTAGTCAGAGACACTTCTGAGGTCCTCTTATCGGAACACAAAAGTCCAAAACATCTTAGAAGCTCCTCACATTGTCATTGTGACTGCTCTCATTAGAGAATGTAAATTGGTCTGCAGATTCCCAGTAGATAAACCAGGAAATGTGCCCACTCTGTCCCTCCACAGGTTTAGCAGATCCATTCATTTTGTTGGAGAGGAAATTATATCTATTTTTCTAATTAGTTGATGGTTTTAGATTTTTGTTTCTTCAGCTGAATTGCTGTGTTTTGAGTATTACACCTTGAGACTTTGAGTTACTCTAGCAAGGTGTTTTTAACTGAAGCTTGTGTCTCAGAAGGTTCCTTGTAATCTGAGCCTTGAATGGATGAAATTTCAATATAAAGGGAGTCCCTGGTTATAGGCTCCCTCAATAGAGGAAACATCCATATTTCATAAAATTTCATAAAATCACTTCTAAATTTCTGAGGGTGTCCAATCAATTTACTACATTGTTCCTTAAAATACCTTTTTTCCAGGAATCGATCTGATGAACGTTCTCTGCGCAGTTACAAGACACATATAACTGACATTGAATAGGGAAGCTGAAAACATGTGCAAACTGTAGGAATGGTTGTATGAAAGCCTTATATAGGTTTACCCACCAAAGCTATTAATTGAAGACAAGTAGTAGTAAGCACAAGGTAGTGATTGTGGGAGATTTTCAATTTTCCACACATAGACTGGGAAACACATTCTGTAAATGGGCTGGATGGGTTGGAGTTTGTAAAATGTGTGCAGGATAGTTTTTTGCAGCAATACATAGAAGTACCTACTAGAGAAGGGGCGGTGCTGGACCTCCTGTTGGGAAATGAGACGGGTCAGGTGGCAGAGGTATGCGTTGGGGAACAGTTCGGGACCAGTGATCACAATACCATTAGTTTCAATATAATTATGGAGAGGGTCAGAACTGGACCTAGGGTTGAGATGTTTGATTGGAGAAAGGCTAACTTTGAGGAGATGCGAAAGGATTTTAAAAGGAGTAAATTGGGACAGTTTGTGGAAGAGAAATGGAGGACATTTAAAGGTGAAATTTTAAGAGTACAGAATCTTTATGTCCCTGTTCGGTTGAAAGGAAATAGTAAAAATTGGAAAGAGCCATGGTTTTCGAGGGAAATTGGACACTTGGTTCGGAAAAAGAGAGATATCTACAATAATTATAGGCAGCATGGAGTAAATGAGATGCTTGAGGAGTATAAAGAATGTAAAAAGAATCTTAAGAAATAAATTAGAAAAGCTAAAAGAAGATATGAGGTTGCTTTGGCAAATAAGGTGAAAGTAAATCCAAAGGGTTTCTACAGATATATTAATAGCAAAAGGATAACGAAGGATAAAATTGGTCCATTAGAGAGTCAGAGTGGACAGCTATCTGCAGAGCCAAAAGAGATGGGGGAGATATTGAACAATTTCTTTTCTTCGGTATTCACCAAGGAGAAGGATATTGAATTATGTGAGGTAAGGGAAACAAGTAGAGTAGCTATGGAGACTATGAGATTCAAAGAAGAGGAATTACTGACACTTTTGAGAAATATAAAAGTGGATAAGTCTCCAGGTCTGGACAGGATATTCCCTAGGACATTGAGGGAAGTTAGTGTAGAAATAGCTGGGGCTATGACAGAAATATTTCAAATGTTATTAGAAACGGGAATAGTGCCGGAGGATTGACGTACTGCGCATGTTGTTCCATTGTTTAAAAAGGGGTCTAAGAGTAAACCTAGCAAACCTGTTAGTTTGACATCAGTGGTGGGCAAAATAATGGGAAGGATACTTAGAGATAATATATATATAAGCATCTGGATAAACAAGGTCTGATTAGGAACAGTCAACATGGATTTGGGCCTGGAAGGTCATGTTTGACTAATCTTCTTGAATTTTTTGAAGAGGTTACTCGGGAAATTGATGAGGGTAAAGCAGTGGATGTTGTATATATGGACTTCAGTAAGGCCTTTGACAAAGTTCCTCACGGAAGGTTGGTTAAGATGGTTCAATTGTTGGGTATTAATGGTGGAGTAGCATGATGGATTCAACAGTGGCTGAATGGGAGATGCCAGAGAGTAACGGTGGATGGTTGTTTGTCAGGTTGGAGGCCAGTGACTAGTGGGGTGCCACAGGGATCTGTATTGGGTCCACTGTTGTTTGTCATGTACATCAATGATCTGGATGATGGTGTGGTAAATTGGATTAGTAAGTATGCAGATGATACTAAGATAGGTGGGGTTGTGGATAATGAAGTAGATTTTCAAAGTCTACAGAGAGATTTATGCCGGTTGGAAGAGTGGGCTGAAAGATGGCAGATGGAGTTTAATGCTGATAAATGTGAGGTGCTACATCTTGGCAGGACAAATCAAAATAGGACGTACATGGTAAATGGTAGGGAATTGAAGAATGCAGGTGAACAGAGGGATCTGGGAATAACTGTGCACAGTTCCCTGAAAGTGGAATCTCATGTAGATAGGGTGGTAAAGAAAGCTTTTGGTGTGCTGGCTTTATAAATCAGAGCATTGAGTATAGAAGTTGGGATGTAATGTTAAAATTGTACAAGGCATTGGTGAGGCCAATTCTGGAGTATGGTGTACAATTTTGGTCGCCTAATTATAGGAAGGATGTCAACAAAATAGAGAGAGTAAAGAGGAGATTTACTAGAATGTTGCCTGGGTTTCAGCAACTAAGTTACAGAGAAAGGTTGAACAAGTTAGGGCTTTATTCTTTGGAGCGCAGAAGGTTAAGGGGGGACTGATAGAGGTCTTTAAAATGATGAGAGGGATAGACAGAGTTGACGTGGATAAGCTTTTCCCACTGAGAGTAGGGAAGATTCAAACAAGGGGACATGACTTGAGAATTAAGGGACAGATGTTTAGGGGTAACATGAGGGGGAACTTCTTTACTCAGAGAGTGGTGTCTGTGTGGAATGAGCTTCCAGTGAAGGTGGTGGAGACAGGTTCGTTTTTATCATTTAAAAATAAATTGGATAGTTATAAGGACGGGAAAGGAATGGAGGGTTATGGTCTGAGCGCAGGTATATGGGACTAGGGGAGAATACGTGTTCGGCACGGACTAGAAGGGTCGAGATGGCCTGTTTCCATGCATTAATTGTTATATGGCTATGGTTATAAGTGTCAAACAAGGCTGCGTCTTCACACCAACATGCTTCTCAATCTTTCTCACAACAATATTACATCTCAACAAGCTTTCAGCTGGAGTCAAGCTTATCTTCAGTACTAATGGGAAACTGGTTGCCTTAAGATGTCCACCCTCCAGAAGCAAGATTAGCCAAACCTCAGTTGTCGAGCTGCAATATGCAGATAACATTTGCTTTTACACGTGATCCTAGGCTGAGCTCAAAGCTATAATTGATGGATTTCCTGGAGGCTGTTAATAGGTTTATTGAGATGAGTTCAGGTTGATTATATTGGTCACCTTCATAGCTGTAAGATTATTGTTGGCTTTGGTGGAAGTATCTTTGGCTTGGGTCCACTGGTAATCTAACAATAACATTTGCAGATGGCTTCAAGAGATTGCCAAAAGCTAGGACCTCGGTTGCTTTGATTAGATAGTTGTTCACCCTCCTTGCTGTCAACACAGTTGCTATCCTTCAGCAGTCAAAATGAACAGCAATTCTTTATGAAGGTGACGAAAGGATAGAGAATAAATTTCAGGCCTTGTTTTTTTGCTGCAGATATTGCTTATGCTTCCTGTTTAAATTTAAACCATATTAAATTAATTTACTACTGACAGTTAACCACAAAACTGTGGCTATATTGTCAAAATAATTTATTGCTTGTGAAACATTTTGCTGTTGATAAGGACATAAGATGAAGCTAGATCAATATAAATTTTCTTCAACAATTGTTCCTCATTGGCTGCAGAATTTTAAAATCCCATTAGGGTTTTGCTTTTATTCTGTGTGTAGTAAATTTTAATCTTTGTTCTTTTTGAAATGGAATCAAAGTCTATTAATGGAAAATACTGGGAAGCATTCTGTACCCAAAGCCTTAAAGATTTAAAATTTGCTACCTCCTTTGTAGATGTTGTTTCCACAATTTTTATTTTCTTCCCTTTACGCATCCGGGTGATCCCAATTCTCGTGTGAAAAAATTATGCTTTTAACAGGACAGCGGTTCTTACTCATTAGATTGTAGGTAGAAACGTGTTACTCAGCTCAAATCTGAAGAGTTATCTTATCACAAACTGAGCCACACTGACAGCCTTCTGCTGCCAAAGGCTTTAGCTGACAGCTGGCAGAAGATCCTGCTTGTGATCAGTGGAGGATGAATTTGTGATCAGCGAGGAATCGTTATGATTAAGCTATCCCTGCGGAAAGCCTGGCACAAGATGAAAGTATTTAACTTGGAAAAGTGCTTATTATTATTGCACTCCTACAGAGTGTCATTACTGGCCATCTGCATTGTGCGTTTAGATTATATTCCCGACATAAACGTGGTTGATATAAATTTCTTGTTTTTACTACGATATACTTTCATCATGTGATATACTTTCATCATCGTCAGTGCCATTCCCCTTAACAAAGACTGCCTGCTTTGCTAACTATGAAATAACTACTTCTGTGAGTGTATCCTACTGTCAAAAATTATCATAAATATCAAACGGTACAAAGGAAGGTTGTGTGTAGAACTGAAGCAACACAGCCCTGTTAACCGAGAGCACAGTAATGTATTGGCTTGGATTTTCTATCAACGAGTTTAGGAATATTGGGAGTACTGACCAGGTCACTTACCAGGTTGGCACAAATATAAATCGGTGTTGGGTAAATTAAGCAGGCTTCAAAAATATGTTCTGAGACCTATATGCCCTATAATTATTACTGCAAGGTACCATAGGCTCATTACAACAGTTCCCCTCACTGATTGGATGGTAAAGTAACATATCATGCTAGAAAGGAACTGGGTATGGTTCTTGCACAGTTTTCCACACGGATATTCTTTGCTTCAGTCAAATTAACAATGCAAAGGCTGAATGCAGGGGAGTGGGGATGGGAGACCATCAGACATAGGTGCAGAATCAGGCCATTCGGCCTGTCGTGTTTACTCTCCCATTCAATCATGGCTGATCTATGTTTCCCTCTCAACCCCAGTAGGCCTTCTCCCGGTAACCTTTGACACCCTTACTAATCAAAGAACATACCAATCTCTGTCTTAAAAATACCCAATGACTTTGCCTCCACCAAAGGTTCACCACCCTCTGGCTAAAGAAATTCACCTTGTCTTTATTTTGATGCTACATCTTTTTATTCGGAGGCTGTGCCCTGTGGCTCTAGACTCTCCCACTAATGGAAACACCCTTTCTATGTCCACTCTATCTAGGTCTCTAATTATCCAGTAGATTTCAATGAGGATCCCCCCTCGTCCTTCTAAACTCCAGCAGGTACAGGACCAGAGCCTTCAAATGGTCCTCATATGTTAACCCAATAATCCCTGGGGTCATTCTCGTAAACCTCCTCTGGACAGTTTCCAGAGCAAGCGCATCCTTCCTCAGATATGGGGCTCAAAACTGCTCACAATATTTCAAATGTGGCCTGACCAGTGCCTGATAAAGCCTCAGCATTACGTCCTTGGTTTTATATTCTACTCCCCTTGGAATGATCGTTAGCATTGCTCTTGCCTTCCTTACCACTGACTTATCCTGCAAATTAACCTTTTAATCGCAAAGCACATCATAGCAGTTTATGAATTAACTTAGTGTAAGTAGTATACGGAGTTGTTGTTCTGGACCCTCCAGTTTAGTTGACAGTTAATTGCACTGAGAAATGACCAAGAATGCATGAAGCTAAATAGCTGACACTTTTACATTGTGCTAATCTTGTCATCGTGTAAATGGATATGTTACTTGGAGATTAATCCTATTTCCCACAAAAATGGGACCAGCATACACAGTCCTCGATGCTTTTCGTGATACTTTATTTAGAAAATTCTCCATCAGACATGCTGGCTTTACAACTTAAAATAATTGTGTTTGGAATAATTCAAATCTAATGCAACCAGATGCATCATTTATACATCATGTCAATTTCATCTTACTATTTTTGTTTAAAGATTTGAACATGGATAGGAAAGGTTTAGTGGGATATGGGTCAAATGCAGGCAGGGGGGACTAGTGTAGATGGGGCATCTTAGTTGGCTTGATCCAAAGTGCCTCTTTCTGTGCTGTGTGAGTCTATGACTTGTTTAGCAGTCATATGATAAAATGCACATCAATGAACGGTGGCACAGCGGTAGAGTTGCTGCCTTACAATGCCAGGGTCCCGGGTTTGATCCTGACTACAGGTGCTGTCTGTACAGAGTTTGTACTTTTTCCCCTCGACTGCGTAGGTTTGCCCCGGATGCACCAGTTTCTTCCCACATTCCAAAAACGTTCGGGTTTGTAGGTTAATTGACTTCAGTAAAGATTGTAAATTGTCCCTTGTGTGTGGGATAGTGCTAGTGTACGGGAATCGCTGGCCAGCGCAGACTCGGTGTGCTGTATCACTAAACTAAACTAAAGGAATCCAATTTAAATGTTAACAATTAATTGCTAAATACCGACAGACTTGGATTGTCAGGAGTATAGAGCATGGCCTCGAAATTTTAAAGTGAATTTTAAGTAAGTAGAAATTTTCGAATTTCAGTTTTTGGATATAATTTTCAATTATTTGTAAAATACCAAGCATTTTTTGCCAGACGCAAACTAAAGAGTCAATGTTGCATTCTCCTGTGCAGGCACAGACCATGATTACAGAGGTTCATAATTATGCACCTTTCTTCACTTTTACGTTAGCTGGGCCCAATAGATTAAAAAAACCAGACTGGAGAGTGTATAAAATGATTACCTTCGTTAAAGATTAATCGGATGGAAATCATTAATTCTCAGGCTGAAGAGTTTGGCTGCAGATGTCTTGATATGGTTATTTATAATGGTTATGAGTAGAGCCAGGATGTTTAGGCACTTAAAAACTCTGAAATAGGCAGGCAAAAAGGCATAATAAAATTACAAAAAAAGGCACAAAAAAGGCATTTATTGACAAAAAAAGTCATAAAAAGGCATTTATTTCCACCACCAAAATATGGTTAAAAATGATAATATATAGGTAAACTACATTAAATGACCAAAGTTGCCTAGTTGCACATAATTACTAGCATTTTTTTCAAATTATTTGGTGTTAAACTATGCCGTCTGTCAGACAGAATATGCTTCAGTTGTGAAAAACTTCTTTCTACCTCAGCTGAGGTCACTGGTGCATATTCATGTCGATATCTTGTGCATTACAACTACCTTTGAGAACTTTAGCTACATTTTCTATTTCTTCAAGATCTTTGTTAGCTAAAAACACTCTCTCATATTATCCTTGTATGTCTTTACCTACATCGCCAGGAACTTTACAAATATCGTCAGCTACTTTGGTGAAAACCTGAAAGTTATTCACTAATGTTTCGCCATGTTTCTTAAGGGATGTGATAGCTTGTGGGAAGTTTGCCCAATTGGAAGCAATAAACACAAGATTGCGGTGGAGGGACTTTTTCTGCATAATTTCACTGACGATCCTAACTGCAGCAGATTCTTCTTCTTCAAAACAGTTGATAATTTCTTTTATCTTTTCAAAATTTGTAGCATAGTAGAGTACAGCAGAGAGCCATGTACCCCATCCAGTCAAAATGGGCTGACGAGGTAGCGGAATCTCAGGTGCCATTTCCTTGAACAACTGCACACGTGACGGTGCTTTGAGGAAGATTTTCTTGACATTGGAAACTAGGCGATCGACATTTGGAAACAAGCTACATATGTGCTTGGCAATTCTATGAAGTCCTTGAGCTAAGCATGTCAAATGCAACATTTTGGGGAATAAAACTTTTTAAGTCACAAACAGAAGAACATTCACGTGTTTTATAACTTCTGGCCAAAGTACAGCAAGTGAAAATGTAAACAACTGACCAATAGTTAAGCTGTTTGACTTCTACAATACTTCCGATGTCAACTTCTTTGATGGTTGACCTGCCTCCAGTGTACCGATGACCATAACATTGGCAACATAACTCCCCACAGCATCGGTTGTCTCGTCTATTGAGATCCATATTTTGTTGCATGCAACTTCATCTCTAATTTTCTGCACCACAATGTTGAAGTTGCTGTCAACATAATTTTTCCGTAATGATGACACACTTGGTCTATGTTCCTCTGTGTATTTCTCTAAAAAAAAACCTCTGAGAGGTTTGTTTTCCAATTTCCACAGTGGAATTCCAGCATCAATGGATGCCTTGCACAGATCATTTGAAAACTCAGATTTGCGACTGGAGCCAGCAGTAAAGGTAGTGAGGAGACAAGCTTGGGTATTTTGCTTGGGTAGTCTACACCCCAGCGGTATCAACATTGGCTTCTTTATTTTTAGATAGCCATTGTCTTCTCCCTCCTCCCCCTTTCCCTTCCCAGCTCTCCTTCTAGTCCTACTGTCTCCGCCTCTTCCTTTCTTTTTGCCCCCTCCCCCTCCCCCAACATCAGTCTGAAGAAGAAATCAAGAGGCGGTGGAATATGCTTCTATACCAACCAGGACTGGTGCAGCGACGTCACGGTACTGTCAAATTTCTGCTCTCCCAACCTAGAATCCCTCTTTATAAACTGCAAACCCTACTACTCTCCGAGGGAATTTAACTCCTTTATTCTCACTGGTGTTTACATTCACCCCCCCATTTGCGTACATGAGGCGCAAATGAAACTCACTGACCAAGTAATGAGGGTCAAGAGTGACTTCCCGGACTCCAAGGTCATTGTTTTGGGGGACGTTAACAAGCTAAAAGGTGGACGAGCGAGGGCATTGAGAACCTACAATCCTGCTTTGACTGCACAGATTAGAATGTGTTCAGGGAAGCAACCACAAGCCTCGAAGAGTATACGGACACTGTATCATCATTTGCCAGCTTTTGCGAAAACTGTTGCATTCCAACTAAGACAACAACAACAAGCCCTGGTTTACTGCAGAACTCAGACAGCTCCGACGGTCTAAAGAGGAGGCCTACAGGAGCGGGGATGTAGACCTCTACAGGCAGGCCAAGTACAAGCTGAGAAGAGGAATCAGAGCTGCCAAGGAAAGGTACTCTGAGAAGTTGAGGAGCAAGTTCTCAGCTAGTGATTCTTCTTCAGTTTGGAAGGGCTTGCAAGAAATTACCAGCTACAAGAGGAAAGCCCCCCGCTTTATGGACAATCGTCAGCTGACAAATGACCTGAATGAGTTTTACTGCAGGTTTGAAAATCAGAAACGTAATCCTGGTACCCCCTCCCCAACCAATACAGCCAGACCCCAGTCTACAAAGAATGGACCCTGCACCCTCTCCTTCCCATTCACCACTTCACACCTACTTAAGGCAAGACTCCAGTATGAAAAGACTGGACCATTTCCCACCCCAACCAACACTTCACACCCACTCACAGCCTGACCTCAGTCTGCAAAGACTGTGCCTTTCTACACCCACCCCCCCTCCAATCACCACTTCACACCCAATCATCCACACCCTCTGTGCTGCACAACATAACATCCAATATCAACAATAAAAATAGAGGAGGCTTTTCAGAAGACAAAAAAGCTGGAAATCTCCAGGACCTATAACCATATAACCATATAACAATTACAGCACGGAAACAGGCCATCTCGGCCCTACAAGTCCATGCCGAACAAATTTTTTTCCCCTTAGTCCCACCTGCCTGCACTCGTACCATAACCCTCCATTCCCTTCTCATCCATATGCCTATCCAATTTATTTTTAAATGATACCAATGAAGCTGCCTCCACCACTTCCACTGGGAGCTCATTCCACACCGCCACCACTCTCTGCGTAAAGAAGTTCCCCCTCATATTACCCCTAAACTTCTGTCCCTTAATTCTGAAGTCATGTCCTCTTGTTTGAATCTTCCCTATTCTCAAAGGGAAAAGCTTGTCCACATCAACCTGGCAATGTTTCCCCTTCTACTCTTAAGCTCTGTGCCAAACAGCTGGCACCGGACTATGCAGACATTTTTAACCAGTTCCTGCAAACATGTACTGTCCCTGCCTGCTTCAAAGTCTCCACTATTGTCCCTGTACCCAAAAAAGCAAGGATTACTTGTCTTAATGACTACAGGCCTGTCGCACTGACCACTGTAGTCATGAAGGCACTCGAAAAGCTTGTGCTGGCCAAGCTGAAAAATATCATTGCTGGACCCTCTGCAGTTTGCATATCGAGCCAATAGATCTGTGGATGATACAGTCAACCTGGGCCTGCATTTCATCCTACAGCATAGGTCGCCAGGGAACCTATGCGAGGATCCTGTTTGATGATTTTAGCTCTGCATTCAACATCATTGTGCCAGAGCTACTACACTCCAAACTTTCTGAGTTGACTGTGCCTGAACCCCTCTGTCAGTGGATCACCAGCTTCCTGACAGACAGGAAGCAGCATGTGAGGCTGGGAAAGCACATCTCGGACCCGCAAACACTCAGCATAGGAACACTGCGAGGCTGCGTACTCTCTCCTCTCCTCTCTCTACACCAACGACTGCACCTCCACAGACACCTCTGTCAAGCTTATCAAGTTTGCGGACAACACAACCCTGATTGGACTGATCCAGGATGGGGAGGAATCTGCCTACAGACAGGAAGTGTCACAGCTGGCGTCCTAGTGTCGTAGCAACAACCAAGAGCTCAATGCTCTTAAGACAGTGGAATTAATTGTAGACTTTAGGAGAGCTCCCCCTCCCCTCACCCCACTCACCATCAACAACACCACAGTCACATCTGTGGAGTCTTTTAAGTTCCTGGGAACCATCATCTCCAAGGACCTTAAGTGGGGGGCTACCATCGACTCCACAGTCAAAAAGGCACAACAGAGGATGTACTTCCTACGGCAGCTGAGGAAGCACAATCTGCCACAGGCAATGATGGTCCAATTCTACACGGCCATCATAGAGTCTGTTCTCACCTTCTCCATCATGGTCTGGCTTGGCTCAGCCACCAAGCACAACACCTGGAGGCTGCAGCGAATCGTCCGATCAGCAGAGAAGATTATTGGCTGCAACCTTCCCTCCATTGATGAACTGAACACTGCAAGGGCCAGGAAGCGAGCGGGCAAGATTATCACTGACCCCTCTCACCCTGGCCACAAACTCTTTAAATCACTTCCCTCTGGAAGGCGACTCCGGATTGTCAAAGCTGCCACAGCCAGACATCAAAACAGTTTTTTATCCACGAGTAGTTGCTCTACTCAATAGCCAAAAGTCTGTAGCCTCCCTTTGATCTGGTATTTTGTTGGGTCACATGCTTGATCGATGGTGTTTTATCATTAATGTTTTATTATTATTAATGTTTAGTGTTTTCTGAGTCATTTGTAACTGTCACTGTATGTCATGTTGTTACCTGTGGGCGGAGCACCAAGGCAAATTCCTTGTATGTGAATACTTGGCCAATAAACTTACTTACTTAAAAAAATGAAGAAGGGTCTCGACCCGAAACGTCGTCTATTCCTTCTCTCCATAGATGATGCCTCACCCGCTGAGTTTCTCCAGCATTTTTTGTCTACCTTTGATTTTTCCAGCATCTGCAGTTCTTTCTCAAATAGACCTTGGAAAAGACTGAACCAGCGGGCAACGGCACGAATGAATGAATGAATGAGCGATGGTGGCGCCCCCGGTTTCGCCCAGGTGGTGGAAGTTTTCTTGTAAATGATACTATGTTAACACGTTAATAATAACTTATTAATATTAACATGTTAACATAGAAAATGTAATTGTAATTACGGTACAACTAGAGAAAATAGCACGACCTTTTAGCAAAACTGCAAAAAAGGCAGATTGGGGCATTCGATCATGAAAAATACATTATCCTGGTGAAATCATCAAAAAAAGGCATGAAAAGGCACATGGCATTTATGGCGAAATCCTGACTCTAGTTATGAGTTACCATGATGCTGTCATGCCCTTCAGTCCTAATCGTGAAAGTGTGAATCAGTTCCCTATTACACCGCAATATAACACTCATTAGCCATCCAATATAATAATGTTGCGAGCTAATGACTTCATGTAATGTTGCAGCTTTGTTTTAATTCCGAGTATTTTTCTTTTTTTTATTTCTTTCACAGTGTTTTCCTCGGTGAGTCTGCTCCTACACCCTGAGCGGATAGCAACTCTGATGGTATATGATGATGTTGTTCAGATTGTCTCTGGATTCCAAGGTGTGTACCAGACTTCACAATTTGAAATGATCGTCTGTGAGATTTATTAGGTTTGTCCTGACTAAGTAGATAACTTGAAATTACTATTGTTGCAATTTGTAATGCTTGAACTTCTTTGGTGAAAGAAATATTACGTTATTTTCTCTAGCACAATTTAAAAATGAAGTGTATTGAACTCACGGTGTAAGTGTGTAAATATTTTCCTGTCATTTTAAAGCTAAATAAGAATGTTTCTGAAGTGTGATTTATTTTTTGTTTCTTTTAACCAAGCAATTGCTGTTGGCTAATAAATATTAGGCTGTTTACCACCAATGAATGGGACAGTCTAGAGGTGAATAGGACAAATGTCTTGTGTTTGCATGGTCTGCATGTAATTAAAGTAAATGCATAAAATCATAGGAATTGATTACTCATTTATGGGGGAAATGGAAAAGAGTAAATTTGACACCTTTTTTCCAAGAGGTTTTCTACAACTTCCTGTGTTTTGGATGAGTGAATTTGCAAAATTCCTGCTTTGGGTGAAATTGTGCTTTGCATCTCCACTTTACTGAAGGCTATGTTCAGACTAAATATACTTGATGCAGGACTTTTGTGGTTGACAGAGCCTATTGCCAATCGATCAGGATTAGACATGAAACCTTGATCTGAAAGGAAAGGGCATATGCTAACTGCCTCAGCTCATTATCAATGTAAAGAAAATGTGGAAACAAAATTACCTCTGATGAACACGTGCAGAAGTGCTGCAATTAGGTGGCAGATAGTCTTATTCATTTATTGATGGACGCTGCCATTGGGGTGAAGCCCATAGCACCATTCAAGACTCAGTTTTGGCTGGAAAATAATATCTAGTTTAGTTTAGAGAACAAAACCATGCTCTCAATATCAGTAAAACCAAGGAGCCGATTGTTGACTTTAGAAAAGGCAGGCAGTGGATCCACAAACCAGTTTCCATCGACGGGACGGTGGTGGAGAAAGTCAAAAACTTCAAATTCCTGGGCATGCATACATTATCTGGACCCAGCACATTGATGCAATCATCATGAAAGCCCATCAATGCCTCTGCTTCGTTAGAAGACTGAGGAGATTCGATATGAGAGATCCCGCATCACAGAAATTAACCTGGTGAACCTACGCTGCATTCCCTCAATAGCAATAATGTCCTTCCTCAAATTAGGAGACCAAAATTGCACACAATACCCCAGGTGTGGTCTCACCAGGGCCCTGTACAACTGCAGTAGCACCTCCATGTTCCTAAACTCAAATCCTTTTGCAATGATGGCCAACATGCCATTAGCTTTCTTCATTGCCTGCTATACATGCATGCTTACTTTAATTGGCTTCTGTAAATTGTTCCTGGTGTATAGGATGCGAAACTGGGATGTGTAGTAAACAGGTGATCATTGTTCAGCGAGAATGCAATGGGCAAAAAGGCCTGTTTCCACGCTATACCTTTAGCTAAACTAAACTACAGTAGAGAGCATATTGACTGGTTGCATCATGGCCAGGTTTGGCAACTCAAACGCCCAGAAACTAAGATTGCAAAAGGTGGTGAACTTTACGGGTATGGACCTTCCCACCATTGAAGGGATCGGCTAGAGTTGCTGCCTCAAAAAGGCAGCCTGCATCAACAGAGACTTGCACCACTGGCCACACCCTCATTGCACTCCTGCCATCAGGAGGAAGGTATAGGAGGCTGAAAACTGTAACATCCAGGTTCAGGAGCTGCTTCTTCCCAACAACCATCAGGTTATTAAACACTACAGCTCCGAACTACATAAACAGGGAGACATGGGTTTTTTGTTTGCACTATTATTATTTGTTTTTGCAATCTACTGTAAATACTGAACATTTTCGTTGTTTATTGTGTTGTTTACAGTGTACTATGTTTACATGTTTGTTGTGCTACTGCAAATAGGAATTTCTTTGTTCCATTTCCATTTACAATACAACAATCTTGACGTAACTCGTGTATGTATTTTCGGCCCACCAAGGACATGCCAACCATCAATCACCCATACACACTAGTCCTATGTCATGTCACTTTCTCAACCACTCCCAACATGCTAGGGGCAATTTTACACAGGCCAAGTAACCTACACATCTGCACGTCTCTGGGATGTGAAAGCCAGTGCACCCGGAGGAAACCCACGCGGTCACAGTGAGAATGTGCCAACTCCACATAGACGACACCTGATCAAGATCAAACCCTGCACTCTGGTGCTGTGAGACAGCCGCTGTAGCAGCTGCACCATTATACCGCCCATCTGTTTCTCCACTTAAAAATCTTAAACTAATGGTGCTCTCTACATTTCAGGTGATTTTGTAGAAATATAGCCATTATGCCAAAATGTAAAGCTGTAGAGAATCAAATTTGTCTGTACATTATAGTTACATTTGCCTTGCTTTCAGAAATAGCCAAAGAGGCAGGGAATTTTGCTTCAGCTTCCGCTGAGGAATATTAACGCTAAAAAACATGGTAACCTAATCTGCAGTCAGAAAAGTCAGTACCAGTTTGTTTAAAGATTATTTATTTATGAAATGTGTTTAACTGTTAAAAAGGAATAGAAGAACAAATGATTTTGATTTTGAATGGTGATGAGCAATAAATAAAATTTGCTTAGAAAATAGTTGGTGCATTTGATATAAAATATCCCGTTTTCAGTTCTAGACACGGGTGGGGTGCCGGAAGACTTGAGGGTGGCTAACGTGCCTCTATTTAAGAAGGGCTGTTCATCTCTTAATTGAAGGAATATACCATTGGATCCTTCACTAGGGTGGTCTGCGAAACATTGCAGCCAAAAGATGTGACTCAAGATTGCTAGTTAATTAAGTGGCAGCAGTTGTGGTGGAGGTTGTGGGTTGTGGGATGTTGTGGTGGGGGGGGGGGGGGGGCAGTTTTCAGAAGATCAGAGGAAATGCAAATCCTGTGACATACGCTTCCTGTTACATGAAACAACAAATATATGGGCAGGCCAATTGAGAAATTTGAGCCAAATTTGAAAGGAAACACTGGGTACAAGTGCAAAACTCAACTGCAGATTTAAACGTAGGCAGAACATCTACACAAATCAATCTGTTGTTTTTATTCCAGTAGATTGTTCCTACTTTTTTATAGCTAACTGCTATGGCGTGCCACTATTAATTTTAATTCCAAAGCAAACCTGGCCATCAAACTATATAAGGTAGACAAAAATGCTGGAGAAACTCAGCGGGTGAGGCAGCATCTATGGAGCGAAGGAAATAGGCAACGTTTGCCTATTTCCTTCGCTCCATAGATGCTGCCTCACCCGCTGAGTTTCTCCAGTATTTTTGTCTACCTTCGATTTTCCAGCATCTGCAGTTCCTTCCTAAATATCAAACTATATAAATTGTTCTCGCATTTTATGCCATAATTCTGTCATAAGGATTATGTATGGTGGATGCTTGAAAAATAAGTTTTTCTCATTCCATAGGCACCCTAATTCAGCCCAGGATCCAGTTCCAGAGAAGATCTCTCAATTTGCCAAAGAACTTATCCTATCGGAGCCTGATTGCTTTTCTTACAGTAGCTGTCACTCCATGGGAAGTGGGTGGTTTCCCATATTTACAAGGAATTGATGTCAATCGAACAGGTAAGATGTGAGCATATTATCTTTTAACACACCCATAGTTTAAACAGAGTCCTTTTTTAAAAATTAATTTACAAGATGAAGGAAACACTGAAGAAGCCAGCACGTTTTGACCTTCCCCATCCTTGTATTATATGTATGACTGCTGCAATTTTGTTCAGACTTCGGTCTGAATGACAATAAAAGGCTATCTATCTATCTATCTAATCTTGGTGGTGAATTGCCACCTTGAATAGCTGCTGCACTTCTGATGAAGATACTCTCACATCCTGTCGGGTAGGTAATTCAAAGATTTATGGGCCTGTCCAACTTTGCAGTCACCACATGTTCGCGGGTGGTTGCCGGGGAGTCGCCTTCCTGATCGCGATGAGTTCCTGCATTCTGGGAACTAGTCGCGGCCTCATTAAGGTCGCTGCAAATTTTTCAACAATTAGCGGTGGCCAGAATGAAGCCGCCATGGAGAGTAGTGAGAGTTCTCGTGCTGTCGGTGGGTTGCCAGGAGATCCTAATGGGTTGCCAGGAGGTCGGAGGTTCTTGTAGCATGTAGCCGGTGCTGACCAGTGAATTTCATTGGCTCATTGGGGAAAAAAAGGTGAGCAGTAGTTTTCAGAACCAAGGATAGCCGACCGGTAACGTTAAATCTCTGGCTTCTTATACCCCCCCTCCTCTTTAAAAGGACTTACCGTACACTGTGCTTTAGCATCTTAATTACAGCACCAACCTTCCTGTTCATCGTGGTGTGTGTCTGTATCACCTTGGCTTTGCACCGTGTGTATTTTTTTGACAGATCAAGCGGGGGTGAGCGCTGTGCAAAAAATTCACACGGGCTGTTGAAAGAAGCGATGTGTTTGTGTGTGTGTTCCACTCTGACATTCGCCGTTCTAGTTGCCGTTTTTTCAGGCGACTGCCAGCAGACTGTGCATTTACCTCTTTATTCCTCTCATGATTTTGTACACTTCTATAAGACCACCCCTCAACCTCCTGAGCTCCATGGAATAGCGACCCAGCCTACTCAACCTCTCCCTATAGCTTACACCCTCTTGTCCTGGCAATATCCTTGTAAATCTTTTCTGAACCATTTCAATATCTTTCCTATAAGATGGTGCTCAGAACTGAACACAATATTCTAAATGCAATTTCACCAGCATCTTATACAACTGCAACATGACCTCCCAACTTCTAAACACAACACTCTGACTGATGAAGGCCAAAGTGCCAAAAGCCTTTTTGACCACCTTATCTACCCGCTACTCAACCTTCAAGGAACCATGCACCTGCACTCCTTGATCCCTCTGCTCTACAACACTACCCAGAGGCCTACCATTTACTGTGGAGGTCCTGCCCTTGTTCGACGTCCCAAAATGTCACACTCGATTCCAGAAATGCTAATTTATGTAACCACCATAATAGATATCACTGGATAAATTTATAAATATTGCCCAACTCATTTCTTGTGTCTCTGTTGATATGGTCTGAATGCCAAAAAAAATGGCAACAACTTTGTGCCTGTATCTTAACGTAGTCAAATCTGGTTTGCTGTAAAGCTAAGTTTTGTTCTTGGTTGATATATTTTATGTTGTCTTGTAACTATTTTATAATGTTGTAATAGTGTGGAATGTTAAATGTTCCAGTAAGATGTTATTGACTTGAGTAATAGGTCCCACTTGAGAACGATGTGATTATCAGTAGTGCAATAGCAGGCATGCCATGAAAGTGTCATTCCCTGCCAATAATGACTGAATTTCTAGCTTGTCGAAGAGCATTTCTCAAAACACAGGCATATTCTGAAAATGAATACTATTGTAGAGATTTGGTCTCGGCAGCAGTTACAAGAAATCCAATCCTATTGAAAGTTTGACATCCTTGAATGTTATCTGACTTCTCTCTCTCTCGCTCGCTCTCACACTCTCTCTCGCGCTCTCTCGCTCTCTCATGTTCCCTGACCTACTGAGTTATTCCAGCATTTTGTGCTTTGATATTTCCAGAATTTGAAGCCATATTTGGCGGCGTCGAAGATGATATTTTTTACCCTAAAATAAGGCCCGAAAATTTACCTGCCTCTTGGAGACCGAAGGCTAGATTGTTAGCCAAGAAAGATACACTTGGCTATCCTTTCAGTGCAGCAACATCAAGAACAATGTTGCCGTACTGAAGGATAGCCAAGTCTATCCCTCATTGCTGGCAGCTGATTTACATTCTCTGGCTGGGTGGCTAGGTCCAGTGTCACCCTTGCAAACACTTTGCTGATGGCGACATTCTACCAGGACCTAGGTCTGGTCCCTAGGGCGGGATGACGGAGCAGCTTTCCTGCCGGGGCAGCAGGGACAGTGGCCGTCCGCTGGAGTGGAGTTGGCCGAGCAATGCCAATCTTGTAACGACTGCTCCGCGGAACCTGCCATGCCTTCGACCCTGGAACTGTGTGAAATGGGAAGCGGCTATAAAAGGACAGCGCCGCTGTGGGGGAAAAGTTCATGGCCTGGGCTGCACAAAGTAGCAAACTTGGCTGGGCCACCAGGGGTAAAGTTGCGGGGAGGGCAGGAGCGTTGAGAAGGAGGAGGTCAAGTATTATGCCAGCAACTCACTCAGTAGCTCAGATGGCTGCGAGTGGCCGCCGGGACCGGACAGCGGACCGGCTGCCACCTCAGCGCCTTCTGCCATCCCGCCCGCCAGCCAACCATGGTGTCCTTCAGCACAGGCGTAACCAATGGAGGTGGTGGTTGGAGGGTAGCTACTGGGCGGAAGGCTGGCTGCCCTGTCCCGGGCTCTCTCTCTCTCTCCCCGTTATGTGATCTCCATTGTGGGAAAGGGAAAGATGGAGGCTCCCCGGTCCTCATTGCCTCCTTGAAGGAGTTTCACATCTTCCTTTCTACTGACTAAACCAAACCTTTGATCCTGTCCCGCCAGCCTTTTTTCAAAATTTAGCAACTCAAAATGGGGCTGCATCTTTGACACAGGTGTGTCTTCGTTGCCGGGAAATACGGTATTTAGCATTAATATTTATTCTATGATTAGATGGTCTCACCGACAATCCCTGGTATTCCATTTTTTTACATTTAAACATGTAAAACGTGTTTAACACTTCAGGTTCAACTGCTAAGGGCACAAAAATTTGCTGTGGATTATTTCAGAACTTGTTTTCCTGAAGACATACACGGTAATGTGTGTATTTAGATTGCATTATAATGTGGCATTTGTTCATGTAATCATTAAAGATGCACTGAAGAAGAAAGAGCTTCCATTTCTTGCATTGCTTTTTACACCCACAATATATCCTTAAGTACCTTAAGGCCTGTACTTTTGTAATGCAGCTTCTGCTGTGTAAGTAAAATCAGAACAAATAATTGAAACACAGCAACGTCCACCAAATTAGAAAAAATGATCGCATTATCTTTGCTAAAGATCCTGGCTGCAGTGTAAGTATCGGCCAGGAACTGTATTTTATTCAGTTGTTTATTATAACTACATATCTGATATTTCAGACTATCTGATCTGTAATAAAAAAGGTCTACTAGTTGCTATTAGAACTGGAACGTGATCTCAGCTATTCAGGCTTGAATGACTATCAGTTGATATTACTTGGATTATTACAACAGCGCCCTCCATAATGTTTGGGACAAGGACCCATCATTTATTTACTGTATTTCCTTAAGTATGTAGAAATGAAGGCTAATCTAGTTTACTTTTTTGAAAATAAGTTGCTTTTAAAACCACTGATTTTCTGGCATCCTTGGCTCCACTGCCTTACGTATAATCTGTTTGCCAGACCAAAAGAGGTCCTGTAATAATGATACAATACACCTCTGGCCCACTAATTATACCCCTATAGAATTCAACTATGGGAACCGATCCGCTGGCTCCGGCCAGGCTGCAGTTCCAGAGCCCCAGTCACAGGGGGCAAATTTGACCTGCTGATCAGAAGTCCGCTTATGGTGGTCGGCTGTGGGAATGGATCTGCTGGCTCCGGCCAGGCTGGAGTTCCAGAGCCCCAGCTGCAGTGGGCAAATCCGACCCACCGGTCGGCTGCAAGAGTCTCGATGAAGCCGAGAGATCGGCCTCTTCACCAAGCCACGTTTTGGTGGGGGACTTCTGGGAGAGAGGGAGGGATATCATGTGCGCTGTCATGATTTTGTCTGGATTAAAGGAACATCAGTTTCTGGAAAATCAGTGGTGGATCTGTGTAAAATCAAACCGTTGATCTTGCATCATTTTTAACTTTAGACAATGATATTCTGAATAACATAGTTGCACATTTGTAATATTGAATTAATGGATGATATTGAATTCTCCTCAGATTTTACCTATTATCTTTTGGTTGTGCGGTACAATTTTCAAGAATTTATGTTGCAGAAAGAAAGATCTGTCGGTTGCATTTAGCTGTTCATTTCATCATCTGTACTAATTACTGTTCATCGTTAACAGGGAGTGTGCTGTGATATGGATCTAGTTTGTGTAGAAATATGTCATTTATTTTAATATAGATTTTGTTGCATGAATTGGCAAATTTGATTTTGACTCTTTTTGGGTGGGGAGGAGCTCCACAACTGCAGAGATACACAGATATTTTTTTAACTTTTTGAGAGTTAGTCACAAATCAGTGGAGAATGCAAACTGAATCAATTATTACAAATGAGTCTGCCTGCAGGGATCTACTTGCGAAATTGAACAGTCTTTGTGCTGTGAAATCTGTGAACTGGATCTTTACCTGGCAGTATCCATATTAGGAATAAAGAAAAGGAGATGTGTTACTGTCTGGATCAGCGGGTTCCTGCTACAAGGAGAGGTTGGATAGACATTAGACAATAGGTGCAGGAGTAGGCCATTCGGCCCTTCGAGCCAGTACCGCCATTCAATATGATCATGGCTGATCATCCGCAATCAGTACCCCATTCCGGCCTTCTCGCCATATCCCCCGACTTCACTTTCCTTACGAGGTCTATCTAACTCTCTCCTGAAAGCATCCAGAGAATTGGCCTCCACTGCCTTCTGAGGTAGAGAATTCCACAGATTCACAACTCTCTGGGCAAAAAAGTATTCCCTTATCTCCGTTCTAAATGGCAATAGACAATAGACAATAGGTGCAGGAGTAGGCCATTCGGCCATTCCACCCTTCGAGCCAGCACCGCCATTCAATGTGAACATGGCTGATCATCCGCAATCAGTACCCCGTTCCTCCCTTCTCCCCATATCCACAGACTCCGCTATCTTTAAGGCCCCTATCTAGCTCTCTTGAAAGTATCCAGGGAACCAGCCTCCACCGCCCTCTGAGGCAGAGAATTCCACAGACTCGCTACTCTCTGTTTGAAATAGAGAGTTGTGAATAAGGGCCTACCCCTTATTCTTAAACTGTGGCCCCTGGTTCTGGATTGTTTTCTCTGGAACATCGGATGTTGAGGGGAGACTTGATAGAAGTAAATAAAATTATTAGAGGCATAAATAGGGTAGACGGTAGGGTATTCAACACTAGAGGGCACGGCTATAGGGTGAGAGGGGGAACATTTCATGGAAATGTGCAGGGAAATTGCCAGCAGTGTGGTGGAGGCAGATGTGACAGTGGTGTTTAGGAGGCTTTTAGATAGGTACATGGATGTGCAAAGAATAGAGGGATATGGATCATGTGCAGGCAGATGAGACCAGTTTAACTTGACACAAACGTTGTGGCCTAAGGCCCCATATCTGTGCTGTGCTGTTCTATGTTCTAGCTGCCGGTTTGTATTGTTTTCAGTGCTCAAATTATGAACATCTTATTTTCCTAATCCAACAAGTAGTTTCCTTTGCCTATGCAAAAGCATCAAATGTCTGGTAGCCTTACTGATTTATTTCTTCCCAAATGATAATGACTCACTCAATCTGTCCATTACTACAAAATGATTTTTGCTTTAACAGGAAACAGCAGCAGGTTTGAGCTGACCCCTGTCACAGCCGTGAGTGTTCATCTGTTGAATAGTGATGGGACTGAAATCCAAGTGAACGGGCCTATTTGTGTGACTATTCCTCTGCCAGCCAATAGCCGTTTGAAGCATGACGATGCTCTTCCAGCATGGAAGTTTGATAAGAAAATTGGTAAGCAATCCAAAAAATTCCTATCAAAATTTTGGACACTGAAGAAAAGTACTACTTCACTTTTTCAGCACGTGCATTGCCGAGATGATTTAGGAGATAAATAATGTTTTTCATATTAAATTCGTACTGGTAAGTAAAAAAATCAAACCATTTTATTTTTCTGTTGCCTTTCAAACTTTCATGCCCCTCTTTGGGAAGACAAGGTCTATTTTTATCTTGTCTCCAAAGGCTTTAAATTATTACTTTTGCACTATTGGTATACTTGTACCCTTGCATGCTTAGGCCATTGTAATCAAGGGAATTTTATGGTAATTGTGAATGCTTGCCTCCTACTTAAGACAACTCAAGATACATGGTTAGATGAACAAGAGACTGGAGATGTTGGAATCTAGAATAAAAGTGGCCCAGTCCTGATGCAGGGTCTCCACCCGAAAAGTCCCTTTGCTTCCACAGATAGTACTTGACCAGATGCATTATTCCAGCAGTTTATTGTTCGCTGTACATAGTCAGGCTTTGTCAGTGGCTAATAATAAAAATGAACTGAAGATGTTGGTTTATACCAAAGATAGATGCAAAATGCTGGAGTAACTCAGCAGGTCAGGCAACATCTGTGCAGGACATTGATAGGTGACTTTCTGGGTTGAGACTCTTTTTCAGTCGGTGGCTAATTGACGATCAAATACAATTTGTAGCAAAGCATCCCATTCATCAAATTTCAATCACTTTCAATCAGCCCTAACGGCATATTTCTATGAAAATGGTGATAGTTACAAAGAGATAAGCAATGTCTGAGTCAATCTAACTTCCGAGAAAGTTATTAGTGCGCATCATAATGAAAGGAAGGGCCCATATGAAAATTAACAAATAAATTTAGTAAATGTACTTGGTAAGTATACTGCACAATGGCCCTGGTAGTAGATCCACAGGCTCACAGCGCTGGAGATACAGCTTCAATATTGATCTCTGGTGCAGTAGGTGTGGAGTTTGCAAGTTCTCTTGTACTGGTTTCCACCTACATCCAAAAAACAGGCAAGCTTGAGTCTGAAAGGAGTTGTTGACAATAAGGGGAGATTAAAAAATGGGATTAATGTAGGATTAATATAAATGGGTGGTTGTTGGTCAGTGTGGACTTGATGGGCTGAAGGGCCTGTTTCCCTGTTCAACAGTATCGTTTTGACTGTGCTGGTGCTACATGGTATTTCCAGAAATTAGTTTTGTTTTGAAAATCTGAGGACCAAACAAGTCAAAATCTAGTCTAATTTTGGCCTGCGGATTTCCTTTTCATAATCCCTGTGTCCAATTTTCTGGTAAATTCTACTTCTCTTTCTAGAACACCAGGTTTCATGTTTCAAGAATAAAAGGGTGCCAGACCCAGTTAAGCTGCCAGTGATTTTATAAAACAGTTTGTGTGTTTATATGTGTGGACATAAACCAAAATGTGCAAAGTATGTTGTTGACCTAAAAGTAATCCAATGCCCACTGGCAAAACTCTGCATGCTTCCTACGGTTAGTTCCGAATTTTCTTTGACACCCTGATGAAATGGTTAAATATGCTTTTCTCTTGTTCCTCTGAATGTTTTTTTCAATCATACATTTGCTCTGCTAAATACTTGTGCTTCTGTTTTACAGTGGCATTCCCTGTCAACTCTGCCATTTCTTTTCACCACCCTAACCCAACAGCCTGTCACTTTCTCTTTAAGTAGATTTCTTTCTCCTTTGTCTTTCTCTCTTCCTGCCTGTTTTGTAACTGACTCCTGTAGTTGTAAACTGGGTCAGTAAACCTTTGATATGTATGGCTGATTAGACAAACTTATTGCAGCACCATGCAGAATGGTGGCTACATGCATTATTGCCATCTCCAAGACTGAAAGAGGAAATACACGCAAGAGAGGGAAAAAGAAATGTGCTAACATAGCATAACAATGACAGCACCACAGTGGACTTGAGTTCCTAACCGTCCTTTTAAAAATTGTCAAACAGAATGAGATTAAGTAGGTGATCTTCCATTGCCATTGCAGTACACGGTGAAGGACAGGAGACATAAAGTGAAAGGTCATTTTCAGGGACAATATGTTCAATGTCATCTCAAGCTGAAAGTTGAAAAGATAAAGAATGAAGGCTAAAATCTGCACTTTTGGTTTTCACGTTAAGTCGAGTTTACTATTGAGATAGGGGTACGATGAAAATTTCCTTGTGCTCAGACAAATGCACTAGAACAAATTAATTATACCTAAATTACACAACATTTCTAAAAGAACGAAGGCTGTGCCAAAAAAAACAAGACATCAGTGCCAAATGCCATCAGAGATTTAAAAAAATGTCCGTGGAAATACAACGGATGGGCTGTAGTGTTCAGTTGTCAAGGTGGGATTAAGGATGTACGGGTCGGTTCAGGAACCTGCCTTCCTGCAGCCGGTTCGTGTTTTGACTTTTTTGGGTTTTTTTAGTTTGTCCAAAAGTATGTTTTAATGTTTCTCTGTATGTCTTGTGTGGGGGATGGTGGGGGGGAATCGGTGGAAACCGTATTCAGGCACATACCTCGACGGATAGGCGAATTTCTTCCTTCTCGCTTCTTCGCCCACCTCCTCGCGGCCTCACGGCTAGTTCTGTGCAGCCTTTCCCGGAGTCTGGCCCAGAGCTTCAGCTGCGGCATAGCAGGGACTTTAACATCTCGGGCCCAGAGCTTCAGCGGCAGTGCAGCGGGGACTGTAAGCGCTCCGACATCTGGAAGCCGTGGCCTGTGGAGCTTCTGGCGGCAGGCGTGGAGCGGACTTTACTTACCATTGTGGAGCAGGCGATCCCTCGCCGGGGGTTGCCGGAGAAGAGCTCCAACCGCCAGCCTGCGGCCTACAACATCTGGAAGCCGCCGTCTCCGGTAAGGAGGTGGCCAATTTGGGCGCTCCGGGTGTGCTCGACCTGTCAGGACATCGGCGTTCTGACCATCCCGACCAGAAGGCTTTGACATCGGGCCGTCCGTAGCAGCGACTACGGAGGGTCCGGGCCTTGTTCACGGGTGAACAAGGGAGGAGGAGGTGGACTGTCTGAACTTTGTTGCCTTCCACCACAGTGAAGAATGCTGTGGTGGACGTCTGTGTTGAATTACGTTATATTGTGTCCTTTTTTAATTGTAACGCTGCATGGTAAATTACATTTCACTGCACCTTATGGTGCATGTGACAAATACATTTGAACTTTGAACCTTGATTGCTGCAGGAAAGTAGTTATTTCTGAACCTGGTGGTGTGTTACTTCAGGTTTCTGTAGCTCCTGCCCGATTGTAGGTGAGATAAGACAACATGTCTCTGATGGTGGGGATCCTTAATGATACCCAGATAAAATGGTTAAATATGATTTGTTTTTTTAAACAGCTAATTAAAAAGAAGGGTACCGACCCTCAGCGTCACCTAGCCATGTTCTCCAGACCTGCTGAGTTACTCCAGCACTTTGCGTGTGCCTTTCTTTCCTTGATGATCATGGCACCTTCTTGAGGAAGTGCTTCATGTAGATGCTTTCAATGGTGGGGCGGGCTGTGCCCAAGATTGTCCGAGCTGAGTCCATCACTGTCTGTAGTCTTTTGGGTTCCTATGTGTTAGAATTGTCATCCCAGGCAATGAGCAATTACTCAGGATACTTTCAATAGCATACATATTTTTCTTACGTTTAATTCACAGTAACTCAGAATTTTATTAAAAGCCATGATTGCACTGAGCTTTTGTAACTGCTGTTAAGAAAAGTAAGTAAGTAATTTTATTGGCCAAGTATTCACATACAAGGAATTTGCCTTGGTGCTCCGCCACAAGTAACAACATGACATACACTAAACATTAATAATAATAAAACATTAATGATAAAACACCATTGCTTTGTAGGGTTTTCACACAAACGAACAAACACATACAAAACAGTAAGGAGCAGTACAATGTGGCCGCCATCGTCTGCGCCAGCAGCAGCAGCAGCAGCAACACTGCAAGCAGCTACACAGGATTGAATTATTAGTAATGGAACATGGAATTAATGTAAAAATTATTTATATGGTTCAGTTTATTCGTGCCCCTCGTAATGAGGTACTACATTGCATTCAAAATCGCAGAATATTTTGGCTGTAAAGGAGTCAAAATATCTCAATCTTGTTCATAGAAACATAGAAATTAGGTGCAGGAGTAGGCCATTCTGCCCTTCGAGCCTGCACCGCCATTCAATATGATCATGGCTGATCATCCAACTCAGTATCCCGTACCTACCTTCTCTCCATACCCCCTGATCCCCTTAGCCACAAGGGCCACATCTAACTCCCTCTTAAATATAGCCAATGAACTGGCCTCAACTACCCTCTGTGGCAGAGAGTTCCAGAGATTCACCACTCTCTGCGTGAAAAAAAGTTCTTCTCATCTCGGTTTTTAAAGGATTTCCCCCTTATCCTTAAGCTGTGACCCCTTGTCCTGGACTTCCCTAACATCGGGAACAATCTTCCTGCATCTAGCCTGTAAAACCCCTTAAGAATTTTGTACGTTTCTATAAGATCCCCTCTCAATCTCCTAAATTCTAGAGAGTATAAACCAAGTCTATCCAGTCTTTCTTCATAAGACAGTCCTGACATCCCAGGAATCAGTCTGGTGAACCTTCTCTGCACTCCCTCTATGGCAATAATGTCCTTCCTCAGATTTGGAGACCAAAACTGTACGCAATACTCCAGGTGTGGTCTCACCAAGACCCTGTACAACTGCAGTAGAACCTCCCTGCTCCTATACTCAAATCCTTTTGCAATGAAAGCTAACATACCATTCGCTTTCTTCACTGCCTGCTGCACCTGCATGCCTACCTTCAATGACTGGTGTACCATGACACCCAGGTCTCGCTGCATCTCCCCCTTTCCCAATCGGCCACCATTTAGATAATAGTTTGCTTTCCCGTTTTTGCCACCAAAATGGATAACCTCACATTTATCCACATTATACTGCATCTGCCAAACATTTGCCCGCTCACCCAGCCTATCCAAGTCACCTTGCAGTCTCCTAGCATCCTCCTCACAGCTAACACTGCCCCCCAGCTTAGTGTCATCCGCAAACTTGAGATATTGCCTTCAATTCCCTCATCCAGATCATTAATATATATTGTAAATAGCTGGGGCCCCAGCACTGAGCCTTGCGGTACCCCACTAGTCACTGCCTGCCATTGTGAAAATGACCCGTTTACTCCTATTCTTTGCTTCCTGTTTGCCAGCCAGTTCTCTATCCACATCAATACTGAACCCCCAATGCCGTGTGCTTTAAGTTTGTATACTAATCTCTTATGTGGGACCTTGTCGAAAGCCTTCTGGAAGTCCAGATACACCACATCCACTGGTTCTCCCCTATCCACGCTACTAGTTACATCCTCGAAAAATTCTATAAGATTCGTCAGACATGATTTACCTTTCGTAAATCCATGCTGACTTTGTCCAATGATTTCACCACTTTCCAAATGTGCTGCTATCCCATCTTTAATAACTGACTAGCAGTTTCCCCACTACCGATGTTAGAGTAACTGGTCTGTAATTCCCCATTTTCTCTCTCCCTCCCTTCTTAAAAAGTGGGGTTATGTTTGCTACCCGCCAATCTTCAGGAACTACTCCAGAATCTAAAGAGTTTTGAAAGATTATTACTAATGCATCCACTATTTCTGGAGCTACTTCCTTAAGTACTCTGGGATGCAGCCTATCTGGCCCTGGGGATTTATCGGCCTTTAATCCATTCAATTTACCCAACACCACTTCCCGGCTAACCTGGATTTCACTCAATTCCTCCAACTCCTTTGACCCGCGGTCCCCTGCTATTTCCGGCAAATTATTTATGTCTTCCTTAGTGAAGACGGAACCAAAGTAGTTATTCAATTGGTCCGCCATATCTTTGTTCCCTATGATCAACTCACCTGTTTCTGACTGCAAGGGACCTACATTTGTTTTAACTAATCTTTCTTTTCACATATCATGACGTTGTAGAAGAAATTGGAAGTATAATTTTTACCATCATTCTTAAGCTGTGCCTTTCAAACTGGATTTTAACCTCATTTAAAGTTGCAATAATCTCTAATTCATGTTAGTCCACCTATTTAGTTGTTTATTGGCTTAAGGTTTAAAACTCCAGGGACTATCAATGGAGGTTTTAGGTTGTCCATGTCAACTAAAGGAATGGTGTCAATATTAATTCCAGAGAAAAGCTGTCCGGGATATGCCATAAAAGTATGAAGCCAAGTTATTTTTTTTGAACTAATTTCCTTCTAACACCAAACACAAAAGCACAAAAGCACAAAAGAAATCAAACATACTGTAACTGGAGTGGATGGTTGTATGAGGCAGCTTATAATGTGTATTGTCCTGCAAGGATGCCAGAGATTTTAAAAGGTAAGTAGTTTTACTTTATGACATGCTGCATCCTTCGCACATCTTGGGAGCCTTGCCAGAGTAATAATATTTCAGATGAGGGAGGCCAAAAGAGGGATGTTCATATCTCTGCCAAAACACATATGTTGAAAACGTTGTCCTGGACCTTGGCCAGATTTAAACAATAATCTTTGCTAAACATGCAAGGATTATTCCAAGTAGCTGTGCAACGGATACTGTTAATGAAAATGCAACAAGGAAAATGAATAATTAGTCACACATTTTGTATAATGGTTCTTAATTATAATATTGAAATATTCCTGATGGAATAGAGAATGCATTTCACCAGATCTGCTTCAGACTGAACCAGTTAAGCTCACATCATAAATGAGACCACTAATCATGGCCTAAATTCACAAGTCAGTGGGTGTATAAACGATGCAGTAGCATCTGCACAGAGGAATTGATCTGATCAAAATTATATTGATGGACAGTGCTCTCGTGTACTGAACCACTTGAAGGCAAAAGGCAGCCCAAAGGGAAAATCTTCAGAGTTTGAAATCCATTCTGTCCTTTTACCAAGTGAGAGGAAGGATGTTGTTAAGCTGGAAAGAATGCAGAGATTTATGAAGATGTTGCCAGGATTTGAGCTGAGCAATAGGGAACGTTTGACTCTATTAATAAGACTTTATTTCTTGGAGCGTAGGAGGCAGAGGGGTGATCTTATAATGATGTATAAGATTATGAAGGGAATAGATAGATAGATGCACTGTCTTTTGCACAGAGTAGGGTAATCAAGGACCAGAAGACATAGGTTAAAGGTGAGAGGGAAAAGATTTTATAGGAACCTAAGAAGCATCTTTATCACACAGAGGGTGGTGGATATGTGGAATGAGTTGCAAGAGGAGGTAGTTGAGGCAAGTACTATAACACCATGTAAAGGACATTCTGACTGGTACATAAATAATGTAGGCAGGCAGGTGGGACTAATGTAGATGGAGCATCTTGATCGGAATGAAGATGTTGGGCCAAAGGGCCTGTTTCCTTGCTGTATGACTCTATATCTACAAACACTTTGTATAAGGTAGGAGAATGCGGTGAGAGGGAACGATGATCAGCCATGATTGAATGGCAGAGTAGACTTGATGGCTCAAATGGTTTAATTCTGCTCCTATGACATGCTCTTTCAAATAGACAATATGGCTGATCATTTGAATCTTTTTCCAGTAGCATTCTCTGCCATCTCAAACTTTAAGAAAGTTTTCCTTGAATTACATAATCTGATTTTTAATAGGAATCAAACCCATAATTTTATTTACAGGTGAAGTAGAGTCCATAGGCATAGTTAATTAAGGAAATTAGACTGCGTGAAGGCAGATATGCAAATTAAATGGCATAATGGTTACCTTGGGTTGCAGCGCCTGTTCCTGTTCTGTACTATTCGATGTGTTCATGGGATGTATTGGCAGAGTTCATCATAGGGTTCTACCTTGTTCCAAAAGTAACATGGCACCTTCCCATGTAATCAGATCACCATGCTCTAGCATTGTTTCTTTTGAGATCAAATCCAAGTTGCCAAATCGAAAGTACCTGGCTTTGATGTTAGGCCCTGGATGTTAAGAGGGTGGAGGGGGTAAAATAGATCTGCCATGATCGAATGGTGGAGCAGACTCGATGGGAAGAATGCTGGCTTTATCTTGCACAAAACATTATTCCCTTATCATGTGTCTGTACACTGTGAATGGCTCGGTTCTAATCATGTATTGTCTTTCCGCTGGCTGGTTAGCAAGCGACAAAAGTTTTTCACTGTACCTTGGTACAGGTACACGTGACAATAAATCAAATGGAATGGCATAATTCTGCTCCTATATCTTATCGTCTTAAGCATATTGTTTAGCAAGATACACCTTTTTTATATCCTAAAAGAAAGATGTTATGCTTTTACAATACTCTTGGTCTTCTTAAAACAATGTGGAACCATGCCTTAGTGAACAGGAACTGGATCATATGCTGCAGGAAAATTAATATTTATCAGTTAAAAAGCACAAATCATTTTTGTCCTTGAAGGTTTCAGAACTATAGGGCTTAACTCTGCAAAAAGGGAAATTGTGAAGGTTGCAGCAGAACATTTTGCAAAACAGTGAGGAAATTGACTACTTTGCCTCAATAAAAAGCTGAAGCAGGAGGTTTAGAATTTAGCAATGCTGCATGGAAACGGGCCATTTGGCCCACCGTCCTTGCAGACAATCGATCACAGGCTGCACCACCATGCTGCCCGCATTGTAAATGATCTAAAATTAAATGAGGCAAAGGACCATTTCTAATATTTTAATGTAAGCTGTAAGCCAGTAGTTTTTGCTATCCTATCATACACATTGGGAGCAATTTACAGAAGCCAATTACCCCCCCCCCCCCCCCCATCCTATATGTCTTTGAAATATGGGAAGAAATTGGAGCACCCAGAGGAAATCCACGCAGTCACGGGGAGAACGTGCAAACCCAGACAGCTCCGTAGTCAGGATCGAACCCTGGTCTCTGGTGCTGTGAGGCAGCAACTCTACCACTGCGCCACTGTGCCGCCCATAAAGGTTCTTTGATCACATGGTGCCAGAGGTAACATTCCATGGGTGTGTCCAGCAGAACCTTCCTTGAACCATCCAAACACTGGTCAAGTCCTTGTATTTGAGCCATTTGAGAGTAGATTCAACAGGGTAAGTGATTTTCTTTTTCAACTGATATCATACCTTATGGATAATTATAGTTTTAAAAGTCCAGAAAGTGAATATTAAGCTTTAAAGTTCTAAACAATCTAGGGCCGGTACTGTAGCGCAGCGGTAGAGTTGATGCCTTACAAGGCCAGAGACCCGGATTCAATGCTAACTATGGGTGTTGTCTGTACGGAGTTTATACGTTCTCTCTTCTCCTCTTCTGCTATCAAGTTCACCTCTACCCTATTGTGGACAATGGACTTTGGTTCTGGAACTGACAGACTACTATGCTGATATGCAGAATATAGTTATCAGCAACATTCTGCACTCTTATCTTCCCCTTTGTACTTGAGCTTGACTTGAATGTGTTTATGTATAGTATTATTTGATCTGACTGGATACCAAGCAAAACAAAGCTCTTTATTGAGGCTCAATACATGTGACAATAATAAATCTAAACCTAATCTCTCCCAAAATGTTCTCCTCTGATAGAACTATTGTCCATAAGAGAAAAACAACTCAAGAGTGGGCCAGACAGCATCTCTGGAGAACACGGATAGGTGATGTTTCAGATTGAGACCCTTCTTTGTTATAATTTCTGTTTCTTTTTTCCCCCTCCATCACCAGCAACCATGTCAAACCATTCTGCCCTACTCCTGCCATGCTTGTCACTAAAAATCTGTTGGTAATTAGTAATTGATGGTGATTGACTGCACATTAATCAGCTTGAAATGTCTAATTGCTCTATGCATAGCACAGAGGTTACCCACAGTATATGTTATATTGTGGTGCATAATGCTACCTACATATGGCAGGTGTTATTACATGCCACTTTTGTTGTTAAATTTACAATCTACTTATTGAACAGATTTTTAAAAACCGCATTTAGTTTAAGTTAGAGATACAGTGCGGAAACAGGCCCTTCAGCACACCGAGTCCATGCCGACCAGCAACACCATACGCTAACACTATCCTACACACTAGGGACAATTTACAGTTATACCAAGCCAATTAACCTACAAACCTGTACGTCTTTGGAGTGTGGGAGGAAACTGGAGATCCCGGTGAAAAGCCACGCAGGTCATGGGGAGAAAGTACAAACTCTGTGCAGACAAGCACCCGAGGTCAGGATCCAGCCTAGGTCTCTGGTGCTGTAAGGCAGCAACTCTAATGCTGCACCACCATGCTGCCCGCATTGTAAATGATCTAAAATTAAATAAGGCAAAGGACCATTTCTAATATTTTAATGTAAGTTTATAGAAAAGCTGTAAGCCAGTAGTTTTTGAGGAGGGTTTTGGTGAATTAGATGCATATTGCCATACTTGAGGAACTGGTTAGAGAGTCAACTCATTATATGCATTATAATAATTAGGGATATTCATTTTTGCCAAAGAAAAACATATATACTGACAATAAATAGATGTAATTGAACAATGTGAACTAAATTGCTACTTGAAGCAGTGGTTAGAGGTTCCAAATTCTAATTTAGGATATGATCTTCTACATATAGAACATTAAATGGCAGGATTGATATTTCCTGCTGTGGGAATTGTGTATACGAGACCAACTCAGTGTCTAGAGATGGTAGCTGATGAGATTAGTGCTGATGCAGGCATTTTCTTGCTTGTTAATAACATTCCGAAATAACTTCAAATGTTCTGTGAATCTCAGCTTTCAGCAGCGTCATTTGCAAAGAACACTCACAAAAATAAAAGCTAGCAAATTATGTCATAGGTTTCTCATTAAAATCACATAAAGTTGTGAATTTGAGAAATAATTTTCTTGCTCATCCTTGTCCAGTCCTTATGGTTCTTTGCAGACATTAATGATTGAAAGAAAATGTACATGGATCAGATTTAAGTGCAGCATAGAGTCATAGAGTGATACATGTGGAAACGCCCTTCAGCCCAGCTTGCCCACACCGGCCAACATGTCCCAGCTACGCAAGTACCAACTGCCTGCACCTAGTCCATATCCCTCCAAACTTGTCCTATCCATGTACCTGTCAAACCTCTTCTGAAACATTGGGATAGTCCCAGCCTCAACTACCTGCTCTGGCAGCTTGTTCATTACTCCCACCACCCTTTATCCCCATGTCCAGAGAAACTCAGTTGGTCACGATTGCTTTGCTGCCTGTCCCGCTGAGTTACTCCAGCACTTTGTGTCTTTTTTTGTAAACTGGCATCTGCAGTTACCTGTTTCTATGTTTAATTGCACATCAGTTTTTTTAAAACATTTGTCGCCTTGATCTTCGTTTGATTGAACATCATTACTACAACTGCATGGGGCATCAACGAGGCCACCACTGGACACGTACAGTTGTAGTCACATTTAGGGAAGGAAAATGTTTCCTTTGAGAAGCTTGCAAGTTAGATGCAGTAAAGAGCTGTCGGCTGGCAAAGGATAACACAATCTGATCCAAGGGTTAGTTCCATAGGACAGAGATGGGGAAGAATTTCCTTTAGAGGATGTTGAATCTTTGGATCTCCGTAACCCAGAGAGCTGTCAATACTGAGTTTTGAAAAATGAGATCAATTTTTAGATCTCGGGGGAATGTGGAGTTATAGGCATAACATCGGAGAGGGAAGTTGATGTCAATGGTTTAATCAGGCCTGATCTTTCTGAATGGCAGAGCAGGCTCAGTGGCCTATTCTTTCTTTAGATGGATGGATTCATAACTTCACTCTTCCAGTGCAAAAATAGACACAACCATACTAAGTTGTAAACCACAGGTGAAGCCTGCTTTGTTGTAACTGCAGCTGTAAAGTGTCCAGGTTTGGACAAAGGGTGAAGATACACCTGAGCTCAGTGGTTTCTCATTGAAGATGCACGGTGCAAATATAGCCCTCGGAAAAATGGGAACTGCCATGCTCTGTAGTGTGTTTATGTGAAGAGATTATGCTGGCAGTGTACATTTTTGTTGTTATTCCTCCTTATAAAATGGGATGACCATTAATTGGAATTTGGTATAGTCATTATTGTGAATTATTGACAGCTCCAAACTGCTGCTGTTGGTGAAACAACGTTTTCCAGTACGGTTGTGGTTGGGAGTTCCAGCATTTAGACGAGCAGCAAGGTAGGACCAGCAATATATTCGGTAGTGCAGTAAATCCTCACTCTAACACACCATGGGGGGGGGGGGGGGGGGGGGGGGGGGGGGGGGTGTTGTCAGTTATTGACGATTGTACGCTATAACTGAGTAAGGGATTACCATTGCATAAATAGTAGAAACATATAACGACAAATGCTGGTTAAAGGATACAAAGTGCTGGAGTAACTCAGCAGGACAGGCAGCATGTCTGGAGAACACGGATAGGTGACGTCTCGGGTCCAGACCCTTCTTCAGACTGTTGGTCTGGAACTGGACCTGGAATCCAGGTGAGTTGGGGAAGAGGCGAGGAAGTTCCTTTTCATATCTCTCGTTTCCCTCTCCCCTGACTCTGCCTGAAGAAGGGTCTCGACCCGAAATCTCACCTAGTCCTTTTCTCCAGAGATGCTGCCTGACCCGTTGACTTACTCCAGCTTCTTGTGTTCTCATGTGCCTGGTGCCCTTGTCATCCTCGGCAGCAGAGACGTGGATTCGGGAGATGGTGTTAGAGTGGTCGGGGTTGTAATTACTGTGCTTTTTGTAAATAACATGCACTGAGTCATTGTGCGGTGGTGGTGGAGCGGATGAATGATTAGCACAGTTCATTGGTGCCAATCAGAAGCAGACTTGAAGGGCCATTATGTTCATCAAAACAGAGAGCATCAGATTTCTGGGCCTTAACAGAATTGTGGGATATGGGGATAGTGGTGCTGAGGTGAAAGACTAGCCATTATCATCATCAATGACCTATTCCTGCTTATATTTCTTAAGTTTTTTGTTCTGGAAGGCATCCAGCTTGTTGAGATTGGTTGGAACTGTACACGTGTAGGCATGATCGCTAGACATGAAAACATCAAAGAAGGAGTCTACCTGTTAAATTGGTGCCTCAGACTCCCTGGAGGCAGGGCCTGCAGGCTGCTGAGCACTTTATTTTCCCATACAAAGAGATCTAGTTGTCCTAGTGCATGAAACACAAAGGGCTGGTGTGTCAGTGGAATAAATATTTATGATGGTTTATGGACTGTTAACCTTTGTTGCAAAGGATGGGTAACATGATTGCAGGTAGGTTTGGAATCAGCTTCATAAGATGTTGGTGATTTGTTACCTGGCATAGTATGCATTATTTTGGTCTCCAATTTTCGGAATGACATGTTTGTGGTGGACTAGTGTAGAGATGGGCTCATAGAACATGGAATGGTGCTGAAGTGGAATAAGCCCTTAAGAAAATGTAGGTATGTTACAATACCTACATTCAGTGGCGCTGCAGTTCTGCAACTGGCCGTGTGCGCGACTTTGGCGCCTTTGAGGGGGGGGGAGGGCCAGATTAAAATGTCGTTTTCTCCTGCCTGTCCGAGATATATTTTCTCGGGCTGCCAGGTGATGCAGAAAAATCGTTCCGACGTCTGTTCTCTAAAGTTTTTATTTTAAATCGCTGGAGTAAAATAAAAAAGCGACTTCTAACGCCGTCAATGCCGACAACGGGACGGATCTCATGTAGGGGACAAAACATAAGGTATGTTGTTTAGTTTACATATAAACTTGCTTCTTAGGATGACTTTAATCCAAATTTCATTGACGAAAATGTGATTTTGGCCCCATACGAACCGGCAGTGTTTTTCCTGCCGATATGGGGTTCAATTCACTGCAACTGCAACGTTCCAATCAATCGCGTTCCACAAAAACCCACTCACAAGATGATTTAAATGGCCATTAATTTACAGGAATTAAACATTAAAATCCTTCCATTTGGCCTATTAATTCATGACAATGAGATTTAAAAATCATGTTATATTGTGAATTTTTGTGTGATGTTATTTGGACACTTAGGCTATTTAAATATGTTAGCCTTTTCTTAAGAAATAGATAGATGTGTAGATCTAGTAATTGAATTTTGTAATTAGCTACAATTAGGTAACTAACTAATTCTATGCTTTAATTTCAGTTCATCCAAGTAAGATTTCTCATATTTGTTTCAGAATGCTTCAATCTATAATAACTGAAAATTTATTTCAGTTCTCTTAATTTTTAAGAAAGTTATATGTTTTTGACTGTCCTTGATCACAGCTTTTGTGTTAAGTCTATGGAAAAGCAATAGGGAACAAGATGCTAATTTCCGAGTATGAAAATGTCCATAACTTTTTTAATACTGAAGATATGAAAGTGAATTAGGTGTCAAATTAAACTTATTTTTATGCTTTATCTGATGGGATAAATTGCAGACTTGATTTTTTAAATCTCAAAATGTTGTAACATTGCTAGAAAATGATGCCAAGTTTATCTCTTCTGCCTGCGCGTGAACCATATACAATACAATACAATAACACTTTATTAGCCAAGTATGTTTTGCAACATACAAGGAATTTCATTTGCCAAGGTAGTCATACAAATAAAAAGCAACAGAACACACAAAATACATTTTAACATAAACATCCACCACAGTGACTCCTCCACATTCCTCACTGTGATGGAAGACGAAAAAAAAGTTCAATCTTTTCCCTTGTTTGTTCACCCGAGGTTGGGGGCCTCGAGCCTTCCGTTGACGAGACAATCTTATGATTTGATGAGACGGGCCCTCCGCGCCGGGGTGATCACTCCTGCATCAAGAGGGTATCTCAGCAACTCTGCGCCGAGCGATTGAACCCGGTATCAGAGCTTGTCGAACCTTCTGCATCATTGGAGCTCCCGACATCAATGGTCTCTCCCGAGACTATGATCTCTCGATGGTAAAGTCCGCAGGCCGCCGTTGGAGCGATCCCAAGCAAGGGATTGGCTCCGATGGTAAGTCCACGCCTCGCAGTGGGGCTCAAAGTCAGTCCCGAGCGAGGCCTCCAGCTCCAAGATATTGCACCATCGTTGAATAGCCATACGTGCCTATCTGAAAGCCTCATAAATGCCACTATTGTATCTGCTCCATCAGACAGCTCAGACAGCGCATTCCAACACCCATCACTCTCTGTGTAAAACGCACCACACATCTTCTCTAAACTCCACACCCCTGACCTTAAAGCTAGTCTTTGACATTTCCAGCATGGAAAAAAAACATTCTAACTGTCTACCCTTTCTCTGCCTCTTCTTATACATTTATCGGGTCACCAATCCAAGTTTGTCCAACATCTCCTTAAGCTCTCTAATCCAGGTAGCATTATGGTAAACCTCTTCAGTGCCTCTCCAATTTCATATCTTCCCTACAATGAGTTGACAAGAATTTCACAAAACACTCAGAGTGTTCTGTGATGTTTTCTGATGATGAAGGCATCACAATAATAAGGAAGGTTAGAGTGGGCCTCTACATATTGTTCAGATGAATGAGAGGTGATCTTATTGAAACATATGATTCTGAATGGGACTGATGAGCTGAAAGCTGAGCAGTTGTTTCCCCTGATACAGATATCCAGAACTAGAGGGCAGAGTTTCAGAATAAGGTGTCGTCCATTTCAAATAGATTGGTGAGAATTTTGTTCTTCGAGGGCTGAGGTTCTTTGGCATTCTCTATTCCAGAGAGCTGTGGAGGCAGGGTCCCAGATGATGATTCAAGGATAGATAGGCTGATGATTGAACTACGAGGAGTTGACAAGTATGGAGGCAGTGCGAAAGTAGTGGTGAAGTTGCAGTTGAATCACACTCTACCTTATTGAATGTTGGAGGGGTTTAATTAACCAACTGATTTATTTCTGCTCCTGTTTTGTATCTTCTTGTAATACATTGTACTTCCCTGTCAGGCACGGAAATCGCTATCAAAATATGGAGGGGACAGGGGGGGACACAATTTTTTGGCAGCCGCGCGCGCGCATGCACGCACTCACACACATGCGCGAGGCTTCGGAGGCTCAATCCAGCGCTAAATGCAGCTCAACTCTGCCTGTCTCGCCAGGTTAACCTACAACACTGCCTGGACTGACGGGACACCAGCGCTGCTTCTCCGCGCTGGCTGTGGGCCTGGGGCAGCACTCCCATCTGACTCCCGACCTCTCTGGCCACCCATGGGGGGGAGGGCACTCGGGTGGGGACGGGACAGCCCCGGAGACCCGGGATCGATCCTGGCTGCGGATGAAACACAGGTCTGTGCCGAGAGTGTTTTGGCACATCTCCCTCCTCCAATCACAGCGCTGAATCATCATGTCCCGCCCCCATTGCCTGCTGCCCGACATCTCTCTCGTCCAATCGGCGCCCTCGATCAGTAATCCCACACCACTGTCTCGAGGAAAGCGGAGATTTCATCGGGTTTTAAAATCCGGATGACAAAAACTTGGTGGGGACTGTCCCCCAACTCTCAAAACAGAGGGGGGACGTCCCCCCTGGCCCCCCCGGGATTTCCGGCCCTGCTCCCTGTATAAAGATTTAAATGCCTTTTGTGGGTGTTCTTGCAGATAACATCACTTGAGAATTGATGTCATTTTATGTCACGGTATGTGTCTAGAGAACTCCACAAGCACTATTGGTATCACAAGATCCAATCAGTTTAGTTTAGTTTAGAAATACTGCGAGGAAACAAGTTCTTCGCCCTACCGAGTCCGCACTGACTGGAATCCCCGCACATTAACATTATCTTACACCTACCAATGACAATTTGCACTTATACTAAGCCAATTTTACCAAAATACCTGTATGTCTTTGGAGTGTGGGAGGAAACTGAAGATCACAGAGAAAACCCATGCTGTCACGGGAAGAACGTACAAACTCCTTTCCTTATTAATAAAATACATTTCAATAGTGTATGAAAAAGTTCCACCATGCTACAAACTCTCTCAGCTATTAGTCACACAGCACGGAAACAGGCCCTTCGGCCCAACGTCCATGTCGACCAAGATGCCCCAAACAATCTTCCTGATATAGTAGTGGCCAGAGGATCTGGGGTGACAGAGGAACTGAAGGAAATCCACATTAGGCAGGAAATGGTGTTGGATAAACTGATGGGACTGAAGGCTGATGGTCTGCATCCCAGGGTACTTAAGGAAGTGGCTCTGGAAATTGTGGATGCATTGGTGATAATTTTCCAATGTTCTATAGACTCAGAATCAGTTCCTGTGGAATGGAGGGTAGCTAATGTTATCCCACTTTTTAAGAAAGGCGGGAGAGAGAAAACAGGGAATTATAGACCAGTTAGCCTGACATCGGTGGTGGGGAAGATGCTGGAGTCAATTATAAAAGATGAGATAGCAGAACATTTGGATAGCAGTAACAGGATCGGTCCGAGTCAGCATGGATTTACGAAGGGGAAATCATGCTTGACTAATCTTCTGGAATTTTTTTGAAGATGTAACTAGGAAAATGGACAAGGGAGAGCCAGTGAATGTAGTGTATCTGGACTTTCAGAAAGCATTTGAGAAGGTCCCACATAGGAGATTAGTGGGCAAAATTAGGGCACATGGTTTTTGGAGAAGAGTGCTGACATGGATAAAGAAGTGGTTGGCAGACAGGAAACAAAGAGTCGGGATTAACGGGTCCCTTTCAGAATGGCAGGCAGTGACTAGTGGGATACCGCAAGGCTCGGTGCTGGGACCGCAGCTATTTACAATATACATCAATGATTTGGATGAAAAGAGTCAAAGTAACATTAGCAAATTTGCAGATGACATAAAGCTGGGTGGCAGTGTGAACTGTGACGAGGATGCTATGATAATGCAGGGTGACTTGGACAGGTTGGGGAGTGGGCAGATGCATGGCAGATGAAGTTTAATGCGGATAAATGTGAGGTTATCCACTTTGGTAGCAAAAACAGGAAGGCAGATTACTATCTAAATGGCATCGTTGGGAAAAGGGGAAGTACAACAGGATCTGGGGGGTCCTTGTACATCAGTCTATGAAAGATAAGCATGCAGGTACAGCAGGCAGTGAAGAAAGCAAATGGCCGCTGTAAAAGGGAAATAAGGGAAAAAAGTTCCCTTATTATAAGGCTCGGACTTGTAGGGCCGAGATGGCCTGTTTCCGTGCTGTAATTGTTATATGGTTATATGGTTTATAACAAGAGGAATCGAATATAGGAGCAAAGAGGTCCTTCTGTAGTTGTACAAAGTCCTAGTGAGACCACACCTGGAGTATTGTGTGCAGTTTTGGTCCCCTAATTTGAGGAAGGACATTCTTGCTATTGAGGGAGCGCAGCGTAGGTTTACAAAGTTAATTCCCTGGATGGCGGGACTGGCATATGCTGAGAGAATGGAGCAGTTGGGCTTGTACACTCTGTTTAGAAGGATGAGAGGGTATCTCATTGAAACATAAGATTGTTAAGGGCTTGGACACGCTAGAGGCAGGAAACATGTTCCCGATGTTGGGGGAGTCCAGAATCAGGGGCCACAGTTTAAGAATAAGGAGTAAGCCATTTAGAATGAAGACGAGGAAACACTTTTTGTCACAGAGAGTGGTGAGTCTGTGGAATTCTCTGCCTCAGAGGGCGGTGGAGGCAGGTTCTCTGGATGCTTTCAAGAGAGAGCTAGATAGGGCTCTTACAAATAGCGGAGTCAGGGGATATGGGGAGAAGGCAGGAACGATGTACTGATTGGGGATGATCAGCCATGATCACATTGAATGGCAGTGCTGGCTCGAAGGGCCGAATGGCCTACTCCTGCACCTATTGTCTATTGTCTATTTTTTTTATAGCATTTTATTTTTTTCCTATAGGTTCAGATTTTTTTTTATAACCTTAAAGTCTTGAATGACCAGTTTCTTTTTGAATTTGCCATTTGAGATGGTTTTGAAGTTAAACTGGTTCATAAGAACCACGTTCATGTGTTTGGTGGTCGTATTAATCTGGAATAAATGTTCTCTTTCAAAAGCCAATCACCCGCCTACATCTGGTTAAACATGCTCCATGAATAAACTTGTGGCTCGTTAAACCCAAGTCCAATGTTTGCAAACATTTACCTGATTTATATCCAAATTAAATTGGACACAGTGATTTATCGAACTCTTGGGATCCGTCATTTCAGTTAAGCAGGAAGCCATTTGTGATCAGAATCTTAGAGATTCATTGATGTACAGACTTTAATAGATGCCGTTATTTGAGGTAGGAATAAGTATTCCAAGTGCAGCAGCATCCATTGAAGGCGGCGCTTCCGATTACACCACCGATGGGTTAAAATAAGAATGCCAAAAAGGCTTGCTTAGACATTCTACTAAATTATTTTCTCCTGGAATACTTTTTGTTAGATATTTTTGTATTAGTTTCCTCAGTTATAGAGTTATACAGGATGGAAGCAGTGCCTTCAGACAAATGTGACCATGCTGACCAAGGTGCTCCATCTGTGCTAGTCCCACCTGCCCACATTAGGCCCATATCCCTCTAAACCTCTCCTATCCATGTACCTGTCCAAATGTATTTTAAATGTCATTATAATATCTGCCTCAACTAATTCCTCTGACAGCTGATTCCATATGCCCAGCACCCCCTGGGTTACTATTAAATCTTTTCACTCATACCTTAAACCTTAGTCCTCTTATTCTTGATTCCCCTACTCTAGGTAAAAGACCATGATTTTATACCTCTCTATAAAATCACCCCTCGGGCTCCTGTCATGCAAGGAATAAAATCCTAATCTGCTCAACCTCTCGCTATAACTCAGGCCCTCAATTCCTGGCAACATTCTCGTAATTCTTCTCTGTACTCTTTCCGGCTTAACAACATCCTTCCTGTAGCAGGCTGACCAAAACACAGTACTCCAAATGCAGCCTCAACAGCATCTAGTTAAACTCCTAGAGAATTGCCAAGGCTAATTTATACAAGGTATGAATTGTTGGGCCATTTTACTTGTTCAGTGATAGATTACTGACCTGATTAAGTGCAGGACTGTCAAAAGTCAAAGTCAATTTTATTCATCACATGCACCCGAAGGTGCAGTGAAATGAATTTGCCAGCAGCGATACAATCAAAAAGAATACACAATACACAATAAGATTTAACACAAACATCCACCAAAGCATTCTTCACTGTGGTGGAAGGCACAAAGCTCAGTCAGTCCTCCTCCTTGTTCAATCGTGGTCGGAGCCATGAACCCTCCGTAGTCGCCGTTACAGACATCCTGATATATAGGCCCCCTCGTTGGGATGATTGAAACTCCGACGTTGGGATGGTCAAACACACTCCGCGGCTTGGAGGCCCCGAATCGCTACTTTCCTACCGGAGTCCGTGGCTTCAGGATGTTGTAGGCCGCAGGCCAGCAGTCGGAACTCTTCTCCGGGAATCCCCGGTGAACGATCCCAGGCTCCGGATGGTAAGTCCACGCCACGCCCGTAGCTAGAACTTCCGCAGATCGGAGCACTCCTAAATGTCGCCTATCTGTCGAGGAGGTGACTAAAAGCGGTTTCCCCCCTTTCCCCTCCCCACCACCCCCTACACAAGACACATCAAGAGACACTAAAACAAACATTTGGGCACACTAAAAAAAAACAAAAAATGTTGAAATAACGAACACGCTGCTGGTAGGGCAGCCGACTCGCAGCGCCATCACTGACCGAAAATTAATTGCTGAAATAAGGATTTGGAATGAACATGCTCGCTTTGCATAATTATTATGGTGGCATCACAGTGGAAATGGAAAATGTGGTTCTGTCACGCTAAAGCAATTAACATGACAATTGCCTCAAGAAAAAGTCACAAGTTCACCCTTGTCTAGCTGCACAACTGTTGAATTTTGAGAAACCATTGTCACTAAGTTAAGAAATTAGTCATAGATTCCCTGTGAACATTGCCGAGGATGAGTGGTAGCAGAAAATGGTGTAACTCTTTTGAATGAGAACAGAGCATATTGATTTGACACAGGTCTTTGGCTAGGGAGTTAAAGATATCTCTATACTTATAAAACTTTGATCTTGAATGTGTATTTATTTGTGTGTGATGTTCATGTGCGTTTCACATCTCCGCGAAAACACGACGCGCTAACGGCGAGATTTTTACATATTCCGATAGAGATTGTCAAAAATCGCCTTATCTGAAAATGTCTTGCATTATTTCCGAGTTATTTATGAAAATGTTCACAAATCTCACAATAACTTAGAAAATAAACGAGATGATCTCTCTGATGGCATCACTATGGATCTGCCTGCCTGCCTCTGCTCACGCTGCGAGTGACGTCACCCCTATTCTGTCTTCTGTACTTCTTGGCTTCTTAACTTTCACACCTTTAAATTTGTCACTTAGCGTTTTTAAACTGCTGCTCAGGTTGTTCTGTGCACTCCGCTGGGCTCCTTGAAGTTCTAGAACATTGCGGCGGCGTGATGGTGCGGAGCAGCGTGGTGCTCTGGGAGAAACCGTCTATGGAAACTTGCGATTCCTCCATCGATCGCAGGGACTTGGGGAATCGTGACGCCGTTGACCCCGCAGCCCACTCACCCAGTCTGTTTGCCTACCCGGCTCCCCCTCCTCCTCTCCCCCCCTCCCTCCGATCACACCCCCCTCCTCCCAACTCTCCACCTATACCCCCCTCCTACCCCCTCTCCCCCTCTCCTCCTCCCACACCCCTCTCCTCCTCCCCCCCCACTCTCCCCCTCCCTCCTCTTTCTCTCTCCCCCCTTCTCCCCCCTCTCCCTCTCCTCCACCCCTCTCTCCCCCCCCCTCCTCTCCCTCTCCCCCTCTCCTCCCTCCCCCTCTCTTCCCCTCCTCTCTCCCCCCCCCCACTCTCTCCCCTCCTCCCTCTTTCTCCCCCCCCTTTCTCCCCTTCTCTCTCTTCTCCTTCCACCCCCTCTCTCCCCCTCCTCTCTCTCCCCCTCTCCTCCCTCCCCCTCTCTTCCCCCCCTTGGTCCCCCCCCTCCCAGGATGGCTTGTCCTCCCCTTCTCTCTCTTCTCCTTCCACCCCTCTCTCCCCCCTCCTCTCTCTCTTCCTCCCCCCCCATCCTCCCCCACTGGGGGGGGGGATCCCCCCCCCTCCATCCCCTTTTCACCCCCCCCCCCATATATGTGTGGGGGTGGTTAGTGTGTGTGTGTGACGCCACACGGGGGCCCCCCCCCCCCAACGGGTCCCACTTAGTCTAGTAAATAATAGAATTGAAAGTCACTTATTATCTTTGGTGACAAAATCAAAATCTTTCTCATACATTCTTCCTGTTTGTTCCAATATTGAATGCTGTTTCTTACAAAAGATATCCTAGTTATACATCTCGGAAACAGGCCATCCTGACCAACCAAAATGCTCATCTAAACTTGTGATCCATATCGCTCTAAACCTTTCCTCTCCACGTACATGTCCGAGTGTCTTTTAAATGTTCTTATCGTACCAGCTTCAACCTTTTTGAGTAGAAGCTTGTTCCATATGTGTACTACCCTCTGTATGAAAATGTTGTTCCTCAGGTTTTGATTAAGTCCTTCCGCTCTCACCTTAAACCTATGCCCTCCAGTTCTTCAAAGGTTTCAAAGGCCTTTTATCGTCACGTGTGCAATTAAGGTACAGTGATATGCGAATGACCATACAGCCATACTAAAAAAGCAAAAAGACACACACCTACATAATAGTTAACATAAACATCCACCAAAGCGGATTCCCCACATTCCTCACTTTGATGGAAGGCAATAAAGTCAAATTTTATCCCTCATTTTGCTCCCGCAGTCGGGGCAGTCAAACCATCCGTCGGGGTGATCGGAGCCTCCGCAGCCAGCAGTCGAAGCTCCCTCATCGGGGCGATCGAAGTTCTCCTGTTGGGGTGGTCGAAGATCCCGTGTCGGGCAATGACGGTCCCGCGTCGGGGCGATCGAAGCTCCTGCGGTCGGAGTTCCCGATGTCGGTCTCTGACCAGAGACCGCGAGCTCCATGATGTTAAAGTCTGCAGGCAACTGCGGTAGAGCGCAGAGGTCGATACCTGGCAAAGGGATCGTGGGCTCCACGATGGTAAATCCACAGGCTCCCGCGGTGGAGCTCTCGAAATCAATCTCCAGAAAAGGCCGCCAACTCCTTGATGTTAGGCTGCAGTGCGGACGGAGATGCGATACTAAAAAAAATTGCATCTCCATCGAGGTAAGAGATTAGAAAAAGATCCCCCAACTCTTTGAAATCCGTCCCGACCCCTTGGGAAACTGAAGGGAGCGACAATCAACTGCCACGGATGCAAATAATGTCACGCACAAGAAAGGACAGATGCTGGTTGACAAAAAGTGAACACACAGTGCTGGAGTACCACAAAGACTTAGCAGAATTTTGGAAACGTCATCCCGTCACCCATTCCTTCTCTCCAGAGATTTGGCTTGTGGAAATCTTTCATCACGTTGAAAGATTTTCACGAGTTAACAAGTTTCCCGAGTACCTGCCATTAGCGTTACGAGTTCCAACGTTCCCACTACGTTAATTCTACATGATTACTATGAGTTTGATTTGTTTTAAACTTGGGATCACTCGTGGGTGGACTCGCACCGTGAGACAGGGGTTTAAAGCTGAAGGATATCCTTAGTGGTAAAAACATCCCAGTGCACTTCACAGGGGCAATGCCAGGCCAAAACATATCACTGAGTCACAATTATTGGGACATTTAACCAAATTGAGTGACTCAAGCAGTCACAGAGAAGTTTGGAGGGTTTTCAAAGCTTGGAGCCTAGATATTTGAAGACATGCTCACTGACGGAACAGCAATTATAACACACAAATAGAGGTCAGAATTGTGGAGTGAAAATATTGGTGTGTCATAAGGTTATGAGGAGGTAAGGCCATTAAGTCTACCTTTAGGAGCAATAGTATGAGAATTTTAAATATGTTTTATCAGAAATTCAGTCCAAAAAGTTATATTTTCTTCAAAAATTATTAGTTTCATAGGATCTGTTTACATAGCTAAATTGTTTTTTATTACTGATTTTTTATTGAAACATTTTAGGGTAGCAAGCAGAAGATGACATCAAAACAAAATTGCTCAAAACGCATCATAAAAGGCATCCGCCAACTGCACAGTCGAGATGATTTGACAATCTACCATGTTTTAAATATAATCCATACAATGATTCCAAACTGAGTTGAGGTCTGAAGCTTGTGGTTCTAAATCATATTTGGCCTGTAATTTTAAATGCAAGACTCTCGGTTCGCTATTATTTTGAGAATTGTTGCCAGTGATTTGTCTTGGAATTTTAAATCCTTTTACATTTATCAGTCTGATAAAATCTAAGTCAGAAAATTGTAGAAGTAAACTTTTATGAAAGTGCCCAGAAATATTATCTCAAAAGCAATGTCACAGCTGTTGACCAGAAATTGCTAGTTCACTCAAACATTCCCTTGGGGTCTCTGGAGGAGATTAAATGTGCTTTTTGTTTTCAGTAGAAATAGGTTTCAGTGATTGTTCCAGGAAGCATTCACAGAACAAGAGGGTTTTTTTTTTGCAAAATATCGAACTTTCAAAAACCTATGTCCAGATGTCCAATGCAAAGAATAATGGATCAAGTGAATATATTTAGAGAAAAAACAAACACAGAAGATGCTGGACACAAGAGTTTGTATTTCAAGTCAAAGACTCTTCATCAGAATGGATGACGAAGATCTTTGACCAGAATTGTTAACTCAGTTTCTTTCCCCATAGATGCTGCCTTACTTGCTGAGTACCTCCAGCACTTCATGTTTGTACTTCAGATTTCCAGCATCTGCAGTTTTTTTTTAAGTTTCAATTATAGATCAAACAACTTGATTTGGTCTCATTGCCTGTTCATTTGTAGGTTTGCACGTTGAAGATGGGCAGAGGAAACTAGATTTCATGCATGGAACCAAAAGGACTAGCCAGCACAAGCTGAAACCATTCATAGCCCTCATTTAACTTTTTCTAAAATCATTAAATCTATTTTTAATTGATTATGGATGAAGTTCTGTTCCACACCTAACAGTTCAAACGCCACTTCACAGCTTTCTGTCTGAATGAAGTGCTCATCCATTCTTTGAGTTTATATGTTTCCTGAAACAATATTTTAAAACTATATACTGTATCAACATATCGACTGATTAGAAAAAGTTTTAGCCAAATCAAGAGTCAAGAGTGTTTCATTGTCGTATGTACCGAAAACAGAACAATGAAATTCTTACTTGCAGCAGCATCACAGGTCTGAACACATAGTACTCATAGATAACACAATAAACAAAATAAAGTTTAATCAAATTAACAAAAAACAATAACAGTGCAAAATAAAAGCCTGAAGTTCCTAATGCATCCAAGACGGTTTGTATATATGCCAATACCACAGAAACAGTTAAAGATTTTCACTCAGTTTCTAGGATGCTATCAGAAGATTCGGGTTACATACAATGAATGGAATTTTGAGAAGTAAAATGCTTTTATTTTTAATATCCAATGATAGTGATATGTTTCCACAAGAATTCACAGTCACGATTCAGCTCATAGCAATCTTACCTGTCATTGGTCTTAGTCAAGGAACATTAATATTAAATATCTCTTTTAATGTGAGATTTAGTAAGGAGATCCATTTCCTTTTGAAGTTATCATATTCAGCAGTGTCCCACACACTCCCTCTGGAATCTGGTCTCAATGTAGATCAAATTTCAGCAGGTTTTATTGGATGTCCTTAGTGATTTACAACACAATTTGTGTTGAACGTAATGGAATTGGTTTGGGAGTTTTAAAAATTAACCTATTTTTAGCTATCATTTTAGTTGACTTCTGTTGTAATTGATTAATTGCTGATTCCAATTTGTCGTGGAGGTTTTTAAACTTTGGGCAATTGAACAGGAAGTCCCTTTGTAAGCTTGGGAATTCAGTTTCTTCTGTTCAAATAATGAAAACTATTTCAAGTGACCAATGGAAGAGAGAGTGTGATCAATCAAACCATATACACTTATTATTTTGATATCTCCATAACATGATGACAGCTGGTAACACAAATCAAAGGTGTACAAATGAAGACACAAAGTGCTGGAGTAACTAAGCGGGTCAGGCAGCATCTCTGGAGAACATGGATAGATGACATTTCAGGTCAGGATACTACTTCAGACTTAAGAAATTTCCCTTGTCCACATACCAATTAGTTTAGATCCAAAAAACAAAATGTAATGGTTGAAGTTGAGTTCTGGTATAACGCTGGATCTATGTAGTGGGGCTTCTTGTTTCTTGTGATATGACTATCAATGATTTGGATTTGTATGTAAGAGTCATGATGAAGTTTGCAAGTATTCAAATTGATTTACCATTGTTACATATACCACAATACAATGAAAAACTGTTTTGCATGCTATCCAAGTAAAACTACCATTACAAAATGAGAGAGTGGTTGACAGAAGGAAATCTACACAATCAAACCATATTATACAAGAGTACAATCAATCCATACACAAGTACAACAGGTAGTGCTAGACAAAAATACCATACTGCGGAATGCAGAATGTGTCACCCATTCCTTCTCTTGTTCTCTTGGGCTTGTACACTCTGGAGTTTAGAAGGATGAGAGGGAATCTCATTGAAACATGTAACATTGTTAAGGGTTTGAACACGCTAGAGGCAGATGAAGTTTAATGCGGATAAATGTGACGTTATCCACTTTGGTAGCAAAAACAGGAAGGCAGGTTACTATCTAAATGGCGTCAAGTTGGGAAAAGGGGAAGTACAATGGGATCTGGGGGTCCTTGTTCATCAGTCTATGAAAGTAAGCATGCAGGTACAGCAGGCAGTGAAGAAAGCGAATGGCATGTTGGCCTTTATAACAAGAGGAATCGAATATAGGAGCAAAGAGGTCCTTCTGCAGTTGTACAGAGCCCTAGTGAGACCACACCTGGAGTATTGTGTGCAGTTTTGGTCCCCTAATTTGAGGAAGGACATTCTTGCTATTGAGGGAGTGCAGCGTAGGTTTACAAGGTTAATTTCTGGGATGGCGGGACTGTCACATGCTGAGGGAATGGAGCAGCTGGGCTTGTACCCTCTGGAGTTTAGAAGGATGAGAGGATATCTCATTGAAACATATTAGATTGTTAAGGGTTTGGACACGCGAGTGGCAGGAATCATGTTCCCGATGTTGGGGGAGTCCAGAACCAGGGGCCACAGTTTAAGAATAAGGAGTAAGCCATTTAGAACGCAGACGAGGAAACACTTTTTCTCACTGAGAGTGGTGAGTCTGTGGAATTATCTGCCTCAGAGTGCGGTGGAGGCAGGTTCTCTGGATGCTTTCAAGAGAGAGCTAGATAGGGCTCTTAAAAATAGCGGAGTCAGGGGATACGGGGAGAAGGCAGGAACGGGGTACTGATTGGAGATGATCAGTATGATGACATTGAATGGTGGTGCTGGCTCGAAGGGCCGAATGGCCTACTCCTGCACCTATTGTCTATTGTGTATTGTCTATTGTCTCTCCAGAGATGCTGCTTGTCCCACCGAGTTACTCCAGCATTTTGTGGCTACCTTCGATTTACAGTAAACCAGCATCTGCAATTCTTTCCTACACATGCAGAATGTAGTGTAGAATGTAGCAGCTTATAGCATTACAGAGAAAGTGCAAATTTTTTTTAAAAGTGCTCGCCCACAAAGAGGTAGGTTGGGACATCGGGACTACAGCCTAAGTTACGGGAGGACCATTCAGTAGTGTGATGACAGCAGGGAAGAAGCTGTTCTTGAATCTGGTGGTACGTGCTTTCAAGCTTTTGTATCTTTTGCAAGACGGGAAAGGGGAGAAGAGGGAATGCGGCCCTTGATTGTGTTTGATGCTTTCCCAGGGCAAAGACGCTTGATTTTATGGCACACTGAGTTGTGAATCAAGTACTAAGAAGTGGAATGATCAAAAGTTGATTTTTCTTTTGACTAGCATACGCGCAATAGTCTGAGTGTCCCTACTGCTGTAAAGTGATTTAACTGCAGGTAAACGTTTTAATGGAATTAATTCATGGGCTTCTTTGGTGAAAACAATCACAGCAACTAATTTAACTAAAAAAATGAATAGGTCACAGTGGGTAGTCACTTCCATTTTAAACCTTTCATGTGCCGTGTCTTAATGTATTGCATTACAACATAATGGATAAATTATTGGAAAGGGTCAGATTTTCTTTAAAATGCATTGTACTAAATATTCTGATAGATATATTGCATTAGTGTCTGAACTGCGGTCTCGTAGTGACTGGGTGAGTCTGCGTTATGTGCGTTTGAGAGAAGATTTTATATCAGCGGGTAAGTTGCATACATAATCGGTAAACAGAACAGGAGGTATAGGTTTTAATTTCAATGAAGAGAAGTTTAAAATGAAATTACACAGGTCACAGCAGTGTGGCCACTCCTTTCCTTGATATTTTATATATATATATATATATCTGTACACACATACATACATACATACATACATACATACATACATACATACATACATACATACATACATACATACATATATTTATTTATATATATACAGACATATCCTTTTAACTATAAAACTCTGGAGTGCTGCAAGGCTCGGTGTTGGGGCCGCAACTGTTTACCATATATATTAATGATTTGGAAGAGGGAATTAGGAGCAACACTAGCAAGTTTGCAGAAGACATAAAGTTGGATGGCAGTGTGAACTGTGAATAGGATATTAGGAGGTTGCAGGGTGACCTGGACAGGTTGAGTGAGTGAGCAGATGCGTGGCAGATGCAGTATAATATAGATAAATGTGAGGATATCCACTTTTGCGGCAGAAACAAGGGGGCAGATTATTATCTCAATGGGGTTAGGTTAGGGGGAGGTGCAGCGCGACCTGGGTGTCCTCGCACACCAGTCACTGAAAGTTGGCGAGCAGGTACAGCAGGCAGTGAAGAAAGCTAACGGAATGGTGGCCTTCATAACAAGAGGATTTCAATATAGGAGTAAAGAGGTTTTTCTGCAGTTGTATAGGGCTCTGGTAAGACCACAACTGGAGTATTGTGTACTGTTTTGGTCTCCTAATTTGAGGAAGGACATCCTTGTGATTGAGGCAGTGCAGTGTAGATTCACGAGATTGATCCCTGGGATGGCGGGACTGTCATTTGAGGAAAGATTGGAAAGACTAGGCTTGTATTCACTGGAGTTTAGAAGGATGAGGGGAAATCTTATAGCAACATATAAAATTATAAAAGGACTGGATAAGTTGGAAGCAGGAAAAATGTTCCCAATATTGGGCGAGTCCAGAACCAGTGGCTACAGCCTTAGAATAAAGGGGAGGCCATTTAAGACTGAGGTGAGAAAAATCTTTTTCACCCAGAGAGTTGTGAATTTGTGGAATTCCCTGCCACAGTAGGGCAGTGGAGGCCAAATCATCGGATGGATTTAAGGGAGAGTTAGATAGAGCTCGAGGGGCTAGTGGAATCAAGGCGTATGGGGAGAAGGCAGGCACGGGTTATTGATTGGGGACGATCAGCCATGCTCACATTGAATGGCGGTGCTGGCTCGAAGGGCTGAATGGCCTCCTCCTGCATCTATTTTCTATGTTTCTATGTCTGGTTAAGGTGTGGAAAAATTATTGCCAGAGATTCTGACTTGGGGGAAACAAGCCTGCAAGATCTGACCCAATGACATACGTTGAGCTCGAAGTCACTCAAGGTCATGGGTAAAGTACAAACTGCTGAAGGAATGCAGTAGGTCAGGCGTCATCTGTGGAGGGTAATGGACAGATGACATTTCAGCTTGGGACCCTTCAGTAAAAACATCATGCAATGTCTGCTCATTTCCCTCTACAGATCCTCCCTGACCTAAAGAGTTCCTCCAAAAATGTGTTCGTTATTAAAGATTCCAGCATCAGCAGTCTCCTGTGACTCCAGTATCATGTCATTACTTGGATGATAGGAAATGTGTCAGCACTACAAGAAAAACTGTCAATTTATTTTCATTTTATTCCATTTAATTTAATGAAGAAAATTGGGTGTGTTTACATAGAAACATAGAAAATAGGTGCAGGAGGAGGCCATTCGGCCCTTCGAGCTAGCACCGCCATTCATTGTGATCATGGCTGATTGTCCCCTATCAATAACCCGTGCCTGCCTTCTCCCCATATCCCTTGACTCCATTAGCCCCTAGAGCTCTATCTAACTCTCTCTTAAATCCATCCAGTGATTTGGCCTCCACTGCCCTCTGTGGCAGGGAATTCCATACATGCACAACTCTCAAAGGGCTGAATGGCCTACTCCTATTTTCTATGTTTCTATGTTTCTCTGGGTGAAAACGTTTTTTCTCACCTCAGTCTTAAATGACCTCCCCTTTATTCTAAGACTGTGGCCCCTGGTTCTGGACTTGCCCAACATTGGGAACATTTTTCCTGCATCTAGCTTGTCCAGTCCTTTTATAATTTTATATGTTCTTATAAGATCTCCCCTCATCCTTCTAAACTCCAGTGAATACAAGCCTAGTCTTTTCAATCTTTCCTCATATGAGTCCCGCCATCCCAGGGATCAATCTGTAGAAATAAGTCAATTTTTAATTAAACAATTTTTTAATGAGGTAAAAAATCATCAAAACAGTAATATTTTGAGTCAAAATTTCTATTGATTGTTTTTTCCAGGTGCTTGGCTGAAGAGTGGATTGGGCATTATACAAAAAGAAGGCGACTCTTTCACTTGGACATATTTTGCTCCACAGTTGGGTTATTGGATTGCAGCCATGTCTCCTCAAAGCCCTGGTAAATAAATGTTTTAATGATTACAATCATATTTGAGCTTTGCTACAGTGATAGGGGGTTGAAAGTGATGTGTTGAAACAGTGTCATAGAGGATAAATGTGTGCCTTTCCTTTCGAGCTTACACCTAGAAATGGGATTTCACATCTTTTGATGGGATAAGTGGTCCTGCGTTTTGCCCCACCACCAAATTGTGCATCACTGTGAAAAAATAATGAAATTGGGACATCCTCAATTTTTTTTTAGAAGTGTTCATGTGGTTTCCACCCCTTTGTTAAAGATTTGTTATAGTCAATCTGCACATTTAGGCAGGTGGCTGCTTTTGTCATCCATGAGCTGTCAGGAAAACAAGGGAATGATGAGAGGGTTTGCACAAAACAGCGAAGGGTCACATAAAACTGGGGGTGGGGGGGAGGGGGGGGGGGGGCGGAGGGGGTTGTGGTTGGGGCGGGGAAGTAATCGATCGTACACCAGTTTCCGGATGGAGACCCCATCTGACACATGGAGAGAGGGCTGGGCTGTACCCTGTGATCCAAGGCTGTGGTTAGAGCCACAGAATGAAACATTAGTGAGCTGAAGATATTTATGGTCCAATCCTTTCGGTGCGCCTGGTAATGAAATTTTTTTCAATACTTTTAAGATGACTTGGGAATTTATTGAATATAAAGATGTCCCAGTAGGGACATTTTAAATCACCCATGTCAGATTCATTTCGTTTATTAACAATCATTTCAAACTGAAGCTCACGGCTCATGAATTACGAATTGGAAATGATAATGATACATAAAATGCAAAGTGGGATAGGTGTCTCCATCCTATGGCAAATCATGATCATGGGTGCCCAGTCCAATTTTGAAGTGGACTAGGCTTCAATAGAAAATGGGTGCAAACAGTTCAAACATATGGGCGGCAAAGTAGTGCAGTGGTAGAGTCGCTGCCTTATAGCGCCAGAGATCCGGGTTCGATCCTGACTACAGGTGCTTATCTGTACAGAGTTTGTTTGTTCTCCCCGTGACCTGCGGGGGGGGGGTTCCGGGCTCTCCGGTTTCTTCCCACACTACAAAGAAGTGCAGGTTTGTAGGTTAATTGACTTGGTATAATTGTAAATTATCTCTAGTATGTGTAGGATAGCGTTAGTGTGCGGGGATCATTGGTCGGCACAGATTCGGTGGGCCGAAGGGACACTATGTATCCACTATGTATCTCTAAACCAAACTAAAAGTAAAATATGCAATATCGGGTGAAGTTGAGTCTAATTACTAAGCACTAATGCATTACCACTTGGCATTCCTTAACCTATTTTGATATTAAGAATACTATATCTTCCACCAGAAAAAATAATTTCTATTTTTTTATAATTTAATGTATTTGTTTTAGGTAATCTGGCTGGTGTTGGAGCCAGTGACATCACTGTCTACCATACTGTCTTCCTGTTGGCCATTCTCGGAGGGATGACCATCATTTTGCTTGTTTTGCTTTGCTTACTCATCTATTATTGCAGGTAAATCCTAAAAGGGAAATAAAACTGAAGCTGAGCACTTTGAAATGCACCATTATCCACTTCCAAAGGATGAAACTGATTTAATTTTTAAAATATTTTTAATCATAATCTGAGACATTCTACTGTGCAATTCTTTCAATGTTAATTGGTCATCATTTATTTAAAACCATAAGATGCTTGAAAGGCTATTTATTCTACTGCAGTATTTTTTTTATTATATTAATGCATTTTGTTCAATATGTTGTACCACAGTGTGGTAGGAAATTACTCCATACTGTGATTCTTCATTCAATGAGTGCCCAGTTTCAGCCATGCTGTCAGGGATACATCTGTTAGCTGCGAAATTGTTTGGATTGGGAGATTAAAATACAGTGCGAAGAAAAAAGGGTAATATACCATTTTGTATATTTAAAAAGTGCGTGTTTATTCATTGTAGTAAACAAAAATTGACGTGGACAAATTATCAAATGTCAATAAGAAGCTGTTGGGAGCACGACAGTCTTGGAGATTTTCCTTGATAAAACTATTTTAAATCTCTCAAATTTAATGCATTTAATGCATCAATTTTAGCAATAAATTTGGTCAATAAGTAAATCCAAACTTTCTCTTTCCTAGTGTTAAATTTGTGCTTGTAAGTATAAAGACCAACATACAGCAAACCCAAACTCATTTCTCTATATACGCCAGATCAATTGAATTCCAACGTAGATTTGTCATGGAAATGTTTGAGTTGCTAAGTTTATCTTTTAAGTGCCCGTTTTATCTTTTAAATTATGTGAAGTCATTTTCGAAGCACATAGAGATATTAATTCTCCTTTTCCCGTCCCACCCCATATATCTTGCAGGAGAAAATGCCTGAAGCCTCGTCAGCACCATAGGAAAATCCAGCTGTCCTCAGCGCTGGACAGTTCAAAGAAGGACCAAGCAACTTCTATGTCTCACCTCAACTTAATCAGTGCCGTCCACATGGAACTCGCATCCAACGGGGAGGCAGATGTTCATACGCCGATGCTTAAGCCCTCATACAGCACTTCACGAGAATTCATGTCAAGAGAAGAATTCATGTCACATAGAGATTCAACGCTGAGAGATGTCTTGAGGGAAGACTATTATAGGTCTCCGAGAAGTTACCGCCTCAAAATGGCCAGATCAATTGACATTTTGGAAGATTTTGAATCTCCTGTGAGAGAAGACTATAGGCAGAGCTACAACTCTGTTGTTTCCCAACCACTGTTGAATCGAAGGGATAAGGAAGTTCAGGGTTCAATGAGCCTGTTCACCGCTGACAGTAAGAGTAGCATCCGAGAGCCAGATTATCAGCTAACATATGTTCCTGACAAAGCACAAAACACCGACAGAAAAACAACTGATTACAAGATGTCTCGGTCCGTCGACCACCTTGAAAGACCACCCACCTTTCCCCAGCCTGGTCAATTGCTTTGTTGCAGTTCAGCAGATGAGGTGAATGACAATGTTTATAGAAAAGTACTCCCTACATTAGTCATTCCTGCCCACTATATGAAATTGCCTATGGAATATCCGTCCATGGGACAGCCTTTGACTGTCCCAGCGGAACAGCAGACAGAGTTGGAGAGGCTACAGGCCGACCTTGCTCTCTCCCATCAACAATTACATTCACACTCTCAGCAGCAGCAACTAGCACCACAAGCTTTATCACAGCAGCAACTTCAGGAAGCGGAGGGGGAGGACTGGAGTCCACAGTCAAGTGCCATGTCCGAATCTGTGTCTATTCCCACAACACTAAGTGAAGCTGCCATGGCTCAAATGAACGGTGAAGTGCAACTCTTTACTGAGAAAGCACTGTTGGAACTTGCTGGAGGAAAACCTCTCCCTCACCCGAGAGCTTGGTTTGTGTCCCTCGATGGACGTGCAAACGCCCAGGTTAGACATTCTTATATTGACTTGCAGAAAGCTGGGAAAAACGGGAGCAATGACGCCAGTTTGGATTCTGGCGTGGACATGAATGAATCGAAGCCCGCGCGAAAGGGTAAAGAAGCACGGGAACGCAATCTTTCTGGCAGTATGACGTACACAAGGTTGGTGTACATGGATGACATAGAGCAGAGTGGCAGTGAAAGCGGTACAGCAGTTTGCAGTCCAGAGGACACTTCAATGAAGCCACTGGAAGGGTCAGCTGAAGAAGGGCAGAGTGGCACCACAGAATGTTTACAGGACGAAAACATTCCGATGATCGAAGAAATTGAAGACTGTCTTCCAACGAGTCCAAATCACACTGAGAATGCTGATACTGATGATCAGATGATGAATATTGAAAATGATCATATTAATGACAATGATCAAATCAACGAGAATGATGACAACGATAGCACAGACCAGGAGGAGGATAAAAAAAGTCCTTGGCAGAAACGGGAGGAAAGACCTTTACTTGCATTTAATTTGAAATGATTGCTTATAGGTTTAACTCTTGCTGGAGTTTTAAAGAAAAAAAAAGTTGCCAAATATTCTTTTATGAAAATGCTTGTTCAGTTTTGAGAACTTCAGATCTTTAAAAAAAAAGCTAAACGCGTGAATATATTTGAAAGGTACTGCGAATGACGTCCTGATCTTCCTGATGGTGTGGAGTTAAACATTCAGATACGTTTCCAAAGCAAATGTTGCTTGAATGAAGACCTAAAAGACTGCCAGATGATTGTAGCAAGACAAGTGAATTTAGATTTATTTTTACCATAAATGACCTATTGTGCAAAAATATTCAATTCCATCCCTGATATTTTCCCCAAATATCTCTGTTAACGGTGGCAGTTGATGGATTTCTACTTATTTGCCTGAATTATACTGTAAAGATGTACTAAAAGACATACATAGAAGCTGTGTCCATAAGTATGGAATATTTGAAAGTAAGGCTATGCATTGCTACTTTTAAAATTTATGTTGCTTAAATTACTTGTGTGTAATATTTGATGTAAACTATTTCTTTAAGATCTTTTATTCTATTAGGATTATGTTCATTGTTGTTAGAACACTTAGCTACCAGTACGCTGTGAATGACAACACTCAGTGACAACATAAGCCTTTGACTAAAACCAAACTGTCCTCTTCAAAAAAAAAAAAAAAAATCTGGTCCGGTATTTTCCAAGTGCCTTCATGATTTCCAGTAAGCAAACCCTACTTCAATAGTTCACGTCTCTGAACTGTTGAAATTCTGCTTTTCACAATTGTCAGTTTTTTGACAGTTCTTCAATGATTTGCATGCAATTATCAATCATTTGTGCTATTTTTTTTTGTCATGCTTAAAATACAACAGTATACTGTGGGTAGTAATGTGTACAGTATTACTAGTTTGCTGTTGAACTACAGACTAGAGTAGAGGACTCCTAAAGAGACATGAAGAAAGTAGCCACGACTGGATGTTCTGTAAATATTGTGTGTTTGGCTGCAGTTGAATGTTTTAATAGCTAGCATTTCCAATGTCTTTACAATGGGGATTATTGAGTGGACAAGAGTGAGTGATCAGTGTGTTTAAAAGAACATTTTATCCCTGTGTATCATCTTACAGTGCCAGGATTCCTTTGCTGTACAATCTTTTGGATTGTTTGCTTGTTTCTCTTAAGGTTAATTGCTCAAAATAAATCTTGGGTAAACGTTATATTTCCTTGTATTTTTTTTTTTGGTGGAGGGAAATATTTCCTGTCTGTCTTTTTATAATCCTGTATTTATAAACTTTTATTATATAAACAGAAAATCAATTTTTATCTGGGCTTCAGTTTTATTCTTGGACTAAAGATTCAGTACGAAGTTTTGTTTGAACACTTGCTTACTCAGTGACCACTAGCTTTTATTAAAGATTACAATAAATATGCACCTGGAATTATGATGCTCTGTTGTTTCAATTGTTTAAAATATTGCAGTTAATAATGGGTGACATGGTAATGGGCTAGAATTTGGGGTGCAGGTGACAGTAATGGGCCTGTCTCACGGTGCGAGTCCACCCATGAGTGATCGAGTGAAAGAAAAAATCGCACTTGTGGTTGTCTACGAGATTCCAAGTTTATGTTCACGAATTTAAACGAGTTCCCATGTGTATGTCTAAGTTTGCCGTTTACTTCTAATTTCTGCGATGTACCAAGTTCCTCTGCCAAGTTACTCATGAGCCAACCGTGAATGAAGGTCTGTTTTATGTATGAAATAGAGGAGCTGGACAGCATCTCATTCAGTAAGTATATTCTGATTCAGTATTGAAAGTTATTCAATTTCAGAACTTAAAAATACTAGGCCGGATCTTGGCCCCGCACTCGCTGCCATTGTGCAGCAAGGAGGCGGTGGCAGCGAAGCAACAGTGTTAAAGAAGACGGCTCTATCCTAAATTTACTGCCAGGTCTACACACTGCGGGGAGACGGGAGATTAAATCTTTGAATGTGAACGGATGTCTCCACGCCTGCTCGTTCTAAGCGGAATATATTTTTAGTTGCCTTTCAAGCCGGTCTTTGCCTTTATTCCTTGCTATTGTTTATTCGCACACACTTTTCGTGTGTGAGGGTGTAAGAAGTTCATGCCGGATGCCGGCCGGCAGCAGCCGCTGTTCTTTCACATCAGTTGCACATCAGATTGTTGGGAGACGGAGCTCAGGGTTCGCCTCCTGAGCTGCTTTGGTGCCCAGGCGTGAGTTGAAGTGTTGAGGGAGGTTGGGGTGGGAGGAGGATGCGCAGGCGTTATTAATCTGTCTGGGGTGACAAGGCTCTTGGGTTAGGCTGGGATCATTCTCTGCTCTCATCTCTCTGTGTGCATTAGCAGGGGGAAGAGCGGTCTACCTCACTGGGGCACAAGACCTCTGCCGCCTGCCCCTTGCAGCCATCAACTTGTTTGTTCCTTTGGTGCGCCTCATCTGCCCTGCTCCCATCCCAGCCCTGCCCCAGCTCTCTGCCCCATTCTCTTGGAAATGTTGTTGCCGCCGCTGTAATGAGGAGGGGTCTGGCTGGCAGGCTTGGTGGGTGGGTGTGTGGGTGGGCAGGGAGGGGGAGTGGGTACAAACCACAGAATCCATTCTCAAAAGTTGGGCAGAGCCGTGTAGAACTCACATTTCTCTCTGCTTCATATATGTGGGAATTCCCTCAGTATGGTTACTCAGCGGGACAGGCAGCATCTCTGGAGAGAAGAAATGGGTGACGGGATGACGTTTCCAAATTTATGCTGCGTCTTTGTGTTACTCCAGCACCGTGTGTTCACTTTTTGTCAACCAGCATCTGCCCTTTCTTGTGTATGACATTATTTGTATCTGTGGCAGTTGATTGTCGCTCCCTTCAGTTTCCCATGGGGTCGGGACGGGACTGGAATTGGGAGGGAAAGGTGGGGTGTGGGAGGGGGGAGTGGGGGTTGGGGTGACTTAGTACGAGAGACAAGTGTGGGAGAGGTGTACTGACTGTGTGGGCAGACACTTTGGTAGTGATTACCCACCAGTCTCAAAAGCCACTGTGTCTCCGTCCCTCGGATAGCAGGGGGCGATCAAACAGCACAATACCCCCCTCCCCCTCCACGCCAACACGAAGGGCAATGATCCCAAGGTTTTAGCGTCAGAAACAGCGGGCAGGCGACAATCACCCACCATAACGCGAGAGAGATCATGCACTGTTGTCGGTCTCCTTTGCACGTCGGTGTTTCTCTCTTTCTCCATCTCATTGTTGGCCCTATCTGTCGCCACCCCCCACCCCCAGCCCTCTGTTTCCCGGCCATGTGTGTGACCCCTTCCCTCCCCTCTCCAGCTCCCCGCCCATTGCACCTGACGCGGGGGCTTCGCACCGTCTTCACGTCGGCAACGCCAGCAGGTCAGTGCCAGTCGCCCCGGGGCAGATGCTCGGGGGCTCTCTCCCAGCGTGCCCCCGGAGAAAGGGAAAATACTAAACATGTCAATCCCACTGGATAGGCCTTAGTCATTGTGCTGTACAACACGGAAACAGGTCCTTCGGCCCAGCTTGGGGTAGTCCTATTTGCCTGCATGTGGCCCATAGCCCTCTAAATGCTTCCAACCCATCCATTTATCTGTCGTTAATAACCTCAAGAAAATATTAAGTCTACGTGAGCCTGCTTCAGTTTCCTGGATCCAACTCGGAGAGAAGTCTCCACCCTTTCCAGGGTTAATTGCTCTGTTTATAATGCTCTCTGCATTATGAAGTCCTCGACAGTGAACCCCATGAGCAATCACTAGCAAAGTGTCTGCCCACACAGTCAGTACACCTCTCCTACACTTGTCTCCCGTACTAAGTGTTTCCCTCCCAACTCCAGTCCCGTCCCGACCCCCTGGGAAACTGAAGGGAGCGACAATCAACTGCCACGGATACAAATAACATCATACACAAGAAAGGGCAGATGTTAGTTGACAAAAAGTGAACACACAGTGCTGGAGTAACACAAAGACGCAGCAGAATTTCGGAAATGTCATCCCATCACCCATTCCTTCTCTCCAGAGATGCTGCCTGTCCTGCTGAATTAGATTGCCCAGTGCAGACTCAAGTGTCACTACGATAAACTCACGGGCCACTACGTTCTTACAACGAGTTTGAATGTTTCAAATTTTAACTTCAAAAGTATATTTGACTCGTGGAAATCTTTAAACATGTTTAAAGATAACAACTTTCCCAGGTACCTGCCGTTAGTGCCACGAGTCGCTAAGTTGCGTCCACGAGTTCCGACATTCCCGCAACGTTAATTGTACGTGATTACCACGAGTTTAATTTGTTTTAAACTCGGGGTCACTCGTGGGTCGACTCGCACCGTGAAACAGGGGTTTAAGGCTGAAAAACTCACCAGGTGCACAACTGTCCACGTGCATAGTTAAACAAGAAGGCCCTGGTGGTGTTTTTCAATAATGCTTCAACATCAGCTATCTTGCAGTTTGGCTTAGTTCAATTTAGTTTAGAGATACAGCGCGGAAACAGGTCCTTCGGCCCACCGAGTCCGCGCTGACCAGCGATCCATGTACACCAGCACTATCATATACACTAGGGACAATTTACAATTTTTACCAAAGCCAATTAACCTACAAAAACCTGTACGCCTTTGGAATGTGGGAGGAAACCAGAGCACCCAGAGAAAACCCATGAGGTCACGGCAAGAATGTGCAAGCTCCGAACAGACAGCACCCATAGTCAGGATCAAAACCGGGTCTCTGGTACTGTAAGGCAGCAACTCTACCGCTATGCCACCGTGCCCCCCTCCTGTCTTACAGGTGGGATCTCCTTGGAAGCTGCTGGAATCATGGCTATGTATGCTCTTTATAATGTTTTCTTTGCAATGCTTTAAATGGTATATATATTTCCGTGTTTTATGGTTTGTACTTTGCTCTTTTAAATGAGCCTGGCTCATAGAAGTTGCAGATAACCTGCAGAGGGTCATTCACAGCAAGCTCCAAGGCAATACAAGGATAAAATATGTGGGAACTCAAATGTTCATGCTTTCTTGGTTATGTCAGCGGTCTCCAATATTGAATGCGTAAGCAAGATCAATGGTTGGTTGGAACAAATAAATCGCATACAATCTGCTGGAAGAACTCAATGGATCAAGCAGCATTTGTGAAGGGAAATGACCCGTCGATATTCCGTGCCAAGCCCCTCAAAATGGCGACGGTCCATTTCCTTCCGCAGATGTTGCTCGACCTGCTAAGTTCCTTAGGCAGAATGTTGTTGCTCCAATTCCATGATCTGCACTCACTTTTGTTTCAGTTAAATAACATGGCCGGCAAGGCCGATCAGAAGTACCTTTCTGGTTCTTGTCAGCTCACACGGGTGAAAATTCAGTGTTTAGAAGTGGTGTTCTCGGTCTCTTTTCAACCTGTTTTTAAACAGAAATGCAAATTGGTCAGCTTGTTTACAAAAAAAAAGACAAAAAAAGGTCTGGAACGATTCAGTAAGTCAGGCAGCATCTCAAGAGAACATGGAAACATTGCCTATCCATATTATACAGAGATGTTGCCTGACCTGCAGAGTTACTTCAGGACTTTGAGACTTTGTCCTTCTTCATGGGCCATGGCTTCTCTTCTTCCAAAGTTGACAAAGAGTTTGTCTGCATCACATCTATTTCCCACAACTTTTCTCTCACTCCCTTTTCTGGTCAGAGCCATAATAAAGTTCCAATCCCACTCTCAAGCCTCCAGATAAATCCAAATTACAGGACTGTGACTGAAACTGGAGTGCTTGTGTTAAAAAAAGAAAATAGGTAGGTTTGGGCTTTCCCCCCCCAGAATATTAGGAGCCTGAGGGGTGACTATATAGAGGTTTATAAAATCATGAAGGCTTAGCAAAGTAAATGGTCATAGCACGTTCCCCAGTGTAGGGGGCATGGATATAAGGAGAAGGGGAAAGGTTTAAAGAAAACCTGAGGATAACTTTTTTGCATATATGGTGGTGGATATGTGGAACAAGGTGACAGAGAGAATGGTAGAGATGGTATAATTTCAATGTTTAAAATACATTTGGACAGGTACATGGATACCTGTGGTTGAGAGAGAGATGAACTAAAAGCAGGCAAATGGGCCAGTTCAGTTAGGCAATATGGTCAATATGGAGGAGTTGGGCAAAAGAGACTGTTTCTGAGATGCACAACTCTGCATGACTTTAATTCTTCGATCAAAAGATTATTTCCTCTTAGCATCCTCGAAGGAAAATAAATATCTGCTGCTTTCACCCTCCATTTGGAATTATAATGGAAGTTTTCTCATTCTGACACCCACCTCCTGCGGCAACAGCTCGGATTCAGGATGAATTGGTTCCACTCCAGAGACAACCGAAGATCCTATGTGGAATCTGCAGACTCTGCCACAGATGGGCAGGAGATGCCTGAAGTGGTAGGTGGGTTGATTAGAAAGTTGGGTACTCTTTCCACCATTTGCACTTCTCACTTCTTGTAAAATTATATTATATTTTCTAATGACAGAATGAGGCCAGTTGCAGGGTTATAGATTGTACAGCACAAAAACAGGCCCTTTGGCCCACTGCCACCATGCTGACTATTCTGCTCATCTTCACTAATCACATTTGCCCGCATTAGTTTGTATCCTTCTGTGCCTTGTCTACTTAAACAGTCATTGTCTCTGATTATGCTGAAATAAAGAACTGCAGATGCTGGTTTACACCAAAAATAGACACAAAGTGTTGGAGTAACTCAGCAGGTCCCGACCCAAAACGTCACCCATCCTTTATTTCCAGAGATGCTGCCTGACCCACTGAGTTACACCAGCACTTTGTGTCTATTATTGTGTCTGATTACACCATCTTCTCTAACAGCATGTTCCAGATATTTAGTACTCTGTGGGATGGGTGGGGTACATTCGCCTCTGATTCCCTTTTAAAAGCTTCAAGAGAAAAGAAGAGTCAAAACTCCTATATCTCACCTTGAACACATTCAACACAATCGTACCCAGTAGACTGGTCTCCAAGCTATCCGGCCTCGGCTTCAAACACAACATCTGCCTTTGGATTAAGGACTTCCTTACGGACCGGCCGCAGTCAGTCAGGATGGGACCCCACCACTCCCCCACTCAGCACAGGAGCTCCACATGGCTGTGTGCAGAGCCCCCTCCTCTACACCCTCTATACCTATGACTGCATACCGACCCACAGAACGGTTCCTGGGCACCCACATCTCAGCAGATCACAGGTGGTCAACTAACACTTCTTTACTCAGAGAGTGGTAGCGGTGTGGAATGAGCTTCCAGTGGAAGTGGTGGAGGCAGGTTCAATTTTATCATTTAAAATAAATTGGATAGGTATATGGATGGGAAAGGAATGGAGGGTTATGTCTGAGTGCAGGTGGATGGGACTAGAGGAAAATAAGTGTTCGGCACGGACTTGTAGGGCTGAGATGGCCTGTTTCCGTGCTGTAATTGTTATATAGTTATTTGGAAAGTCAACTTGCCATAACAGCTGCTAGTGTCATTCTACCATTGCTCATAGAAAGTGTCCTGACACATGGCATCCTGGTGTGGTATGGCAACAGTTATGCGGCTGACAAGAAGGCTCTGCAGAGAATCATCAATACAGCCCGGAAGATCACCAGCTCACATCTGCCTGCCCTGGAAGAGATCTATAGCTCTCATTGCCTGCGGAAGGCATCACGCATCCTAAAGGACTCATCTCATCCCATACATCACTTGTTTGCCCTTCTGCCCTCAGGAAAGCATTACAGGGCCATCAAATCACACACCTCAAGATTAACAAACAGTTTCTACCCCAACGCCATCACCACTCTGAACTCTGCACTGAACACACAGCCCCCACACTGCCACAACATTATACTGTGAACTATTGCATATTCTGACGACTTGACGTTTTTGTTGTTTCCATTGTCGTCATTATTTATCTGATACATTAGAGCTCCGCTCGGGCAGTGCACCTAAATTTTGGTTGTATGTATTTACAATAAAGTATTATTATTATTGAATCCATGGCCTATTGCTTATGATACCCCTATACTTGAAAGGGCAATTCCATCAAAGCAATGCCTATGTTACCTGCTCTATACTAGCTCCCCATCCATGCACACCAAGAATAATTGACAGCAGGACATCATCTACCAATGCACACACCTTTGACATGTGGGAAGAAAGGGGAGAAGGGGGGGAGAGAAGGAGTGGAGACACTTTTAAGAAGCCAGACAACTTTTAATAAGCCAGAGATACACAGCTTGTGAAGTTTGGCGGGCATTTAACATTACCGGTCGGTTCTCCTTGGTTCTGAAAACTCGTACTTACCTTTATTTTTCCCCAATAAGCCAATGAAAATGCTCGGTCAGCAAAGGCGATTAACTAAAACCTCCTACGACTAGCCCGACTTCCTATAATTACATGGTGATCCTACTACCACTGTACCTACGACTACAAAAGTATCGATTTTCTCCATGGCGACCAATTTTTGGTTGCAGAAAATCTTTCAACAAGTTAAAAAATTTGTGGCGACTATACTGAGGCCACGGCTAGTTCCCAGAATGCGGGAACTCCTCGCGACCATGAAGGAAACTCACCAGAGACCACCAGCGACCATGTGGCGATCATGTGGCGAGCGCAGAGTCTCCACTCGCTTAAAAAGTCGCCTAAAGGGCCTGTCCCACTAACGCGACTTTTCAGCGACTGTCTTTGACCTTCAAGCTTGAGGGCACTCGCCTGAAAAACCTCGAGCTGGATCGACCGTCAGTGATGAAACCGTGAGCCGGATCGACCGTCTGCACACACACAAACACACACACACACACACACACACACACACACACACACACACACACACACACACACACACACACACACACACACACACACACACACACACACACACACACACACACACACACACACACACACACACACACACACAGCACATCGCAAAGGCGGGGGCCAGGGTAAAACAGGGGAACGCTGTCTGAAATTCACACCCGCGATGAACAGGAAGGTAAAAGACGGCTGGCATAGTAACGGTAAGTCCTTTAGAAAGTGCGGAGGGGGGGAGGGGCGGGGGGGAGAAGGAGTGGAGACACTTTTAAGAAGCCAGCCAACTTTTAATAAAGTTAAGCGGGCATTTAACATTACCGGTCGGTTTACTTACCTTTTTTTGCTCAAGGAGCATTTAACGATTGCCTTCGATTAACGACGATAACATTATGACTTACTAGGACCTACCTCGACTAAACCTACGAGTACCTTTTTTTACTCGTGGGCATTTTTCAGCATGTTGAAAAAAACGCCGCGACCTAGCTGAGGCCTCGGGTACATTGGGACTACTCTCGGGCATGAAGGAGAGTTTGAAAGACCTCCGAGGACCTCATGTCGACCATACTACAAGTATGAGTCGAGGGCAAAATTAGGTTGCCACAGTAGAACAGGTCCTTAAGTGGGACAGGCCCTTCAGAGCTTTTTGTTCCAAAGACGTTTGAGATGTTCACTATCTTCCTAAATGCTTCTAGTTTTATGGTCGCAGGCCAGGAATTTCCATAACTAGTTGAGGATCTTGCATGTTCGCAAAAGCAGCTTTTAAGATGCCATTAATAAAGATGTAATAGCAAGGCACTTAGAAAAATTCAAGCTCATCCTGTAAAATCAATGTGGTTTTGGAATAAGGGGTTCGTGTTTGAGCAATTGTATTTCTTTGAAGTGGATGGACTACACTTAGAAGTTATTTAACCACATGCCAGATCAAAGGCTGCAGTTAAAAAAAAATCATGATATGGGGTGGGCAAAAGATTAGCTGGCTGATAGGAAACAAAGGGTAGGCGTAAATGGGTCATATTCTGGTGAGCAAGATATAATGAGTGGTGTGTCATAGGGATCAGTGCTGGGGTCTCTACTATTTACATTTTACGTGGAAAACCTGCGGCAGTTAAAAAATGGGTGTTATATTTGCTGATAATGCAAAGATAGGTAGCAAACCTAGTTATGAAGAGGACGGAATTGTTACAGAGGATACAGAACTGTTAAGTGAGTGAAGACCTAACAAATGGAGCATCATGTGGGGAAGTACGAAATTGCCCATTTTGTCAGGAAAGATTAAAAAGAAACATGTTATCCAAATCGTGAGAAGTCCAATATGCTATCTCAATGCTGGATTAACAAAAGACAAATGTGCATGTACAGCCAATAATTTGAAAGTAAACAGTGCATACTGTTCACCTCTAGAGAAATGAGATATAAAAGTTGCGAGGTTATGCTTTAGTTATATAGGGCATAGATGAGACCACATACAAAGTGCTGTGTGCACATAATTGCTCTCCTTATTTAAGGGAAATTTACTATACTAATGCCTGCAATGAGCTAGTTGCCTTGTAAGGGAAGGAAGCACAGGGTACACTTATACCTGCTATTCAGAAGAGTCAGAGGAGCTTCATTGATACAGATACATGATCCTGAGGGTCCTTGACAGAATGGCTTTGCTTGCTGGAGGTATATATTACTTGCAACCCATCAGTATGAATATTGATTTATCTAATTTCAAGGACTTTTGCATTCCTTCTCTCTTTGTTCCTTCCCCAACCTAGTCCTACTAGTTTCGCAGTCGCTACGCTTAGTTTCACTGTTTGCATCCACTCATTATCACCTTTTCCACGGCCACCAGTGTGGGCGCCACCTTTCCTTGATCATCGTTGCTGGCTTTCATTTGTTCTTTTCAAACCTTTCCATATAACAATATAACCATATAACAATTACAGCACGGAAACAGGCCATCTCGGCCCTACAAGTCCGAGCCGAACAACTTTTTTCCCTTAGTCCCACCTGCCTGCACTCATACCATAACCCTCCATTCCCTTCTCATCCATATGCCTATCCAATTTATTTTTAAATTATACCAACGAACCTGCCTCCACCACTTCCACTGGAAGCTCATTCCACACCGCTACCACTCTCTGAGTAAAGAAGTTCCCCCTCATGTTACTCCTAAACTTCTGTCCCTTAATTCTGAAGTCATGTCCTCTTGTTTGAATCTTCCCTATTCTCAAAGGGAAAAGCTGATCCACATCAACTCTGTCTATCCCTCTCATCATTTTAAAGACCTCTATCGTCTCCCCTTAACCTTCTGCGCTCCAGAGAATAAAGACCTAATTTATTCAACCTTTCTCTGTAACTTAGTTGTTGAAACCCAGGCAACATTCTAGTAAATCTCCTCTGTACTCCCTCTATTGTGTTAACATCCTTCCTATAAATGGGCGACCAAAATTGTACACCATACTCCAGATTTGGTCTCACCAATGCCTTGTACAATTTTAACATTACATCCCAGCTCCTATACTCAATGCTCTGATTTATAAAGGCTAGCATACCAAAAGCTTTCTTTACCACCCTATCTATATGAGATTCCACCTTCAAGGAGCTATGCACGGTTATTCCCAGATCCCTCTGTTCAACTGTATTCTTCAATTCCCTACCATTTACCATGTACGTCCTATTTTGATTTGTCCTGCCAAGGTGTAGCACCTCACATTTATCAGCATTAAACTCCATCTGCCATCTTTCAGCCCATTCTTCCAAATGGCCTAAATCACTCTGTAGACTTTGGAAATCCTCTTCATTATCCACAACACCCCCTATCTTGGTATTATCTGCATACTTACTAATCCAATTTACAACACCTTCATCCAGGTCATTGATGTACATGACAAACAACAAAGGACCCAACACCAATCCCTGAGGCACCCCACTAGTCACCTGCCTCCAACCCGACAAACAACCATCCACCATTACCCTCTGGCTTCTCCCATTCAGCCACTGTTGAATCCATCTTGCTACTCCTGCATTTATACCCAACAGTTGAACCTTCTTAACCAACCTTCCACGAGGAACCTTGTCAAAGGCCTTACTAAAGTCCATATGTTGATTTACTAGAATGTTGCCTGGGTTTCAGCAACTAAGTGATTTACTAGAATGTTGCCTGGGTTTCAGCAACTAAGTGATTTACTAGAATGTTGCCTTGGTTTCAGCAACTAAGTTACAGAGAAAGGTTGAACAAGTTAGGGCTTTATTCTTTGGAGCGCAGAAGGTTAAGGGGGGACTTGATAGAGGTTTTTAAAATGATGAGAGGGATAGACAGAGTTGACGTGGAAAAGCTTTTCCCACTGAGAGTAGGGAAGATTCAAACAAGGGGACATGACATGAGAATTAAGGGACTGAAGTTTAGGGATAACATGAGGGGAAACGTCTTTACTCAGAGAGTGGTGGCTGTGTGGAATGAGCTTCTAGTGGAAGTGGTGGAGGCAGGTTCGTTTTTTATCATTTAAAAATAAATTGGATAGTTATATGGATGGGAAGGGAATGATTTATGGTCTGAGCGCAGGTATATGGGACTAGGGGAGATTATGTGTTCGGCAGGACTAGAAGGGTCGAGATGGCCTGTTTCCGTGCTGTAATTGTTATATGGTTATATATAAACAACATCCACTGCTTTACCCTTGTCAATTTCCCTAGTAACCTCTTCAAAAAATTCAAGAAGATTAGTCAAACTTGACCTTCCAGGCACAAATCCATGCCAACTGTTCCTAATCAGACCTTGTTTATCCAGATTCTTATATATATTATCTTTAAGTATCTTTTCCATTAATTTGCCCACCACTGGTCAAACTAACAGGCCTATAATTGCTAGGTTTACTCTTAGAACCCCTTTTAAACAATGGAACAACATGCGCAGTACGCCAATCCTCGGGGACTATTCCCGTTTCTAATGACATTTGAAATATTTCTGTCAGAGCCCCGGCTATTTCTACACTAACTTCCCTCAATGTCCTAGGGAATATCCTGTCAGGACCTGGAGACTTATCCACTTTTATATTTTTCAAAAGTGTCAGTACTTCTTTTACTTTGAAACTCATAGTATCCATAGCTACTAGTTTCCATTACCTCACATAATTCAATATCCTTCTCCTTGGTGAATACCGACGAAAATAAATTGTTCAATATCTCCCCCATCTCTTTTGGCTCTGCAGATAGCTGTCCACTCTGTCTCTCCAATGGACCAATTTTATCCCTCGTTAGCCTTTTGCTATTAATATAGCTGTAGAAACGCTTTGGATTTACTTTCACATTACTTGCCAAAGCAACCTCATGTCTTCTTTTAGCTTTTCTAAGTTCTTTCTTAAGATTCTTTTTACATTCCTTATACTCCTCAAGCACCTCATTTACTTCATGCTGCCTATAATTATTGTAGATCTCCCTCTTTTTCCAAACAAGATGTCCAATTTCCCTTGAAAACCAGGGCTCTTTCCACTTTTTACTGTGGAACCGAACAGGAACATAAAGATTCTGTACTCTTAAAATTTCCCCTTTAAATGTCCTCCATTTCTCTTCTACATCCTTCCCATAAAACAAAATGTCCCAGTTCACTCCTTTTAAATCATTTCGCATCTCATCAAAATTAGCCTTTCTCCAATCAAAAATCTCAACCCTAGGTCCAGTTCTGACCCTCTCCATAATTATATTGAAACTAATGGTATTGTGATCACTGGACCTGAAGTGCTCCCCAACGCATACCTCCACCACCTGTCCCGTCTCATTTCCTAACAGGAGGTCCAACACTGCCCCTCCTCTAGTAGGTACCTCTATGTATTGCTGCAAAAAACTATCCTGCACACATTTTACAAACTCCAAACCATCCAGCCCATTTACCGAATGTGTTTCCTAGTCTATGTGTGGGAAGTTGAAATCTCCCACAATCACTACTTTGTGCTTACTACTAATATCTGCAATCTCCTTACATATTTGCTCTTCCAATTCTCGATCCCCATTTGGCGGTCTATAATACACCCCTATAAGTGTTGCTACCCCTTTCCCACTTCTCAGTTCCACCCAAATAGCCTCCCTAGATGAGCCCTCCAATTTATCCTGCCAAAGCACTGCTGTAATATCTTCCCTGACTAGTAATGCAACACCTCCACCTCTTGCCCCTCCAATTCTATCACACCTGAAGCAACGAAATCCTGGAATATTTAGTTTCCAATCACAGCCCTCCTGCAACCACGTTTCACTGATCGCCACAACATCATACTTCCAGGTGTCTATTCAGACTCTAAGCTCATCCACCTTTCTTACAATGCTCCTAACATTAAAATATGCACATTTAAGAAACCCCCCGCCTCTTATTCTCTGTTTATTTCCTTTTTTTTCTTTCTCCTCTTGTGCCCGAGTGCTTCCCTTTTCTGCTTCCTGCCTCCCATTCTGTCTACTAGCTTTCTCTATTTGAGTCCCTCGCCCCAACCATTCTAGTTTAAAGTCTCCCCAGTAGCCTTTGCAAATTTCCCCGCCAGGATATTGGTCCCCCTCGGGTTCAAGTGCAACCCATCCTTTCTGTACAGGTCCCACCTTCCCCAAAAGAAGTCCCAATGATCCAGGAACTTGAATCCCTGCCCTCTGCACCAGTCTTTCAGCCACGCATTTATCCTCCACCTCGCTCCATTCCTACTCTCACTGTCGCGTGGCACAGGCAGTAATCCTGAGATTGTTACCTTTTTGGTCCTTTTCCTTAACTCTCCCAACTCCCTAAATCCTCCCTTCAGGACCTCTTCCCTTTTTTTTACCTATGTCATTGGTACCTATATGTACCACGACCTCAGGGTCCTCTCCCTCTGATTTCAGGATATCTTGGACGCGTTGAGACACGTCCGAGACCTTGGCACCAGGGAGGCAGACCACCATCCTGGTCTCCCGACTGCGTCCACAGAATCGCCTATCCGACCCCCTAACAATAGAGTCCCCAATTACTATTGCCCTCTTCTTTTTGTCCCTACCTTCAGGAGTAACAGGGCCGGTCTCTGTGCTGGAGGCCCGTCCGCTCTCGCTACCCCCGGGCAGGCTGTCACCCCCATCCGTACTCAAACAGGAGTACTTATTTGCAAGGTGTACCGACATTGGAGTACTCACTCGTTCCTGCCTCTGCCCCTTGCCCTTCCTTTACGTGACCCACATGTCTCTCTCCCGTGGTTTTGGAGTGACCACCTCCCTATAACTCCCCTCTATGACCTCACTCTCCCTGACCCTTTTATATACTCGCCGCCCTGACCCTCCTCCACTCTCTCCTTTGTTCTTTGTATCTTGTCATACCTCTAGTTTCTTTCTCCCCAGACTCAGTCGAAGAAGGGTCTTGACCTGAAACGTCACCTATTCCTTTTCTCCATCGATGATGCCTGACCCGCTGAAGTACTCCAGCATTTTGTGACTATCTTCGGTGTAAACCAGCATCTTCAGTTCCTTCCTGCAAAAATATATAAAAGTCGCAAGCTTATATTTTAAGGATGAATTTGGAGAGGACCATTTCTCTTGTGGAAGAATCTAGAACAAGGGGTAATTGTTTAAAGGTACGGAGTCGCCCATTTAAGACACATGAAATGAAAGAATTTCTGAGAGGGTGGTAAGTCAGTGGAAGCAGAGTCTTTGAATATTTTTCAGAAAAATTGATTAACTACATGGTCGGTGGGATGTGGAGTTAATTGTGCAATCAGATTAACTCCAGTGTTACAGTCAGAAGGAGTAGGTTCAAGATAGGAAGGGGCCTACACCTGCCTTTAATTTAGCAATGTTACAGAATTTTGAGATTAAAATAATCAAGTCTGCAATTTATCCCATCAGATTAAGCATAAAAAGAAGTTTAATTTGATACATAATTCACTTTCATATCTTCAGTATTAAAAACGTTATGGCCATTTTCATACTCGGAAATTAGCATCTAGTTCCCTATTGCTTTTCCATTGACTTAACTCAAAAGCGGTGATCAAGGACAGTCAAAACCCCATAATTTTCTTAAAAATTAAGAGAACTGAATGAAATTTTCAGTTATTATAGATTGAAGCATTCTGAAACAAATATGAAACAATCTTACTTGGATGAACTGAAATTAAAGCATATAAATAGTTATTTACCTAATTGTAGCTAATTATAAAATTCAATTACTAGATCTAAACATCTATCAATTTCTTAAGAAAAGGTTAACATTTTTAAATAGCCTAAGTGTCCAAATAACATTTACACAAGAATTCACAATATAACATGATTTTGAAATCTCATTGTCATGAATTTATAGGCCAAATGGAAGGAATTTAGTGTTTAATTGCTGTAAATTAATGGCCATTTGAATCATTTTGCGAGGGGGATTTTGTGGAACGCGATAGCTTGGAATGTTGCGGTTGCAGTGAATTTGAACCCCATGTCGGCAGGAAAAATACTGCCAGTTCGGATGGGTCCCAAGTGACCTTCTCGCAACTTAAAATTTTGATTAAAGGCATCTTAAGAAGCACTTTTTAATGTAAAAATAAACGGCATACCTTGCCTTGTCCCCTACGTGAGATCCATCCCGTTGTCAGTGTTCACAGCTTTAGAAGATGATTTTTAATTTACTCTAACAATTAAATTATCCAACGCAGTTTAAAAATAACTCCAGAGAACGAATGTCGGAGCGATTTTTCTTGAGCAACTAAACAGCCTGACGAACATCGATTTAAACAGCCTGGAGGAAAAGGCATTTTAAACCCGCCCCCCCTCTCAAAGGCGCCAAAGTCGCGCACACGGTCAGTGACAGAACTGCAGCGCCGCTGAAGGTAAGTTTTGTAACATACCTATTTAATTTGTAAGTCATATATATCCTCCTGTAAACATCTTGCTATTATTGAGCTTGGATTAAAGTGCCTGTTTTGCAGTTTAATTCAAGCGTCAATGCCAGAAATGTTGATTTGGAAAATGGCCACAAACATCAGTTTGCTTATTCATCTAATGGATTTTGAACAACTTACAGTGGGGCTCCCTCTCTATTGCTGTTGAATGTTGTCAATGCCTTTGGACATTGTGCATTTTGGAGACTTAGACTTTATACATGCTACTCAAACGATTATGAGATCAGTTCCAGATTTCATATCTTATTCTTTGGCATTCTGTTCCTCAGTCAGTGAAAGGCCATGCTGGTGAATTTAGTCATTGATGTCCATAGTAATCGCAGAAAAGGAATTTTCAAACGGATTCTTTTAAATGGCATTTTGTCAAATATCTTTTAAAGTTCAATTAAAAATATTTACTGATAAAGTTAATCACTAACCTGCCATATGTATCTTTTGCTCTACCTCTTGGAATGATTAACCTACACCTTTTCAAGTGATCATCGCCATTATCTCATTATGGCATCTACTAATCTGCCTGTTACCGATATGAAACAAAGTTATTTTCATTTAGTTTTAGTTTCGAGATACAGCGCGGAAAAAGACCACTCAGCCCACTGAGTCTGCACCAAACATTGAACACTGTAGACTAGCACTATCCTACACATTAGGGACAATTTACAATCTTTACCGAAGCCAATTAACCTAGGGGGAAGAACAAACAACATCCATACAGGAGCCCAGTCCACAGATTTTCTTGGTGTTTATCTTCATTTCCCCTTTTTGAACAATGTTTGTGATCCTCCTTTCTTAAATGGAAAGAATGGTGCACCACAGATGGTGCCAAGTGAATCAAACATAGCTGTTTCAGCTCTTTACATAATTAATCCTGCACAAATGCTGTTTCCTCATACAATTGGAATTATATTCTTGGCAAGAATTTACCCCATTCCCTTTAGAATTTCATCTGCCGCACTTGGATGCCGTGGCTTCTCCAGATTATAATAACGATAATAATTTTTTTTTAACGTTCTTTTTGCCAAGCTGTGCTTTCCGGAAATAGAAATCCAAAACAACGAATGCTGTGTTTTCTTAAAATTCTGAAGGTGGACAATATCTTTGGAGAAACAGAATTGATATTTCAGGTCAATGACACTCCATCAGAAATAGAAAAATGAAAAATCAAATGTGTTTTAAAAGTTACATACTTTAGGTGAGGTGGAGACACACTGTGGCAGGGTAGAGACCAAGGTTATCCGGATAATGTAATTGCTTTCAAAGCCACAGCCAGAGAAAACATTGTAACATAGAAGTAAATAAAGTTTTAAAAAAATCTATTCGCTTTTCAGCTGTAACGGGAATATTACTTTGTCTTCTCGTTTCTCCATGTAACTGAAGTTACTTGTCAAACCTGGTATTATTCTAAAAAGTTAAGAAGGGTCTCAATCCGAAACGTCACCTATTCATTTTCTCCAGCGATGCTGTCTGGAACGCTGAGTTACTCCAGCTTTTTGTGTCTGTCATTCTGCAAAGTCTCTGGTGCATTTTCCGTAGACTCTGGATGTCTTACCTCAACATATGATGCTCAGTTGCAGGGTTTAGACTCAGTGACAATGCAGGAGTGGTTTTCCATTTCTAAGTCAGGATGGTGTGTAACTCTGTAGGGGAATTGCAGGGGATAGTATAGCTGATGATGTTTCGATGTTAAAGGTTTCTGTTTTTGGAAATTCCATCACAGTAAGCTAAGCAAGTAACAGCAGTGTGCATTTTGCAGATGGGTCCGGATGCATTGTTGGTGGAGGGAATGATTGAATAGGATGGTGGATGGGGTGCCTTTCAAGCAAAAACAAAGGCAACAATTGCTAGAAAATACTAAGCAGGTTAGGCAGCATCTATAGAGAAACAAGTTATCGTTTATGGTTTTTATTTATTTATTTAATTCTTTATTTCAAACAGAATAAAAGAATAAAAAGCAAGTGTGAAACAACATACAAAAAACAAAACAAGAATATTTATAAAGTGTCATAAACAATATCTATAAATAAATGAAATCGTATGTGTCCGAAAAGGAGCAGGAAGAAACCAAAGCTTATTAATTCCCACCGCTTATTCAACTGCTTATAATTATCTTATACAAACAACTGTTGTGTTCTGCACCTTACAGATTCTGCAAGTTCTTTTATTTATTTTCTCTTTCTAACTAGAAGCACCAAGGGCATTTAAGTAACACACAAACTTGGTCCCTACCCTATCACGGATATTCCTTCTCCATCCCTCACCCTCTCTGCAGTCAAAATCAAGCTTGTTTTCTCACTTTTCCAGTACGAATGAAGGATCATTTACATGGTAAATTTACTCTTTCCCTTTTCGCAGATGATCAGCAGAGTGTTTCCAGTATATTTTGTTCTTGTTTCAGAAATCTGCCATTTTCAGTGTGTTGTTTTTCTTGTATTGCCAGTCATATTTCTCAGCACTGGTGTCCTGCAAAGATGCATTGTCAGTCCCCTAATATACTCCTTATACACTCATTTGGAATGGTTAAACATGGCTCCTACTTTATCTACAAGTTTATAGACGACACCACTCTGGTAGGCCGGATCATGAACAATGGCGAGACGGAGTACAGGAAGGAGATAGACAACTTAGCACATAATGTCAGAACAATAACCTCTCCCTCAATGTCAGCAAGACCAAGGAGCTATTTATTGATTTCAGGAAGCGTGGGGGAGTACATGCCCCTATCCGCATCAATGGTGCCGAAGTGGAAATTGTTGAGAGCTTCAAGTTCCTTGGTGTTAGTATTACCTAAGATATGTTGTGGACCAACAGCCAACAAGGCAGCCAGTGCCTCTACTTCCTGAGGAGACTCAGGAAATTCGGCATCTTTCCAATGAACTTCTACTGATGCACCTTAGAGAGCATACTGTCATGTTGCATCATGGCTAGGATTAGTATTTACTCCAATATTTAAATCACTTTACCTTTGGTCCAGTTTTGTCATCGTTTCTCTATCCAGTTCACTCCTGCAAATAATTGTAACCATTTTCATTCATTTATTCCTAAACTGCTGCAAATGTTCTGAGAAATGACATTCATTCTGATGCCCAAAGCTTGGTTGTAGTTCAATTTTTCATGCATTTGTGTTTAGGTTTACAGCAGAATTGTACTGTAAGCCCAACAATTTCAATGTGAGTTTGTCTATCTGCACCCAATCCCAAATTAGACAAATATGTTGACCTTTTCAAATATATTGTATTCTTTAAAGCTAACGTGGGAGTTGCATTCCTTTTCTTCCCGTTTTGAAAATTAACAATTGGCATCAAAAATAATTATTCTTGGAAATTATTTTTAGGAAATAATGGTAATACGAAATGATTGACTATAATAAACACAAAGGGTATTTAAGTTAAGTGAAATAAAATATATTGGATAACTTGGCAGCATAATCATTGTGATTTATTCTGCAAGGATTAAAGTAACTAAAATCAAAAATGGTGGTTGCAATCATTTAGGTAATTAGAATCATTTGGGTGAGGGTAGTTTGGTACAATTTGAAATATCAATTGAAATGTTTAAATTTATTGTGAGCTGCCTAATTTATCATCAAGTTTTGTAAAAACAAAATGGAAATATTAGTTTGTTCTCAATAATAGTACCAGCCACGACAACTCTACTTCAACGATTAATTTTTACAGATTGATTTGTCATTAAATTTCATCTTTACACGGCATTTATCCCCTTAGTTGACTTCAGAGAAAGCGTAATCCCTCTCGCTATTTAAACCACAGCCATCATCTGCCCATCATCTGCCCAAGTACAGCTTTATCATCATGAGAAGCCACAAAGTATGGAATAGCTGAGTGGGTCAGGCAGCATCTCTGGGCATGGATAGGCAGCATTTCGGGCCAGGATCCTTCTTCAGGCTGAACCTGAAATTACACTTATCCATGTTCTCCAGAGATGCTGCCTGGCTAGCTGAGTTACTCCAGAACTTTGTTTCTTTTTTTATAAACCAGCAACTGCAGTTCCTTGTGTTTACTATCAGCAAGAGGGCAGCATGGTGGCGCAGCGGTAGAGTTGCTGCCTTACAGTGCCAAGGGACACAGGTTCGATCCTGACTACGGCTGCTAATCTGGACGGAGTTTGCACGTTCTCCCCGTGACCTGTTTGTGTTTTCTCCAGGATCTCCGGTCTCCACCCACACTCCAAAGACGTACAGGTTTGTAGATTAACTTTGTTTAACGTGGGGTGACTGGTGCACAGACAGCCACCACACGGTCTTTGACAGATCTGGGTCAGAATCCAGCAGCTTGGAGTCCAAGATGACCGGGATTCCTTTTCTGCTGCTGCCTTCATCCGCCTTCCCAGCCATTGTGACGCTCCACTAAAGTCAGCCATCACCCTGCACCTGTCCACCGTTGACGTCTTGGTTGGATTGCTCTTTGTCAGGGACCTCGCCCTCGACCTTACTGCCATAGGTGGCCCTACCAGGAGCATAGCTACAGACGGCATTGCTCTCAGGATTTCAGGACCACACAAGCTTCTCCATCACGACAAGGTGACAATCCACGGAGAAGAATCCAGAATTACAATTATATGGATACAACCTACAAGCCAACACACCTTTGGAATGTGCATGGATACCAGAACATCCAGACAAAACCCACACGTCAAATGGAGATCGTACAAACTCTGTACAGACAGCACGCATAGTCAGGATCGCACCTGGGTCTCTTCTGCCGTAAGGCAGCAACTCTGCCGCTGCGCCCATATTGTCATTTGCACAAATATGGTGTGTTACAGGTACAATTAAATCCTTATTTACAGCTGCATCACAGGCACACGGACTCAGACAAACACACAAAAACAAATTCTATAAAATTGCACAAAATTTCAAAAAGAAAATACTCAGCAAAAAAGAAAACAGTGCAAAAACATGAAAAAAATAGAAAAATAAGTCTTGCTACCTTTAAAAGTTTACACATAAGAACCCAGAGTTCCCTCTGTGGCACTACTCCATTTAGAACCACGTGTGTTACTTTCCCACTTCTGCTGCATAAATTTATCATTTCATGCCTCTCCCTATGGTTTTGTCTGCCCATTGGCTGCACGGCCTAGACCATCTACACTAATTGCTGTAAGCTTAAGTTCGAATCATCTGTAAACTTTGAAATATTATTCTCTATTGCAATATCGAAGTAATCTATACATCAAAAGGTAGGGATCCTGGCACAGCCCCTTTTGAAACGCTAGGTTTAGGTTTATTATTGTCACATGTTCCGAGATAGTGAAAAGCTTTGTTTCGCGTGCTGTCCAAACAGATCAGACATACTATGCATAGATACAATCAAGTCAAGTACAATAGAGCAAAGGGGAAGATTCAGAGTGCAGATTATATTTCTCAGCTTTGTAGAGCATCAGTTCCTCAAAATCCAATGATCACAATGGGGTAGAGGTGAATCAGTACACTAACTTGTGGAAGGTCCATTCAGAAGCCAGATAACTGAAGGAAAGAAGCTGTCCCTGAGTCTGGCGGTGTGTGCTTTCAAACTTCAGTACCTTCTGCCAGATGGGAGCAGAGAGAGGAAGAAATGGTCGGACAAGCCTTTGATTATGTTGGCCGCTTTTCCAAGTTTCTGTTTCTCCAACAAACAACCATTTAGTAGGACGTGCTTGCTTCATCATCCTTAAACCTGTTTTATATTCTAGCTGAAACTGGTTCCCCACAATGATCCTTTTATGTCAATTGCTTTAAAAAAAAATCCATGGCGACAACTATGTTGCATTTCCTTCATTGCCTCTGCTACTTCTTGAAAATAATTCAATTGCTTTGTCAAACATGGGATCTGCATTCAACTGTGCTAGCTCTCCTCAATTAACTCAAACCTTTGCCAGACTTTTAACTTTTGCCTGATCATTGTTTCAAAAATCTAATTCAATATTGCGGTTAAACCGACTTCGCTTCCATCTCCCCCATATACAGAGATGATTCCGAATCTTTCCACTATCTCCCTCCCCATTTTCCTTGGAAATCTGGGATAAAAACCTTCTGGACCTGAACGATTTCCACTTCAACTAATGTTTTTGGCAGTGTCCTCTTCCTTTGTAAATACTGATACAAATTACACAAAAGGTTTTCGAGCCTTGCCATGCCCACTTAAGCATAAATCATCTTTTTTGTATCCAATGGGACCCACCTCACATCTTACCTCCTGCTTATTATTTACCTAACTCTAAAAAACATTTTAGCGTTGCCTTTTATATTAACTGTCCTTTCTCTTCTCATAATTTTTCCTGATTTATCATAACTTATTGAACTACAGATAAACAAGAAGAAATAAGCAAATGTGTTCTCGAGATGGACAGAAAGAAATTTATAATTTTTTATTGAGCTATAAATTAAAATAAATTGTTTCAAAATTTAAGGTCAAGACTGTGAAGTCTAGAATTACAATTATATGGATATAATATCCATTGCAGGTGATAGACTACTGACTGACATCCACTATAAACCCACTGACTCCCATGGCTATCTGACTACACTTTTTCCCAACCTGCTTCCTGTAAAGACTCCATCCCCTACTCCCAATTCCTCCGTCGATGCCGCATCTGCACCCAGTATGAGGTGTTCCACACCAGGGCATCGGAAATGTCCTAATTCTTCAGGGAACAGGGGTCCCCCTTCTCTACTATAGATGTGACTCTCACCAGGGTCTCTTCTATACCCCGTGACTCTGCATTCACTCCCCATTCCCCCACTCGTAGTCCCACTTGTCCTCACCTTCCACCCTACCAGCCATCATATACAACAAATAATCCTCCGACATTTTCGCCACCTCCAACGTGATCCCACCACTTGCCACCTTCCCATCTCCTCCCCAGTCTGCTTTCCTCCGCAGAGACCGCTCCCTCCATAACTCCCTGGTCAATTCGTCCCTTCCCACCCAAACCACCCTCTCTTGGCACTTTCCCTTACAACTGCAACAAATGCTACACTTGTCGCTTCACCTCACCCCTTGCCTCCATTCAAGGACCCAAGCTGTCTTTCCAAGTGCGGCAGAGGTTCACCTGCACCTCCTCCCAACCTCATCTATTGCATCCGCTGCTCTAGATGTCAGCTGCTCTACATCGGTGAGACCAAACGTAGGCTTGGCTATCGCTTCGCCGAACACCTCCGCTCGGTTCGCAATTATCAATCTGATCTCCCGGTGGCTCAGTACTTCAACTCCCCCTCCCATTCCGAATCCGACCTTTCTGTCCTGGGCCTCCTCCATGGCCAGAGTGAGGACCACCGTAAATTGGAGGAACAACACCTCATATTTTGCTTGGGCAGTTTGCACCCCAGCGGTATGAACATTGACTTCTCTAATTTCAGGTAGTCTTTCCTGTCTCCTCCCCTTCTCAGCTCTCCCTCAGCCCACTGGCTCCACCTCTTCCTTTCTTCTTCCCCCCCCCCCCCCCCCCCCACATCAGTCTGAAGAAGGGTGTCGACCCAAAACGTTGCCTATTTCCATCGCTCCATAGATGCAGCCTCACCCGCTGAGTTTCTCCAGCATTTTTGTCTACCTTGGATATAATATGCATTGATTTTGGGCAACAATATCTAAATGTCCTGAGAAAAGCCATGTACATTTACGATTGCATGTCATGACAATAATTACGTAGGTGCCAATTGTAAATACTATCTAATTTGCAAGTTGTCTGCTATTTAATCTGCGGGATTTTGGAAGGTTCACACTTTCACAATAGACAATAGACAATAGGCAATAGATGCAGGAGTAGGCCATTCAGCCTTTCGAGCCTGCACCACCATTCAATATGTTCATGGCTGATCATCCACAATCAGTAGCCCGTTCCTGCCTTCTCTCCATATCCCTTCTCTCCTTCCTATCCCAAAGAGCTATCTAACTCTCTCTTGGAAGCATCCAGAGAACCAGCCTCTACTGCCCTCTGAGGTAGAGAATTCAACACACTCACAACTCTCTGTGTGAAAAAGATTTTCCTCATCTCTGTTCTAAATGGCTTACCACTTATTCTTAAACTATGGCCCCTGGTTCTGGACTCCCACAACATTGGGAACATATTTCCTGCCTCTAGTGTGTCCAAACCCTTAATAATCTTATATGTTTCAATAAGATCCACTCTCATCCTTCTAAATTCCAGAGTATACAAGCCCAGCTACTCCAATCTATCAACATATGACAGACCCACCATCCCGGGAAGTAACCTCATGAACCTACACTGCACTCCCTCAATAGCAAGAATGTAATTCCTCAAGTTTGGAGACCAAATCGGCACACAATACTCCAGGTGTGGTCTCACTAGAGCAACTACAGGAGGACCTCTTTGCTCCTATACTCAACTCCTCATGTTATGAAGGCCAACATGCCATTTGCTTTCTTCACTGCCTGCTGTACCTGCATGCCTACTTTCAGTGAATGATGAACCAGAACCCCCAGATCCTGCTGTACTTCCCCTTTTCGCAACTTGACACCATTTAGATAATAATCTGCCTAACTGTTTTTGCCACCAGTGGATAACATCACATTTATCTACATTAAACTGCATCTGCCATGCATCTGCCCACTCACTCAACATGTCCAAGTCACCCAGCATCCTCATACCATCCTCGTCACAGTTCACACTGCCACCCAGCTTTGTATCATCTGCACATTTGCTAATGTTACTTTTAATCCTTTCATCCAAATCATTAATATATATTGTAAATAGTTGCAGTCCCAGCGCCGAGCCTTGCAGTACCCCACTAGTCACTGCCTGCCATTCTGAAAGGGACCTGTTAATTCTGACCCTTTGTTTCCTGTCTGCCAACCAATTTTCTATCCATGTCAGCACCCTACCTCCAATACCTTGTGCTCTAATTTTGCCCACTAATCTCCTATGAGGGACGTTATCAAATGACTACGTCCAGGATTTGCTTTTCTCAAGGTTATTCCAAGTAGATAGTTTTGCTTATATTAACATGTTAAAAAGCATGGGGGTGTGGGGGAGAGGCAGATAATTGGAATAAAGGCCTGAAAAAATAGCCAAAGATGTGAGACAGGATTGAAGAATTGCGAAGCTAGGTGGAGGAAAGCAGCAGCAGGGGAGAAATAGACGTGGGTCTAGGAAGACAAAGGTGTGGGGAGGGGGAAGGAGGAAAAATGGAGGTATGGGGGAGAAAGGGATGGGGGAGTTGTAAGGACTTCATTGGAGGTTACCTAAATGTGGCTAAAGTGTGCCTGAAACAACAGGGGTTTCACTTCCCCACTCCCCAACATACATCTAGCCAATATTCTGTCACTCGGGGATAGTTTTGAGGAGCTTCGACCTAGACTGCTACTTCAAAGGCAAGTCAGGGACTGTTGATTTATTTGATTCAGGCAAAACATGTCCTACTCCTGACTAACTTGACTGCTCTGCAAGATGAGGGTTTCCCCATTTATCTTATGGGCCTCTGGAAACCTCAGGCAAGGGAAAAGGTGGCAACATGTGCTATTTGGTTAACGCTGTGCGGTGCATTGATGCGACGGTCTGAGCTCAATGCCGTTTCTCAGACCTGGAACACTTGAACATAAAATGTCATCCTTTAGTCGACCGAGTGAAGTCATGTCTATCATCTCGTTGGTGATCTACATACCATGCCAATCCAATGTCAAGTTGGGACTTGAATTATACTGGGTTATCAACACTTGAGAGGCTGCAATTCCCAAAGCGCTGTTCACCATTGACGGTTACTTCACCCAATCGAACTTCAGAAGCTTACTTCCCAAATACCATCATCACATCTCCTGCCCCACATGAGGTGTTAACATTCTAGACCACTACTACACCACCATCCTTGCCCTCATTTCGACCAGTCTGATCATCTGGTTGTGCTGAAATTCATTGATAAAAAATAATACAGCAGTGATCAGAGGAGGTCGACAGTCTACTTCGGGACTGCCTTGAATCGGTGGGACTGCATCATGTACAAGACCACTTCATCCAGCCTGAACGAATATACCGCAATCACCACCAGTTTTGTCACAAAATGACTTGAGCGACTGCATTCCAAAAAAAGGCAATGAACCAGGAAATTTGGATGAACAGGGAGATTTATTCTGTGATGAAGTCCAGATCCAACACTTTCAAGGATGATCCTGCATCGCGCAAAAATCACTTATGATCACTGCACGGCTATCAGGGATGCCCAGAGAGACTTCCAAGCAAACTGGAGGCTCAGTTCAATCAAATGGATGCCAGGTGACTATGGCAGGGCCTGAATATCATCACGGGTTATAAGCCAAGATCAAGGCAGTCTCTGGCCACAATACATCTCTACCAGATGAGCTCAATGCCTTTTATGCTCAATTTGAGCATCCACACCAAGCACCTAGGCAGATTCCCCATTCCCGTTGGCTCTGTCCCATACATCGCGATGGCAGAAGTTAACTTATGTGAAAAGATCCTGAACAAAACAATGCTTCATACAGATTTAATTGGAGTAAAACAAGAAGTTCTCTCAGCAATGGGGCAAGTCAGCTTGTTACTGTACATTGATGCCTGGTGTATGGCAGAGACAGATGGTACACCCTTCCCTCTATTTGTAGGTCTTATGAGGAAATAATATCCTGCTGTTACATTCATTGTGCTTTCTTATCCTGACCAAAGACCACATGCGAGTGTGTAACATTCCATCACATCATCATAAGGGAAAGCAAATGGTTTGATCTATTTGGTCATCCCTTCTATCCATATCATATATTTGGGGATGTCAGCATCATAATATATGGGTTAATTACCAAGCCCTATGTATTAAACATCTCATTTTACACAACGTCGATAGAGGTGTTCCCATCATTCTTATGAACCCGTCATTTTTAATGCAAAATTTCATGCATTTATTATACACTTTATTGCCCTCTACAGGATTCTTATGGTAAAATAGATCCAGCTCTGTTTCCCTAAATATTGTCCAACCCATTCCCCAAATTATTTAACCAATTCCTGTATCATTCACCCATAATGGCATCTTAGCTTTTCAAAGCTCTTAGTCTATTCCTAGTTAGATTTAAGTTTTCATGGTATACAATATCTTCTGAGATGGAATCAACACCAGTGCATTTTTCTGCATCTTTCCAACCTTATATTTAACAATGTAGATTTTATACAGGTGTTTGTGATCATTCTTCAGTTCTGCTAAGCTTGTGACAAAACTCCAGTTTTTACACCCTCCTGGTTAATAAATTTAGTTTAGTTTAATTTAGTTTAGAGATACAATATGGAAACAGACCCTCTGCAGCCAAGATAGGATTAGGGTTGGAGGATGGTTCAAGAACCTGATAGTTGTAGATAACTAGCTGTTTCTGAACTGCTGGTGTGGGACTTGAGACTTCAGTGCTTCCTGCCCTAACATGATTCTGCCCCTTCACATGGATCCTGGAGAATACATGAACGAGGAATAATCTACCAGGAAGTTTGTCATTATGAGAAAACCATGTCAACATAGGCATTAAGACTACAAAATATTCCAAGCTACATAAACATGATTACAAAGAAATTATGGATCTCAAAACTCAATACAGCAGTGACTAAGACTGAACACCAAAAGCAGACTAGGCTTTCAAACAACTAATGATGAATCAAACAATCAGTGACACTTTTATACGTGGAATTGACTTTCCTCTTACATTCTTACAATGAAGACTTAACAAAGATCTTTCTTGCTCTCTATTTTGTTTTCTCTCTCTCTCCCTTCCTCTCTCTGTACCACTATCTCTAACTCTCCTTCTCCTGTCAAACATAGGAATGCCACAATTATTGATGGAAGCTTTCCAATGTTCTCATCTCTGATCCATTGAATTCAGATTATAAAATCTGTTTGCCCTCTAGTCCCAGCTTTCCATGTTTATAAATATCTCTCCCCCAAGGGCCTTACTTAATTTCCAGCTCTTTTCGTTGACTTTAAAAATTGGAATCTTTCTCTGAGGCAACCGTGGGAAACAGAGGATAACTTGCTTCCACTCTGGATTTTTTGGCTCTGAGATGACCAATGTGAGAACTGCAAAATCTCCCACAGATGGGCAGGAGGTGGCTGACATGGTGTCAGTAGTTTGTCCGTAGGTCCAGTCTTTCCGCTGTTTACACAAGGCTTCTGTACGCTCCCAATGCAAGGACTCTGAATACTTTTCCGAATCCTCTTGCTACACTTGGAGAGGTTGAACAGACTTGGATTGTTTTCTCTGGAATGCCGTAGGTTGCAGGGAGACCATATAGATGTATATAAAATTATGCGAGGCAGGGCCGGATTTAGATGAAGAGAGGCCCTAGGCTGTTCCGCTTGTGAGGCCTCTCCCAATCCCCCACCCACACGACTAGAGGAAGATGGTCCACCAGATTGACACCAATTTGCAGCCGAGCGTCGCCAATGAGATAAGGGGCTGGAAAGCTGGGCTATTTATTTATTTATTTATTGCCAGTGCTAGTGTCGAGTTATCAGCTTAAAACACTATTATTCTGAAATGGAGGGCAAAGAAAATTACTGAAGGGTTATTTAGAGACTACAGTGCGTTGTGACAGCATATGTAAGAAAGGCCTATGACAGAGTCAAAAATATTACACACCTTGCAGGGCTCTCACATAATTTTTTTTCTCTGTAGTCAGCCAGGCAACCTTGGCAGCTTTTTAAGTTGCCAAATGACAGTTTAGGTGGTCATTTAAGATGGCTTGCATGGCGCATGCGATAATGTGCTCGGACGAAGCGTGTAGTTACCAGTCGGAATTATGCTCAATGAAGCATTCACATATTATTTCTGCTTCAAATAAAGTCACAAACTAAACATATTCACCAATCAAGACATAGTATATACCACAATGACATGCAGCAAAATTATAATACAGTATCTCAACTCTTTTTACACGTTGCAATGAATGCAATTTCTATTATTTCTTTCCACTTCCAAACAAAAATGTGGTTGGATTATTCAGCGTATGATCAACCTCGGTGAGACCAAGCGCAGGCTTGGCAATCGCTTGCACAACACCTCCACTCAGTTTGCAATAACCAACCTGATCTCCCGGTGGCTCAACACTTCAACACCCCCTCCCATTCCAAATCCGACCTTTCTGTCCTGGGCCTCCTCCATGGCCAGAGTGTGGCCCACTGCATATTGGAGGGCAGCACCTCATATTTGCTTGGGTAGTTTACACTCCAGTGGTATGAGCATTGGCTTCTCTAATTTCAGCTAGTCCTTGCTTTCTCCCTCCTTCCCCTCCCATCCCAGCTCTCCCACAGCCTACAGCCTCTGCCTCTTCCTTTCTTTTTCGTGTCCGCGGTCCTCCCCCACCAGCTTTGTCGCAGCCCTTCGACTTGTCCATGCTCCCCACCCGTAAACCAAAACCCGGGCAAAAATCAAAAAGGGCCACTTTTCAACATAATTGTATAAGGGGTAAGAGTGTTGTAAAAACAAGTCTGAAGGCTTTGTGTCTCAATGCAAGGAGCATTCGTAATAAGGTGGATGAGTTGAATGTGCAGATAGCTATTAATGACTATGATATAGTTGTGATCACGGAGACATGGCTCCAGGGTGACCAAGGCTGGGAGCTGAACATCCAGGGATATTCAATATTCAGGAGGGATAGAGAGAAAGGAAAAGGAGGTGGGGTAGCGTTACTGATTAGAGAGGAGATTAATGCAATGGAAAGGAAGGACATTAGTTTGGAGGATGTGGAATCGGTATGGGTAGAGCTGCGAAACACTAAGGGGCAGAAAACGCTGGTGGGTGTTGTGTACAGGCCACCTAACAGTAGTAGTGAAGTTGGAGATGGTATCAAACAGGAAATTAGAAATGCGTGCGACAAAGGCAAAACAGTTATAATGGGTGACTTCAATCTACATATAGATTGGGTGAATCAAATTGGCAGGGGTGCTGAGGAAGAGGATTTCTTGGAATGTATGCGGGATAGTTATCTAAATCAACATGTAGAGGAACCAACGAGAGAGCAGGCTATTTTAGACTGGGTATTGAGTAATGAGGAAGGGTTAGTTAGCAATCTTGTTGTACGTGCCCCCTTGGGCAAGAGTGACCATAATATGGTTGAGTTCTTCATTAGGATGGAGAGTGACATTGTTAATTCAGAAACAATGGTTCTGAACTTAAAGAAAGGTAACTTTGAGGGTATGAGACGTGAATTGGCCAAGATTGACTGGCAATTAATTCTAAAAGGGTTGACGGTGGATATGCAATGGGAGACATTTAAAGACTGCATGGATGAACTACAAAAATTGTTCATCCCAGTTTGGCAAAAGAATAAATCAGGGAAGGTAGTACATCCGTGGATAACAAGGGAAATCAGGGATAGTATCAAAGCGAAGGATGATGCGTACAAATTAGCCAGAAAAAGCAGCATACCGGAGGACTGGGAGAAATTCAAAGACCAGCAGAGGAGGACAAAGGGCTTAATTAGGAAAGGAAAAATAGATTATGAAAGAAAACTGGCAGGGACCATAAAAACTGACTGCAAAAGTTTTTATAGATATGTGAAAAGAAAGAGATTAGTTATAACAAATGTAGGTCCCTTGCAGTCAGAAACAGGCGAGTTGATCATGGGGAACAAGGATATGGCGGACCAATTCAATAACTACTTTGGTTCCGTCTTCACTAAGGAAGACATAAATAATTTGCCGGAAATAGCAGGCGACCGCGGGTCAAAGGAGTTGGAGGAATTGAGTGAAATCCAGGTTAGCCGGGAAGTGGTGTTGGGTAAATTGAATGGATTAAAGGCCGATAAATCCCCAGGGCCAGATAGGCTGCATCCCAGAGTACTTAAGGAAGTAGCTCCAGAAATAGTGGATGCATTAGTAATAATCTTTCAAAACTCTTTAGATTCTGGAGTAGTTCCTGAGGTTTGGCGGGTAGCAAACGTAACCCCACTTTTTAAGAAGGGAGGGAGAAAGAAAACAGGGAATTACAGACCAGTTAGTCTAACATCGGTAGTGGGGAAACTGCTAGAGTCAGTTATTAAAGATGGGATAGCAGCACATTTGGAAAGTGGTGAAATCATTGGACAAAGTCAGCATGGATTTACGAAAGGTAAATCATGTCTGACGAATCTTATAGAATTTTTCGAGGATGTAACTAGTAGTGTGGATAGGGGAGAACCAGTGGATGTGGTGTATCTGGACTTCCAGAAGGCTTTCGACAAGGTCCCACATAAGAGATTAGTATACAAACTTAAAGTACACGGCATTGGGGGTTCAGTATTGATGTGGATAGAGAACTGGCTATCAAAAAGGAAGCAAAGAGTAGGAGTAAACGGGTCCTTTTTACAATGGCAGGCAGTGACTAGTGGGGTACCGCAAGGCTCTGTGCTGGGACCCCAGCTATTTACAATATATATTAATGATCTGGATGAGGGAATTGAAGGCAATATCTCCAAGTTTAGGGATGACACTAAGCTGGGGGGGCAGTGTTAGCTGTGAGGAGGATGCTAGGAGACTGCAAGGTGACTTGCATAGGCTGGGTGAGTGGGCAAATGGCAGGTATAACCGGAAAATGTGAGTTATCCATTTTGGTGGCAAAAACAGGAAAGCAGACTATTATCTAAATGGTGGCCGATTGGGAAAGGGGGAGATGCAGCGAGACCTGGGTGTCATGGTACACCAGTCATTGAAAGTAGGCATGCAGGTGCAGCAGGCAGTGAAGAAACTGAATGGTATGTTAGCTTTCATAGCAAAAGGATTTGAGTATAGGAGCAGGGAGGTTCTACTGCAGTTGTACAGGGTCTTGGTGAGACCACACCTGGAGTATTGCGTACAGTTTTTGGTCTCCAAATCTGAGGAAGGACATTATTGCCATAGAGGGAGTGCAGAGAAGGTTCACCAGACTGATTCCTGGGATGTCAGGACTGTCTTATGAAGAAAGACTGGATAGACTTGGTTTATACTCTCTAGAATTTAGGAGATTGAGAGGGGATCTTTATAGAAACTTACAAAATTCTTAGGGGGTTGGACAGGCTAGATGCAGGAAGATTGCTCCCGATGTTGGGGAAGTCCAGGACAAGTGGTCACAGCTTAAGGATAAGGGGGAAATCCTTTAAAACCGAGATGAGAAGAACTTTATTCATACACAGAGTGGTGAATGTCTGGAACTCTCTGCCGCAGAGGGTGGTCGAGGCCAGTTCATTGGCTATATTTAAGAGGGAGTTAGATGTGGCCCTTGTGGCTAAGGGGATCAGAGGGTATGGAGAGAAGGCAGGTACGGGATACTGAGTTGGATGATCAGCCATGATCATATTGAATGGCGGTGCAGGCTCGAAGGGCCGAATGGCCTACTCCTGCACCTAATTTCTATGTTTCTATGTTTCTATGTAATCAGTACGGGAAAACACAAAAAGACCACAGAGTACTCTTACCTGCAGGTTCCGGCTTTTAAACTGCCGCTGCGGGGGAACGTCGTTCCACCCCGCCTGACTGTTTCGCAATGCGTGTAGCGATATGACATGCATGCATCCTGGCGGGGTTCTTCACGTAGTCACTCACGTGACTCCGAAGTAAAATAAACAGATAACATGCAATAGTTTGTTATTGTTCAGAGTTTGGAGTTTGGTGATGGACCCTCCACCACCTCCAGTTTAAATTCCATTTAGAATATTTTTGGCGGACCAGGAAACCAGAAGCAAGAGTTGCTCCAGCTCCAGGGAGTGATTCTGCATTGGTTTTCAGTGGTCACGGCGCATGCGCAGGGTGGCCTGTTCTGGACTGTTCTGTGCCCACTCTGAGTGAGCATGTACCAGAGATTCCCAGAAATCAATGGGAATGTCGTATCTCTTCAACAAGGTTTTGAGTAGTTTCATGAATCGTTTCCTCAGTCTGCTTTAAAATATCTTTCCATGACAGAGCTTGGAATATAGTGGAGCCTGGCACTACATACTAAAAGTGTGAGGCCTGCCTAACATTAATTTCTAAGTGAATGGGCCCTCCATGTTGGGGGTGTTGACTTTGGATATGAGGTAGACTTAAATTATGGGCTTTATTTCATGAACCTTTCTGATTTAGGTATACTTATCATGTCAGTGCTTCCCTTCATATCTTGATGAATATGCGAGCATGAACATCAGGAATCATCCATGCTTCAAGTTAGTGGTGTGGGCCTGGCTATTCTTCACAGCATCTCCATAGAAGATGACCTCAGAAATTCTCACCTTTAAGTGGGTTCTCTATGTTTGATATTTGTCGATGCAGATATTATGCACAATTTCACCATGGCAATAAGTAGGAGGTGAACTTCAGAATGATCTGGAAAAATTTGGAAAACTTTTCTACTTAGCAGGATAATATGTTGAAAAGATTAACGTTGAGGATGATATCATTCTGGCCATTAATCAAAACCTCAACTTTAGTTCCCATTCCAAATATCAGAACGTAAAGTGGGGGCAACCAGATATTAGCTCATAAGTGAAGGTGACTGTATCTAAAGGAAAAAGCAAATTTACTGCACCAAGCCTATATTCAATGAATAAATAGACAGGTGAATAAACAATGACAGTCTACTGGACCTGTCATCCACAGAGCAAACGTCACCTATTCCTTTTCTCCACAGATTCTGTCTGAACTGCTGTTACTCCAGCTTTTTGTGTCTATCTTAGCAGTATTTCTTAAATTGCCTCCGATCTTCATTTCAAGACTGTGTGAATAACAACATAGATGAGCTCTTTCCAAGGTGGAGAAATTTCACTTAGTTTTGCAGCATTTTACAAGGTTGACAGAGAAACTCAAATGCACAGAGGACCATTTAAGCACATTTGCAGTAAACTTTGCTGTGTTTTTTTGGTCAGTGAGCAGAATTAATGGAGGGTGGCAATGTAATAGTAAGTAATTGTCTGGAAACTGAAGGAAGCTGGATAAGCGGGAAGAAGGTGCTCGTTCAATAACCCAGAACTCAATACATTTAACAGAGCAAGGCTAATAGGAATGCATGAAAGGGTAATATGATGGCAATTTGGAAAGTAATTGTGATAGCATATGACATATATAAGTGCATGGTTGCCGAGACACAGGTTAAAAAGCCGTCATCAAATGACACAAAGAAAGTAAAATAGTGTAGCAGAGGCATGGTGCATCAAATGGAAATGAACAAAAATTATTCGCCACTGAGTCCAGTGAAATGGGTTTATATTTATAAATATTTAGTAGGACCGGTTGCAATACTTCTGTCAAAAAACATTTATAATGATATATTTGCAATGAAGAGCAATTGATTATTTGAGATCAGTGTCAGGATTGTTCAATAGACTGACAGGTCTGCACAATGTTGAGACAAATCTTGCTGGAGATTTTGAAATCTGTTAACCAAGTGAATGAACAAAAGCTGAATAACATAACCAAGAGGTAAAATTGTGGTAATTCGCTGAATACAGAAAACCCACTGTCAATTTGCAGCAAAGAGGCAGTAGCCGTCACTCACTCGATAAAATGCTAAACATCCGATCCAGAGTGTAATTGGTTTAAGTCCCATGCTGAACACCTGGGCCCAAATCTCAACAGAAGGACAGCATTAACTGTATCTAAAAATGGTAAGGTGTCAGCCTCGTGAAGCTTCATACAGCACTACCTGTGAGCCAAACAGCAAATACACGTATAGCATGCAATAGATAAAGTAGCTAAGCAATCTTGCAACTGACAGATCACATTGTAGTTCCCATCATGAATGGATGTGGATATTTAAACAGATAATGGGAAGTGGAGGACACATCAAGAACATTTCAATCCCAAACCATGGCAGGACTCTGCTACAGAAAAAGCTGAAAGATTTACTGCTACGATTAGAGATCCATCTACTAGGTTTGTTCCTGAGAATTCCACAATCACAGAAGGCATTCTGCAGCCAATTCAACTCACTTCAGGTGCTATCAAGGTGTAGATGAGAAGACTGAATCTGGCAAAAGTTACAGGAGCATAGAATAATATGGCTGTAATACTGTAGACCTGCGGTCCAGAATAGCTATCCTTCCAGGCAAGCTCTTCCTGACACAGTCTAGCCAAAAATGTGCGCTATTCATAAAAATGCAGGACAAATTTAGTTTGGCTAATTACTTCCCAATCAGTCCATTCTCTATCATCAGCAAACTGTTGGAAGATATGGTTAACAGTGACAGAGACAGGCACTAGTTAACCAACAATCTATTGATCGATGTCCAGCTTGGGTTTAGCCAGGACTATTCAGCTCCTGACCTCATCCCAGCCTTGGTCCAAAGTTGGATTTAAAGGGCTGAATTCTAGAGCTGTGCTGAAAGTAACTACCCTTGACATCAAGGAGTCCTGGTAATACTCAGCTCAATGGGCATCAAACGGTAAGCACGTCAATGATTGGATTCAATCTGCACACAAAGTAAGATGGTTGTGCTTGCTGGAAGTCAACGACTACAACCCCAGGACGACAATAAGGATTTCCTCGTGGGAGTACTTGAGATCCAGCCATCTGCTTCAGCAATGGCCTTCATCAGGTGCTTTATCAATGGCCTTCCGTCCATGAAAAGTTCAGAAGTATGGATGTTCATTCATGTTTGCACAATGTTTGGTTTCACCTGCAAATGAACCTGTTTATGATAGAAACATAGAAACATAGAAATTAGGTGCAGGAGTAGGCCATTCGGCCCTTCGAGCCTGCACCGCCATTCAATATGATCATGGCTGATCATCCAACTCAGTATCCCGTACCTGCCTTCTCTCCATACCCTCTGATCCCCTTAGCCACAAGGGCCACATCTAACTCCCTCTTAAATATAGCCAATGAACTGGCCTCAACTACCCTCTGTGGCAGAGAGTTCGAGAGATTCACCACTCTCTGTGTGAAAAAAGTTCTTCTCATCTCGGTTTTAAAGGATTTCCCCTTATCCTTAAGCTGTGACCCCTTGTCCTGGACTTCCCTAACATCGGGAACAATCTTCCTGCATCTAGCCTGTCCAACCCCTTAAGAATTTTGTAAGTTTCTATAAGATCCCCTCTCAATCTCCTAAATTCTAGAGAGTATAAACCAAGTCTATTCTTTCTTCATAAGTCAGTCCTGACATCCCAGGAATCAGTCTGGTGAACCGTCTCTGCACTCCCTCTATGGCAATAATGTCCTTCCTCAGATTTGGAGACCAAAACTGTACGCAATACTCCAGGTGTGGTCTCACCAAGACCCTGTACAACTGCAGTAGAACCTCCCTGCTCCTATACTCAAATCCTTTTGCAATGAAAGCTAACATACCATTCGCTTTCTTTACTGCCTGCTGCACCTGCATGCCTACCTTCAATGACTGGTGTACCATGACACCCAGGTCTCGCTGCATCTCCCCCTTTCCCAATCGGCCACCATGATTGTATGATTCAGATAATATTCAGGTATGGACTGATCTGGCAAGTAATAATTGCAGCACAAAGTTTACAGGCAATGACCATCTCCAACAGGAGAAATCTTAACAGCCTCCGTTTGACATTCAATGGCATTACCGTCACCAGTTGCCCCACCATCAATCTGGTGGTACGTACTTTCAAGCCTTTGTATCTTCTGCCTCACTGGATGAAGGAGGAGAGGGAATGAATGATCAGGGTGAAAAAGGTCCTTGATTATATTGGCTGCAATCCTGATGCAGTGTGAAGTGTAGATGGAGTCAGTGGTGGGGAGGCCCTTCTGATGATGGACTGGGCTACACCCACACCTCTCTGCAATTTCTTGCAGTCTTGGCCAGACCAAGCTATAATGCAACCCAGTAGTATGTTCTCTATAGTGCAGTTGTAGAGGTTGGTAAGAGCTGTTGGAGAAATGCCGAACTTCCTTGATCACCCGAGGTAGTAAAGGCCTTGCTCTGCTTTATTTGTCCATAGCTTCAACGTGGTTGGTACAGGATAAATTCTTGGGCAATTACGCCTAGGAACTTGATGCTCTGGACCATTTCCACTTCGTCACCATTGAAGCTGATTGAGCTTTCCACTTCGCTCCCTGAAGTCATTAACTAGCTGCTACATCTTGTTTACATTGAGGAAGAGGTCGTTGTTTTGACACTTTGTTACTAAGCTCTCCTTCGCCTTCTTGTACTCCGTCACGTCATGGTTTGATAGCCACCCCTCTACAGATCTGCAAATTTGTAAATGGAGTTTGAGCAGAGTTGGGGCGTACAATTGTGAGTGTATAGGGAGTATAGTAAGGGACTGAGAACACATCCTTGTCAAGTCAAGTTTATTTGTCACATACACATACAAGATGTGCAGTGAAATGAACGTGGCAATGCCTGTGGAATGTGCAAAAAACTACAGAACAGAATAGAACCGAATCAGTATTTACATATTAGAAAAAACACCAGCAATTTTAAAAAGACACAACACAACAGTAAATTGGTACAGTAAATTAGTCCCTGGTGAGATAACAGTCCTAAAGGCCTGTGGGAAGAAACTCCGTCTCATCCTTTCTGTTTTCACAGCATAACAACGGAGGCATTTGCCTGACCGTAGCAGCTGGAACAGTCCGTTGCTGGGGTGGTAGGGGTCCCCCATAATGTTGCTAGCTCTGGATCTGCACCTCCTGATGTATAGTTCCTGCAGGAGGGCGAGTGTAATTCCCATAGTGCGTTCGACCAAAAACACTACTCTCTGCAAAGCCTTGTCCTGGGCAGAGCAGTTCCCAAACCAGATTGTGATGTTGCCGGACCAGATGCTTTCTACAGCCCCTCAGTAGAAGCACCGAAGGATCCTCAGAGAGACTCTGAATTTCCTCAGCTGCCTGAGGTGGTAAAGGCGCTGCCTTGCCTTACTCACCAGTGCGGCAGCGTGTGTTGTCCATGTCAGATCCTCTGTGATGTGGACTCCCTGGTATTTAAAGCAGCTCACCCTGTCCACAGTAGTCCCATTTATCTCCAGTCGTGTATACGTCCTCGTATGTTGTTCTCTTCTGAAGTCCACAATCAGCTCCTTAGTTTTTATGACATTCAAGAGGAGGCTGTTGTCCTGACACCAGAGTGCCAGATCAGCCACCTCCTCCCGGTAGGCCTTCTCATCGTTGTCTGAGATCAGGCCCACCACCACAGTGTCATCAGCAAACTTGATTATCGAGTTGGAGCTGAACCTGGCCACACGGTCATGTGTGTACAGGGAGTACAGTAGGGGGCTGAGGACGCAACCTTGGGGGGATCCTGTGTTCAGGGTGAGGGTGTTTGATGTATTTCTTCCCTTCTTGGGGCCTGGCGGTGAGAAAGTCCAGTACCCAGACACACAGAGAAGTGTTAAGCCCCAGTTCCAGCAGCTTTTCAGCAAGTCTGGTGGGGACTATCATATTGAAGGCTGAACTGAAGACAATGAACAGCATCCACACATAGCCCCCCCTTCTGGCTGTCAAGGTGAGAGAGAGCGGTGTGCAGAACCTGGGAGACCGCATCGTCCGTGGATCTGGTCGGACGGTATGCGAACTGTAGCGGGTCCATGTTGCGAGGGAGGATGGCGCAGATGTGGTTCTTGACCAGCCTCTCAAAGCATTTCATGACTACCGAGGTGAGGGCCACCGGTCGGTAGTCATTCAGACAAGCTGGGGAGGCATTCTTTGGTACAGGTACAATTGTGGATCTTTTGAAGCAGGCAGGGACCAAGGACTTGGCCAGGGAGAGGTTGAATATTGTGGTGAGCACTGGAGCTACATGAGTAGCACAAGACTTAAGTACTCGCCCAGATATACCATCTGGGTCTACAGCTTTCCTCGTGTTCACACGTGTCAGAGCCCTCCTCACGTCGTGCTCAGACAACAAAAATGTGTGCACATTCCCAGCAAAGGACCTCCCTCCAGCCTGGCTTGCCAGCACGCTGGCGGTATTGTTGTTAGCCGGCGAGCTAGGGGGTGATGTTTCCCGTCTTGAAACGTGCGTAGAAAGAGTTCAGGTCATCAGCTACGGAGGTGCCGGCACTTCCGGTTGAAGGGGGGCTGCTCCGGTAGTTAGTTATAGTCCGTAGCCCCTGCCAAATATGTCTGGTGTCCTGCTGCTCCATCTGCGACTCCATCCTATCCCTGTACCTCCTTTTTGCGTCCTTCACCGCCCTCGGCTGTCGGTAGGACTCTACCTTGTAGTCGTCCATATTTCTAGATGCCAGGCCAGAGTTGTAGGCAGCGGTGCGAGCATTCAAGGCAACGTGAATGGACCTGTCCACCCAGGGTTTTTGATTATGAAAGATACTAACCCTTACCATAGGAACGATGTTATCGGCTATTGTTGCATTGAAGTCCGTGACCGCTTCCGCGAACTCACTGACGTCACTGGAACTTGCTTGGAACATATTCCAGTCGACCTCGCTCAGTGCATCCTGCAGCATGGCCTCTGACTGGTCGGACCACCGCATTACATCCCTCGTCACTGCTGCTTCCCGTGCTATCCGTTGTTTATACTCCGGCACCAGGAAAACGGCAGCGTGGTTAGATTTTCCAAAAGGAGGGAGTGAAACGGCGTGTAGCAGTGGTCCAAAATTCTTTCTCCCCTGGTGCCACACGTGATGTGTTGGCAGAAGTGAGGCATGACCTTTTTGTGATTTGATTTATTAAAATCTACAGCCACCACCATAGCCACATCAGGTTTCTTGTTTTGGTGTCGACATAGCACATTGTGTAGGGCCAATAGTGCCACTTCTGTGTCCGCATGCGGTGGAATGTAGACGACTGTGATGATCACTGAGCTGAACTCAAGGGGAAGGTAGAATGGACGGCATGAGATCGTCAGATGCTCCAGGTCCGGCGAGCAGGAACGAGAAAGCGTCTCAATATTTCCAGGGTTGCACCAGTTATTATTGGTCATGAAGCAGACTCCTCCACCCTTGGATTTCCCAGATTCTTCCGTTCTGTCGGCACGGTAAACAGTGAAGGACTCGGTTGGGCAGATTACCTGATCCGGCACCAGCGAGGTCAGCCATGTCTCGGTCAGACAGAGGATGGTGCAGAGGATGGGGCATTAGTACTGAGAATTATTGTGGAGGTTGTTTGTCCCCCATCCTCGCTGATTGTGGTCTCTGGGTAAGGAAGTCAAAAATCCAATGTCAGATGGTAGTTCCTGGAGTTTGGAGATGAGTTTGGTATGGATTATGGTGTTGAAGGCATATCTATAGTCAATAAATAGGACGCTATTGGAGATGTGTAGGAAGGAACCGAAGATTGACACAGAAAGCTGGGATAACTCAGCGGGACAGGCAGCATATCTGGATAGAAGGAATGGGTGACGTTTCGGGTCGAGACCCTTCTTCAGACTCATGTCCTTATTTTCCAAATGTTCTAGCAATATGTGCAGTGTATGGTCGTAGAGTTGTTCGTGTCCCACCAAACTTATTTCCACTTCCATCCCCCACCAGGATTGTTCCCGATGTTAGGGAAGTCCAGGACAAGGGGTCACAGCTTAAGGATAAAGGGGAAATCCTTTAAAACCGAGATGAGAAGAACTTTTTTCACACAGAGAGTGGTGAATCTCTGGAACTCTCTGCCACAGAGGGTAGTTGAGGCCACTTCATTGGCTATATTTAAGAGGGAGTTAGATGTGGCCCTTGTGGCTAAGGGGATCAGGGGGTATGGAGAGAAGGCAGGTACGGGATACTGAGTTGGATGATCAGCCATGATCATATTGAATGGCGGTGCAGGCTCGAAGGGCCGAATGGCCTACTCCTGCACCTAATTTCTATGTTTCTATGTTTCTATACCTCGACTTCATCCTATCCAGCTTGGTTAAATCCCTCCCGACCTATGTGCAAGACACCTCACACGCTCTTCGTCTCCTCCATGACTTCTGTTTTCTAGGTCCCCATTCCCGCATTTTCACCATGGATGTCCAGTCACTGTACACTTCCATCCCCCACCAGGAGGGTCTTAAAGCCCTCTGTTTCTTCCTCGACCGCAGAACCAACCAATCCCCATCTACCAATACAGGTGCACAACCTTATATCCGACGATCCAAATAACGAAAAGCTCCGAATAGCGACATTTTTTCGATCCTTGAAGAAAGGTCCTTGAAAACGTTCACCGAGGGCGGCCCGCAGAGGTGACAGCGGAACCTCCGGTCGGTCCTCGAAGAAAGGGGAACTAAATCCCCATTCATAAAAGAGAAGGTGAGGGTATATTGCGCGGGAGGGTTAATAATTTACAATCTGCTGCTGCCTGCCCGCTGAGTTAAAAAGTTCCCACGGTAGACTCACGATACACAGTGTATCGTGAGTCTTGCGTGGGAACTTTTTAACTCAGCGGGCAGGCAGCAGCAAATTGTCGCTCCCTTCAGTTTCACCCCACCTACACCCCTCTGCTTCCCGGCCATATGTGTGACCCCTTCCCTCCCCTCTCCAGCTCCCCGCCCATTGCACCGGCGCGGGGGCTTTGCACTGTCTTCACGTCGGAGCCAGTGCCAGTCACCGGAGACGTCAGGACCAACGGGACACCGGCCCCCAGGCCCACTGCAAGCACGGAGATCCCAGAGACCCACAGCCAGCAGCAGCCCAGCCACGTTCCAATTCCAGAGGAACACGCTCCCCGTAGGGACCGAAGCTGATGGTGTGAAAGGTGCGTCTTGGTCTTGAGGTTGCGGATGAGGAGGCGCAGCTTGGGCTGTGACGTCTCCGGCCACCCCCCTGTACAAGAGCTGAGACTGGGAACTGTGGGGTTGTTTGCAGTTGCAGAGGGAGGGGGCAAGGGCGGTAAAGTTCCCAGTCTCAGCTCCATTCCAGGGGGGTGGCCAGAGACGTCAGGACCAACGGGACACCGACTGCAAGCACGGAGATCCCAGAGACTCACAGCCAGCAGCAACTCTAGCCCAGCCCCGCTCCAACTCCAGAGGAACCCGGGTTGCGGATGAGGGGGCGCAGCTCGGGCTGTGGGCGAACTGCCACTTGTCGCTGTAGCGGCCCATCGGGGAGCAGGTTCTTGTTGGTCCTGACGTCTCCGGCCACCCCCTTGGACAGGAGCTGAGAGACGTCAGGACCACCAGAAGCCGCTCCCCGATGCGCCGCTACAGCGACAAGTGGCAGTTCGCCCACAGCCCGAGCTGCGCCCCCTCATCGGGACACCGACCCCCAGGCCCACTGCAAGCACGGAGATCCCAGAGACTCACAGCCAGCAACAACTCTAGCCCAGCCCCGCTCCAACTCGGGTTGCGGATGAGGGGGCGCAGCTCGGGCTGTGGGCGAACTGCCACTTGTCACCGTAGCGGCCCATCGGGGAGCGGCTTCCTCTGTTGGAGGGACAGGGAGACACAGCGGCTTTTTAGAATGGTGGGCAATCACTTCCAAAGTTCTGCCCACACAGTCAGTACACCTCTCCTACACTTGTCTCCCGCACTAAGATCATCTCGCAGAGAATGATCCCAGCCTAATCCTCCCTATTCTCTCCTATTCTGCAAGAAAAAACTACATTGAAGACTCAAACTCGCGATCGAGTAACTGCCGGGATCGAGGCGCAAACTCGCAACCTTGCGGATATGAGCCGAGCACTCTGCCACTGCGTCAGCCGTTAAAATCTACGCTAAAAATCTTCCATTCCGAAAGCCGAAAAATTCTGAATTACCAAAAGTGTCCGGTCCCAAGGCTTTCGGATAAAAGGTTGTGCACCTGTACTCTCATCTGCCTAGCGGAATAGGTCTTTACCCTCAACAACTTTTCGTTTGACTCTCCCATTTCCTCCAAATCCTTGTTCGAGGCGTACCGTGGCCCTATCCCCGAACTCCACCTCCACTACATCGATGACTGCATTGGTGCTACCTCATGCAGAACTCACTGACTTCATGCATTTCACCAATAACTTCCATCTGGCACTCAAATTTACCTGGACCATTTCTGACATCTCCCTACCATTTCTGGACCTCACTATCTCCATCGCAGGCAACATCTACTATAAACCCACTGAGTCCCATGGGTATCTGGACTACACTTCTTCCCACCCTGCTTCCTGTAACGACTCTATCCCCTACTCCCAATTCCTCCGTCTATGCCGCAGCTGCACCCAGGATGAGGTGTTCCAAACCAGGGCATCGGAGATGTCCTCACTCTCACCAGGGTCTCTTCTATATCCCGTACCTCTGCTCTCACTCCCCATCCCCCCACTCGTAACAAGGGCAGAGTCCCCCTTGTCCTCACCTTCCACCCTTCCAGCTGTCACATAAAACAGATAATCCTCCAACATTTATGCCATCCCACCACTGGCCACATCTTCCCATCTCCTCCCCTTTCGGCTTTCCGCAGAGACAGCTCCCTCTGTAACTTCATAACTGCAATTCACCCCTTCCCACCCAAACCACCCCCTCGCCTGGCACTTTCTCTTGCAACCACAGGAAATACTATACTTGTCGCTTTACCTCCCCCCTTGACTCCATCCAAGGACCTAAGCAGTCTTTCCAGGTGCGTCAGAAGTTCACCTGCACCTCCTCCAACCTCATCTATTGCATCCGCTGCTCTAGGTGTCAGCTGCTCTACATCGCTTGATGATCGCTTCGCCCAACACCTCCGCTCAGTTTGCAATAACCAACCTGATCTCCCGGTGGCTCAGCACTTCTACTCCCCATCCCATTCTGAATCCGACCTTTCTGTCCTGGGCCTCCTCCATGGCCAGAGTGAGTCCCACAGTAAATTGGAGGAGCAGCACCTCATATTTCGCTTGGGCAGTTTACACCCCAGCGGTATGAACATTGACTTTTCAGGTTCTAATTTCAGGTAGTTCTTGCTTTCTCCCTCTTTTCCCTCCCCTTCCCAGCTCTCCCACAGCCCACTGTCTGCGCCTCTTTGTTTCTTCTTTTGCCCCCCCCCCACATCAGACTGAAGAAGGGTCTCGACCCGAAACATCACCTATTCCTTCGCTCCATAGATGCTCCCACGCCTCCAGCACTTTTGGGATACTGGATGATAGTCATTAAGACATGCTACCTTGTTTTTAGAGTGAATTTAGAGATACAACGTGGAAGCAGGCCCTTCGGCCCACTGAGTTCACTGCGGCCACTGACCACCCGTACACAAGTTCTATGTTATTGCACTTTTGCAACTTACATGCTAGGGACAATTTATAGAAGCCAATTAACCTGAAACCACACGTCTTTGGAACCTGGAACACCCAGAGAAAACGTACGGGGTCACAGAGAGAACATATAATCTCCACACAAACAGCACCCAAAATCAGGATCGAACCCGGGTCTCTGGCGCTGCAAGGCTACCATGCTGCTCCTTTTCATTGGAGCAGGGATGATAGTGATTTTCTTAAAGCAAGTGGGAATGGAGCAGAGAGGTTAAACATGTCTGTGAAATCTCCTGCCAGCTGGTCCTGAGGATGTCGCCAGGGACTCCATTCGGGTTTCCACATACTCTCAGAAAGGCTGATCTGACATCTGCATCAGTCACCGTGGATACAGGCACAACTGAGGCTGTTGGAGCAGATATCATTCCAACAACCTTCTGTTCAAAGCAAGCACTGAATGCATTGATCAAGAAGTGACCCATTGTTGCCAGCAATTCTTCCTAACTTCACTTGATAACCTGTTACAACATGTAAGCCATGCCACAATTTACGGTAGTCTATATGGTTATCTTGGGATTCTAGTTTGGTCCAGAATTGCTTCTTGGCCTTCTTGATGGCTATCCGATGAATGTAAATAGATTACTTGTACCCGTTCGAATTTTTTTACTTTGAACTTTGCAGATTTGGACGTCACGTGGGAGTAAACTAAGCCATGATTTGAAGAAGGGTCTCGACCCGAAACGTCCTTCTCTTCAGAGATGCTGCCTGTCCCGCTGAGTTACTCCAGCATTTTGTGAGATATGCAAATGATCCATTTTGTTCTATTCCCTGCCTGTTTATGTGCCTGTCCGAATATCTCTTAAATGTCACTATTGTGTCTGATTCCACCATGCTCACCTGGCAGAGCGTTCTGGCTGTACTCCATGTAAAAAACGTACCCCACACATCTTTAAACTTTCCCCCTCTCACGTTAAAGCTATGCCTTCTACTGTTTGACATTTCCACACTGGGTCCACACACAGTCCATCCTGACTGTCTAACCTATTATGCCTCGCCTAATTCTATAAACATCCTTAGACATCCTACACTCCAGAGAAAATCGTCACATTTTCCTGGATGAGCAAGGTGTCAATACATTTCAGGGAGCTCAGCAAATTCCTCGCAAAGCTGCCAGTTTCATTGTCACTCCATCAATCACTCTCAATATTCATTTATTCCTTCCATCACCAGTGCACAGTGGCTGCAGCATGCCCAATGTGCAAAATGCACTCTGGGCTACATGCGCAGATCCTTCAACAGCAGCTCCTAAACCTGTGACCTCCCTTCACCAGGAAAGCCGAGGAGAGCAGGCACATGAGAACAGCCCCAGCAGCAGGTTCATAGAAACATAGAAATTAGGTGCAGGAGTAGGCCATTCGGCCCCTCGAGCCTGCACAGCCATTCAATATGATCATGGCTGATCATCCAACTCAGTATCCCGTACCTGCCTTCTCTCCATACCCCCTGATCCCCTTAGCCACAAGGGCCACATCTAACTCCCTCTTAAATATAGCCAATGAACTGGCCTCGACTACCCTCTGTGGCAGAGAGTTCCAGAGATTCACCACTCTCTGTGTGAAAAACGTTTTTCTCATCTCGGTTTTAAAGGATTTCCTCCTTATCCTTAAGCTGTGACCCCTTGTCCTGGACCTCCCCAACATCGGGAGCAATCTTCCTGCATCTAGCCTGTCCAACCCCTTAAGAATTTTGTAAGTTTCTCTAAGATCCCCTCTCAATCTCCTAAATTCTAGAGAGTACAAACCAAATCTATCCAGTCTTTCTTCATAAAACAGTCCTGACATCCCAGAAATCAGTCTGGTGAACCTTCTCTGCACTCCCTCTATGGCAATAATGTCCTTCCTCAGATTTGGAGACCAAAACTGTACGCAATACTCCAGGTGTGGTCTCACCAAGACCCTGTACAACTGCAGTAGAACCTCCCTGCTCCTATACTCAAATCCTTTTGCTATGAAAGCTAACATACCATTCGCTTTCTTCACTGCCTGCTGCACCTGCATGCCTACTTTCAATGACTGGTGTACCATGACACCCAGGTCTCGCTGCATCTCCCCTTTTCCTAATCGGCCACCATTTAGATAATAGTCTGCTTTCCCGTTTCCCCAGCTTAGTGTCATCCGCAAACTTGGAGATATTGCTTTTAATTCCCTCATCCAGATCATTAATATATATTGTAAATAGCTGGGGTCCCAGCACTGAGCCTTGCGGTACCCCACTAGCCACTGCCCGCCATTGTGAAAAGGACCCGTTTACTCCTACTCTTTGCTTCCTGTCTGCCAGCCAGTTCTCTATCCACATCAATACTGAACCCCCAATGCCATGTGCTTTAAGTTTGTATACTAATCTCTTATGTGGGACCTTGTCGAAAGCCTTCTGGAAGTCCAGATACACCACATCCACTGGTTCTCCCCTATCCACGCTACTAGTTACATCCTCGACAAATTCTATAAGATTCGTCAGACATGATTTACCTTTCCTTCCAGGTTGCACGCCATCCTGACCTGGGAATATAAAATAAGTGCTTCATTCTCACTAGGATGAGGAGTTCAAGAATGTTGCTCAGGATACCAATCAAGAAGAGACAATGAATGCTCAACAACCCAACCCATCTTAAGATGAAATTAAAAAAAAAAAACGCAGCTTAGCTTAGTTGAGTTTAGAGATAGTGTGGAAACAGGCCATTTGGCCCACCGAGTCTGTGCTGACCCGCAACCCCTGAAATCTAACACTATCCTACACACACTGGAGACAATTTACAATTTCTCCAAGCCAATTAACCCACAAACCTGTATGTCTTTAGAGTGTGGGAGGAAACTGGAGCACCCGGAGAAAACCCACACGGTCACGGGGAGAACGTACAAACTTCATAGCAAAAGGATTTGAGTATAAGAGCAGGGAGGTTCTATTGCGTACAGTTTTGGTCTCCTAATCTGAGGAAAGACATTCTTGCCATAGAGGGAGTACAGAGAAGGTTCACCAGACTGATTCCTGGGATGTCAGGACTTTCATATGAAGAAAGACTGGATAGACTCGGTTTGTACTCGCTAGAATTTAGAAGGTTGAGGGGGGATCTTATAGAAACGTACAAAATTCTTAAGGGGTTGGACAGGCAAGATGCAGGAAGATTGTTCCCAATGTTGGGGAAGTCCAGAACAAGGGGTCACAGTTTAAGGATAAAGGGGAAATCTTTTAGGGCCGAGATGAGGAAAACTTTTTTCACACAGAGAGTGGTGATTCTCTGGAATTCTCTGCCGCAGAAGGTAGTTGAGGCCAGTTCATTGGCTATATTTAAGAGGAAGTTAGATATGGCCCTTGTGGCTAAAGGGATCAGGGGGTATGGAGAGAAGGCAGGTACAGGATAATGAGTTGGATGATCAGCCATGATCATATTGAATGGCGGTGCAGGCTCGAAGGGCCGAATGGCCTACTCCTGCACCTATTTTCAATGTTTTTATGTTTCTAAACTGTACATACAGCAGCCGTAGTCAGGATCGAAGCCGGGCTTTTGGTACTGTAAGGCAGCAACTCTACCGCTGCTCCTGGGTCTCTGATGCTGTGAGGCAGCAATATTTCAGCATTGCCACTTTCATTTCACTGCACATTTTGTCGTATGTGTATGTGACAAATAAACTTGACTTGATGCTGCCCTAGTAGCTGCATATTAAAAATTCCATAAAACCGTCTGAAGGCAGAATGTTTTTCCCCCTGGTTTGGAAGACAATCCAACTAACAACAGTCAGTTAGCTGATGCTGCTTTTTCTGTACTGATGCTGATTTTTCATTGTACCTGTACCTCACCTATACCATGTAACCATATAACAATTACAGCACGGAAACAGGCCATCTCGGCCCTACAATCCGTGCCGAACAAAATTTTTTTTCCCCTTAGTCCCACCTGCCTGCACTCATACCATAACCTTCCATTCCCTTGTCATCCATATGCCTATCCAATTTATTTTTAAATGATACCAATGAACCTGCCTCCACCACTTCCACTGGAAGCTCATTCCACACCGCTACCACTCTCTGAGTAAAGAAGTTCCCCCTCATATTACCCCTAAACTTCAGTCCCTTAACTATGTATATACTAGTGCATATGACAATGCACGTGTAGTAATTTAAGGTAGTTAAACAACTGTAGGCAAGCAGCTAGTAGAGCAGCATCTGTGGTCAGCATTTTGGATCGAGCTCCTGCATCAGTCTGAAGAAGGGTGTCGACCTGAAACGTCACCCATTCCTTCTCCCGATCCCGAGTTGCGGTGGGTGTGGGGGGGGGGTTATGCGAGTGTGTGCCGCACGGCGGCGCTGTCCCCCCCGGCTCGGCTCGGCGGCGCCTGCACCATGGCGGAGGACAGCGAGTCCGCGGGCAGTCAGCAGAGTCTGGAGCTGGACGACCACGACACCTGCGGCATCGACGGAGACAACGAGGAGGAGAATGAGCAGACGCACAGGTGAGGGTGAGGGTTGGGGACTGGGCTGCCGGCCGGCCGGTCGCGGGATGGAGGGAGGGAGGGGCCGGGAGAGAGAGAGCGCTGCCGACTCCGGCCTGTGGGCCCGTCACCGCCGCCGCCGCCGCCGCCGCCGCGCACCTGGACCCGGACCCGGGGATGGACGGCGGGGAGAGAGGGGTCGGATACCCGCTCCCCCTCCCCCTCCACTAATAACCATCGGGCCGCAGCGGGGATACAACGGTAATAATAATGCGCTGGTTGTCCGGAGCTTCTCCACAACCCGTCCAATCTCTCATTCAAAACCCAGTCACCTCCGCTACAGGCCCTCCTCAACCCCCCTCCTCAATAGTCCTACTGGACCCCAGGTCCAAACTCGTATCTGCTCCTACATTACACCACCCCCACACACATCCCCATCTCTTAAACATCCCCCTCCTCCCTCCCATTTCCCCCCCCTCCTCTCCTCTCCTCCACCCCCCCATCTCTCCTCCCCCCCCATCGTCTCATCCTCCCCCCCCCATCTCCTCTCTCCCCATCCATCTCCCCCCCCCCCATCCCTCCCTCTCTCCCCCTCCCCCCACCCCCCCCATCCCCTCTTCCCCTCTTCCCTCCCCCCCCCGCTCTCCTCCTCCTCCCACCCATCCCCCCCCCATCGTCCCCTCTCCCCACCTTCCCCCATCTCCTCCTCCCCCCATCTCCCCCCCCTCTCCCTCCCCCAGCTCCCCCCCCCCCCATCTCCCCTCCCCCCCCCCCCCCTCCCCCCCCTCCCCCCTCTCCCCCCACATCTCCCCCTCTCCCCCTCTTCCCCCATCTCCCCTCTCTTCCCCCCTCCCCCCCCATCCCCCCCCCCATCTCCCCTCTCCCCCCCCCCCCCATCTCTCCACCCCATCTCCTCTCCCCCCCCTCTCCCCCTCTTCCCCCGCCCATCCCCCCCTCTCCCCCCCCAATCTCCCCCCCCCATCTCCCCCTCTTTCCACCATCTCTCCCCACCCAGCTCTCCATCTTCCTCATTTCCCCCTCTTCTCCCCCTATCCTCTCCTCCCCCCCCCCCCCCCCATCTCTTCCTCAATTTGTCAATTCAGTAGTATTGCTTGAAATTCATTTGGACATGCATTTAATTGGATAAGTTCTTAAATGATGTAGGAAAGAACAGATGCTGGTTTAAATCGAAGGGAAACACAAAATGCTGGAGGATCTCAGCGGGACAGGCAGCATCTCTGGAGAGAAGGAATGGGGGACGTTTTGTGTCGAGACCCTTTTTCAGACTCGTGACGGGAGTGGGCGGGACAAAGATAGAATGTAGTCGGACAGTAAAGGGCCTGTCCCACTTCGGCGACTACAGGCGACCAGGCTGTTGCCACATGGTCACGGGGTGGCGCCTGTATGGTCATGAGTAGTCTCCTCAAATCACCTAAACAGTCGTAACGTTTTTTCTGGCCACTGCTGGATTTTGAAATGTTCAAAACTTTTCGGCGACAGTGGGCATGACGTAGCTTGTCTTCTCCTGTCGAAGGTGCTGTCGTAGGATGTCGCCAGGACGATGCAGGTTGTCACCAGGTGATATTGGTTGTTGACCGGTGAATTCCATTGGCGACTACCTACGTCAACCGGCGACAGGTACCGGCGACTGGATTGTCTTCAGTTGTCGCCGACAGGGTCGTTGTTGTCGTAGGTGGATGTAGGTGGACTTCGGTTGTCGCCAGTGGTCTTGGGTGGACGTCCTAAGTTGCGACGATTGGATCGCCGGTTGTCGGTAGCTTACTGTAGCTTGACGTCGACTAGGTGGTAGGTTGTTGTGGACATTGTCGTAGACATTGTTATAGGGGGTGTCCAGTCGCCACTTTTTCGGCAACCTGCTTCGACTGTGACAGTCACCGGCAGTTGCCAAAAAATTGCCAAAGTGGGACAGGCTCTTCAGACTAGTGGGAGATCTGGGGAGGGGATAGAGGGGGAAAGCAAGGGCTATCTGAAGTTAGAGAAGTCAATGTTCACACCGCTGGGGTGTAAACTACCCAAGCAAAATATGAGGTGATGTTCAGAATGATGTCATTGAATTGTGTGCTTGTTGAATCCTGAAAGATTCAACATCTCTATGCAGGTGTGAAAATGACAAATGGGAATTATTTCTTCAAAAAAAGAATTTGTAAAGCAGTAGTTCATTTAGAAATTAAATATTACAGCAATTTGGATTTGGTAACTGAACTTGCATTAAAAATTGTTTTTTTTTCATAATATAGAACATTCTCCAATTATGGGCTATATAATGTTTTTCAGAGAGCTTTGGCCAAATGTCACAACAAAATTGTATGAGCTGGTTGTCATCTGCCTACCAACCACAATATGTATCCGCTCGGCATGGCAGGCCCCCTTATACATGTGCACTGCCACGGCCTGTACATCTTCCCCCTGCACATGCGAACAACCACGACCAGCACATCATCGTCCGTGGTTGTGTGCATGTGCCGCCCTGCACATGCGCACTGCCATGGCAACTGATTGGCGTCGGCCACTTTCTCCCTCCCATTGCATTGTGGGAGATCTGGCCGTCAATGCTGTACGGTCGCCGCCTCACCGCGACCGCTGAAAACCAACGCAGAATTACTCCCTGGAGCTGGAGTAACTCCCTGGAGTAACCCTTGCTTCTTGGTTTCTTGGTCCTCCAAAATATTCCAAATGGAATTTAAACTAGAGTGGACCCACCACAACCAAACTCCAAACTCTGAAAAATAACAGCCTATTGCATTATCCTGTTCTGTATTATGTTTACATATTCTGTTGTGCTGCATCAAGCAAGAATTTCATTGTCCTATCTGGGACACATGACAATAAAACTCTCTTGACTCTTGACTTGGACTTAAAAGCGGGGGTGGAAGATTGCAACCTTCACGTGGTCCGCCCTGTTTTGACTAATTCAATCAACTCGGTTTGCACAAACAGAAGATCAAATAGAACAAGTTGTCCTACAACTTTAGGCTGTGCACGCCACACGAAAGAAGAAGACTTAAGAAAAATAGGGTTCTTGGGGAAAAAAGAGCTACTTTAAATTTAGTTGTGTCTGGTTGGGTACCTTTCGTAGGGTGACGATTATTCCATGCTTTAATTGTGCGGGGGAACTCCATGGAGCAGCCAGCATCTCTGGATAGAAGAAATTGTGTGACGTTTCCGGTAGAGACCCTTCTTTAGACTCCCTCTGGTTTTAGTGTTTTTAGTTTAATTTAAAGATACCGAGTGGAAACAGGCCCTTCGGCCCACCGAGTCCACGCCGACCACCGATCACCCGTACACTAGTTCTATCCCGCACATTATCGACGTAAGTCAAGAGTGTTTTATTCTCTCACACCCCAGTTAAAACAATGAAATCCTTACTTCCAGCAGCACAACAGAATATGTAAACATAGTACTCTGTAAACAATCTTATAAACCAGAAAACAAAACTCCATACAGACAACACCCATATTCAGGATCAATTCCGGGTCTCTGGCAATTTTAGGCAGCAACTTTATGGCCAATGTACTGCCCCATAGTCTTGAACTGAATTAAAACATACAGTAGCTGTAATGGGGAACATAGCACCACTTAGAGATTTAAGACTGAAAATCGCTAGTTTCTTTTTTTTTAGTAACCAAAGTTTTTACACGTATAATTTTTTGTGTGTTGGAAAATAAAATATAGTGGCACAGCTGGTGGACTTCCTGCCTCACACACCAGAGATCTATGTTCGATCCTGTTCTTGGGCACTGTCTGTGTTGAATTTGCACATTCTCCCTGCAAGCATGTGGGTTTCCTCCCACATCCCAAAAACGCATTGACTTTGTAGGTTAACTTAATTTAACTCTGTAAAATTGCCCCTAATGTGTAGGGAGTGGGTGAGGAAAGTGGGATAACAGAACTGGTGTGAATGGGTAGACATAAATGCTGGAGAAACTCAGCAGATGGGGCAGTATCTATGGAGCGAAGGAAATAGGCAACGTTTCGGGATGCTTCTTCAGACTGATGTGAGGGTGCGGGGGGGGGGAAGAAGAAAGGAAGAGGCGGAGACAGTGCGCTGAGGGAGACCTGGGAAGCGGAGAAGAAAGCAGGGACTACCTGAAATTGGAGGTCAATGTTCATATCACTGGGGTGTAAACTGCCCAAGCGAAATATGAGGTGCTGCTCCTCCAATTTACGGTAGTCTCACTCTGGCCATGGAAGAGGCCCAGGACCTCACACCCATACAATAATATGTCTCTACAGTTGCATGGAAGAATCTCAGTTTGAGACCCTTAGACACCGAGACGTCCAGATTTTCCCCATGTTATTGAGGACTTTCCATGCGAGTGCTTTCCGAACCTTGATGTCATTCTCCGAGCTCTGCATCCTCACTCTCAGGTACTTGAAGTACACTGGTCTTGAGAGGCTCCTGGTCACCAACGTTGAACGGCAAGTACTCCATCTACTTGGCATTGAGGCGGAGGCTCACTTTCTCGCACTCCGTCGAGACCCTGCCGAGCAGCTCCTGTGCCTCCCTAATCTGGTCTGGCGCGGCCGGCCAACCTCCCCGGCACCGGTGGGGGCAGAACGCCGGTCGGCGGTGGGGGTGCGCTCGGTGTGCTGCGGCGGCTTGGCTGGACGGGCAGCATCCTCGGAGAAAATAAATGGGTTCCTCAGGAGTAGGAGTGGTGCCGGGCTGGAACAGACGCCGCCTTCTCCCCCTCCCCTCCCCACGCCGCCGTGGCCCTGTGGGCCAGCGCTCCGGGTTCGCCCCATGGCGGGGACGGGTCACCGGGGGGGGGATGGGGCGGTCCAGTGGCTGTTCAGCGGCTGTTCAGCAGCATCCTGGCGCCGGGGACACAGGCTCGACCCGAGCTGCGGATGAGGCACAGGCCTGTGCGTGCTCTCCCGTCTCCCTTTGGCATCTGCTCCCCTCGCTGTTACACCCACTCTCCCGCTACTCGACACCCCGTTCCTCAGAATAAATATATCTTTACACATAAATCATGAATAAAGATAAGAATTTACATAGTTTATGCAGCCAGCTTTTTCTTTATAGTGAGTGACCTTTGACAATTCCCATGATTCCTTGCGTTTTTCGGAATACTGAATTCGCTTATAAATACCTGTTTATAACTATTTTTATGTAACCTCCCAGCGGTACTCAGACACCATTGTTTCATAAGAACCCAGGCTGCCAGTTTCACCGTAGATCCGTAGAGATACTTTGGAAATTGACAAGTAATTACTTCTGTTGATCCTTGTGCAATGATACTCTATTAAACAGTGCAACATACAACTTTTATGAGTTGTAGCCTGCAGCAACAAAATAAACGAACAGTCATTAAATACACTTTCATTTTTTTAAATCCTGTATGAAAAATAATTTTTTTATTGCGAGTCACAAACTTTGTTTCCCCCCCACCCCTTTTTTTCCCCATTAATAAAACTTTTTAATAATGCAGTTTTCTACAACAAAAGGTTTCTTAGGAATGCAACTATCATTTTATGGCAGAACTATCTGTATCTATCTGTGGCAAAAACGGGAAAGCAGACTATTATCTTAATGGTGGCCGATTGGGAAAGGGGGAGATGCAGCGAGACCTGGGTGTCATGGTACACCAGTCATTGAAGGTAGGCATGCAGGTGCAGCAGGCAGTAAAGAAAGTGAATGGTATGTTAGCTTTCATTGCAAAAGGATTTGAGTATAGGAGCAGGGAGGTTCTACTGCAGTTGTACAGGGTCTTGGTGAGACCACACCTGGAGTATTGCGTACAGTTTTGGTCTCCAAATCTGAGGAAGGACATTATTGCCATAGAGGGAGTGCAGAGACGGTTCACCAGATTGATTCCTGGGATGTCAGGACTGTCTTATGAAGAAAGACTGGATAGACTTGGTTTATACTCTCTAGAATTTAAGAGATTGAGAGGGGATCTTATAGAAACTTACAAAATTCTTAAGGGGTTGGACAGGCTAGATGCAGGAAGATTGTTCCCGATGTTGGGGAAGTCCAGGAGAAGGGGTCACAGCTTAAGGATAAGGGGGAAATCCTTTAAAACCGAGATGAGGAGAACTTTTTTCACACAGAGAGTGGTGAATCTCTGGAACTCTCTGCCACAGAGGGTAGTTGAGGCCAGTTCATTGGCTATATTTAAGAGGGAGTTAGATGTGGCCCTTGTGGCTAAGGGGATCAGGGGGTATGGAGAGAAGGCAGGTACGGGATACTGAGTTGGATGATCAGCCATGATCATATTGAATGGCGGTGCAGGCTCGAAGGGTCGAATGGCCTACTCCTGCACCTAATTTCTATGTTTCTATGTTTCTATCTTGTGTTTGCGGTATACAGCTGTTAAAGTGGTTGTGGATGGAGTGACACTTACGGGAACTTTTTTCTTTGAAGCACTCAAGGCTGAGGGATGACTTTGTTGAGGTTTACAAAATAATGAGGCATAGATAATGCGAATAGTTACAGATTTTGTTCCCCAGGGTAGAAAAGTTGAGAATTAGGTTTACAGTGGGAAGGAAAGATTTATGAGACCTGAGGGGCGATTTCGTAATGCAGTGAGTGGTGCGTATATGGAACAAGCTGAGATAGGAAGCTATAGAGGCAAGCAGGTTGGTGATATTTAAAATACATCAGGCAGGTACACAGATGGGAAAGGTTTAGAGGGATATAAGCGTAATGCAGACAGTTGGGACTAGCTCATCTATAAAATCTGGTCAGCATGGGCCGAAGGGCATGTTTCCCAGCTGCATGATTCTATGAATCAGTAGTTTCTTGTCAGACATATGCTTTTAGTTCCATTCATTACAGTATTGTGGAGATATGCTTACAATAGCATGTGAACGTTGAGTATTTTCTGACAAGGACAAAATTGATCTATGCGGGGCCTTTGTAAAATTGAACCATTTTTTCATTGCCCCGGTTTAGTTTGATTGTAATCCGCATTTATAATTATGCACCTTAGGTAAGCTTATTTTTTTTATTGCTATTGTTTTGAGGTATGGTAAATACTGGTTTTAACGGACCACTGTATGAGGGATTTCAGACCTGTTGTCACCACCCCTGGCTCCCACCGTCTCCAGCCTTGCTTCTGATGCCATATCAGGCTCGCAATGTGCACCAGCAAGCCCGTCTTCACCCACTGCATGGTTTGGTTGATGCAGCTGTTCTTGCAACTCGAGTTGTAGCCCCGAGGAGCAGCTTTCTTTAGGCCGCTGCCAACAACAGGTTGTGCTCCGTCACCATGGGGCTCCCCTCACTCACCTGGTCTGTTATAATGAGGGTTTACTGTACTTTGGAGAACTCCAAACAGAAGTTGTAAGAAAGTAGTGGTTAATGGCATCACGGGTTCTGAGTCTTGGACTCCTCTGTTAACTCTATCGCCCAAGTGATATTAAAGCTTTTGCAGTGCTTTTATCAAGTCTAAGTACTTCAGACTGAGCAATTTCCATTTTGATACAAATGTGACAAAGTTGGAAAAGGCATTGAAGAATGGATTTGTGTGCAATCAATGCGATTTGTTGCCAAAGATAAAGTATGTAAGATAACTTATGAAAACTTCGAGACTGATATTTGGTAAGTGAGATATTATACAGTATAGAAATAAGGAACTGCAGAGACTGGTTTGGAAACAAAGACACACAGTGTTAGAGTAATTCAGTAGGTCAGGCAGCATCTCTTTGAACATTGAATTCCCCAATTTTAGGTAACTACCACCCCTTCCCCTTCCAGCCCTTCCCTCTATCCCCTGTGCCCCACCTGGACTTGCACCTATTTCACCCCTTCCACCTACATTCCTTTCTCTAGCTTTGAATTGAACATACAAAACTTTTGGACAGAAAAAGTTTACAGATAATATGAAAATAAATTGAAGCTTATTGTTGTACAGAAGAGTGAAGGAATTGATGTTTGAAACTCGCAGGCTAAACCTGGCATGATTATTTATCCCCTGGAATAGCTGGAGTAGGATATTATATTTGTGAGCTTCTGGTAGAAGCTTAACTTAAAGACTAGTATTGACAATATTCAAGAAATTGTTTTCAACTCGAGTTATAGCGAATTGCAGAGTTCTACAGGATAGGAAAAGTCCCTTCAGTCCAATTATCCATGACAAATAAGTAGTCTACCTCAGTGGGTTACATTTGGCCTATATCCCTCCAAACCATTGCTATCCATGTATCTGTCCAAAATATGTTTTTTTTTAATAATTGTGCCTACCTTAACCACCTCTGCAGTTGATTTCACATACCTACCACCTTCTGTGTTTAAAAAGTCGCCTATCAGCTCCCCATTAAATCTTACTCTTATCTTAAATAAAAGTCCAGTTAGAACTCCTCAGCCTGAGAACAAAAATGACCTCATCAAAGCTCTTCATGATTTTATATAACTCGGTCGCCTCTCATGCCTCCTATGCTCCTGGGGAAAAAGAGCCCCAGCCTAACCAGTTTCTCTTTATACAGTGCCCTTCACAATATTTGAGACAAAGACCTATCATTTAATTATTTGCTTCTGTACTCCATAATTTGAGATTTGTAAGAATAAAAATTACATATGGTTTAAGTGCACATTCTCAGATTTTAATACAGGTGCACAACCTTTTATCCGAAAGTCTTTTGGGACCAGACACTTTTCGTAATTCGGAATTTTTCGGCTTTTGGAATGGAAGATTTTTAGCGTAGATTTTAACGGCTGGCTCAGTGGTAGAGTGCTCGGCTCATATCCGCAAGATCGCGAGTTTGCGCCTCGATCCCGGCAGTTACTCGATCGCGAGTTTGAGTCTTCAATGTGGTTTTTTTCTTGCAGAATAGGAGAGAATAGGGTAGAGTGTTAGGCTGGGATCATTCTCTGCGAGATGATCTTAGTGCGGGAGATAAGTGTAGGAGAGGTGTACTGACTGTGTGGGCAGAACTTTGGAAGTGATTGCCCACCATTCTCAAAAGCCGCTGTGTCTCCCTGTCCCTGGGATAGCAAGGGGCGATCAAACAGCACAATACCCCCCTCCCCCTCCAACTCCAGAGGAATCCGTTCCCCGATGGGCCGCTACGGTGACAAGTGGCAGTTCGCCCACAGCCCGAGCTGCGCCATCCCAAGAACAAGACGTACCTTGCACACTATCAGCTTTTGCCCCTACGGGGAGCGTGTTCCTCTGGAGTTGGAACGGGGCTGGGCTGGAGTTGCTGATCTGGGATCTCCGTGCTTGCAGTCGGCCTGGGGGTCGGTGTCCCGATGAGGGGGCGCAGCTCGGGCTGTGGGCGAACTGCCACTTGTCGCCGTAGCGGACCATCGAGGAGTGGCTTCTGGTGGTCCTGAAGTCTCCGGCCACCCCCCTGTACAGGAGGTGAGACTGGGAACTGTACCGCCCCAGGAGAGTGAGATTGTTTGCAGTTGCAGAGGGAGGGGGCAAGGGCGGTACAGTTCCCAGTCTCAGCTCCTGTCCAGGGGGGTGGCCGGAGACATCAGGACCAACAGGAACCCGCTCCCCGATGGGCCGCTACAGCGACAAGTGGCAGTTCGCCCACAGCCCGAGCTGCGCAACCCGGGTTCCTCTGGAGTCGGAACGAGGCTGGGCTAGAGTTGCTGCTGGCTGTGAGTCTCTGGGATCTCCGTGCTTGCAGTCGGTGTCCCGTTGGTCCTGACGTCACAGCCCGAGCTCTTCCACAACCCCAAGAACAAGACGTACCTTGCACACCATCAGCTTCTGTCCCTACGGGGAGCGTGTTCCTCTGGAGTTGGAACAGGGCTGGGCTGCTGCTGGCTGTGGGTCTCTGGGATCTCCGTGCTTGCAGTGGGCCTGGGGGTCGGTGTCCCGTTGGTCCTGACGTCTCCGGTGACTGGCACTGACCTGCTGGCATCGCTGACGTGAAGACAGTGCAAAGCCCCCGCGCCGGTGTAATGGGCGGGGAGCTGGAGAGGGGAGGGAAGGGGGTCACACACATGGCCAGGAAGCAGAGGGGTGTAGGTGGGGTGAAACTGAAGGGAGCGACAATCTGCTGCTGCCTGCCGGCTGAGTTAAAAAGTTCCCACGCAAGACTCGCGATACACTGTGTATCATGAGTCTACCGTGGGAACTTTTTAACTCAGCGGGCAGGCAGCAGCAGATTGTCAATTATTAACCCTCCCTCACCTTCTCTTTTATGAATGGGGATTTAGTTCCCCTTTCTTCGAGGACCGACTGGAGGTTCCGTTGTCACCTCAGCGGGCCGCCCCCGGTGAACGTCTTCAAGGACCGAAAAAATGTCCGCTATTCGGAGCTTTTCGTTATTTGGAATTTCGAATAAAAGGTTATGCACCTGTAAAGGCCATTTTTATACATTTTTGTTTCACCCTGTAGAAATTACAGCACTGTTTATACATAGTCCCCCCATTTCAGGGCACCTTAATGTTCGGGACACTGCAATGTCATGTAAATGAAAGTAGTCATGTTTAGTATTTTGTTGCGTATCCTTTGCTTGCAATGACTGCTTGAAGTCTGCGATTCATGGGCATCACCAGTTGCTGGGTGTATTCTCTGTTGATGCTCTGCCAGGCCTGTATTGCAGCCATCTTTAGCATATGCTTCTTGGGGGGGCTAGTCCCCTTCATTTTTTTCTTCAGCCTATAAAAGGCATTCTCAATTGGGTTCAGATCAGGTGATTGACTTGGCCACTCAAGAATTGACCATTTTTTAGCCTTGAAAAACTCCTTTGCTGCTTTAGCAATATGTTTGGGATCGTTGATTTGCTGTTGAATGAACTGCCAGCCAATGAGTTTTGAGGCATTTGTGTAAACTTGAGCAGATAGGATGTTCCTTGACAAATCCACTCCTGAAGAGTATTTCTGATCTGTAGGACAGGTGTTTGGGGATTTTTCTTTATTGTAGAGAGAATTCTTCTGTCATCAGCTGTGGAGGTCTTCATTGGCCTGCCAGTCCCTTTGCGATTAGTAAGCTCACCAGTGCTCTCTTTCTTCTTAACTATGTTCAAAACAGTTGATTTTGGTAAGCGTAAGGTTTGGCTGATGTCTTTGCAGTTTTATTCTTGTTTCTCAGTCTCATAATGGCTTCTTTGACTTTCATTGGCACAACTGTGGTCCTCATGTTGATAAACAGCAATAGAAGCTTCCAAAGGTAATGGAAGGACTAGGTGCTGAGCGCTCTCTTATACCTGCATTAAGGAGGCAATTAAACACACCTGAGCAATTACAAACACCTGTGAAGCCATGTGTCTCAAACATTATGGTGCCCTGAAATGGGTGGATTATGCATAAACACAGCTGTATTTTCTACATGGTGAAACCAAAATGTGTAAAAATACCCTTTAATAAAATCTGACTATGTGTACTTTAACAACATGTGATTTTTTTTCTATTACAAATCTCAAATTGTGGAGTACAGAGGCAAATAAATAAATGATGGGTCTTTGTCCCAAACATTATGGAGGGCACTGGATTTGCCCCCCATTGGATAAAACTTCCTCTTAGCATCCCACCTTGCCAAGCCACCTTAAAATGATGTGTTTCAATAAGGTTCTTGTTCATAATACTCAATAAGTATAAGTCCAACATGTATGCCCTTCCTACAATGTATATTTATGTTTAGCCCTCAAGTCACGATGTAGAGGAAACTAGTTAATTTTGAATTCTGAATGAAAGACTGCTGGGGTAAAATTTAATGGACTAAGTAACCCTTTCTCTTTCTGTACAAATAGACTGTTGATATTTGTGCCATTAATGAATTGTTATATAGCTAACTAAATTATTTGCTACAATATCTACCTTTACCCTTATTCTAAACTTGTTTTGTCAGAAGTCCTGGAGGGGATACTGGGGCCAGAAAGAAAAAAGAAAAAACAGAAAAAGAAGAAGGAAAAGCCCAGTTCTGCCAGCACCAAATCAGACTCTGCTTCAGATTCACAAGAAATCAAAGTACAACAGCCTCCTTCAAAAGTAAAGTCACCGTTTTGTGTTTTACAAATTTCCAGTGCGTGCTAAACATTGAAGGTCATAATTTCCAGGGCGATGTTATCTCAGAATGAGAATCTATGTTTTATATCATTCCAGTTTGATAATTCGATTAAATTTGATTATATCTGCCAGTTAACTGCTTGATTTGTTTAGAACACTGTAGATGTTACCTATATCATTACTAGGGTTATGGGAGTATGATTACAAATCAGGATTAAAAAACAATCTTTTTTTTGTTACACCTATGGCTACCAATTATATTTCCCCTTTTTAGAACATAGAAAAGTACAGCAAAAGCACAGGCCCTAGAACCCACCTTGCCTGCACTGATCATGACGCCAAGTAAACCAAATTCCACGTGAATGCCATGGTCCATTTTCCCTATTACCCTACCTATTCGTATGTCTGTCCTAATGTCTCTTCAATGTTGCTATCATATCTGCTTTTACCAACTCTCCTAGTAGCATTTTCCAAGCATCTTACCGCTTCTTGTGTAAAACAAAACTTGCCTTGCTAATCACCTTCAAACTTTCTTCCTTTAACCGCAAGCCTGTGCCCTACAGTATTTGGTTTTTCCACCTGCACCCTATTGTCTTCTCCACTCATCATTGCTATATTTGGTGAGTAATTCCACCCTTCTCTCCCCTATTTGACTCATCTGCCAATAAATTTCACCTTACATCTACATCCACCTATTGCTTCCTAGATTTTCCTCAACCCTTCCCCTCATCTCTTTCTACAAGCTATTCCATTAGTCTAAAGAAGTTCCTGACTCTAAATCTTGTCAGTCCATTTTCGTCCTGCAAACATTGCCTGACCTACTGAGTTCTACTCTTTACCATCAAATACTCAACGGTCTGGTGAGTCTCCTTGGCACCCCATCCAAAGCCTCCATTTGCATCCTTTCCATAGTGTGGTGACTAAAACTGCACACACAACACAACTGCACACACAACTCCAAATGTTGCCTAACCAAAGTTTTATACAGTTGCAATGAGACTCACTGCCTTTTATGCACTGTGCCTTGACCATGTCATATGCCTTCTTTACTATCCCAACCACCTGTGTTGCCAGTTTCGGGGAGTTATAAACTTGCACCTCTCCCTCAATCCCCCACTCTCTCTCCTCACCTCCCCAGGATCTCGATGTAAACTACCGCTGGTCCTGTTTTCTCCAACACATCAGCGATTAAGTTGTACTTGAGGCGGGGGTTGTCGGGGGTACGGGCCGAGCGACCTGGAGCCGGGGGACGGTGAGGCCGAGGCTGCTGCCGCCGAGGACCCTGGGTCCCACTCCTCGCCCACCTCAGGGGCCTGGAGCAGCAGCGCTGCCGCCCCCAGACCTAGCCCCAGCATCAGCGACGCAGTCATTTCAAATCCTTGTTGTACTTGAGGCGGGGACTGTCAGGGGGATCGGGCCGAGCGGCAGGGGAGGGGTAGGGAAAGGTCCAGGCTGCAGCCTAGTTCTTGCCACAGGTCCCACTCCCTCTCCCCGCAGGCCTGGAGCAGCAGCGCCCCAGCCCCAGGGCCGCGGTCATTTCAAATCCCGCACGTGCGGATACCGGGACCACTGCGCATGTGCGGGGAGACTTTCAGTTATTTTAAAATCCACACGAGCGGACACCGGGCCCATTGCGCACGCGCGGACACCGGACCCATTGCGCACGCGCAGTCATTTCAAATCCCGCACGCGGCTGACGAGCAGGGCAAGTGGAAAAGTGTTTTTGGTAAAGTTTAAAATGTCAATAACTTGCAAAATATAATATCAATCTGAACTAAATTGGTTGGTCACATTGGAGGACAATGGTGAGTGAGGTGGGCCAAAAATTGTACCGCTATCGTACATCGTTTTGGCGGAATTCTGGTGACGTTGAACGCGGCTGAAGGGCAGGGCAAATGGAAAATGTTTTTTTTGTTTAAATTATCAATAACTTGTAAAATATGACATGAATCTGAACAAAACTTGTCTAATGCAAACCGTAGGACAATGGTGAGTAAGGTGGGCCAAACATTGTAGCGCTATCGTGTACCGTTTTAGCGGGGTTTCCAGAAAACAGGGGGGGGGGGGGGGGGGCGGCCTGCTGCGTTACACACACACTCTCTCCCCCCCCCCGATATTATATTAATATTATTCATCCGCTCATTTTTCCCCATGCCCCGCCCTATCCACACACGCATAGTCCCCGACTGCGCAGGCGCGGCTAGAGAGATAGGGAGGGGGGTGGATGGGGGGTAGAGAGGGGTGACTGAGGAGGGAATGAGGAGGAGGGGGAGGGGGAGAGGGGGTGGGTAGAGAGTGAGGGGTGGTGGGGCTGTTTCCTGAACGCAATACTCCACCACTCACCCATAGCTCCCAATACTCACCACTACCTAGAGAGGGAGGGGGGGGCGCAGGAGGGGTGGGGGGTGGAGGGGTGGAGGGGGAGCAGGAGGAGAGGGGGAGGTGGTAGAGAGTGAGGGGGTAGAGAGGGAGGGGGAAGGGGTGGAGGGGGAGGGGGAGGGGAATAGAGAGGGAGAGTAGAGAGGGGGAGAGGCAGAGAATGAGGGAGGTAGAGACCCCATCCCATCTCCCTCCTCCTCATTTCCCTCATCCTCCTCCCCTCACTCCCATTCCCCTCATCCTCCTCTCCTGCCGCAGCACTTGCCCAGGTCCTAGAGCCTGGAACTCGGCCTGGTTCTCGTACTCAGCCCGGCCCTGGCTGTAGACTGCAGCCATCAGCTTGGCCGTCGCAGTCTCCAGTGCAGGCCCCGGCTTCATCTCTGGGCTCGTCCCTGACTCCGGCTCGTCCTTTGTTCCACCGGCAGCCTCTTTTTCGGCTCATCCAAAGCCCCGGGCTCGGCCCTCACTCCAGCTCCAGGCTCTGCTCCAGCCCAGGCCCAGTCGGGTGGGCATTGACCCGACGACCCCGAGCGAGGCGGGCCCTGGGCAGACTTGGACCCGAGGACCCTGAGCGAGGCGGCGGGGGGGCGTGGACCTGAGCGAGGCTGACGTGGTCCCGAGGGCCCTTAGAGAGGCGGCGGGCAAGCGTGGACCCGAGCGAGGCTGCGGGCGGGCATGGACTTGAGGACCCGAGCGAGGCCGTGGACGGGTGGGCGTCGACCCGAGGACCCCGAGCGAGGCTGCAGGCCGGCGTGCGGGCGTGTGTGAAACGGCCGCTGACCTGAGCCATGGTGCCCGCCCACCTCATTGTGATGTCAGAATGAAACATGAAGGAGTGCATTGTGCAGTGAGAATGAAGGGTTCCACTCACGCATAGTCCCCCCCAAACCGTAGGCGCATCTGAGGGGGGGGGGGCAGGGGGTAGAGAGAGAGGGGCCAGAGACAGAGATAGAGGGGCAGAGACAGAGAGAGAGGGACAGTGAGAGATAGAGAGACGGGGAGAGAGGGAGGGGGGGGGGGGTGAGATAGGGGGGAGAGAGGAGGCGGAGAGGGGGCAAGAGAAGAGGGGGATGGGGGAGAGGGGGGCAGGGAAGCCAGATAGAGAGGGGGGGGGGAGAGAGTGGGGTGAGGGGGAGAACGGAGGGGGGGGGGGGGGAAAGGTAGGGGGGGGGAGGAGGGGAGAGGGCAAGTTCAATCGGTGAAAAACCTGGAAGTAAAAAACCCATTCCTGTCCAGGCTTTACTTAAACTCTTATGTGTCCTATTCATTCCCTCCTTTGGAAATCCATTGGGGTTTCCCCACGCAAGTTCGATCCTGCCGACCACGCCAATGTTAAAGTTTGATTCACAGACAAATCAATCACAAAGTAAGGCAAGATTCTTTTATTCGCTAGCGGGAGTGTGCTGGATGCTGTGTACTATAGCTTCCTTGTCGCACAACTCTCCGAACAAAGAAAAGTTAGTACAGTTATACTTATTTCTTATCAATAAATACACCTCCTAAATCTGAGTGAACAGGGGAGGCTGGACCCATATATAATTTAAACCAATAGCACGTTACAGGTAAATTTTGCAATGTCAGCCTTATTCTCAAATCTTGGGACAGTTTCAGTCCAGCTGCCCATTCTGGGAGTACAACTGACTCAATTTTTTGTTTTCAAATGACTCAATTTTATTTCCAGATTGGGCATACGTCTGTGAACTAAAACAAGTTTGTAAGACTTGGATGAGAGCAACTACCTTGTCCTTAGCTGGGACAGGCTGTTCAGACAGATATCTAATATGGCGCTGTGCCAAGACAATACATCTCTATGTTAATACCTTGTTTCAATGATTAGTATAAACCGAGCTTTAAAATTTCTCATATTTTATTCTGCTGGGAAATATTTAACTTGAAAGATGACTGTTTTCTGGGTTCTTTCAGCAAATCTCCATTTTAATTTACGAAACAAACTTGACCAAATTTAACTCTTTTTCACACGCCGACCATTAACACACTGCTAGTGTTTGTCACCCACTTTTACTTCATTCCCTGCGCATTAGGGGCAATTTTACAGAGGTCAATTTTACAGAGGTCAATTAAACCTGCAAATTCGCACATCTTTGGGATTTGGGAGGAAACCAGAGCACTTGGAGGAAACCCACGCAATCACATGGAGAACGTGCAAACTCCACACAGACAGCACCTGAGATCAGGATCAAATCTGGGTCTCCTGGCGCTGTGAGGTAGCAACTCTATCCAGCTATGCCATTGTGCCGCTTATAAAGTTATAGTTTTATAATTTTGCTTCCCTCAATCTCTTCTGAATGGAATATGTCATTTTGATATTACAGGTACAACCACCAATGTTCAGGTACCCTTGGTTCCAGAGCCTTACCATATTACCCGTTTTGCCAGACCAACAGAGGTCACGGCCTTGGGGGCGGGGGGTCCGAGATACCAGCCCACAAATTTGGCCTCAGATGTTGGCTATAGTAGTGGCTCCGTCAGGGCAGGAATTCCAGACTCCTGGCCACAGGGGGCAAATTCAACTCACTGATCAGTGCGGATGTCCCGATCTGTCGCCTCACTTGGCTAATGCCAGTTGTTTTCTTCTATGTTCTGAATGAGACCAGTTGATGCAAACTGAGATTGAGTTTTTGTTCTTACTGATTGTTTGGTTCAATACATGATTATAATTATTAATGTGGGTAAACTGAATAGAATTTGGTGATTATGCTTCTATGTAGGGTTAAGTGACGTTGTCGTTTATGATTTGTATTAAGAAGTTGGATGACGGCTTCATTGGAACAAATTACATCTGATTCCAGTTGAAAGATGTTTAAAGGAATTAATGTAGACAAAATTGATAATTTTCATATTGATTTGTAAAACAGTTTGCATTTATATGGTACCAGATTTAGAACATTTTAAAGTGTGACAATGCTCTTTCTCACTAGAATCCCTCGGTTCCAATGCAAAAATTACAGGACATTCAAAGAGCCATGGAATTGCTCACAGCATGTCAAGGCCCTGCGAAGAATCTGGAGGAGGCAAGTCAACACAGATACCACTTCTGGGATACACAACCGGTACCCAAACTTAGTACGTTTAGCACCTATTCTGGCTGACTACAATATATATATACAGGATTCTTGTGTTAATACAAAGAGTGAACTTTCAATTTAGTCATTTACTGAGCCAAAGGATTCCTAATCAAGCATCACAGAAAACGTCCAATTCCAAAACAAGTTATCAACAGTGCAATGTTTTGAGACGTAATCCAGGAAATAAGAATTCAAATGTTTAGAGTTTTAACTTAATTTTTAGAATCTAAAAAAGTAAAAATAGCCACAAAACTGTTGCAAAGGCTCAAATGGTTTAGTCGGGAAGAAAATCTGGTAACATTACCCAGTTTAACCTACAGATGATGATTTCCCTCTAATGTGGTTGATTGTTTTACTTCTGAAAAGCCATTCAGTTTGTATCACTTGTCAAGAAACGTGGCAACGAGAGGTGGGCAGAGAGGCTGAAGTTGCCTAGGTCCCTGGGTTATTTTTTATTTAATTATCGGACTAATAGTTGCCTCAAAATATGCTGAGGGAATTATATAGATTTTGGTAGTAGTGGTTCCTAATCAGTATAATGTACTTATTAAATCAAAATAAGCCTACTCTATTAAGGGATTTTCTGCATGAGCATACAGATTTTATGAAGAGATGCATTTATTCATTTTTGCTTTCCAAAAAATTGTTTACTTCCTGTGCCGTGTCTCCACCATTTTTCCAAAATTTCTTACATTTTATGGATTTTTTTAATCAAATATTTTGAACTATATGTCGATAGAATATTGAAATCCAGCATATTGTGGGTTAAAAATTAGAAGTGTGTTGCATTCTTTTTGATAATTTTATATTTAATACATTTTATTGATGAAGATGTCCAGCAACATCACTTGGTATCATAAAGGTCCATAGAAATAAAAGGCCAATTCTGTGAAATGAATTAGAGCACAAAACTGCTGATGCTGGATATACAAAATAAAAACGGAAAATGTCATGAACACTCAGCACAATTTGCATTAAGAGAAGCAGATTCAACAAATTAGGTCAATAAACCTTCATCAGAACTGAAATAATGAGAAAACAAGCATGTTCTAAATTGCAATTTGGAGGGAAAAGGGAAAGAAACAACCAGCACATTGCAGCCCTTCTGAGTCAAATTGGATTCAGCAATTTCAGATAATCAATTTTTCTCTTCACAGATGTTGCTTGATATTTTAGTTTCTTGGTTTAGTTTCTTGATATATTTGTACCTTGGTTTTCCCCCTGACTGTACTTGCCTGTATTTAAAGTATATGTTACTTGCTGCCTTGACAAATTTTAGCCTGCAGCCTAACCTTCTACAGCTCTCCCTATCTTCCACCACCATTCCCTCCCCCAACCCAACCATTGCTCTTACTTGGAACTTAAAATGGTGACTTACTCAATTTCCAGTTCAGATGAATGGTCATCGACCTGATATGATGATCCTGATCATCTTCACACATGGTTCGTGACCTGCTGGGTGCTTCTGGAATTTTCTGTTTTTGTCTGGGAAATACCATACTTGGGGCATTTGCTATACAAGTCATCAACAAAACAACAATTACTAAATAGATACTAGTTCCCAATGTTAGTCTGTGGATAATTTCCTCTTCATATCACCATAATTAATGACTTTCGATTTCCAACTGATCTTTAGCTGTTTTCATTTTGAGTTCATGTTCTATTTTGTAATCAAATGTTGCCTTTAATTATGTTTTGGACTATATAAGTTTGCAGCACCAAAATTAGTGCATTCAGCATTTTGAATATGTGTCTTTTTAAGATAGCTTACACTAATATGCCACATCAGACACTTCCCATAATACAGTGCCCTCCATAATGTTTGGAACAAAGACCGTGATTTACTTATTTGCCTTGTACGCCACAATTTGAGATTTGTAATAGAAAAAAATCACATGTGGTTAAAGTTAGCCGCAAAGGTAGAATGGCTGGGTTACAGTTTGCCAAAGAGGTATTTAAAAGAGCAACCACATTTCTGGAAAAAGGTCTTGTGGACAGATGAAACGAAGATTAACTAATATCAGAGTGATGGCAAGAACAAAGTATGAAGGAGAGAAGGAAACGCCCAAGATCCAAAGCATAACACCTCATCTGTGAAACACGGTGGTGGGGGTGTTATGGCCTGGGCATGTATGCTGCTGAAGTTACTGGCTCACTTATCTTCATTGATGATACAACTGCTGATGGATGAGCTTAGAGCCTGGATTGACACCTGGAAGTATGATGTTGTGGCGATCAGTGAAACATGGTTGCAGGAGGGCTGTGATTGGAAACTAAATATTCCAGGATTTCGTTGCTTCATGTGTGATAGAATTGGAGGGGCAAGAGGTGGAGGTGTTGTATTGCTTGTCAGGGAAGATATTACAGCAGTGCTTTGGCAGCATAGATTAGAGGGCTCGTCTAGGGAGGCTATTTGGGTGGAACTGAGAAATGGGAAAGGGGTAGCAACACATAGGGGTGTATTATAGACCGCCTAATGGGGAGCGAGAATTGGAAGAGCAAATATGTAAGGAGATAGCAGATATTAGTAGTAAACACAAGGTAGTGATTGTGGGAGAATTCAATTTTCCACACACAGACTGGGAAACACATTCTGTAAATGGGCTGGATGGTTTGGAGTTTGTAAAATGTGTGCAGGATAGTTTTTTGCAGCAATACATAGAGGTACCTACTAGAGATGGAGCAGTGCTGGACCTCCTGTTAGGAAATGAGATGGGTCAGGTGGCGGAGGTATGCGTTGGGGAGCACTTCCAGTGATCACAATACCATTAGTTTCAATATAATTATGGAGAGGGTCAGAACTGGACCTTGGGTTGAGATTTTGGATTGGAGAAAGGCTAACTTTGAGGAATGCGAAAGGATTTAAAAGGAGTGAATTGGGACACTTTGTTTTATGGGAAGGATGTAAAAGAGAAATGGAAGACATTTAAAGGAGACATTTTAAGAGTACAGAATCTTTATGTCCCTGTTTGGTTGAAAGGAAATAGTAAAAATTGGAAAGAGCCATGGTTTTCAAGGGAAATTGGACACTTGGTTTGGAAAAAGAGAGAGATCTACAATAATTATAGACAGCATGGAGTAAATGAGGTGCTTGAGTATAAAGAATGTAAAAAGAATCTTAAGAAAGAAATTAGAAAAGCTAAAAGAAGATACGAGGTTGCTTTGGCAAGTAAGGTGAAAGTAAATCCAAAGGGTTTCTACAGCTATATTAATAGCAAAAGAATAACGAGGGATAAAATTGGTCCATTAGAGAGTCAGAGTGGACAGCTATCTGCAGAGCCAAAAGAGATGGGGAGATATTGAACAATTTCTTTTCTTCGGTATTCACCAAGGAGAAGGATATTGAATTATGTGAGGTAAGGGAAACAAGTCGAGTAGCTATGGAATCTATGAGGATCAAAGAAGAGGAAGTACTGACACTTTTGAAAAATATAAAAGTGGCTAAGTCTCCAGGTCCTGACAGGATATTCCCTAGGACATTAAGGGAAGTTAGCGTAGAAATAGCAGGGGCTATGACAGAAATGTTTCAAATGTTATTAGAAACGGGAATAGTGCCGGAGGATTGGCGTACTGCGCATGTTGTTCCATTGTTTAAAAAGGGTTCTAAGAGTAAATCAAGCAATTATAGACCTGTTAGTTTTAACGTCAGTGGTGGGCAAATTAATGGAAAGGATACTTAGAGATAATATATATAAGCATCTGGATAAACAGGGTCTGATTAGGAACAGTCAACATGGATTTGTGCCTGGAAGGTCATGTTTGACTAATCTTCTTGACTTTTTCGAAGAGGTTACTAGGGAAATTGAGGGTAAAGCAGTGGATGTTGTCCATATGGACTTCAGTAAGGCCTTTGTCAAGGTTCCTCATGGAAGGTTGGTTAAGAAGGTTCAATTGTAGGGTATTAATGGTGGAGAAGCAAGATGGATTCAACAGTGGCTGAATAGGAGATGTCAGTGAGTAATGGTGGATGGCTGTTTGTCAGGTTGGAGGCCGGTGACTAGTGGGGTGCCTCAGGGATCTGTGTTGGGTCCACTGTTGTTTGTCATGTACATCAATGTTCTGGATGATGGTGTGGTAAATTGGATTAGTAAGTATGCAGATGATACTAAGATAGGTGGTGTTGTGGATAATGAATATATTTTCAAAACCTTCAGAGAGATTTAGGCCATTTGGAAGAGTGGGCTGAAAGATGGCAGATGGAGTTTAATGCTGATAAGTGTGAGGTGCTACATCTTCGCAGGACAAATCAAAATAGGACGTACATGTTAAATGGAAGCGAATTGAGGAATGCAGGTGAACAGAGGGATCTAGGAATAACTGTGCATAGTTCCCTAAAGGTGCAATCTCATGTAGATAGGGTGGTAAAGAAAGCTTTTGGTGTGCTGGCCTTTATAAATCAGAGCATTGAGTATAGAAGTTGGGATGTAATGTTAAAATTGTACAAGGCATTGGTGAGGCCAATTCTAGAGTATGGTGTACAATTTTGGTCGCCTAATTATAGGAAGGATGTCAACAAAATAGAGAGAGTTCAGAGAAGATTTAATAGAGTGTTGCCTGGGTTTCAGCACCTAAGTTACAGAGAAAGGTTGAATAAGTTAGGTCTTTATTCTTTGGAGCGCAGAAGGTTAAGGGGAGACTTGATGGAGGTCTTTAAAATGATGAGAGGGATATACAGAGTTGACGTGGATAAGCTTTTCCCATTGAGAGGAGGGAAGATTCAAACAAGAGGACACGACTTGAGAATTAAGGGACAGAAGTTTAGGGGTAACATGAGAGGGAACTTCTTTACTCAGAGAGTGGTAGCGGTGTGGAATGAGCTTCCAGTGGAAGTGGTGGTGGCAGGTTCGATTTTTATCATTTAAAAATAAATTGGATAGGTATATGGACGGGAAAGGAATGGAGGGTTATGGTCTGAGTACAGGTAGATGGGACTAGGGGAGAATAAGTGTTCGGCACAGACTAGAAGGGCCGAGATGGCCTGTTTTCCGTGCTGTAATTGTTATATGGTTATATGTGCACTATTAATTCATTATTGCAATATAACAATATCATCATATTTGGAAGTCTAAATTCTTCAAATCTTTTTTATAAAGAATTATTTATCGTTGGTAAACAAATGCATTAACTTTTGTATCTCCACAACTTTATGAACCGCATGGTGATAAATATGTAAATTAGCACAGGCACAGGGTGATATATGGGGTTTCAGTCCTGGGAAATTCCATGAGCCAGTTTATTTTAAGTCAGAAATGTTCATTTTCGAAAGCAACCAGTATCATGTTGCTCCACGTACACTTCCTATAATTTTTTCTTTTCATTGTTAAACGCCTTAATACTGCCCATAATTAAACTAGTATTCTGTATCCAGTCATAAATGAGATATTATTATTATTATTACTACTACTAGCTTAAAAATGCATAGGAGAATTTTCATAAAGTTGAATTTTCATATGTCAGGTCATTCGTAACTCAGGGTGGCCCTCAATGTCTATGTTTTAGTTCTGCTGCATTTATAAATAGAGAGTATCTGAAATCTAAATTATGTATGTGATAAAACTATGTTCCAACAAGGAATCACTGAAGATTAAATTAAATTCTCTAATTCAGGTTGATGAACACAATATGCATCTACTGACTCCTTTTAGGTTGTTTATATTGCTAAAATGCCTCTCTTACTTTCGGTATTATTTGAATAGATAAACTAATGTTAACACTGTCAATAAGGGAGTATCACTCTCTTACAATCGGAGCTGCAATGTGTAAACATTGTTAAAACCTCACAGTTGCATGTTTTAATATTGTTTATTCAAGTTTAAAAGATTAAAAGCTTATTAATTAGAATATTTGATTGTGTGCAATTCAACTCGGTAATATGTGCCACTCTCCCAGTCTTTCGCCGAGCCCTGGTTCCTGCGTTCCCCGTTCACAGACCGAGGTACCAGTTCCCATGCTCCCTGTCCTCATACTGGGGCCCTGGTTCCTGCGTTTCCCATTCACGCATCGGGGCCCCAGTTCCTGTGTTCCCCATTCACACATTGGGTCACTGTTCCTGTGCTCCATATCTATTCACCTGGGCTCCGGTTCCTGCACTCCTGGGACTCCAGTTCTTCCACTTCCTTCAAAATCACTCCTTCTGTTGGCCATGCTCCCTTGAAACTCATTGGGTTAAGTGAAATGCTACTGTATAGCATCTTAATTAAAGAAATAAGTGTACTAGAATATTAATAAAATAACCTTTAATAGCCCAATAAGTTTACTAGAATAGAATAATCGTGACCATACACATAAAGTGCTGGAGTAATTCAGCGGGTCAGACAGCATGCCTGGAGAAAAAGAATGGATGATGTTTAGGGACCCGACCCGAAACGTCATCCATCCTATTTCTCCAGTGATGCTGCCAGACACGCTGTGTTCCTCCAGCATTTTGTGTCTATATTTGGTATAAACCAGCATCTGCAGTTCCTTTCTACACATTTAATCTTGAGCATGTTGGATTTTCTGAGCTTTACTATATACTTAATATATATTAATGGTTATATTAAGTGATTGGTTCATTGTGCCAGTGGTGCATTTATGAAATAATTTTGTGTTTTGGTCCCTATAGATGAAGTGGTGACAACTCATGGTTCTATTGAACCAGATAAGGAGAATATCCGTCAAGAGCCATATACTTTGCCTCAGGGCTTCATGTGGGATACTCTGGATATGGGTAGTTCTGAGGAGGTCAGTATCCCATTTTAAGTTCATAAAAGGTTGCTTCCTAATGTGATTTTCTCATGTAAATGTGATTTCACCTTAATTAAAATTCAGAATAATCTGATAAAATTGTGCACACTCTTTCCCATATTTCTGGTAAAAGTCACTAGGAAAGACATACATTTGCTGGAGTAAGTCATCACATCAGGTGCCATAAATGGATGCTGACTTTTCTTGAAAAGGCTGCTGGAGTTATCCAGCAATCAATGTTACAAAAAATTTAAAAAACAACAATTTATCCCATGAAATTGTGCACTTTCATATCTCAACTTGGATCATTTTCATTCAAATTAGCATAATGTAAATGGTGGACATTACAAAAAAGTGGCATATAAACGCCCATTTCCATGGAAAGACATAGGGTAAAGATAGCCTAAGGCCAAGTGTCCAATTTAACATGGGTATGAGACTATTTTAGTGTTCAATTGCTGTAAAATAAATGCCCATCGGCTTTCTCTGGAACGCCAGAACGATACTGCGCTGATCAGTGCCCTCAATTGAGGAAAAATAGTTATAAAACTCCACTCGCACATTGTAGGGTTATATTTTTGTAAAAAATATAAACCTTTAATTGTTTGCTTTATAAAACCCTGGGCTGCGAGAGGTTCGGAATCTTGAGTAATTTTCTACATTCTAAGCCTATAAAACCAATAATACCTGTCCTAGCTAGTATATGTGCGCAGGCTTACGCGTTTAAAATCCAAACATTTGCGGACCTGAGGGGCTAAACGATTTATTTTTCTATTTTGTTAAAAAAAATATAATCTAATGGTTGCTTTTAAAATAAGCCCAGCTGTATTAATTACCGCATTTTGTTACAACAGTAATTCTGATGTTGGTCACAAATAGACTGAATAAATCTGCTTTTCTCAGTTACATCACTTACTTTTGGTATTATCTGGGCTCTTGTCTAACTAGCAAATGAAGGAATTTGGAAGTTTTTACCATATAATGTGAGCTTTGTCTTTTGGGATAGTGAAGGTAATTTATCTCCACTAAGCAAATAGTTAACTTAATTGCTCCCAAGTGAGTGAAGGCAATTTATCTGCTCAGTGCAACAAAGAATCCCTGTATTGGGAATAACAGAATATTTATTTTATGTTTTAATTCAACAACCAAGCAATATCTTGTTTTTTTTATTAGTGCACAAAGTAAAAATTATGTAATTTCCAATAGAGTCATAGAGTTTTACAACGTGGAAACAGGCCCTTCGTTCCTCTTTGCCCACCCCGGCCAACATGTCCCCTCTACACTAGCCCTACTTACCTGCGTTTGGCCCATATCACTCTAAACGTATCCAACCAATCCATGTACCTGTCTAAATGTTTTATAAATGTTGCGATGGTACCTGCTGCAACTACCTCCTCCGACAGCTCGTTCCATACACCCACCACCCTTTGTGTGAAAATGTTATCCCCCAGGTTCCCATTAAATGTTCACCCCCCCCTGCACCTTAAACCTATGTCCTCTGGTTCTCAATTCCACCTGTGATTCTTTGATGCAAATTTTACTAAAAAATTACATATGAATAATACCTTTCAGGATCATTAGCACAAACATAAGTAGGTTTAATCCACTATAACCTTTTTCCTGGTGAGTGCGACTGAACCCTGAATTTAAATAGAAAATTATGGAAATACCCAGCAAAGTAGATAGCATTGTGAAGAGGGATCTTTGTTTTTAGTTTAGTTTAGTTTAGAGATACAGCGCGGAAACAGGCCCTTCGGCCCACCGGGTCCGCGTCAACTAGTGATCTCCGCACATTAACACTATCCTACACACACTAGGGATAATTTTTTCATTTACCAAGCCAATTAATCCACAAACCTGTACGTCTTTGGAGTGTGGGAGGAAACCAAAGATCTCGGAGAAAACCCACGCAGGTCTCGGGGAGATCGTACAAACTCTGTACTCACCCGTAGTCAGGATCGAAAAACCAGGTCTCCGGCGCTGCATTCGCTGTATGGCAGCAAATTTACTGCTGTGCCGCCGACGATTTAATCAATGGCATTTCTTATTTTGCCTGTTTTGCTTGCAGTTAAAAGAACTGTACACGCTGTTAAATGAAAATTATGTGGAAGATGATGACAATATGTTTAGATTTGATTACTCGCCTCAGTTTTTGCAGTGGTAAGTAAATAGTTTTTACAGTTAAAAATGCTCTTTTGTGATTTAAAAAAATAAATATTAATTAGTTTGGATTGTTGTTTTAAAGGATGAATATTTTTATAGGGCTCTTCGTCCTCCAGGCTGGTTACCACAGTGGCACTGTGGAGTCCGTGTATCTTCAAACAGAAAATTAGTGGGGTTTATTAGCGCCATTCCAGCCAATGTCCGTATTTATGAAATGTAGGTTCTCATTCTATTCCATTTATTTTGAATATATATAATTTGTTTACTTGGGCTATTTGTTTATGTTTTACATTTTACTGTAGAACTAAAATTTGATTCTGTAAAATTTTATGTAGAATTTTTTCAGTTATTGGACTTTTTTTAGATTTTTCTTTAATTTTTTTTAAATGCTTATTTATATGTATTGTTTAGATTGTATGGTTAGTACCTCTAAGAAGATAGGGACATCATTATTACTTTCTAATATGGTTATTTCCACATTATTAACTCTTAAAAACTCTTGACTGTCAATGTGCTGCAATTTTTATATTGCACTACAGCCCTGTCCACATGATAGAAACAAACAGACTTTCTTAAGCAGCCCACTACTTTCTTATCTAGCTACCTGTCCAAATGCTTTTTAAACATTATAATTGCATATGGGTCCACTACCTCCTCCGGCAGCTTGTTCCAAATATTCAGCACCCTTTGTGTAACGAACTTAACTGTCAGATCTTCTTTAAATGTCTCCCTGCCTTAGGCCTATGATCTCTCTAGACTCCCCTGCCTGCGAGAAAGATTCTGACTCTATCCCACTATGCCTCACATAATTTGTAACCCTCTACAAAGGCCCCCTTCAGCCTCCTACATTCCATTGAGAATAAACCAAACGTATCCACTCCTTATAATTGTAGCTTTCCAATCCAATGAGCTTCCTGGTGAATCTCTTCAACACTTTCTCTATTGCTACCATATTCTTCCTGCAATATGATGTTCAGAACTGTACACAATATCCATAGTTTGATCTAAACAATGTTTTGTATAACTGCAACATATCACCCCAAATCTCACTACGTTGGTCGATGAAGGCAAACATACCAAATGCATTTTTCACTGACTGATCCACTGTGTCAATACTTTCAGGTGCAACCTGTCCCTATTGTACAGGTCACCTCTGGCTCAGAAGAGACCTTAATGGTCCAAAAATCTGAATCCCTACTCCCTTCACTAACTGCTCAGCCACACATTCATCTGTCCTATCTTCCTATTCCTACTCTCACCAGCACCAAGCACTGAGAGTAATCCGGAGATTTCTATCCTATCATGCCTGTTGTCATCTGAAACACCAAGATTTACGAAAAACAGACTTTACCTTATCTTCCATCCACCTATCTCAGCCTCCACACTGAGGTCTCGTAAACCAAAGCCTTAGCTCTTATATTGAAATGCAGCAATTAGCTTCAACACGAAGACTTGGGCATAATAGACATCCTCTCTCAACATGGCCAATCCGAATAGACCACTCTGCCAGAGCCTGCCTTCCTTTTATACACCTCCAGGGGTAGTAACACCTGGACTCTAATGGCTTTCTTAAATTTCTTGCACAACTTCTCTTAGCTGCTCACAGTCTGGCTGCTTTTTAAATTTCCATGTAAAACATACAAGATTTTAAATCTTGTAATCTCTCTTAGATTTTAAATGGTGTATGTTTCAATCAAGTTGCTACTCTTCTCAGCTGCTCATTTGCAAGTGAGTTTCCCGATTATCTGTGTCCAGCTATATCTTTAAACAACTGTGTTATCTATGACTCCACTATTTTTGGTATCATCTGTAAACTTATTGTTCATACTCCTGACATTCTAATCCAAGTAATTTTATATATTGCAAACAGCAAAGGCCAAGTACCAATCCATCAATCCATCTCCAGCCCCCCACCCCTTGTCATGACAAGAGCTGTCAGGATCTTGTATATTTGTCAAGTTGCTGCTCACTATTCTAAACTTCAGTGATAAAGGCTTAGCTTGTTCAACTCGTAAAACAGTTAGCCCGTTTTGTGTATCAGTCTAGAAAGACCTTCTCTGAACACACTTTCATCCTTTCTTACATAAGGAGGCCAATACTGTACATTATAATGCTGAAGTCTTATATTAGTGAAGCTAATTTCCTTACTTTTATATTCTCTCCCACTGACAGTAACAATAACATTTTGTTTGCTTTTAAATTATTTTCTGTACTTGCAAATTAGTCTTTTGCAAATCATGCATTTGTTCACCCAGATTCTTCTGGATCTCAGAGCTCTGTAATCTCTGTTTTGATCATGGGCTCTTCTATGTTTAGGCTAAATAGAATAATTTCATATTTTCTTACATTTTACTCAATTTTTCCTGACTTTGCCCATTAACAATCTTTCTCTGTCGTTTTCCAAACTTCTCAGGTTATTTTCATAACATTTTATGCCTACCTTTGTGTCCGTTCCAACAACTTAGTAACATTTCCCAGTGATTGTAATTTTGCCGTCCCCTTTCATTTCCCGATTCTGTGAAGTTATTAATATCCTATAGAAATAGAACCTGACGGAAATACAAAGAGTCATGGAGTCTTACTGCACCGAAGCAGGCACTCTGGCCCATCATGATAAGCTCTTTGCCAATTTACTCATTACAACCATATCCTTCTATGCCTTGTCTATGTAAGTGTCTGTCTAAATGCCTCTTAAATGTAATAATTGTTTCCAATTCACCAGCATCTCTAGCTATCTGCCACTCTGTAAAATTGATTTACCTCTCAAATATCTCATCTCTTAGCTTAAGCTTATGCCCTCTTGTTTTTAGATACCATATTGCAATTTATCCGATCTATAACTCGTAATCTTCCATACTTCTATCAGGACAATCCTCCACCTTCTTCGCTGCTGGGAAAGCAAGCAGAGTCTATCCAATCGCTCCCTGTAATTTAAAGTTTTCCAGTTCAGTCAACATCCTGGTGAATCTACTCTGCACTCTCTCATCCACCATCATCCTTCCTATAGTGTGGTGACCAGAACTGCACACAATATCCCAAGTGTGTCATAATCAGAGTTTTGTTCAATTACAACACAATGTCCCAACTCTTGTATTTTATACCCCACCTATGAATGTAAGCATGCCTAATGCCATTATCAGGCAACGTGGACTTGTACCCCAGCTCTCTCTGCTCATCAATATTATTTAGTGTCTTACCGTCATCTTGTTAGCATTTAGAATTCCCACTGCAACATTCTGAGGCATTCTACCTTTAAAGTATGTAAATACATATGCTACCATGATATTCCATAACATATATTGACCGCAAAGAATATCAAATGGTTCAATGGCACTTCATTGTCACATGTACCTAGGTACGGTGACATTTTGATTGTATGCAATTTAGTACATACCTTACCATACATATGCACAATCATACTTGAGTACATGATTGTAAGAATAATAGGTCACACCAATGATCAAATGTAAATGGCTCCTTGTTTCTTCCAACTGCACTTACTACAGCTAGGCCTGGTGCATGTGTTGCTTTAAACTATACCTGAGGGATGGATGAAACTGCAATAGTAGTACCATTATTGCTACTAGAAATGATCTACATTCCGCAATTGATGTTAAACTAGTGGTTGTAAATCACGATATATTGCAAGAGAAATTCTACTAATATATATGTTGTATAAAATATTACATTTTCACCACTGGTGCTCATCTCAAGAGTTGTATGCTGCAGTTTTTTTGAAAGAATATATTAAGCAAAATGGACTAATTCTATTAACCTGTAATAATATGCTTATTGGTCATTTATCATTAGAAAAGATTAGTTTCAAGTCATTCAAAATAATGCTATAAAGATCAAAACGCCATACAGAACAAAAATATTATTTCCACTATTGAATATAGTTAAGTACATAGTTTGAATGTTTTGTAATTGTTTCTGTCAGTGAAAAGAAGATGGTAGAGATTAATTTTCTTTGCGTACACAAGAAGCTGAGGTCGAAACGTGTTGCACCTGTTTTAATCCGTGAAATTACACGAAGGGTGAATTTGGAAGGGATCTTCCAGGCAGTGTACACGGCAGGAGTGGTTCTTCCAAAGCCTGTAGCTACATGCAGGTAGCATTTTTTGTTAATCTAAGTAATACTTCCAAAGTTAATAATTAAATGGTTATGTACGTATGTGTTAAAAAGAACTAACATTGCTCTTCAGACATTTGTGTTTTTTAGGATATTAAATCTTGTTCTCGGGTAATCACATCTTTCATATCAGAATATTGAGATGAATTTCTTTCTGGTGAAGCGCAGACAAATCATCCATTGTGCACCTGCATACAAGTGATCCCTGCATTACAGAAGAGCTAGAAAATGTTTAAATTGCAAAGCTGCATCATCTGCATATGTCAAGAAATCCAAGTTGAAAAAAATAAATCTTTTTAAAGAACAAATTTTATTCTGTACGTTCAATTTTTAGATAGTGATTTGTAAATTCTGTAAGGGCGAGTTAATGCAACCCAAACAGCTGTAACGCAGTGATCACACAAGCAGATGTAAGGAGAATAAATCCATATATTTTCAAATATAAAGAATAATCAACCAATGAACCTATGAGTAATTGAGATCAGGGGTGTCCACACTCCTCTTCAACACTAACATTTAGAAGGGTTTTGGCCCGAAACGTTGCCTTCATCCTTCGCTCCATAGATGCTGCTGCACCCGCTGAGTTTCTCCAGCTTTTTTGTGTACCTAACATTTCACTTGTTCACTAGACAAAGAACTAATAATATTTCACCTGAAAACAGTCACTTAGTGTTGCAATGGAGTGTTAATCTAGATGATGTAGCCATCCCTGATGTGGATTCATAAACCTAGTAACATAAAGATTAAAGTGCTTTCAACTCAGCTGAGTTTGAAATGAACGATAGAAAATGTCAATATACAAGATTTGCATCGGAATGCCTTTTTCTCCTTGCAAATGCTGATGCTCTTGCTGTGTATTTTCAGGATTTTTAAATATAGATTATGTAGATCATTTTGTTTTGCCAATGATTCACAAATTAGTTTTTAAGGAAGGATTTGAGATATTAAGGTCTAGATTTTTGAGGGCATTCCTACTAGTGGTGGAATAAAGAGAGAAGTACATGCACCAGAGGGCAAAGTTTAAGGAACAGAGTGGTTTCAAAGGCTAGAAATAGTTAGTATACATTATATGAATTGTGATTTTGTGATATGTCGGACTTTCAGCCAATGAAGGTATTATTGCTGAGCATCTGAAGAAGACACATTTTATGTATTAATCTCATGAGCCAATCATGCTCCCTTGAAGGTTATCTTGCTCAACGGACACATTTTATGCTCGTTTACTCCTTTCCCCAAATATTTATCTGCTCAATATCTTTTCTTGTCCTCAGTGATCTGACATCGTAACTGTTTCACCCTAAGATATTGATTAACTCTTTTTAAAACAGTCTGAAGAAGGGCCCCGACCCGAAATGTTGCCTATTTCCTTCGCTCCATAGATGCTGCCTCGCCCGCTGAGTTTCTCCAGCATTTTTGTCTACCTTCGATTTTCCAGCATCTGCAGTTCCTTCTTAAACATTTTGTCTACTCCACTGCAAAATCAGTAGATAGTGTTGATATTGTACTTTCAAAGGAATACGATAACTTTTAAAAAGAGTTAATCAATATCTTAGGGTGAAACAGTTACGATGTCAGATTACTGAGGACCAGAAAATATATTGAGCAGATAAATATTTGGGGAAAGGAGTAAACGAGCATAAAATGTGTCCGTTGAGCAAGATAACCTTCAAGGGAGCATGATTGGCTCATGAGATTAATACTAGGATTTGGGTAACTGGAATCTCAACATAAAATATATATAGAAATGTACAGACTGCTTAGCATGCGACAAAACCCTTTTCACGGTACCTCGGTATATACGTGACAATAAACAAAATTAAATTCGAACAGTACAGCACAGAACAAGCCCTTCAGTCCACAATGTCTGCGCCATACATGATGCCAAAAATCACTCTTGTTTGCTTGCACTCTTTTTGACAGCCGTGGGGTAAAGGGTTTGAATTAGCCTTTTATTGTCTAGACTTATGATAGAATAATTAGAATTCATAGAGAGAATAAGCTTTTAATGAGGGCTGCATTTTAGTATTGTGTGCAATTCTGATCGCCTTATTACTGAAATGATGTGGAGGCACTGGAGATGATGCAGAAGAGGTTTACCAGAATACTGCCAGGATTAAAGGGTATTAGCAATAAGGAGAGTTTAGACAAACTTGGATTGATTTCTCTAGAGCGGCAGAGATTGAGGGGAGACCTATGTTAAGTATATACAATTTTGAGAGGCAAGAAACCTTAGATAGGTCAGAACATTTTTTTATCATGGTGGAAATTTATAGCTTTAAGGTTAAAAGGGAGTGTTCAGTGATGCGTGAAGCAAATGTTTTACACAGCGATTGGTGTGTGCCTGGTAAGCACTGCAAGGGTGGTGGTGAAAGCATACATAATACTAGTGTTTATGGGGGTTTTAAGATAGGCACTTTTGTACATGTACAGGGAGGTTCTACTGCAGTTGTACAGGGTCTTGGTGAGACCACACCTGGAGTATTGCGTACAGTTCTGGTCTCCAAATCTGAGGAAGGACATTATTGCCATAGAGGGAGTGCAGAGAAGGTTCACCAGACTGATTCCTGGGATGTCAGGACTGTCTTATGAAGAAAGACTGGATAGACTTGGTTTATACTATCTAGAATTTAAGAGATTGAGAGGGGATCTTATAGAAACTTACAAAATTCTTAAGGGGTTGGACAGGCTAGATGCAGGAAGATTGTTCCCGATGTTGGGGAAGTCCAGGATAAGGGGGCACAGCTTATGGATAAGGGGGAAATCCTTTAAAACCGAGATGAGAAGAACTTTTTTCACACAGAGTGGTGAATCTCTGGAACTCTCTGCCACAGAGGGTAGTCGAGGCCAGTTCACTGGCTATATTTAAGAGGGAGTTAGATGTGGCCCTTGTGGCTAAGGGGATCAGAGGGTATGGAGAGAAGGCTCCCGAGTTGGATGATCAGCCATGATCATATTGAATGGCGGTGCAGGCTCGAAGGGCCGAATGGCCTACTCCTGCACCTAATTTCTATGTTTCTATGTATACAAGAAATGGAGATATATGGATCACATGTCGACAGAGGAGATTAGTTTAGCTTGGTATCATGTTTAGCGCGGACATTGTGGACCAAAGGGCCTGTTATGTGCTGTACTGTTCTATGTAAATCTCCCCCCCCCCCCCCCCCCTCATTTTAAACCTATGCCATCTAGTTTTAAATCTTTCTAATCTGGGAAAAAGTCCGAGACTATTTATGGCCCTCAACTGTAGAAATCTCCCTGTGAGGATGTAAGGAAGTGATCAATCATGCCTCCTTATCTGTGACAAAATTGGTTGTGAGCTTTGCTCTGCGGTTTATAATAAAGTGCTAGGACGTTAATTGACTTTTTTTTATCTGTGGCAATATTTGGTTGCCAATAGGACCAGTACATAGTATTTAATTTGTTAACACCATTAGTATGTTGTGATTCAAGTGTTCTTGATGATATTATGGGAAACGAATGACATTTTGATTCATGATCTATACTGCTGGTGTATTGTAAGGTACTGGCATCGATCTCTGAACCCCAGGAAGTTGGTAGAAGTGAAGTTCTCTCATCTCAGCAGAAATATGACTTTACAGAGAACCATGAAGCTCTACAGATTACCTGATGTAAGTATCCTCTATCCTAAAATACATGCTGTGGAAATAGTAAAGTTGATTCTAATTACTCCCTTGATATCAATTTCAGAACGCATTTGTTTCAGTGAGAGAACTGAACAGTTTTAGAGCAATAATGTGTTGTATCATTAAATAAATCTCAAAAGTGCTGGGGTAATTCAGCGAGTCAGGCAGCATCTCTGGAGATCATGAATAGGCGACGTTTCGGGTCGGGACCCTTCTTCAGAGTTGTACTGTGATCATGCTTAGAGTGTTTCAAATCACTGTGGCAGTCAATAGTCTTCTAAAATTATAAATAAATATGCATTCATACTGATGGCTATGTTAATATTGCTATGGCATGTGTGAAATAAAGGAATGAAGTACAGCAATAGTAAAAAGTGGATCAAATCTCATCTGATTAGAAACAGTGGTACTAACTTCTGTTTATCCTAGTGACAATTCCATTGTATTTATTTTTTGTTAGACCCCCAAGACAGCGGGTTTAAGGCCAATGGAACAAAAGGATGTGAAAAGTGTACAAGAGCTGCTCTTTAATTACCTAAAGCAGTTTGAACTTGCTCCTGTGATGAATGATGTAGAGGTGATCCACTGGTTAATGCCTCGTGAAAACATTATTGACACTTACGTGGTAGAGGTAATGCAACTATGTTGTGGGTCTGTATATTTAATGACCTTGGATATTTTTTTTTTTTTTAATTGCTTCCGGTTCCTCTTAATCCATTGACAGGCATCAATTAAGTTAATTATTGACTTTCCACTGTTTTTCTCAGTTTGTTGCAGCACTCCAGATTTGACCCTATGGGGGCATCTCATTAGCCAGAAATGAGAAAGCACTATTATAAACATCCAGCTGAGGAGTTTGAGGCTTTTTTTCACCCTTGATGCTTTTCTGTCGGGGAATGAAAGAGACAAAATAAGTTAAAACTAATCATTTTTTTTTGTTGAAACAGATGCAAACCTTTTGAAAATTGCAATTGGAAAAATACACTTGAAAAGTGCAGTTAGAAAAGATAAAATACCATCAGTGGTTTATTTAGAATTTAGATTGTTTCAAAAATACAGACGCAGTTCAAATTCTGACAATATTTGCAGAAACAGAATCATATATTCATCAATTTAAGAAAACGTAAATTCAAAGCTCCAGACTTTTACTATATTTTGAAAAGGTACTTCCTGATTCCACTCCTGAAAAGCTTTACTTTTAATTATACGTCTTTTTTTTTTGTTTAATTCATTTGCCAGAGAAAATACTTACACTGTATTTACTGTATCAAGTTTGTCTCAATATTTTAAATATATCAATCAGGTATTTTCATGATCTTTTAGTTTAGTTTATTGTCACGTGTACCAAGGTACAGTGAAAATCTTTTTGTTGTGTGCTAACCAGTCAGCAGAAAAATAATACATGATTACAATCGATCACAATTGTGTCATTTAAAAATATGAAAGCATTTAAGTCATTGCAGTATGGGAATGTTGAAGTGTGGAAAATCTAGTTTACCCAAATGAGTGTGCTAGATGGTGTTCCAGCACGGCACCAAAGACACTTTTGGTTTTGTGCTCTCAGTTGGGCTAACGAACAAAAAAGAAATTGCACTCTAGTTGGCTCTGACAGAGTCCTCGGGGCATTGGGCGGGCAGGCAGCTTTAGGTCTGATTGTGGATATCTTTTGAAAATGAATTGATCAGTCCTTTGCTGCTGTTCAGGGTGGGATTGCTTATTTGGCATCAAGGAATATTCAAGGGAATAATTAGGACTGCGTCATGGGTGAAAGGAGGAGGATGATCAAGGCTTCTTTTATAGGTCAGGGAAGGTGGAAGTGAGAATTAGCTTCTTAGCCAGTCGTCATGGACAGGCATTCAGGATTATGGCCAATGATTGAGGTTCGTTGGCCAGTAATAAGGTCAACCAGTAGGGAAGGAAGTCTGAGATCAAGGCTAGTGGTTGACCAAATTTAAATATGGTTATGGCTGAGGATTCAGGGTATTGATGTGTAAGTGTAAAGCAAGCGGCTGAAGGGTTGCAAAATTAGGAAGGTTCTAAACATTTTCTATCCATGTTGCCCTTTGGGTTTCTGTGAAATCTTGCCCCTTTCACCTCAAGCCTCACCTCACACCTCGATTCCTCTATGCAGGACTGTGCCATACACGTGCAGGTCGCACCTGCAAGCCTAACTCAAAGTCTCAGAATTACGCTTGAACTGCCTTTGGTGTTATTCCCTTATTCCCTTCAGCTTACTTATACTTACCACATGTAATTAGTGCTACATATATTTTACAAGCGATTATCATATCTATTTTATTATGAGTTAATTCCTTGAAGGATGTAGATTAGTCTGTCTTTACTATATCTATCACCAAACTGATTATGCATGCTGCACATTCCTTATGTAGTCCAGTCTAAATCTTCATCCCTACCCTGGACTGTTAGTACTGTTAAGATAGTGCGTCACTGTCTCCCGGCAGACTTGATGCTGACCTGGGAGACGAAAACATGTAATGTTCCTTCCGCTTGTACTGCAATAAAGACTATGAGTAATTACCCCTGTGTATGGGTCACATCATTAAACATGGTTGTCAGAAATTATGGACCCCTTACTTGCCTAATTCGGTTCCAGCTTGGTTTAGTTTGGGTTTTTTTTTGTTCAATTCATTATTTCACTATGGCTGCCATACTTCGTAAGCGAGTACTGAATGATTTCAGACAGCTTTGTGAGTTACGCTCCAATCTCGTAATGGAGCGCCACAGATTTTTTTCGCGCAGCCAAAGGCAAAGTGATTCTTAGCCCTTTCCAGAGTGAGGTCTGCATCACATATGTTCATTTCGTACCTTGTCATTGAAAATACCATATACCAATCTGTCACAAATAAAACTCACACAGGTTTTCAAACTCGCATCGGCTGGCGATGTGCTTTAAAGAACTGATATAGGCTTCGACAGGCTCACCTTGCCTTTGGCTGCACGAAAAAAATCAGTGGCGCTCCATTACGAGATTGGAACGTAACTCACAAAGCTGTCTGAACTCGTTCAGTAGGCAGACGGGATCGTCTATAGATTCTGCCGGGACTATCTGAATACCCGCAGCGCAACAGGGTATCGTCTATAGATTCTGCCGGGACTCTCTGAATACCCGCTATGTTTCTATGTTTACCTGGGCTGGGGTGTTGTGGAATCGGCGTACACATCGAGTGCCTTCTGTACCAGCCAAATCGAGGAGAATGGAGGCATGAATGTCTGGTGGTGCAGCATGATGCGTTGCACGGATATAAACGGTGAGATCCTCTTCAAAGATGAGCCAACGCTCAGCGAGGTCTCCATCAAACACAAGCGGTTCAGGCTTACGAAGTATGGCAGCCATAGTGAAATAACGAATTGAACAAAAAAAGTAAATAAAACAAGCTGGAACCAAATTAAGGGGCCCATAATTTCTGACATCCATGTTTACTGATGTGACCCATACAGAGGGGTAATTACTCATAGTTTTTATTGCAGTACAAGCGGAGGGAACATTACATGCTATCGTCTCCGTGTCAGCATCAAGTCTGCCGGGAGACAGTGACGCACTTTCTTAACAGTACTAACAGTCCAGGGTAGTGATGGTGATCTGGACCAGAGTGCATAAAGGATGTGCAGCATGCATAATCAGTTTGGTGATATAGTAAAGACAGACTAATCTACACCTATCCTGGGTAAATGACTCTTCAATTACCATACACGTTCTCCCCATGATTCTACACCTCAGGCTCCTGTGCTCCAAGGAATAAAATCCTAGCCTGCTCTCCTCTCTCTATAGCTCAGGCACTCGGGTCCTGGCAACATCTTCGTAAACCATCTCAGCTCTTTTTAAACTTAACAACATCCTTCTTATAGCAAGGTGACCAAACATGAACACAGTACTGCAAATGTGGCCTCACCAACATCTTGTAGAACTACAATATTTTGTCTCAACTTCTATAGCCAGTACCCTGACTGATGAAGGCGAATGTACCAAAAGCCACCTTTATCACCCTATCTACCTGAGATAGACACAAAATGCTGGAGTAACTCAGCGGGACAGGTCGCATCTCTGGATAACATTTCGGGTCGAGACCCTTCTTCAGACCTGTGATGCCACTTTGAGGGAACTATGTACCTGGTACCCTGTTACAAAATATATCCAATGAATAACTCATTAAATGCATCCTTGATTCATTTCAGAAATTACAAATTTTGATTATTTCTTGAAACTTACTAAAAAATTTGATGTACAAATTTGGGGTGTTGCAAAAACCTGATCTTTTTTTAAATTGCTGTTTATGTGTTGCTATATTAGCCAGAAGTAATGAGAAATATTTTGTCATACAGTAAATTCACTGTTCAGCATGAAAGGACTGAAATCTAATGTTGTAAATAGCTACTTCTTAAAATACAGTTACATTATAAACATGCAAATTTAATATATATGCTAATTTGCTCTAAATGATGCCATTAACATAGAATAGTCCCTTTGTATTTACACATTAGAAAGTAGTTGACTTACTCAGAAATAATATTTTTATGCTGTAACATTAAGGCATCATGGACAGTAAAATCATGGCATCTGTGATCCCCTTACTCACTTCTGATTATATCTTGTATTAATTCACCTTAAGAGTTCTAATATTTGTTTCCAAAATTTGATTCTCCTTGTCTTTATAAGTTTTGTCTTGAAACTAATCTTCAGTCTTTTTAAACAGAGATTGGCATATTCTTGATTAGTACGGGTGTCGGGGGTTATGGGGAGAAGGCAGGAGAATGGAGGTTGAGAGAGAAAGATAGATCAGCCTAATTCTGCTCCGAGAACTTATGAACTTATTTCTTCGGGTTTGCTTTGTTTAAACAAGTATTTATTGTCTTTCAGGGTTCTGATGGTGTTCTGACGGATTTTGTAAGCTTCTACACATTACCTTCCACAGTTATGCATCATCCTATTCATAAGAATCTCAAGGCTGCCTATTCTTTTTATAATGTTCACACTGAGACTCCACTCAGTGACCTTATGAATGATGCACTAATAATTGCAAAATCGGTAAGCTTTTCATGATCTTTTCTTGATGTAATAATCTGATCAGATCAGTCACGGAGAACTGTTCAAATGATGCTTTGTAGGCAGTATAATAAATGGAAAATTAATTCTTCATCTTCTCTCAATTGTGCAATAATATTGGTTATTCTTAAAATGAGTTACATTAAAACATATGCTCGAGCTATCAGCTTCTAGGAAGGTGGGAAATTGGCAACCTTTGTAAGTGTAGTTTAGGTACCAAGCAAACATAACTTTGTCAATACTGCTGACTCATGCATGGCCAGAACTTATCTAATTTTCTTCAGATTGAGTTCTTCACATGCCTGGTACACCGTGGGACAAAGTGCTTTTTTGTTTCATTTCGTGACCCAAATCGCATATCTACCTGTATTTATAACATATTGTGTAAAAATATTATAGAAATCATACCTGAAACTCATCTGTTTTTGTTTATAGAATAATTAAAGGGACATTAAAAAAAAAAAAAAATTATACCTAATATTTCATGCATACTGAGAATGGAATGTAATTTTTGAAGATTTATTATCAATTCTTCTGTCTGTTCATAAGAATATTTTCTTTTTTCACAGAAAGGATTTGATGTGTTGAATGCACTTGATTTAATGGAAAACAAAACATTCCTAGAAAAACTAAAGTTTGGCATAGGTGATGGAAATTTACAATACTATTTGTACAATTGGCGATGCCCAGATATGGAGCCTGAAAAGGTGAGAAAAGTATTGTAAACTCTCAGGCCAAAATATAACTGGGCTAGACCTGAGTCTTTTAGAATATATCTAGAGAAGTCTAGGTGGATTCTGCTATTTTAGATGCTTCCGTGGATACTGAGGTAGCAACTTAGCAGAGGAAGATGTTGCACCTGCAATTTGCCCTGGGTCCTTGGGCAGGAGGATAATGGAGTTAGATAATGGGAGTTAATGGGAGTTTAGCTTGTGGCTAAAGGGATCAGGGGGTATGGAGAGAAGGCGGGTATGGGATACTGAGTTGGATGATCAGTCATGATCATATTGAATGGCGGTGCAGGCTCGAAGGGCCGAATGTCCTACTCCTGCAACTATTTTCTATGTTTCTATAAAGCATGTCAGAAAATGCTGGAAATATTCAGCAGGTCAGATTTCATCTTCGGGAAGAGAAACAGTAAATATTTCAAGTGAGAACTGTGTTATGAAATTTTGACACTTTTTCTTCCCAGAAATTATAATTATTTCCAGCATTAGTTGTTGATATTTTACATTTCCAACATCTGCAATCTTAAAAAAATGACCATGAGTCATTTCTGCTGGTCTCATCATATTCTTACCAATTAGATAAGAGCACAGAACAGCACAGAAACAGGCTCTTCGGCCCATATTGTTTGTGCTGAATATGAGGCCATTAAAATAATCCATCCATTCCCTGCATGTCCACGTGCCAATCTAAAAGCCTTAAACACCATGATCATATCTGCTTTCAGCACCACCCTTGGCAGCATGTTCTAGGCACTCAACACTCTGTAAAAAAATTTAAAAAAAAATTGCCCTGCACATCTCTCTAAAACATTTCCTTTCTGATGTTAAAGCTATGCCCTTTAGTTATTGACATTTCCACTCCAGATCTGTATGTCCTATGTCTCTCATCATTTGATATACTTCTAAAAGATCTCCCCTCAACATCTGCCACTCCAAGGGAAATAATCCAAGTTTGTCCAACTACGTAGTTAATACCCTCTAATCCAGGCAGCATTTCCAAAGCCTCCACATCCTTCCTGTAATGGTGCGACCAGAACTGCACACAATACTTCAAATGTAGTCTAACCAAAGTTTTATAAAGCTGCAGCGTGACTTCCTAACTCTTGAACTCAATGACCTGCCTGAAAAGGGCAGGCATACCAGGTCTTCTTTACCACTCTAGCTACTTGTGTTGTCATTTTCTGGGAGATTGGATGGGCCCCATCAATGTTCAGTCGGTTTTATTAATGCCATTAAGGGTCTTGCCATTAACAGTAAACCTTCATCCATTCGGCCTTTCAAAGTGCAGCACTTCATACTTGATGCGATAAGTTAACACACAATTCCCTCGTATGATCCAGTTTATTATCCATATGCATTTAAACCCTCAGAACATTACAATCTCTTTGCAGACGGAACATTATTCCACACAATTAGGAATATATTTTTTAATTACTCTTTTAAGCCTTTAATGAATTATTGTGTTAGTTTAGTCATTTTATATATGCTAATTATTTAACATTTTGCATCGAATGAGCTGGTTTTTAATCTTGTATGCACAATAAAACTTATTTATATTTTGACTTTTTAAAACTTTTACATAAAGTTTTTGTTGTTTTTGTAGGTTGGTCTAGTGCTGCAGTAGAACATTCTACTCTCTGTGGAAGCCTCTTCATAGAATGCCAATGCCATGCCTTTGATCAGTGACAAAAGTCTACCAGGTGAACACAGAATTCAATAAAAGGAGCTGGTAGTTTCAACCAAGTTTTGCTTTCAACAGAATGGAGACTATTGATTCTTTTTAGGACTTGATTTTACTGTGCAGTGGTGTTGCATAATTCCATGGTGTTTTGTTGGGAGTTTAAACCTTTAAGAAGTTTATCTGATAACCATTTGCCATCTGAATGACAATTCTCACGAATAACTGAGGATTTTGTATGCACTTTGTTTTATTAAATTCCAGAGGCAGATCTGCAATTAGATTTTCATAATGAACTTGTTGCTGCTGCTAAAGATAGTAAGGAACAGAAAGAGGGGTTCTTTTGCAGAATGACAGCTAAGTATTTTGTACAAATGAAGTGCGCAATAGTAAATTGTGAAGAAAATTGTTACTATTGTACGTGGCAGGTGTTCTTGTACTGCCAGACATTTCTATTTATTGACCAGTGTTTTTTTAATTGTTCACAATGGGGACGCTGAAGAACCATGGTATGAACTGACTTACTTTTACTCGGTTGCATCAAGTTTGCAAGACGGGGTGAGATTTGTTGCATTAATGCAATTTCCAGCAAAACAAATGAATCAGAAGGTGCCCCATGCTATTCTGTATGCACCCTCAATGTTGACAGTGCAATTTGGCTGCTCGTAGTGTTCATGGCTTACTTGTGAAAGAGGCTGCATTCCCACAATTTTTTTATTGTACAGCTGAGACAAGGTTTGTCACTTAGTTTTTAAGCTTTTTTAGATGCCACCTGGTGTGGCCCAATAATAGTGGTAAAAATGCTTGTTTTACAATTCCGAGGGCAGAGGTTGAGTCCAAGAACTGTGACGTTTCAGCTATACGCCTGGGCCGCAACTCATTTTTAGGTCTCTGGTAAGCCAATACATAAATAGCTGAGGGTGGTAGATGAATAAAACAGCAGCCGAGGAACGCTGCTCCGAGAGGATTTAATATCAAAATGAATCATGATTGATTAACATCTTCTTCCTGCCAAGCCATTGATCTTTGGTTACATATGAAAACTTGGGTATTTTTTCTCCCCAAAAACCTGGATATTGAGTCAGGTGTATGTGTGTTTTTTTAAAAAAAGCTCCTATAGGTAACTGACAGACTAAATCAAAGTGAAATCATTTTTTTAAAGAAAAAACGGAAAGCTTTGTTCTATGTTGTGTTTTCCACAAATTATGTTACGAGGAAGGGATAGGGCCTTGTTTGAGCATGTTTAGCTGTTTAACAGCTTAAAACTTTGCCTGGAGAAATGACAGGTTGCATATAGTTTACTTTTATTGTTATGCATGCTTCACTGAAAAGGCCCCACACTAGAAAATGTGTGCAAGAAACTATCCATTCCTCAATCAGTTCTCAAGTGGTCAAACATGGTTTATATGTTGCCAGACGAAGAATGTACTTTTTCATTTCAGTAATGTTTTCAGTTCACCAGCATGACTGTTTGATGTCTAAATTAATAAACAAATTATTTCAACTTTGTTAGAACCTGCATATGCTTTGATTTAATTCCTTCCACATTCAAAATTGTTCACACCAGTTTTGCAGAGAAAGTACACGACTGACAGTGTTATTTTCATATATTTATGAGAACCCGTTGCAGGTATTTTAACTGGGATTAGAAGGGTAAATTGTGCATGTAGGTCAGTTACGTTACAGTTTACTAGAAGTTGTATGAGACTTTAATGATATTTTGTAAAGACGAAACTGCTAACCTGTGATCCTGAGCAAAGGTCAGTACTTAAAATATGGGAGATGATTAGTGGTGAAAAGGAAACTTATCATGGATGCATCTGCAAAATCTTTCTAGAATGAAAGCTGAAATAGCAAATACATATGGGTAAAAATGAATCATATAATATGTTAATTTATTAAAACACAATCGGGAGAATAAATACAGTGAATGCAGTATTTTACCCAGAGTAGGAAAATCAAGAACTTGGGGACATATAGTGCATTCAGACCATTTTTTTAAATGGAAGAACTTTGAAACCACTAGGACTCTTCATAGAGCTGGCCAAACTGAGAAGAAGGGCCTTGGTCAGGGAGGTGACCAAGAACCCAATGGTCACTCTGACAGAGCTCCAGAGTTACTCTATGTAGATGGTTTAACCTTCCAGAAGGACAACTATATCTGCAGCACTCCACCAATTAGGCCTTTATGGTAGAGTGGCCAGACGGAAGCCACTCCTCGGTAAAAATGCACATGATAGTCCGCTTGGAGTTTGCCAAAAGGCACGTAAAGGAGATTCTCTGGTCTGATGAAACCAGGATTGAACTCTTTGGCCTGAATGCCACGCGTCACGTCTGGAGGAAACCAGGCACCGCTCATCATCTGGCCAATACCATACCTACAATGAAGCATGGTGGTGGTGGCAGCATCATGCTGTGGGGAGGTTTTTCAGCCACAGGAACTGGGAGACTAGTCAGGATCGAGGGAAAGATGAACTGAGCAAAGTACAGAGAGATCCTTGATGAAAACCTGTTCCAGAGCGTTCTGGACCTCAGACTGGGGCGGAGGTTCACCTTCCAACAGGACAACAACCCTAAGCACATAACCAAGACAACGCAGGAGTGGCTTCGTGACAAGTCTGTGAATGTCCTTGAGTGGCCCAGCCAGAGCCCAGACTTGAACCCAATCGAACATTTCTGGAGGGACCCGAAAATAGCTGTGCATCGACGCTCCCCATCCAATCTGACAGAGCTCGAGAGGATCTGCAGAGAAGAGTGGGAGAAATTACCCAAATAATGGGTGTGCCGAGGTTGTAATCACTGCCAAAGGTGCCTCAACAAAGTACTGCGTAAAGGGTCTGAATACTTTTGTAAATGTGATATTTCAGTTATTTATTTTTAATTACTTTGCAAACATTTGATAGGATACAGAGGGTGGTGGGTATATGGAATGATCTGCCAGAGGAGGTAGTTGATGCAGGTACTTAAACATTTATAACACATTGGGGCAGGTACATGCTTGACATGTCTATGCTTTTCCAGGTGCAAGTAGAACCTAATCCTATCAATCTTTTGGAAGTGCATACAAAGAAGTTTCAGAGTGAGCAATTAAAAAAATAACAGCCTTTTGTACACAATGTTGTTTTAATTTTCACATGCACTTTGAAGATATGCAAATAAAGAATAGAAACTCACAACAGTTTCGGTTCTCCTGGGGCCTAGCCAATTTTCTGCTTGTGTTAATAATACCAGGGAGAAATAGATTGTCAGTAATGGTGACGTTATACTGTTTTTGTTGGTCAATTTAGGAATTAAGACTTTCTTCTTGCTCTTCCCCAAGCTGAGCTGAAAAATACATCAAATATTCCAGAATAGATATTTAGACAATAGGTACAGGAGTAGGCCATTCGGCCCTTCGAGCCAGCACCGTCATTCACTGTGATCATGATCATCCACAATCAGTACCCCATTCCTGCCTTCTCCCCATATCCCTCGACTCCGCTATCTTTAAGAGCTCTATCTAACTCTCTCTTGAAAGCATCCAGAGACCTGGTCATCACTGCCCTCCGAGGCAGAGAATTCCAGACTCACAACTCTGTGTGAAAAAATATTTCCTCATCTCCGTTCTAAATGGCCTACCCCTTATTCTTATACTGTGGCCCCTGGTACTAGACTCCCCCAACATCGGGAACATGTTTCCTGTCTCTAGCGTGTCCAAACCATTAATGATATATGTCTCAATAAGATTCCCTCTCATCTTTCTAAATTCCAGAGTATAGAAGCCCAGCCGCTCCATTCTATCAACATATGACAGTCCTGCCATCCCGGGAATTAACCTGTGAACCTACGCTGCACTCCCTCAATAGCAAGAATGTCCTTCAAATTTGGAGAACAAAACTGCAGAATGAATTGCTCTTTACTCCTATACTCAACTCCTCGTGTTAGGAAGGCCAACATGCCATTCGTTTTCTTCACTGCTATCTGTACCGGTAATGCTTACTTTCAGTGACTGATGAACAAGGACCCCCAGATCCTATCGTACTTCCCCTTTTCCCAACTTGACACCATTCAGATAATAATCTGCCTTCCTGTTTTTGCCACCAAAGTGGATAACCTCCAATTTGTCCACATTAACCTGCATCTGCCCACTCACCCAACCTGTGTCACGCTGCATCCTCATAGCATCCTCCTCACAGTTCACATTGCCACCCAGCTTTGTGGTATAGTGGTTGTGGAATCAAATAAATTATGAATTGAGCTGGCTATATAAGCTGAACTTAGAGGGACCAAAGTGGAAGAAACCAGTAAAATAAATTTAGGTATTGAGCACCCATCAGATTGGCAGGAAGTGAAGACTTTGTCTGCACTGTGACATATACAAATTATAATATGGTTAGATATCAAGTGCAGGTAGTTGATGAAGGCATGATCAACAATGAATGACAAGTTTAACCAGAGCACATTTGTTGTGATGTGACAAAAAACAGACTCGGATTTTTGAACAGGTAAATACCAGGGTATAAAATCGGATCTTTTCTGGCAGGCTGCAAATCGGATAGAAGAAAGAACGCAGATTAAATTAGGGATCCATCTTCTAAACGTGCAATAACAATAGTTTTCTACGAAAGCCTGCATCTGTGGTTCAGAGGATACTAACATCCTCATCCAAGAAACCATGAATAGTGGGCTGGAGTGTGGGATACTACGTGTCTAGGTATCATGGGCAGTGCAAATAAAGGGAAGGCAAGAGCCTCAGCCCAATCTCTCACCTGATAACTTCACAGCTCAATTCGTATTGGAATTTTTTTTTTTTTAATGTCATTACTGGAAAATGAAATTACCAAATTCAGAAATTTGAACTCAATACATAAAGAACTGCCAGGTAAAGTGATGCAAGGATATTACTGACAGAAGAAACTACAAATCAAACAGGTTCACTAGAGCATTAAAATCCCATGGAGAAAAATGCAAGAGAGCATAAGAATTGTAGATGCTAGAATCTGGAGCAAAAACAAAGTGCTGGAGGAATTAGTCAGTCAAGCAGCACCTGTAGAGGGATAGACAGACAACGCTTGAGGTTTAGACCCTTCATCTGGCCTTAATTTTTCACTCATTGTACTGATATTAGTATAGCAGAACATACATGAGAGAATAAATAATGTATCAGTTGGAACAGTTTAAAAATGCTTTAGATGGTTTTACAACTATCCTGTATATGATAGGAAACTAAAAGAAATCCCAGATTCACATAAAGCAATTGCCAGAAATATTTATTTTATAACATTATATATGGTGAAACTGTTCCCAACCTTTTTCCTCTTCTGTTCCTTTATAATGTACAATTAAATTCAGTTTTGTTAACGGGTCCATCAACAAATCCTTGATTTATCAGAAAATAAAGACTGCACATGGCGGAAATCTGAAATCTATATTAAAAACAGAAAGGTTATTGACGTGAAATGCTAACTGGGTCGAAAATTTTGAGCATTCTTGACCATGTTTTATCTTGGTCTGTTGTGTCCACAAATGATAACTGACGTTATGCAATTCCCAGCATTTTCCAGTTCTAATTTAGAATCCCAGCACCTGATTGTTACTTTTTCTTTTTTGGCTTTCGAATTTTATTTGGATTTGGAAACACCTTCTTTATTTTCAAAGGTAGCAATGTCACTCCTGCTCCTTGCTTCCTTGTATTGCACAATTCTAAAGGAACCTCTCTTGATTCGAATTTACGCTTCAGATTTTGTGGAAGTGCGACGTCCATTTCTTCACTCTTTGGCATTTCACTGGTCTCTTTAAAGTCCAGTGACTCCAATCCTGGGGCACTCTCAACTTGCTGACTTTGCTGCATCCACGAAACATTTAAAGGAGGCACCTGTGGGCCAATGGCATTAATCATTTCAATAAAAGTCTCTGAATTATTTTTAAATCCCAGTGCAAGTGTGGATTTTAAACCCAGCAAAGGTGCCACCGTTTCGCTCAGTCGGGCAACTTGACAGGCAGGGACAGTTCTACTTGCACTCAGCTGTATGAGGTGCTGGGTCATCATAGGGGGTTTCGCTGACTTACACACCAGAACCAGACACAATTCATCTTTTTCTAAAGCCCGAGTTACTTCATTGATTCCAATGGCCAGCTGTTTCCTAAGATCCACATTAGTCCATCCTTGTTTGGCCTCTGGAATCTTGATCACTTTATCGTCTTCTTTCAAATGTTCTGTCTTCTTTTGGCCTTCGCTGATTTCTGCATTGTTTCCTTCCATAGCTCTATTTTCTTGATTTTTTGGTGTCTTGGAAGCCCTTAGTTTCCTGGGCCTCTGAATAGGTTCCTGTTTGTACAAGTTAGTCTGTTGAAATGTTTCCTGTACCTTCTGTAGGATGAATTCCATATTTTCCCTTTTCAAAGGGCTCCACTCTAAAACAAATGGATTGCTGAACGAAATCTTAGCCTTTGGCGGTCGCATTTTCCGTACCCCTTTTTGCACTACTTTGGCTGGGGTTTCCATGTTTAGATTTGAGAGGAATATGATCCAATGTATAAAACTGTCAAGCTGTTAAAATAAAACACAGGTTTATTTGAAAAGCAAGCAAACAAACTTCAATGAAAACAATAATTCTGCTCTCTATCAGAAATCCCTACGGTCTGGCATCTGGTTCATGAGATGATGTATGCTGCACTCTCTTTTCACTCAGCAGGGTCCTGGGTTCCATGTTTCCTTGCTACCTCCAGGGTTCACTGGAAAATGTTGTGCAATATTTTGTACCATCTTAAAATAAAGCAAATTATGTATATTGGGGAATGGTATGTTAGCATTCATAGCAAAATGATTTGAGTACAAGAGCAGGGAGGTTCTACTGCAGTTGTACAGGGTCTTGGAAGAGCTCCACACTGGAGTATTGCGTACAGCCCCGATCTCCTGGAATGAGGAGGGACTCTTGCGCATAGAGGGAGTATAGACATCAGTTCACCCGGTGTCCTGCACCACCCGTCAGTGACTTTAATATTAAGGGAGAATCGATAAGGTCGCCTTGTACACGCTTTGAATTTAGAAGATTGGGGGGGGATCTTATAGAAGTGTACAAAAGAGATAAGTTTTTTTGGACAGGCTAGATGCAGGAAGATTGTTCCCGATGTTGGGGAAGTCCAAAAAGGGGTCACAGTTTGTATAAGGCTTATCAGTACATTTCCTGTCTGTAGATGAGCCACGTCAAAAAACATTTTGTTACACAGAGAGTAAAGTTTTCTGAATCTGAATCTTTGCCACAGAATGTAGTCGATTCCAATTATAAATCTGCTATACTTAAAGGGAGTTAGATGTGGCCCTTGTGACAGCTGAATCAGGGGGTATGGAGAGACTGGCAGGTACAGGATACCGAGTTGGATGATCAGCCATGATCATATTGAATGGCGGTGCAGGCTCGAAGGGCCGAATGGCCTACTCCTGCACCTATTTTCTATGTTTCCATGGTATGTCAGCCTAGAGTGCAGGCAAATGTTCGTCAGACAAAGACCAAGTTCGAGTTCACATTTATCGTCACATGCACCAATTAAGGTACAGGTGCCTTTGAACGGGGCCATTGCCGATGATCGCTGTTCAAGCCTTCTCGTCGGGATGATCGAAACTCCGGCGTCGGGACGGATCAGAACACTCCGCGGCATGGAACTCCCGAGTCGGCCACTTCTTACTCCGGAGACCGCTGCTTCATTGTTAAAGTCCATAGCCCCCGCGGTCGGAGCACTTCCTCAGCGCTCCTCGGCAAAGGATTCGCCCATTCCGCAAGGGTAAGACCGTGCCGCGCTTGGGCTTGAAGCACCGGGCCGGTCTCCAGGAAAGGCCGCACCAATCCAGTTGTTAGGCCGCAGGTGGGGACTGAGATATGACACGGAAAAAAAAAAATAATAACATCTCCATCGAGGTAAGTGACTGAAAACGGTTTCCCCCTATTCCCCCCACCCCGACATAAGACATACCGAGAAACATTAAAACATACATTTTAGACACACTAAAAATAACAAAAAAAGTTGAAATAACACACAGGCTGCTGGCGAGGTTGCCATCTCAGCACCACCCTAGTGATCAATAGTTTACATCTCCAAGATCAAACTTCTGAAATTTTACTTTTCATTTAATTTACTGGCAAATAGAATGAGATGGCCCGTCAAGACTTTGACGGGCCATCTCATTCTATTTGCCAGTAAATTAAGACTTTGGTGACAATCATCTCTACTATTCACAATCACAATAATACTTTATTAGCCAAGTATGTTTTGCAACATACGAGAAATTTCATTTTAAAGTCAGACATACAAATAAAAAGCTTATGGAACACCAAATCAACTGTTTGCAACATCATTAAGAAAAAAGAAAGAAAGGAGAGCTTACTAATCACAAAGGGACTGGCAGGCCAAGGAAGTCCTCCACAGCTGATGACAGAATTTTTTCTATAATAAAGAAAAATCCCCAAACACCTGTCTGACATCAGAAAAACTTCAGGAGTGGATTTGTCAATGATCACTGTCCGCAGAAGACTTCATGAACAGAAATACAGAGGCTACACTGCAATATGCAAACCACTGGTTAGCTGCAAAAATAGAATGGCCAGGTTACAGTTTGCGTTGGAGTACTTAAAAGAGCCTCCTCGAGTTCTGGCGAGGTCTTGTGGTACAGATGAGACAAAGATTTACGTATATCAGAGTGATGGCCAAGCAAGGTATGGAGGAGACAAGGAGTGGACGATCCAAATCATAATGGACCTCATCTGCAAAACACAGGGTGCAGAGTGTTATGGAATGGGTGAATCAAAAAATCTGCCATGCACTGTCTCACTTACCCATTGATGATACAGCTGCTGATGGTAGTAGCATAATGAATTCTGAAGTGTATAGACACATCCTATCTGCTTCAGTTCGAACAAATGCCTCAAATCTGGCCGGCAGTTCATTCTACAGCTAGACAATGATCCCAAGCATACTTCTAAAGCAACAAAGGAGTTTTTCAAAGCTATAAAATGGACAATCAATCAATCAACCTTTATTGTCATCTTGCAAGCAACAGTTGTACAGTGCAAAATGAAAAGACGTTTCCCAGGGAATAGCGGAGCATCGCACATGAAATTTGAAACGTTTCACACAGAACAGGAAAAACAATCCAGTCCCTCTGAATGGAACCGTATAAATAAATAGGGAAATGCAGGTAAAACACTGGGTGTAAAATACAATAAGTCATTGAAAGTAATGCAGGTGCAGCGGGGCAGCTGATTTGTGTGGCCAGTAGCAGTTCATAGCAAAAGTGGCCAGTGCCAGTTATTAAAGTCTACTTGCAGCTGCAGAATCAAGTGAGACTGAGTACTGGAGTATTGACTGTTTAGCAGGATACAGAGTGTGGTATGAAGCTGTTTGATCAGTCTTGTAATCCGGGTGTTGATGCTTCGATATCGAATGGCCTGATGGCTGCAGATCCAGGTGTATGTGGAGGGGGGTGCAGTTTGTCCTTAGAGTGCCCTCTGAGCTTTTTTCAGACAGCGGCTCTGGAACAGTTCTTGTACCGAAGGTAGGGAGACACCCATGATCCTCTCTGCTCCCCTCACTACCCTCTGCAGAGCCTTCCTGTCCGAGCAGTTGCAGGTGGAGTACCACGTATTTATGCAGTACGCGAGTACAGACTCCACCGTACCCCTGTAGAAAGTCCTGAGGATGTTGGTGGGGACTGAGGCCTATTTTAGTTTCCTCAGAAAGTGCAGTCGCTGATGGTCCCAGTGGTGTACCTGGACCAAGTGAGGCTGCTGTAATTTGCACACCGAGGAACTTTATGCTCTCCACTCTCTCCACTGCAGTGCCACTGATGTTGAGGGGTGTATGCTTTGGCTGCGCTCGCCTGAAGTCGACAACCATCTCCTTCGTTTTGTCGACATTTAATTCTAGATTATTTTTGCTGCACCAGTCCACTAGTTGTTTTACTTCCTCCCTGTACATTGATTCGTCATCTCCGCTGATGAGTCCCACCACTGTTGTGTCATCCGCAAATTTTATGATCTTATTGTCCCTGAATCTGTCAGCACAGTCATGTGTGAGCAATGTGACAACTCATTAGAGGCCGTCAATCATCTGATCTGAACCCAATAAGCGAGCTTGGTATTCCGAAAAACGCAAGGAATAATGGAACTGTATAACCTGTGCATAAATTCTTATCTTTATTATTCATGATTTCTGTGTAAAAATATATTTAATCTGAGGAACGGGGGGTGGGGGTGTCAGGTAGCAGGGGAACTGGGTGTAACAGCGAGGTAACTAGGGCAGATGCAAGTGGGAGACGCGGGAAAGACTGGACCGGCGGAGAGACATTCTCGGCAGCTGCTCGCACACAGACCTGTGCCTCATTCGTAGCCAGGATCGAACCGGGGATCGAACCGCCACCAGAGACAGAGACAGTGTGTGTGTGTGTGTGTGTGTCTGTGAGTGTGAATGCCTGTGTTTGTGTGGGTGTCCGGCTGAAGACTTACAGACATAGAAACATAGAACATAGAAATTAGGTGCAGGCCATTCGGCCCTTCGAGCCTGGCCATTCAATATGATCATGGCTGATCATCCAACTCAGTATCCCGTACCCGCCTTCTCTCCATACCCCCTGATTCCCTTAGCCACAAGGGCCACATCTAACTCCCTCTTAAATATAGCCAATGAACTGGCCTCAACTACCCTCTGTGGCAGAGAGTTCCAGACCTAATGGACATCGGCCCAGAGCAGTGGCGCCCAGGCCCACAGCCAGCGCATGGAAGCAGCAACGCCAGCTCAACTTGGCCTGGCCAACCGATGGGACAGCGGCCGATGACCGGCGCTCGGGGTACCGAGGGGGCCAAACGACAGCCACTAGACAAGGCGAGAGGCGCAGCCGACGGTCCCCGACCTGCCGGGGCCCCCCAGAGACCGGAGCCAGCGCCTCCCGGGGGCCCCCCCCCCCGTGCCGGCTACAAGTCCGGGGCCGCCACCACCCCACCAGCGCAGGACCACCCCCATACAGGGATAGAACACCCGGGAGGGAACGGCCCAGCAGCAACTCAACAGCGCCCGCAGGGCCGGAGATGGCTGCAATACAGGCCTGGCAGAGCATCACCAGAGAAGACATCCAGCAAATGGTGATGCCCATGAATCGCAGACTTCAAGCAGTCATTGCATGCAAAGGATATGCTACAAAATAGTAAACATGACTACTTTCATTTACATGACATTGCTGTGTCCCAAGCATTATGGTGCCCTGAAATGGGGGGGGGGGGGGGGGGGGGGGGGGGGGGGGACTACTATGTATAAACACTGCTGTAATTTCTACGGTGAAACCAAAATGTATAAAAATGGCCTTTATTAAAATCTGACAATGTGCACTTTAACCATATGTAATTTTTATTGTTACAAATCTCAAATTGTGGAGTACAGAGGCAAATAGATAAATGATGGGTCATTGTCCCAAACATTATGTAGGGCATTGTATATTACAAAAGGATTTGATTACAGGAACAAGGAAGTCAGTGCATTGCAGAGGGCCCTGGTGAGATCACACCTGGAGCACTGTGTACAGTTTTAGTCTCTGTAGGTTTGCTGTGTGAGGAGCGATTCAATAAAGTGGAGTTTAGAGGAATGAGAGAATCATCAAAACATGGAAAATGCTTAGTGAATTTGACGCCAGATTCAGGAAAGATTGATGATAGACACAAAATGCTGGAGTAACTCAGCGAGACAGGCAACATCTCTGGATACATGGAATGGGTGATGTTTCGGGTTGAGACCTTTTTTCAGACTGAACTCAGTCTGAAGAGGGCTCTCGACCCGGATCCTCACCCATTCCTTCTATCCAGAGATGCTGCCTGTCCAGCTGAGTTACTCCAGCATTGTGGTTATCTTTGGCGTAAACCAGCAGCTGCAGTTCCTTCCTACACATTCATGCAACCGCCATCGACCTATTTTCAAAAATACACTGCTAATTCAGCAACAAGCAATTATCCCCATAAGAGTCATTGACACGAAACTGTTTTACTCTCCATGTCTGCTGCAGACCTGCTGAGCGTTTCCAACATGTTTTATTTCTGCTGGTAGTGATAGCAAGCATTTGATAATGGTCTGCAGCAGAGGGATACAATGGTCTCGGCACGGTGTGAATAGTTCGGATGTGTGAATAGTACTGCTAACCAAAGATGCTATAGGATCTTTGCTGCTAACTATTACCAAAGTTCCAAGTACAAGTTCCGGCTTCTGCCCCTTATCCCCTCCAACCTGGATTTAAAGGATTGCATATGTTCTCTCTGCCCTTCTTCTTGCACGACTAGAAACATGGTACTAAAAATATTTCAATTTAACATCACAGGATGAGGCGCTATCGCCAAAAGTAACATTTTCAAAAAGCAATTTTCCATCAAAAAATCGTTATCTCATCACGCTGTGCTCTACAAATATTAAAAGTCAATGTCTTGCAATACGGTACATTTTATTTCTGGTTAATTAAAAGCAGCGTATTGTAGCATAGGACTAAAAGCTCCATGGAGCCTGGGCAGCGGTTTACACGGAAAGCTACTCACCTCGCTAAGCGGCACAAATTCACCAGAGACTCTCCGTCAATGTGTCCAAGGCCTTCCAACATCAAAACACCGGTTCTGCTCCAGGTTCCTGCATGTGCGGTGCGCGAACCCGTCCGGACCACATTCCACGCACACGGTGCGCTAGCAATCCGTCCGGGCCACGTTCCACCACTCACCGTGCGCGAGTCCGTCCGGGCCAAAGATTATAGAGGAGCAGGATCTTTGGTCCGGGCCACGTTCCACCACTCACTGTGCGCGAGTCCGTCCTGTTCATATTCCAGTTGAATAGCGAGTGTTGGTAATCAAAGATCTTATAGCGGAGCAAGATAGGCCGATCTTGCGAAATGTAATGGGCTGACGTGTAGTACGGAGCGGATCGTGGGCATTTCTTTCGTCCATTCCAGTAACCGGAACCAACCCGACTCGCAGTGCAATCAACGTTGCGGGGGAACAGTTTGTGTGTGATTTAGGATTAGATTCATAATTCTGTTAATTCTTGTTAAAGAATAAAATTTGACTGGTAATTTTCTTTTTTTATATTTTTTAAATCATTTCTTTTTAAATGACTCATATGCTGTATTTGAGTTGATTTTGTATTACACTTGCACTCTGTAATCATTCAGCTAATCACACTGTTCACAACTGCAGTATTTGGGAAAATAATAGCAATATGAAGATTCCAGTTGCTCTAGCCCTGGAATGTTACTTAATGTTTTTGTGTCTATGGAGTTGTTTCTCAACAATAAAATGGGTCTGGTCTTCCCAATAGGGTGATTTCACGAAAAGGTCACTGGAGCGTAGATCCGCACCCACGTGACCGAAAATCTCAAGTGGAGGACATGCTAGACATCCGGTACATGTTAGTGGATGGGAAAACACGCACTTTCCCACCCGTTAAAAACATAGAAAATGGCCAGGTTTTGATCTGCAATTTATTGTGCCAGTCGGGGTGACCGTGGGGCACAGCTACCTAGATTTACAGTTAAAAAAAAAGATAGAAACTAAGGTAAATTAAAGAGGGAGCTGAAGGTGCCAATCCAGCGGAAGTGAGCAGCGGACATTTGCCGTGGAGATTTAAAGGTCCAAAATATCGGGAATTATCGCGTTTGCTCACTGAATTTCATCAAATAGTGCCTTACTTTTGATGAAATTCAGCTGAAAGGCTGAAGTCCGCGCTTACGGTCTCAGCTGCAGAGACAGGGCAGCGAAGCTGCTACACATGGACAGTGTCAGCGACCGGCGGCCATCCACCACCATGGAGGAGATGTTAGCCCTGATGGACGGGCGCCGCCCAAGTCTGCTTTTCGAACGGGCGTTCTTGGAGCAGATGCCTGACGAAGTCCAACTGATGCTCGCCGGAGCTGATTTCAGCGACCCCAAACAACTCGCGGAGAGAGCTGACAAATTATGGGCACACAAACGGAGGCACGTGTGTTTTTCGCCCACCCTGGTCACGGCGCGGGTGCAGCCGAACCGACATCGGGAGGAGGAAGAAGCCCAGCCCAGCGCTGAAGATGAATCGTCGCAGCCAGTGGTCTACAGTCAACGTCGCTGGTGTTACTACCATCAACGATACGGGCCTGAAGCCCAAAGATGTCGGAGCCCCTGCTCGTACCAGGCAAATGCCTCGGCCGATCGTCCATAGAGGCGAACGCGATCGGCCCAAACGAACGCCTCTACGAACGCGATCGCTGTTCCGGCCACCGTTTCCTGGTGGACACCGGTGCCCATGCCAGCATCCTGCCTCCGAGCGTCCGAGATATTCGCGCCAGTAAGATAGGACCTGTCCTCTCGGCTGTTAACGGGAGCGACATTCGCACTTACACTACGCGGACCCTGGACTTAAATTTCGACTCCCGCCCGTACAGGTGGAAGTTTATCGTTGCTGACGTCGCCCAACTGATCCTGGGGGCCGACTTCTTGCACGTGTTCTCCCTGTTAGTCAATGTGCGAGGCGGACGCATGGTCCATGTGTCGGACCTGTGCCCTGCCAAGCCGCGCAGCCCGTCCACGCTCCTACAGCAACTCGACAAGGAAGCTGAGTTACAGCAACCTTTCGCCGACTTCCCAGGGTTGCTCACGCCCCGGTTCGACGGGGCCGCACCCCGTCATGGCGTGGTCCACCACATTCCCACCGAGGGCCCACCGGTACACGCCCACGCGCGCCATCTCCGCCCCGATAAACTGCACATCACACGAGACGAGTTCCAGCTTATGGAGGGCATGACGATTGTCTGGCGGTCGGATAGCCCTTGGGCTTCCCCGCTACACATGGCGCCCAAAGCGTCTGGTGGTTGGAGACCTTGCGGTGATTGCAGGCGTTTGAACTCGGTAACCACAGCCGATCGGTACCCTGCCCCGGACATCCAGGGTTTCTCGGCCCACCTGGAAGGCACAACCTTCTTCTCGAAGTTCGACATGGTTCGCGGGTATAATCAGATTCCGGTCCATCCCAACGACATTCCTAAGACGGTCACCATCACCCCTTTCGGCCTTTTCGAATGGCTAAGAATGCCTTTTGGCCTGAAGAACGCTGCTCAGGCGTTCCAATGGTTAATGGATCAGGTTGGTCGGGGTTTGCCGTTCATATTCATCTACCTCTATGATATTCTGGTGGCCAGCAGCTTGCAGGCAGAGCACGTCAAGCACCTCCATCTGCTTTTCGAACAGCTGCGCAAGCACAAGTTGGTGATCAACCCCGCGAAGTGCCAGTTCAGATTGCGTTCCATTTCATTCTTGGGTCACAGCATCACCTCCCACAGCGCACAGCCACTGCCCGAGAAGGTCAATGCTATCCGTCGCTTCCCGAGGCCCCATGGATGCTTCCGACGTCGCGGTAGGCGCCGTCCTCGAGCAACGCGTAGGTATTCACTGGCATTTTGCAGCAGGCAGCTGCGAGCCCCCGAAGTTAAGTATAGCGCTTTTGACCGGGAGCTCCTTGCGCAGTACCTAGCAGATTGGGTCGACCAGTTACCTTGGGTCCTCCTAGGCATCAGAACAACGCCTAAGAAGGACCTAGCCGTTTTACCGCCCTCTGCACCTGTTACCCCCGGTCATGTTTCTCCGGTCCCCTTTGTTACGCCCGTCCCTCGTTCGCGTTTTTCGCACCCCTCCGGTCCTGTTCTGCCGGTCCCTTCTGTTACGCTCGCCCCGCGACCTCGGACTATGCGTTCTGGTCGAACCATCCGTGCGTTTCCGTACCGCGGATTCTGAGGGGGGGGGCATGTAGCGGCGCCTGCTGGCGTACGCAGAGATCGAACACAATTTTTGCTTGCGTGCGGCAGTTCAGCGCCGACCACTGATGTAGCCAGACGTGTCTAGAGAACATGTGTACTGAAAACCGAACTTTCGAATAAAGATCCGTTTAAAAACTTTAGTTGTCGTTCTTGAGACCACAAAATTAGCATGGATAACGAGTTGGCTGGATGGCAGAAGACAAAGTGTTGCATTAAAAGGGTCTTTTTCAAGCTGGCTGCCAGTGACTAGTGGAGTTCTGCAAGGGTCGGTGCTGGGACTGCTTCTCTTCATGTTGTATATTAATGATTTAGATAATGGGATTGAAGGCTTTGTGGCCAAGTTTGCAGATGATGCTGAGATAGATGGAGGGCCAGGCAGTGTAGAAGAAGCGAGACTGCAGAAGGACTTGGATAGATTAGGAGAGTGCAGAGAAATGGCAGATGAAATTCACTATAGCAAAGTGCGGAGTCATGTATTTTGGTAATAAGAAGAAAGGGGTAGATTATTTTCTAAATGGAGAGAAAATCCAGAAATCGGAGGTACAAAGGCAGTTGGAAGTGCTGTTGCAGGACTACCAAAAAATGAATTTGCAAGTCAAATCGGTAGTAAGGAAGGCAAATTCAATGCTAGCATTTATATCAAGAGGACTGGAATACAAAATACTGAGGCTGTAATTCTGAGGCTATATAAGGTGCTGGTCAGGCTGCATTCGGAGTACTGTGAGCAAATTTGGGTCCCATTTCTGTGCTGGCTCTGGAGAAGGTCCAGAGGAGGTTTACAAGAATGATTCCAGGAACGAGTGGGTTAGCATACGTTGAGCATTTGACAGCACTGGGCCTTTACTCCCTGGAGTTTATGTTGAGGGGGGACCTCTGAAACTTACAGATGAAAGGCAAAGAATGGATGTTGAAAGGATGTTTCCATTGATGGGAGTCTGAGACCAGATGTCATTGCCTCAGAATTAAAGGGCGCTCTTTATGAAAGTAAGTGAGGAGGAACTTCTTTAGTCAGAGGGTAGTTAATCTGTGGAACTCATTGCTGTGGAGGTCGTCTGTGGATATTTTTAAGGCAGAGATAGACAGATTCTTGATTAGAATGGGTGTCAAGGGTCATGAATGAATGGCGGAGTGGACTCGATGGACAAAGTGTCAACAAAATAGAGAGAGTACAGAGGAGATTTACTAGAATGTTGCCTGGGTTTCAACAACTAAGTTACAGAGATAGGTTGAATAAGTTAGGTCTTTATTCTCTGGAGCGCAGAAAGTTAAGGGGGGACCTGATAGAGGTCTTTAAAATGATGAGAGGGATAGACAGAGTTGATGTGGACAAGCTTTTCCCTTTGAGAATAGGGAAGATTCAAACAAGAGGACATGACTTCAGAATTAAGGGACAGAAGTTTAGGGGTAATATGAGGGGGAACTTCTTTACTCAGAGAGTGGTAGCGGTGTGGAATGAGCTTCCAGTGGAAGTGGTGTCGGCAGGTTCATTGGTATCATTTAAAAATAAATTGGATAGGCATATGGATGAGAAGGGAATGGAGGGTTATGGTATGAGTGCAGGCAGGTGGGACTAAGGAGGAAAAAAAAATTGTTCGGCACGGACTTGTAGGGCCGAGATGGCCCGTTTCCGTGCTGTAATTGTTATATGGTTATATGGTTATAAATGGCCTAATTCTACTCCTATAATTTGTGAAGTAGAAACATTGATGTGTTCTTCATTTTCCTTGATCTGCATTCCCTTTGTCTCATTTTCACACTTTACACTTCCTTATCTCTGCATCTCCCTCTCCCCTGATTCAGTCTGAAGAAGGGTCTCGACCTGAAACGTCACCCATCCTTCTATCCAGAGATGCTTCCTGTTCCACTGAGTTACTCCAGCATTTTGTGTCTATCTTCAGTTTAAACCAACATCTGTAGTTCTTTCCTACAACATTGATGTGGCTTCTTGGTTGTCACACCAATGTGGTTGGTCCAGGCCAGATCATTAGTACTATTAATGCCAAGGAACATAAAACTAAGTTCATGTTCACTTCCGCACCATTCATGATGATTGGGGCATGTACTCCACCATGCTTCCAAAATCAATAACTAGCTCCTTTGTCTTGCTGACATTGAGGGAGAGACCATTGTCCTGACACCACATCAGTAAGCTCTCTATCTGCTTCCTGCACTTAGTCGTGCCATTGTTCGTGATTCAGCCCACAACAGTCATCCGTCTGCAAACAAGTAGATGGAATTAGAACTGAATTTGGCTGTGCTGTCACGAGTGTAAAGGGATAATAGTAGACTGAGAGTGCATCCTGTATTGAGAATGATTGTGGAGGAGGTATTGTCACCTATCCTCAGTGACTGGCCTGTGGGTTAGAAAATCAGGGATCCAGTGTCGGGGGGTGGGGGGCGGGGAAGCCTTCTACGACCCCCTCCTTCTCAATGCTCCTGCCCTCCCCGCAACTATACTCCTGGCGACCCAGCCAAGTTTGCTACTTTGTGCAGCCCAGGCAGTGCTGACCTGGGCCAGACTCCCCACACGCTGTGGAAAGGAACACTTCCCCCTCCTCTCCCCTCCCCCCCAGCTGTGCTGTCCTTTTACAGCCGCTTCCCATCTCAAACGGTTCCAGGGTTGAATGCGTGCCAGGTTCCCGGAGCTGTCGCTACGAGAGTGGCATTGCTCGGCCAACTCCACTCCAGCGGTGGGCCACTGTCCCACTAAGTTCATGTTCACTTCGAACTTAGGCTGCCCGGTGGGAAAGCTGCTCCGTCATCCCGCCCTGGGGACCGGACCTGAGTCCTGGTAGAATGTCGCCATCAGCAAACTGGACCTAGCCACCCAGCCAGAGAATGTATATCAGCTGCCAGCAATGAAGGATAGACTTGGCTATTCCTCAGTACAGCAACATCGTTCTTGATGTTGCTTTTTTTTTAAATTTCAAAATAGATTTTGTAAAGAAGTAATTTCCACAATCTGAAGTTCAAGTTCATCTTTAATCAGTACCCAAATTATAACGGTACAGCAGGCCGTTAGTTGTTAGTTCATCGTGACCGCCTCCAAGACTGACTAGTGTAGGAAGTGGGTGTTAGTATGAATCACACATTAGGGTGTGGTTAGTGATGCTATTCTACTATGATTGGCGTACATGCATGAACCAATCTACAGACTTTATTCCAGAAATAAATATATACAATACATGATCCTTACAAAACTCCATCCGACATTCTCGGAGGCTATACATGCATACAAAACAGTTTCCCCAAATCACAATTTTATCCCCACCCTTGCCACTCTATGTGGCCCACTGGCGTGGAATCCCTTCCCTTATTTTCACCACATCTCCACCACACCCTGCCCCCCCATCCAGCAGCGGAAGAACCCTAGACTGTGCTCCTCCCCCACCGAGCCTTGGCCTTAGCTGTTGGGGACCTCCGAATGTAGTGTTTAAAGAGGTTATAGATGCCTGAATATCTCTGCCAGGAACTCCAACCCGACCAGTTTCTTTCCGTGGATTCACTCTCAGGAAAGCCAACCTTATACAGTAACCATTTGTACAGGTGCATCCAAGTGTGGCAGGGCAAGCGGTATCCTACCAAACACCTGTTCACAGTGGGTGTAGAATGCACTGAGTTCATCAGGGTGGGACTCTTAATGTAATAAACAAAAAAAACTAAATTTAAAAAAATCCCAATATTAGAGCAAAATAGCCCAAAGCAACCAAGATTGCCAGCAGTTCGTAGGTAGTGTTAGCAGTGTTCAAGAGCCTATTGAATGTCGATGAGAAGTTGTTCTTGAACCCAGAGGTCTCGGTTTCCAGACTCCTACACCTTCTTCCCGATGGAGTTTATATCAAGCAACTGTGAGATGTTGCACTTTGGGATGTCAAATGCAAGGGGAAAGTATACAGTTAATGGCAAGACCCTAACAGTATTAATGTTCAGAGGGATCTTGGATCCAAGGACGGGAATGCACTGTGTCACTTTCCATCCAAATGCAGAATTCCACCACATTATGGTCACTGGTGCCCAAGAGTCTCTGCAGAACAAGATTGCTAACTAATCCTTCCTCATTACACAATACCCAGTTTAGGGTGGCCTGTCCTCTAGTCAGCAAATCACAGACTGCACAATCAGTCTGAAGAAGGGCTTCGGCCCGAAACGTTGCCCATTTCCTTCGCTCCATAGATGCTGCTGCACCCGCTGAGTTTCTCCAGCATTTTTGTCTACACTGGAATGCACTACCAGGTGTGGAGGTGGAGGCAGATACAATAGCGATGTTTAAGAGGCTTTCAGATAGACATGTGGATATGAGAGGTATGGATCATGTGCACTCATAAGATTAGTTTAACTTGGTGTCATGCTTGGTTCAGACATTGCAGGCCAAAGGGCCTGTTCCTGTGCATTCTATGTTTTAATCTGAGTGGTGATATTGCAAAATGGATCGCTCTTCCTTTGTAGAATAACTCCATTTGCTCCATCAAAATGAATGGAATTAAAATTAGATTGGTTTTATTAAAATAATTTGGTCAAGCACGTTACCAACGAGGTGGCAATGTTTGAAAGTTACCTCCCCTCGTCAATTAATTATTGCTATAACTATGGTGCATTGCCTCTAAAGAGATGATAAATCTGGAACTCGAGCACCTAGGAACAAAGGAGATGACAAAATATAGCATCCCCGGAGAACATGCATTGGTCACGTTTCAGGTCAAGACCCTTCTGTAGACTGATCAGTCTGAAGTGGCTCGATCAAAAACATCATCTATCATCACAGAGATGAAGCCTGATCCTGAGTTACTTTGTGCCCTTTTGTGTATTATCTAGCATCTATAGTTCTTCATTTATAGATCTGTAGATGCTGGAATGTATACAGGATTGTTTTTTAACTGGAATGTATACAGGATTATTTTTTAAACTAATATGTGGAAGAACCGACTAGAGGACAGGCCACCCTAGACTGGGTATTGTGTAATGAGGAAGGATTAGTTAGCAATCTTGTTCTGCAGAGCCTATTGGGCAACAGTGACCATAATATGGTGGAATTCTGCATTAGGATGGAGAGTGACACAGTTAATTCAGAGACTAGGGTCCTGAACTTAAAGAAAGGAGACTTTGAAGGTATGAGAAGGGAATTGGCTTGGATAGACGGGCAAATTATACTTGAAGAGTTGACGTTGGTGATGCAATGGCAGATTTAAAGCATGGATGAACTCCAAAAATTGCTCATCCCTGTCTGGGCGAAAAAGTATAACTGGGAAGGTGGTTCAACCGTGGCTAACGAGGGAAATCAGGGATAGTGTTAAATCCAAGGAAAAGGCTTTTAAAATTGGCCAGAGGAAGCAGCAAACCGGAGGACTAGAGAAATTTAGAACTCAACAGAGGAGGATAAATGGGTTAATTAAGGGGGGAAAAGAGCATGAAAGAAAGCTTACGGGGAATATAAATACTGGCTCAGAAAGCTTCTTCAGATATGTAAAAAGAAAAAGATTAGTGAAGACAAATGTAGGTCCCTTACAATCAGGGACAGGTAAATTTATAAAGGGAAACAAGGAAATGGAAGAACTGAGAGGTTTCGGCCCGAAACGTTGCCTATTTCCTTCGCTCCATAGATGCTGCTGCACCCGCTGAGTTTCTCCAGCTTTTTTGTGTACCTTCGATTCTCCAGCATCTGCAGTTCCTTCTTAAACACTTTGGTTCTCTCTTCACTAAGGAAGACCCGAACAATCTCCCAGAAATATTAGGGGACAAGGATCTAGTGGGAGAGAACTGAAGGGAATCCACATTAGTCAGGAAATGGTGTTAGTTAAACTACTGGGGCCTGATGGTCTACATCCCAGAGTACTCAAGGAGGTGGCCCTAGAAACCGTGGATGCATTAGTGGATCATTTTTCAATGCTCTCTTGACTCTGGATCTGGAGGGTACCCAATGTAACCCCACTTTTTAAGAAAGGAGGAAGAGAGAAAACAGAGAATTATAGACCAGTTAGCCTAATGCCCGTCCCACTTTCACGACCTAATTGGCGACCTCTGCTGAATTTGCCCTTGACTCATACTCGCAGCATGGTCGCCACGAGGTCGTAGGTCACTCTTCCTCATGCTCGTGAGTGGTCTCTACGTACTTGTGGCCTCAAGTAGGTCGCGGCGTTTTTTTCAGCCTGATAAAAAATGTCCAGGTGTAAAAAAAAGGTCGGCATGGAAAAAATTGATACTTTTTACTCGTAGGTAGGTTGTGATGGTAGTCGTCGGTAGTCGTAGGTCGGTAACTGGCCCGAGAAAAAAAAATGCAAGCATGACATCATGTGACACATGTTATCATGTGATCATTTCCACTCGTACCTAATCGTAGTTGGTCTTAGGTATGGAAGTGTGAGGTCGAGGGGGGTCGTAGGAGGTCGTAGACATAGTCGTAGGAGGTCTTTTACTTCTGCGAGTCAACACGACCTTGACATTTTTTTCAACTCGTCTAGGGTCTTCTAAACTCGTGGATTAGGTCGTCCAAGTGGGACAGGCCCTTTACTTCGGTTGTGGGGAAGATGCTTGAGTCGATGTTACAGATGTTATGGCAGCGCATTTGGAAAGCAGTGACAAGATCAGTCAAAATCAGCATGGATTTATGAAGGGGAAATCATGCTTCACTGATCTTCTGGAATTTTTTGAGGATGTAGCAAGTAGAATGGATATGGGAGAACCAGTGGATGTGGTGTATTTGAACTTTCAAAAAACCTTTGACAAGGTCCCACAAGAGATTAGTGTGCAAAATTAGAGCACATGGTATTGTGGATAGGGTATTGACATGGATAGAGAACTGGTTGGCAGACAGGAAGCAAAGAGTAGGAATTAACGGGTCATTTTCAGAATGGCAGGCAGTGACTAGTGGGGTGCCGCAAGGCACGGTGCTAGGACCTCAGTTATTTACAATATATATTAACGATTTACATGAGGGAATTAAATGTGACATCTCCAAGTTTGCCGATGACACAAAGCTGGGTGGCAGTGTGAGCTGCGATGAGGATGCTATGAAGCTGCAGGGTGACTTGGATAGGTCGGGTGAGTGGGCACATGCAGTATAATGTGAGGTTATCCAATTTGGTGGCAAGAACAGGAAGGCAGATTATTATCTAAATTGTGTCAGATTATGAAAAGGGGAGGTGCAACGAGACCTGGGTGTGTTTGTACATCAGTCACTGAAAGTAAACATGCAGGTACAGCAGGCAGTGAAGAAAGCTATTAGCATGTTGCAAGAGGATTTGACTTTAGGAGCAAGGAGGTCCTACTGCAGTTGTTCAGTGCCCTGGTGAGATCGCACCTGCCGTATTGTGTGTAATTTTGATCTCCTAATTTGAGGAAGGACATTATTGCTATTGAGGGAGTGCAGCGTAGGTTCACCAGGTTAATTCCGGGATGGCGGGACTGACATATGATGAAAGAATGGGTCGACTGAGTTTGTATTCACTGGAATTTAGAAGGACGAGAGGGGATCTTATAGAAACATATAATTCTTAAAAGATTGGACAGCAAAAATGTTCCCAATGTTGGGGGAGTCCAGAACCAGGGGTCACAGTTTAAGAATAAGGGGTGGGTAATTTAGGACTGAGACGAGGAAAAACTTCTTCACCCAGAGTTGTGAATCTGTGGAATTCTCTGTCACAGAAGGCAGTAGATGCCACTTCACTGGATGTTTACAAGAGTTAGATTTAGCTCTTAGGGCTAAACTAATCAAAGGATATGGGGGGAAAGCAGAAACGAGGTACAGAATTTAGATGATCAGCCATGGTCATATTGAATGGTGATGCTGGCTGGAAGGGCCTACTCCTGCACCTATTTTTCTATGTTTTTTCTGTTTCTATGTAAAAATCAGTGGACATTGCCTGGTCCTGACGTCCCCACCATTGAAGGGTTTTATAAGAGGCACTGCCTCAAAAAGGCAGCCTGCATCAAAGACCAACACTAACCTGGCCACGCTCTCATTTCACCTCTGCCATTGGGAAGAAGGTGTAGGAGTTTGAATACCATGACCCAGTTCAAGAACATCTTATTCACAACATCAATCAGGCTCTTGAAACTACAAACACTAACTAAACTATGAACTGTCTTGGTAGCACAAAGAACTTAAGGCTTTTTTGCACTGATAAAAAAAATATTTTTTTGTTTTGTTTATTATGTTATCTACAGGTAACTTTGAGGGTATGAAACGTGAATTGGCCAAGATAGACTGGCAATTGATTCTTAAAGGGTTGATGGTGGATGTGCAATGGAAGGCATTTAAAGACTGCATGGATGAACTACAACAATTGTTCATCCCAGTTTGGCAAAAGAATAAATCAGGGAAGGTAGTGCATCTGTGGATAACAATGGAAATCAGGGATAGTATGAAAACAAATTCCATACAAATTAGCCAGAAATAGCAGCCTACCAGAGGACTGGGAGAAATTCAGAGTCCAGCAGAGGAGGACAAAGGGCTTAATTAGGAAAGGGAAAATAGATTATGAAAGAAAACTGGCAGGGAACATAAAAACTGACTGCAAAAGTTTTTATAAATATGTGAAGAGAGAAAGATTAGTTAAAACATATGTAGGTCCCTTGCAATCAGAACCAGGGGAATTGATCATGGGGAACAAGGACATGGCAGACCAATTGAATAACTACTTTGGTTCTGTCTTCACAAAGGAAGTCATAAATAATCTGCCGGAAATAGCAGGGGACCGGGGGTCAAATAAGATGGAGGAACTGAGTGAAATCCAGGTTAGCCGGGAAGTGGTGTCGGGTAAATTGAATGGATTAAAGGCCGATAAATCCCCAGGGCCAGATAGGCTGCATCCCAGATTACTTAAGGAAGTAGCCCTAGAAATAGTGGATACATTAGTGATAATTTTTCAAAACTCGTTAGATTCTGGAGTAGTTCCTGAGGATTGGAGGGTAGCTAATGTAACCCCACTTTTTAAAAAAGGAGGGAGAGAGAAAATGGGGAATTACAGACCAGTTAGTCTAACATCAGTAGTGGGGAAACTGCTAGTCAGTTATTAAAAATGGGATAGCAACACATTTGGAAAGTGGTGAAATCATTGGACAAAGTCAGCATGGATTTACAAATGTCTGACGAATCTTATAGAATTTTTCGACGATGTAACTAGTAGAGTGGATAAGGGAGAACCAGTGGATGTGTTATATCTGGACTTTCAGAAGGCATTCGACAAGGTCCCACAAAAGAGATTAGTATACAAACTTAAAGCACACGTTATTGGGGGTTCAGTATTGATGTGGATAGAGAACTGGCTGGCAGACAGGAAGCAAAGGGTAGGAGTAAACAGGTCCTTTTCACAATGGCAGGCAGTGACTAGTGGGGTACCGCAAGGCTCAGTGCTGGGACCCCAGCTATTTACAATATATATTAATGATTTGGACGAGGGAATTGAATGCAACATCTCCACGTTTGCGGATGACACGAAGCTGGGGGGCAGTGTTAGCTGTGAGGAGGATGCTAGGAGGCTGCAAGGTGACTTGGATAGGCTGAGTGAGTAGGCAAATGCATGGCAGATGCAGTATAATGTAGATAAATGTGAGGTTATCCACTTTGGTGGCAAAAATAGGAGAGTATATTATCTGAATGGTGGCCAATTAGGAAAAGGGGAGATGCAATGAGACCTGGGTGTCATGGTACACCAGTCATTGAAAGTAGGCATGCAGGTGCAGCAGGCAGTGAAGAAAGCGAATGGTATGTTAGCATTCATAGCAAAAGGATTTGAGTATAGGAACAGGGAGGTTCTACTGCAGTTGTACAGGGATTTGGTGAGACCACACCTGGAGTATTGCGTACAGTTGTGGGCTCCAAATCTGAGGAAAGACATTCTTGCCATAGAGGGTGTACACAGAAGGTTCACCAGACTAATTCCTGGGATGTCAGGACTTGCATATGAAGAAAGACTGGATAGACTTGGCTTGTACTCAAGGGGTCACAGTTTAAGGATAAGGGGGAATTCCTTTAGGACCGAGATGAGGAAAACATTTTTCACACAGAGAGTGGTGAATCTGTGGAATTCTCTGCCACAGAAGGTAGTTGAGGCCAGTTCATTGGCTATATTTAAGAGGGAGTTAGATGTGGCCCTTGTGGCAAAAGGGATCAGGGGGTATGGAGAGAAGGCAGGTGCAGGACACTGAGTTGAATGATCAGCCATGATCATATTGAATGGTGGTGCAGGCTCGAAGGGCCGAACAGCCTACTCCTGCACCTATGTTTACTCTATTTCCAGGCTTGTAATGCTGCTACAATCAAGAATGTTCTGTTTTCGGTACATGACAATTAAACACTCTTGACTTGCCTTTCACCTTTTCCATTCCAAACATCCAGGCAGCAACATAATCATTCGAGGTGAGGCAGCAATATATTTGTCCAATCTGATGCACTGCATTCGATAGTCATAATATGATCTCCTCTGCACTGAAGAAATCAAATATCTGTGAAAGATCCAGACCCAAAACACTTTGTGCATTTTGTCCACTGATGTTGCCTGACGCACCGAGTTCCTCCAGCACTTTGTGTTTTGTTATAATCAGAAACACTTTGATAAAAAAGTTTTAAAACATGCTTTTTTAAGGCTTTATTGCTTATGTTGTGGTATCTACATTACAATTTTCTTCAATGTGAGAGCACAGACTTTGTCATATAGCAATGTTAAATACACAAAAGGAAAATGAAGCTCGGCTTAAATCTCAGACAAATAGCTTTAGTTCACACACCAAACAGACCCCAAATTACATAATTTCTATCCTTGATAAGCTCTCCTACTATCCTGCACATACACAATGGACCGAGTCATCCTTCAATCCTTGGTCCTGATTCCAGCTGCCTGGGCAGTCCATGCTTTTGACAGCATCACGTATGGCTGAATTTTAAAGCCTTTAGTTCTGTATTTCAACTATCAAAAAATAGTTTGGGTTAAAATGGTAATGAAATTTTAATTTTCTTTCATATTTGGCATTAAATTATTTCCATATTTCTTTTGATTTTCTAAGTTCATTTTTTTATTTATAATCTCCCACTCATGAATTGAAAATAATGGCACCTAGACCGATAGAATATAGAATTATGTTTCGATTAGACTGGCATTTGGACATACCTGTACCAGCTCAGTCAGTGAGCTGGAGAACCAGGAAAGGTTAAGTCTGCAGTGACAGTGTTGGAAAACTGAAGAACATCTCAAGTCATTATGAAGTAACTCAATGAAATGGTTACTTGATTTTTTTTGTCATAAGCCAGCACAGGTAGTGTATTCACTATCTTATAAACAAACCCACTTTTTTTAATTCATTTTCTTTGCAGGCATGAACAAATACAATGTTGTGAAAGTTTGTAGTGAAAGGGGTCTAAAGAGTGCAGGAAACAAAATATCAACATATACACCATAATAAACACATTGGCCCTGAAATTTCTGAAAGTGGAACTGTATAACATACCAAGTGAAAAGCAACAAGACACAAAACCACATAAAAGTTAACATAAACATCCATCACAGTGGATTCCACATTCCTCACTGTGAAGGAAGGCAATAAAGTTCAATCTTCTTCCTTGTTCTCCCGCGTTTGGGACAGTCAAACCATCCACAGTTGGGGCGACCAAAGCCCCCGCAGCCGACGATCGAAGCCCCCGTTGGGGTGATCGAAACTCCCGCGTCAGGGCGGTTGAAATTCTCTCCGCGGCATGGAGCTCCCGAGTCGGCCTCTTCTTACCAGAGACCGAGGGCTTCACGATGTTAAAGCCCACAGGCCCCGCGGTTTGAACTTCGATCCCCAGCAAAGGGATCGCAAGCTCCGCGATGTTAAAGTCCCGCAGACTCCCACGGCTTGGAGTACCTGGTCGGTTTCCAGGCCAACTCCACGATGCTAGGCCGCAGTGGGGACGGAGACACGATACAGAAAAAAAATCGCATCTCCGTCGATGTAAGAAATCGAAAAAAAGTTTCCCCCAGCCACCCACATAAAACAAACCAAGGAACACCAAAACATACTTTTTCGCAGATACTAAAAATAACAAAAAGAAAGGACAGAGACTGTTGGCGAAACAGCCACTGCATGACGTTTGATGTTAAATGTACAGACTTTACAGTTAAAAACAAAGCGCCTGGATAAAGCATTGGCAGTTTAACATTTTCATTTTTCAAAATGCCCTCTATTATACCATTGAGGCAATTCGTTTTCTTTAAAAAAATATGATGAAAAATGTTAACATGAATGGAGCATTCAAATTCTCATTACAACCATAGGGGATACATTGGTTGTGGGATTACTGCTCCCACATCAAAATACTGGCTTTTAAAGATAGTCTGACTCTGCAGTTTCTAAATGCTTTGTGATGTAGCTGATTAAAAACTTTTCATTATCTGGCTCCTTAAGGTAAAAATGGCCTCCAGAAAGACTCTGGCTGGTAAATTCTCCAGTTGTTAAATCTCTCCAAGCTGTTGGATTTAAACAAAGTGCAATTTTATTCCATTACAAAACAGAATTTACATGGACAAAATGAATTGTTGTTTAAAACAACCACTTTCCTAAACATTTCTCGAAGTATAGAACTCCACAGGACTGTATTCCTCTGCATGTTTGATTTTTAAGCTGTCCCTTTAACCTCTTGGAATAAGTGGGTTTGTTTTGGGTGGGAAGTATTTTTAACATTTCTTTTTTTTATTTTTTAAAATATTTTATTTTATTAGAAGTAAGTACAATCATATGGCACCAAAGAGCCTAATATATATTTTCATAATACATTTTATGTACAGCTTCTTATTTTTTTTTGTTATAATAAAGAAAAATAAGAATAAGAAAAATAAATTAGATAGTAAAGGATAGAAAGACGTGAGATATATAGTGTGTGAAGAAAAAGAAAAAAGACGAATGAATGAAGAAAGTTGAAGAAAAGAAAATAGGAAAAAGAGAACAAGACATAAAGAAAAGAAGTAAGGAGATCATTGTTTATAATCTTGACCATCCTTCGTCCAGTCCTGAGTTAGTTCTTACAATTGTGTTGCACCATATGATTCCAAAAAGACGACAAATGGAGACCAACTCGTTATGAATTGGTCTGATTTATCCATTAGGAGGAATCACATTTCCTCAAGATGTGCGGTGTCCAACATACTTGCAATCCACATTTTAAGCATTGGTATTGATGTATTTTTCCAAAATGTTTACCATTTCTAAAGGGGCTGTCCGACAGCGGTGACCTAATCTACAAGTTTAGAAGAGTTTGCCCTCGACTCAAACTCGCAGCATGGTCGACACAAGGTCCTAAGAGGTCCTGTGAGGTCGCTGGAACTCTCCTTCATGCTCGAGGAAAGTTCCCGAATACTCAAGGTCTCAGCTAGGTCGCGGAATATTTTTCAGCATATTGAAAAATTTTCTGCGATTGAAATTTGATCGGCATGGTTCTTTTGAACTCGTAGTGCAGTGGATTGGGTCGCTATTTAGTTAGGCAGTCAAGGGCAACCGTAGGCAATCTCCTTCGCTGACCGGGCATTTTGATTGGCTCATTGGAGTTTTCAGGACCTAGGAAGACCTACCGAATGCCCGCTAAACTTTATTATACTTCTTAAAAGTGTCTCCATTCCTTTCTCCACCCCTCGCCCCCCCCCTCTTCCCTACCCCCCCCCCCAGCGCCCCCGCGCTTCTCTCTGTGGTAGCCGTTTACCTTCCTCTCATCATCGCAGGACAGCGCTCCTCCGCTTTCACTGGCCCCCACCTTCGCGATATGTGGGTGTGTGCGTGCGTGTGTGTGTGTGTGTGTGTGTGTGTGTGTGTGTGTGTGTGTGTGTGTGTGTGTGCACGCGGTCGGTAGATGTAGGTATGTTGCAAAACCTACCTGAATCGTCGTTGAGAATCTGCCCCAGTCCCCCCCAGCCTAGTAAATCATTAACGAAAAATCGCTGAAAGACCCCGTCGCAAAAGGTATTATTAGTTTGTATGGCCTTGTATAATAGTTATAGTAGTTTAAAAATCACTCTCTAAACCCGACATCTCTCTCCCGCTCTCTAAAAGTATGTACCTTATTTTTACACTGTGGCCGCCGTATTAAACCTTCTCATTTTGGGCTTCATCCCGCAGTACGCATTGAGGGACAGCGCAATGTGAACGTTCTCCGCGTTTCCCTGGACTTTAATTTACAGCCACTAAACCTTCGCGATGATGTAAATGAGATTTTTAATCATGTTTTATTGTGTGTGTGTGGTAGGTAAAAATGTTAATCATTTATTAAGAAATGGATGTGTTTAGTGTGTGTTTGCGTGGGTAACCAACTAATTATATGTGTCATCCAAGTGTGTTTCAGTGTATGATAACTGTGTGTGTGTGTCCATGCACGTCCGGAAAATCAATAGGGAACGGCTAAGTATGAAAAATGGCTCGCGATTCGCTTTATTGATGGATGCAGCTTGATTTTTTAAATCTCGGTAACATTTTCAACGCGATTCGGTTGATGCAGCTCGCGGTTTCAACGCGGCCGGTTGATCCAGCTGGAGGCTTTCCAGGAGAGTGCCCTCATGCTTGAAGGTCGAAGACACTCTTCTGGACTCACGGATTAGGTCACCCAAGTGGGACAGGCCCTTAACAGACCTCCTGTTTGTAACCAAGGTGGGGGGGGAGGAGGAGTTTAAAAAAAATGACAGGTGGCAGGTTTGGGCAGCTGAATGATCCAAGGATAATCCAGCCCAATTTAATGCAAACAGAAAGCAAACATAAATTATTTTTGTGATTGAGGATTAAAACAATTTCCCAGAACACAGACAAAATTACTCACCTTCAAGGTCGTACGGCATATCCTCTTTTCCATCAAAGCTGCTGATAGAACAGGAGAAGAACTTCATCTGTGGTTTTTCATATCTGTAATACCAAAAGAGGTCAAACATCATTCAAAAGTCTTCAACTCCACCCTGAGCACAATAACATCCATTTTATGGGATGTTGTGCTTGTTTTCAACAACACAGTGGTTAAACATATTGAAATTAAATTTGACAGCGCAGAGGTATACAATTGTGAATTTACTAAACCAACGTTGATTTGCAGTCTATTCCGCACCTGGACGTTCAAGTTGCCAAACCCTGCCACGATGCAGCCAGTCAGTATGCTCTCTATTGTGAACCTGTAGAAGTTCAAGAGAATCCTCCTTGACATACCGACTCTCAGTAATCTTTTCAGGAAGTAGAGGCACTGATGTGCCTTCTTTATGATTGCATCAGTGTGCTGGGTCCAAGAAAGATGTTCGGAAATATGCACGTCCAGAAATGTGAAGTTTTTGACCCTCTCCACCATCGTCCCATTGATATAAACAGGGTTATGTGTCCTCATCCTTCCCCTTGCAAAGTCCACAATCAGTTCCTTGGTTTTACTGGTGTTGAGAGCCAGGTTGTTGTGCTGGGAAGATTTGGTCAATCGGTTGATCTCACTTCTATACTCTGATTCATCACCATCTATAATTCGTCCAACAACAGTGGTGTCGTCGGCGAACTTGTTGATGGAGTTCGCCCTATGTCCGGTTACATTGGTTGTTACTGAAGATGAGGTATTTCTGCCAATTCGGACAGACTGAGGTCTGTGGAAGAGGAAGTCGAGGATCCAATTGCAGAGGGATGCGCAGAGACCCCGCTCCGTGAGCTTGGTAACCAGCTTTTTTTTTGTATCAAAAAATAATTTATTTAAATTCCAACACTATACAAAAATCGCCACCCTCCCCAGAATCCCCTCCAGAATATGGGGCCGGGACCCGAACCAGGGGGCGGGAGTCTTCTTTCACCACTATACTTCCCTCCCCCCTGGAGGATGCCCTTTCCTCCCTCTTCCGCTCCTCCTTAGAAAGATTCCTCCTCTTTTTCGATGGGGAGGAGCTCACAGACTCTGGGGTCCCCTGAGCAACGTTCCTCTGTGGCACCCCTTCCACCCGCCCGATCCCCACTGCCCTGGCTGGATTATGGGGCTAGCGTACTCCCTAAACATTCTTGTCCCTGGGGGTTTTGTTCCCCAGGTGCTTCGCCTTCTTTGCCACCTAGCTTCCCTTCTTTTGTCCCTCCTCACCCCAGGGTTCCCTGACTCAACTACTGGGTGGGTGGGGAGCGGAGGGGGGGGGGTGGGGGGTGGGAGCGGGGATGGGTGGTTATTGGCATTGGAGGCCTCCGCCCGGGATTTGGGGCAATTCCTCCGAATATGCCCCAATTCCTTGGCACCTTGGGTGCGCCGATGTCCAGAAGATGGTGAAATCACGCCCATCACTGCAACTGGACACAGATGCGCCGTTAACTACCTCCTCCCGGTCCAGCAACATCGTCAGCTGGCGCCGGAGGGAAAAGAACGTGCTGCAGCTCCTTCCTGCGGATATCGGGGTGATGTCCGACAGTATCTTCCCTAGGGTGTGCGATGGACCCTATGGTGTTGAGCTGCAAGAAAACTCCCCCCCCTCCACTGTGACCCCTCTACGCACAGCCGCGTTTACCCCCTCAACGGACTCAAGGAAGAACTCGACCTTCCCGAACATTTTACGCACGTACAGGATGCCTGCGGGCTTGGCCGCCACCGCCACGGCAGCCGAGCAGTCATCCAGGTTGATCTGGGGGGGCAAGTAGCATCTTACCCCATGCTCAAAAGGCAGGTTCTTCATGGGGAATCGGGCCCCAAGAGGAGTTGCCAAAGCAGCTGAAGCAGCCACCTGATCATAGCTCCTGGAAGGCCCCAGCTCCCCAGAACACTGACCCAGCATTGTCTCAGGCACTAAAATTAAACAAACACAAAAACATAACTGACAGTCAAAATACAGGCACTGGCAGTCAGAAATGGCACACAGCCAGTGTCCAAACACAAATATGGAACTGTTTGAGGGAGGCAGCGAGTGATGTTGCCTCAGATGCTGATAATGCCGGCTCCCCCACAAAACCGCTGCGTCACCACGTCTTCACCGAGCTATCTCGGCTCTCCTGCAATCCCCGGTGAGCTGCTGACCCTCACAGGCAATCCCAGCTGTTTCTCTCTGCTTCTCCAGCAACGAAAGGGACTTGCCTGCAGTCTTTGATGTTGGAAAACCATCTCCCTCTGAGAGAAAGGAGGCTTTGTCAGCTCCGAGCTCCAAGGCCGCAGAAAGATGTCGAGATGGTGCAGGTGTGGAAATCCTCCCACATCACACGAAAGCCAGACCGGTCCAGTCGGCACCGACGAGGCAGTAAGTGGGGGTCGCTCTGAACTCAGGTGTAAAAGTCCAGAAAGACTTACTCCCCTTTGCTGGCGCGCAGCAGTTCCTGGCAGGTTGCCAGCCACATTGTGATACCTGGGCAGTACGCTGATAAAACTGTATGCAGTCCCACAAACAAGCAGAAACTTTAAAATAGGTTTCTGCAGTCACAGCGATACACAAAGGTGTTTAAATGTATCGCTGTGCTGTGGAGCTCCTCATGCGTTGCTTTTTTTTTTTTTGTTCAATTATTAAAAAATAATATTTACACTACAATAAAACAAGCCAGAACCCACCACCATAAATACAATACAAACATATATCCATAATAAACTATTATACAATTATGCGTAACCTTATTGAGGATACATTTGGAGGGGACTCCCTGAGGGGTATTCCCTTTGAACGCCCCGGGCTGTAGTCTAAAAACAATAGCCCTGACGTAACCAGCTTGGAGGGGTTTTTTTAGTCTGTAAACCTGACGTAAGTGGTCCAAGTGGTCCAAAGCGGAGTGGAGAGCCAGTGAGATCGCATCCTCTGCTGACCTATTGTGGCGGTAAGCGAAATGTAGTGGGTCGAAGTTCTTGTCAAGGAAGGAGTTGATATGCTCCATAACCAACCTCTCAAAGCACTTCATCACCACTGACGTTAGCGTCAGTAGTCGTTGAGGCATGTCACCTTACTCTTCTTGGGCACTGGTATTATTGATTCCGTCTTAAAGCAGGTGGGAACCTCAGACCTCAGAAGTGGGAGGTTGAAAATGTCTGCAAAACCTCCAGCCAGTTGGTCTGCACAGGTTCTGGAACTCGACCGGTTTTCCATCGGGTCCAGGCGTTTTCCGAGGATCCACCCCCCTGAACGATCTTCTGACGTCGGCCTCTGTGATAGTTTGCTCCTGTCCAGGAGTGTTGAGCCCCCCTTCTAAAAATGCCCAGCCTTGGCTCCAAGTCTTAGAGGATAAAAGTAAGAACTAACCAAATGGAAACTCACAGACACTGTGTTTTATTAGTGTAGTCCATAGAATAAATTGTCCCCTTATGTGGTTCTACTCTCAATGCAAGATAGAGGTCAATACCTGCTATTTAAATAGGAAATGAACTAGAATTTGATAAGAAAATCTACCGAGACTTAATTTTTAAGATTCTGAGTAAAGGTGACTTTTCATATGATGTGCAATAATCCCAAGTTACTTTACAAAAAAAATGCTATATATCTAAACTATCCTACAAATTCATTCAACAGTTTTATGAATTAAAACTGATCTTTAAAGTATCAACAATTAATCTTCCTCTGAATCCAAGGAAATGCAATGGGAATTGGCATTTTAATAAGGGGGATCAACTCTAATAAAATTAAGAGTAATATTTATCTGGTTTCGGGAGGGATGAGGGTTGGCACTGCATTGTCAACTACTTAACTCAGCAGACATCCAGAGTTGCTCCAGTGAGTTGCATGTGGAGTTTCAAAAGCAGGACCACTGACACCCAAGAGTGCCAAGAATTGTTATTTCATAATCCTCTTTTACTTTAATACTTAAGTTTGTTACTGTGTGGGAAAAGATAAAGTTGTATGTTAACAATTAAACATTTATTTTTTTTGGTGCACTGGCCATTTTACATAATGGTACCCTCACATGACCATGAGGAAAAACCATTTGCACCCAATTTGCATTGTAAAAGAGGAAAATATACAAATATTAACTTGGCGTCTCATGCTATAAGTATATTATCTAGCATTACCGAATTAATTCCACAAGTCTTAGATCTGCTTTTAAAATTGGAACAAACAGCTGCAGGGTTTCTTTATTTGCAAGAATTTCAGATGGAGTACCACCGATGGATGTCATCCATTTCAGGAATTCATCATCTGGGAGGTCTGACTTCTTGAGAGCGAATTGAGCTGCAGTCTAAAGTATAGGAGAAAGGTGAAATAATTATTCTGTGTTATTTTAAACAGTTAATCCATACTTAAAAAAATTAAAATGAAGCCAGACAAACCAGTGTAAATTCATTTGTATGTTTTAAATTTCTAATTGCCATTACATTCAGGGATCAGTGCTAGAGTGTCACTTAAATTATACAGCTTGTTTGGGTAATAATAGATTAGTTTAGTTGTTGGATAATCACCAAACAGGCTTTATAATTTTTCACAGCAATCATTCTGTCCATGTAACCTGTTAGTACTAAATGATGAACAGTTTTGTTCTCTTATTATAGTTTAGAGTAACAGGCCCTTTCGGCCCACTGAGTCCACACCGACCAGCTTTCCCAGCACATGAACACTATCCTATACACACTAGGGACAATTTACACTTGTACCAAACCAATTAACCTACAAACCCGTACATCTTTGTTGTGTGGGAGGAAACTGAAGATCTCGGAGAAAATCCACGCAGTCATGGGGAGAACGTACAAACTGTACAGACAGCACCCATAGTCAAGATCAAACCCGGGCCTCTGGTGCTACAAAAGCTGTAAGGCAGTAACTCTACCGCTGTGTCACCGTTCCTCCACAAAGACCATAACTGAGAATGAATACAGTGCCCTCCATAATCTTTGCCACAGACCCATCATTTATTTATTTGCCTCTGTACTCCACAATTTGAGATTTGTAATAAGAAAAATCACATGTGGTTAAAGTGCGAATTGTCAGATTTTATTAAAGGCTATTTTTATATATTTTGGTATCACCGTGTAGAAGTTAAAGCTGTGTTTATACATAATCCCCCCATTTCAGGGCACCATAATGTTTGGGACACATGGCTTCACAGGGGTTTGTAATTGCTCAGGTGTGTTTAATTGTCTCCTTAATGCAGGTATAAGAGAGCTCTCAGCATCTAGTCTTTCCACCAGTCTTTTCATCTCCTTTGGAAACTTTTTTTTGCTGTTTATCAACACGAGGACCAAAGTTGTGCCAATGAAAGTCAAAGAAGCCATTATGAGACTGGGAAACAAGAATAAAACTGTTAGAGACATCAGCCAAACCTTACGCTTACCAAAATCAACTGTTTGGAACATCATTAAGAAGAAAGAGAGCACTGGTGAGCTTACTAATCACAAAGGGACTGGCAGCAACCACAGTTCTGGAAAAGGGTCATGGACAGATGAGACAAAGATTAACTTATATCAGAGTGATGGCAAGAACAAAATATGGAGGAGAGAAGGAATTGCCCAAGATCCAAAGCATAACCACCTCTTCTGTGAAACACAGTGGTGGGGGTGTTATGGCCTGGGCATGTATGGCTGCTGAAGGTACTGGCTCACTTATCTTCATTGATGATACAACTGCTCATGGTAGTAGCATAATGAATTCTGAAGTGTATAGACACATCCTATCTGCTCAAGTTCAAACAAATGCCTCAAAACTAATTTGAAGGCGATTCATTCTACAGCAAGACAATGATCCCAAACATCCTGGTAAAGCAACAAAGGAGTTTTTCAAAGCTAAAAAATGGTAAATTATTGAGTGGCCAAGTCAATCACCCATTCTGAACCCAATTGAGCATGCCTTTTATATACGGAAGAGAAAACTGAAGCTCCCAAAACAAGTATAAGCTAAAATGGGTGCAATAGAAACTTGGGAGAGCATCACCAGAGAAGACACCCAGCAACTGGTTATGTCCATGAATCGCAGACTTCAAGCAGACATTGCATGCAAAGGATGGGGTGGGAGATTGCAACTTTCACGTGGTTCACCCTGTTTCGACAAATGCAATCAACCTGGAGTGCACAAGCAAATAAGATCAAATAGAACAAGTTGTCGTACAACTTTAGGCTGTGCACGCTATACGCAAGAAGATGATGCAAAGAATATGCAAACATGACCACTTTCATTTACATGACATTGCTATGTCCCTAACATTATGGTGCCCTGAAATGTGGGAACTATGTATAAACATTGCTGTAATTTCTGCATGGAGAAACCAAAATGTATAAAAACGGCCTTTCTTAAAATCTGACAATGTGCACTTTAACCACATGTAGTTTTTTTCCATTACAAATTTCAAATTGTGGAGTACAGAGGCAAATAAATAAATGATGGGTCTTTGTCACAAAGATTATGGAGGGCACTGTATAATGTAGGACACTTGCAGCTGCAGGGAAAATTTCAATAATCGTAGGTAGACACAAAATGCTGGAGTAACTCAGCGGGACAGGCAGCATCTCTGGAGAGAAGGAATGGGTAACGTTTCATGCAAAGGGTGGTGGGTGTTTGGAACGAGCTGCCAGAGGCAGTAGTTGATGCAGGAACTATTCCAGAGTTTAAAAAAGTTAGACTTGGATAGTACAGGTTTGGAGGGATATGGGCCAAACATGGGCAGGTAGCTGGGACATGTTGGCCGGTGTGGGCAAGTTGGGCCGAAGGGCCTGTTTCCATGCTGTATCACTCTATGACACACAACTGCTAAATATATTTAATTTCATTTCACATATAAACTGAGAAGTTCCAAGGAACTGAAAAAAATAAAATGGTCCCTGCCTCTTGGTCTCTCTGTGCACATGTTCTTTCCAGTTGACAAAAGGCACAATAAGTGTATTTAGAAAAGTGCACTTAATACAAGCACACAGAAGCATACCATATTTTTATGCCACAAAGCAAAATCAGTGGATGCCCTCAGAATAAGGAAATTGGCAAAATCTTTCAATGGATTGATTGCTACAGGGAAGAATAGGTTAAGGCAACAGAGAGGAACTCAGCGGGTCAGGCGGCATCAGAGGAAGGAATTGAATGACCATCTCTTAGGTCAAGACCCTTCTTCAGACTAGACACAACAGAGATCCCTGAGGTATACTACTCGAGGTATGCCATGACCATGATAGTTTAAAAAAATAAAATAAAATCCATGTGAGAAACAAATCTAATCTGCTTTAAAAGTATCCTCTGATGGAAAGCATGTGTGCCTGAAATGTATTGCCTATTTACTCCACCAAAATGTCAGCATGGATATTGTCATTAGAATCTACCATCTTCCAACTTATAAACAGACAAAAACCACACAAGACAATGCAAGTCTAAAGAAGGGTCTAGACCCAAAACCATTCCCTCCACACATGCTGCCTAACCTGCAAGTTCCTTTAGCACTTTGTGCTTTGCTCAAGATTTCAGCGTCTGCAGCTCCTTGTGTCTATATAAGACAGCTCATTCGGTATTCATCTAACCAGATGTCCGAGTTTTACTTTACAAAGGCTGCTCAGGGCCTCGATCTACTTTTACCCCAAACCTATTTTTGTCTTTGGCAATCTTAACTACAACCTATAGCACCCCTGAGTTCACCATGTTCAGGAATCAAACTGAAGCAGCCTGCTAACACATTGCTGATGAAAGCATGCAAAAGACAAAGGCTGGATCCCACAGGTAAATCCCACATTTATGGCACCCACTCATTAGTCATCTGCATTTCCTTTCTTTGCAGATCCTTCTATAATGATAGCAGGTTTAGTTTAGAAACACAGCGCGGAAACAGGCCTTTCTGCCCACGAAGTCCGCGCTGACCAGCGAACCCCCCACACTAACACTATCCTACACACGCTAAGGACAATTTACAATTATACCAAGCCAATTAACCTACAAATCTGTATGTCTTTGATGTGGGAGGAAAGTGGAGCTCCCGGAGAAAACCTATGCAGGTCACGGGGAGAACGTATAAACTCCATACAGACAGCATCCGTAGACAGGATCGAACCCAGGTCCATGGCGCTGTAAGGCAGCAACTCTACCGCTGCGCCACCCTCCAAGTTGGATATTTTCATTTCAGTTGGTAAGCACTGAAATTATGACAACCCGTCATCTCATTTTCTCTCATGGCAAGGAAAGCATTAGTTATGTATTAGGAGTATATGCTTAATAACTGTAAGATACACAACACACAGGGCCACAGGGTGAAAGTATTGGGAAAATTCACATTTGCCTCAACTATATTCAGTAGAATTAGGTTGCTGTGGAAGTTAGATTGCATGGGATTCAGGGAAAGCTAGCTAATTGGATACATAATTGGTTTGATGGGAGAAAGGATGGGATGACGATGGAAGGTTGCTTTGTTCTGTAGGTCCATGACAAGTAGTGTGCCTCAGGTAGGTGCTGGGCCCATTATTGGTTGTCAGCTATGTCAATAATTTGGAAGAAAAATGTACAAGGCGTGATTAATAAGTTGATGACTAATTTTAGCTGGCAGCATAGACAGGGAAGGAAGTAATTAAGAATGACTGCGTGATCTTAATCAGCTGGGTAAGTGAGCTGAGGAATGGCAAATGGTGTTTAATTCAGATAAGCATGAGATGTTGCATTTTGGGAAGTGAAACCAGGGTCGGACTTTCACAGTCAACAATAGGACCCTGGTAGTGTTGCAGAACAGAGGGTCCGAGAAGTGCATAGATCAATGAAAGTGTCGACACAGATAGACAGAGTGGTGAGGGCTTTTGGCATCCTGGCCTTAATCAGTAAGGCTGTTGAATATAGAGATTGGGATGTTGCAGGTATATTGCAATTATACAAGACATTGGTGAAGTTGCACTTGGAGTAATGTGTTCAGATTTGGTCACCATTCTATAGGAATAATGCCATTAAGCTGAAAAGAGTGCAGAAAATGAGAATTCTCTACACTCTTTGTGACTGTTCTTACATTTAAGATAAAAGAGACTGTTAAAGATTGTCTTATGTTAACTACATGGTGGGGCAGTGGTAGAGTTGCTGCCTTACAGCACTTGCAACTCCAGAGACCCGGGTCCCATCCTGACCGCGGTTGTGTCTGTACAGAGTTTGCACGTTCTCCTCATGACTGTGTCTGTTTTCGCTGAGTTCTTTGGTTTCCTCCCACACTCCAAAGATGTACAGGTTTGTAGGTTAATTGGCTTGGCATAAGTGTAAATTGTCTCGAGTGTGTGTAGAATAGTGTTAATGTACTGGGAACGTTGGTCGGTGCGTCTCGGTAGGCCGAAGCAAAGATCATAGGGCGGAGCAAGATGGTCCACTTCTGCAAAATACAATGGACTGACGTGTATCGGGGGGGGGGGGGGGGGGGTGGGGGGGGGGGGGGGGGGGGTCGGGGGGGGGGGGGGGGGGGGGGGGGGGGGGGGGGGGGGGGGGGGGGGGGGGGTGTAATGTACAGGAGATGAATCGCAGAGGTGCCTCCAAAGTAATTCAGATAGTTTTAATTACCAGTCTTTTTTACTATTGTTAGAGCGCTTATACATTTAAAAAAAAGAATTGAAGTGTGGATCTGCTGCATTTACGAAGAAGCCTGCAATTATAGCGGAGCAGTACGCTCCGCTTGCAGATGACGCCGCTGCCTTGACAGAAGCCGGTTACGGGAACGTCGCTAAAGATTACCCATCAGCTACTACAACTTTTTCGCGCAGTGAACCATCTTGCACCGCTCTACGATCTGTGGGCCGAAGGGCCTGTTTCCGCTCTGTATCTCTAAACTAAACCAAACTAGCCAGTCTATTAGTTATCAGATGGTGTGTGATTTCAATAGCGTGCTTTATAGTAAGGTACTTTGTCGTACAAAAATAAGGTGCATGCTCCACAAGGTTACAAAAATAATGAACATCTTAGGCATGTTATGATGCTGCCTCTAATTGAACCATTAATTAGTAACCTTGCTCAAAGTATAGACTTCATTATATCCACTTACATCAAGATGCTGGACTGCAGCTGATACTGTTGTCCACACCAGTGGTGTTGTGTCAAAGGGCCGAAAGGCCTACTCCTGCACCTATTGTCTATCACGTTTGTCATCATGTCTTCAGGTCTACAAAGCTGTACAACAGGTGTCAGCAATCTGCAATCCGCAACCCAAAATCATCCGGCCCGCAGGCGGATTTTCCCCCCGTAATCATCCGGCCCACCGGGCACCAGCGCCCTGAGCAGCGGCCAAACGGCGAGCTCCGGCTGTACTGCATCCTGCGCAAAGCCGCCGACACGGTCGCTCAACTTCTGTGAACACGTTACGTTTAAGAAAGAACTGCAGATGCTGGAAAAATCGAATGCGGACAAAAATGCTAGAGAAACTCAGCGGGTGAGACATGCAAGGATTGCATGAGGCTGCCTCACCTGCTGAGTTTCTCCAGCATGTCTACCTTCTGTGAACGCATGATTTCATGCCTGCCATTCTGTGTACACATGATAGATGTGGCTCGCAATCAGCTTACAGACATGCGTCCCAGCCCTTATGCAGAACAAGGTTGCCGACCACTGTTGTACAATTTCAAGATACCAGAAATCTCTGTAGACCAAATTGCTCTTCTGCCCAACTTGTCTCAGAAATGTGGTTACTCATAACTTAAGTAATCAATAGCACACATATTGTTAAAGAAACATGAAATATTACCAAGCTGGTTCACTTACATGTGGTGCTGGAGCACCTGAAAAAAACATGTGGACGGGTTCCAAATCATGATATCTTTTAAGGTATTCCGCTGTAGCGAAACTGAGGTATGACCCCAAACTGTGGAGGAAAATACTTGGCTTAAGTCATTTGAGCTTTAGTTTAGATTTCATATTAAAGATATACAATAAAACATCACCACAAATTCAGTATCTGAGTTGTTATTAAACATTATAGAGTCAGTGAGTGGGCAAAGACTAGCAAATGGAATTTAACATGGGGAAATTGGAGATCGTACATTTTGGTATCAGAAAACAAAAAGGCAATTATGAAAATGCAAAGAATCTGAAAGTGAATTAAATAGGTGTTCTGGAGCATGAATCAAGTAGTTAAGAAGGCAAGCAAAGTTTTGCCTTTCATTTGGGTTTCCTCCCACATCACAAAGATATGTAGGTTTGTTAGAGTCATACAGCGTGGAAACAGACCCTTTTCCCCAATTTCTCCCCACACATCTACACGTCCCACCTGCCTGCATTTGACCCACATCCCTTAAACCGATCCTATCCATGTACCCGTCTAAATGTTTCATAAATGTTGCGCCTACCACACTTTGCATGAAAAAGTTACCCCTCAGGTTCCTATTAAATCTTTCCACCCTCACTTTAAACTACTGGCCTTTGGTTCTCGATTCCCCTACTCTAGGCAAGAGACTCCGTGCATCCACCCAATCTACTCCTCTCATGATTTTGTACACATCCATAAGATCAGGTACGGAAATCGCTATCAAATCATGGAGGGAACGGGGACACAATTTCATGGCGGCCGCGCGCGCATGCACACACACGCATCCACTAGGGGCGCTGCACTGGCAGCAGCCTCTGCCTACAGCCTGTCTGTTTTTTTCTGTCTTTTTATTATTTTTAGCGCACTAAAGTTTGTGTTAGGGGGAACACTTTTCATGTGGGGGAGGGGGGCGTAAGGGGGAGCGCTGGGTCCGTCTCCACGGCTGGCGGGGGAGACTTCAGCGCGTGTGGTCCTCTGGAAGGTAATTAGGGTGACAGCGGCGGCGCAGGGTGGAGCGGGCGCGTGGAGCAGTTGCCAGTCTCCACCCGGAAAAAAACGCCGCTGAGGACGTCCCGCAGCCCCCGACGTCGGACTTTAATACCCCGGCATGCGGTCCTGAACATCGGGCGCCCGTAGCGGCAACTGCGGAGGGCTTGGGAGACCCAGCCACGGGGGAACAGAGAGGAAGAGAGACTTTGGTGCTCCCACAAGTGGGGAACTTTGATTCTGCTGTGTGGGGATGTTTTATGTCAACTCTATAGTGTGTTGTGCTGTTGATTTTTAATGTATGGCTGTATTTCGCCACTGGCCATTAGGCACACGTGACAATTAAAACTATCTTGTATCTTGTATCTTGTACGGCTTTGGATACTTCAGCCGTGGGTCCTCTGGACGGTAATTAGTGACGGGTGCCGGCAGTTGCCGAAAAAAAACGCGTAAGGCCCACAGCCAGCGTGGAGAAGAAGCGCTAAATGCAGTTCAACTCTGCCTGTCTCGCCAGGTTAATCTACAGCCCTGCTTGGAATGATGGGACACCAGTCGGGAGCCGTGGAGCTAGCGCTGCTACTCCGCGCTGACTGTAAACCTGGGCCGTCGTTCGCAGGAGTCGAGCTGGGTTTAGCGCTGCTTCTCTGCGCTGGCTGTGAGCACCGCTCCCGCCTGACTCCAGATGTCTCTGGCCACCCCCGGACAAGGGGGTGGGGGGGGCACTCGGGTGACAAAGGGGATGGCAGTTCTGACTCTCAGTGGGAACCCAAAGAGGGAGGATAAGGGGGAGAGGGGCGGGGGAGGGGAGGGGGGGGGCGGGGCTTCACGAGCTACGCCGACAGTGAGGAGAAGTTTCAAAGCGTGAGGCGCCGCTGCCCCGAGATCTGCAGAACAAAGATCCTATAGCGGAGCTGTAGAATCTTTGTTCTGCAGAACTTTCTCAATCTCTCTGCACCTTTTGAAGAACTGGGTGGGAAAACGTGCCTCATGGAAAACTGCGCATGCACGTTGACAGCAGCTGCATTCATCCACAGCAGCGGGGTGGGTGGGGGCAGCAGGGCCTCGATGGTGGGCATGTGGGCATTGTGATGTCAGCAGCTGGCAAGCGGCGATTATTTTTTTTAAAGTGAGTTTTGTGAACTATTTTATTCAAAGTCCTGGGAAATAATTGAGCAAATTTAGAGAGGAGCCCATTTCTGAAATCACAAGTTAAATCCCTACCGAAATATGTAAATTTCTACGCAGTTTTGCATCTGGTTTTCGAGGAAATATGTTTCAAAGCAAAATGACACACACCCACCCACAGTTTTAAAAGTATATTGATATATGATATGATAGATGATAGATAGATAGATGTTCTTCGTGATGAAGGCCATCCTATCCAGGGAGCAAAACACTTCTACCAAGTGAAGCAGTGATTCAGTTGCACTTCTGTTCTGTAATCAATGCTCACAACATGGTTTTCTCAGCAATTGTAAAATATCTCCGTTCAGTCACAGGGTGACTCCGAACCTTCAGCAACTTGTCCCTCTTATCCTCCATCTCATTCGCGTTCTTACCCATCTTCTTTCTCATCCTACAGTGTTGTGAAACCCAATGCAAGATCAAGGATCACCACCTCATCTTGCTATTTAGCACAAACTCTCCACCTGTAACAAAAGCATGGTAGTGCTGTGGTAGAGTTGCTGCCTTACAGCATCAGGGACATTAAAGTGTGATGGCATCTATTAAACAGGAAATGGCTAACATTATAAAATTGCTTTAAGTTATTTAACAATTAGAAATTTTTGACTTAAATAGCTTTCTTATATGTAGCCATGGTATGGCCACAAATTATTATCTTTTGTACCTGTGACCAAAAAATGCAAATGGTTTCTCTTTAAGGCTGGGCAGTAAGATGTTGGCAATTTCATGAATGAGTTGATGAATGTTCTGCATAAAGGGCTCCTTGGATCGAGTTTCTCTTCCAGCAAGGCGCAAGGAATAAACTGAAATTGAAAGCATTAATCTGTGAGTAAAATTTCAAAATATTATACTTTGAAGTGCAATGTACATTAAAATGTGTAGTGATGGGAACGGGGTGAGGGGGCGGGGGGGGGAGTAAAATAGATAAGATACAATGCTGGGCTTCAGTGCTGATATTCATCACCATATCAGATGAAGTCATAGAGTGTGGAAAACAGGCCCTTGGGCACGTTGCCCACTCCGACCAACTTACCCCACCTACACTAGCCCCACCTGCCTGTATTTGGCTCATATCCCTCCAAACCATTCCTATCCATGTACCAGTTCAAATGTTTTTTAAATGTTGTGATAGTACCTGCCAGTAGTACCTGATAGTACTACATCCCCCAGCAGCTCATTCCATATACCACAACCCTTTGTGTAAAAAAGGTTCCCTCAGGCTCCTATTAAATCATGCCACCCTCATTTAAATCTATGTCCTCTGGTTCTCGATTCCCTACTCTGGGTAAAAAAAAACTGTGCATTTACCCTATCTAATCCTTTCATGATCTTATACACCTCTATATTGGAGAGGGATATATCGGCAGAAAATCCCAAGGTAAATTTTCTACCAATGTTGCTATGGAAGCATTTCATAGGTAAAATGTTTTTCATCAGTGTAAATAGCCAAAGAATACAAAGAAGTTCAAGATCATCTTTAATCAGTATTCGTATTATAGCGGTACAGCAGGTTGTTAGTTGTTAGAACATCGTGACCGCTTCCAAGACTGACTAGTGCAGGAAGTGGGTGTTAGTATAAATCGTACAGTAGGGTGGGGTTAGTGATACTGTTTTACCATGATTGGTTCTCATGCATAGAAACATAACATAGAAAATAGGTGCAGGAGTAGGCCATTCAGCCCTTCGAGCCTGCACCGCCATTCAATATGATCATGGCTGATCATCCAACTCAGTATCCCGTACCTGCCTTCTCTCCATACCCCCTGATCCCCTTAGCCACAAGGGCCACATCTAACTCCCTCTTAAATATAGCCAATGAACTGGCCTCAACTACCCTCTGTGGCAGAGAGTTCCAGAGACTCACCACTCTGTGTGAAAAATGTTTTTCTCATCTTTTACCAATCTACATCCTTCCCCGTAAGGAGTGAATATGGTAAGCTTACATGTCGTAAGAATTTAAACATACTCGCCATATCTGTCAGGCGGTCTACTAATACGGTCGAAACGCGTACGGACCAAGCCCACTCCCCCTTCGCCAGAAAGATTAAAGGGAGGTGGTGAACCCGGAAGAGAGAAAGCAGCAGGGGACACCCGTGGTGACCGACATGGGGAGCATGCAGGAGAGGTATTATTGTGGTTAGTCATAGCCACCGGTCGTGGAGGGGTACGGGACATGCTGGAACTGGTGGACGCAGCAGCAGACGGCTGGAACTGTAGTGGTGGAGTGTAAGGACGGTGTAAGGAGAGTGGACGGGCTCCTTCACAGCAAGCAAGTGTTGGTGGCTCCGACTGTATATGGTGCCATCATAGTCCACAAGGTAAGATCGTGGTTCTTCAGCCAGGCCAACAACGCTACCCAAACGGGAATGTCCCACGGTAGTTTGTAAACTAATGACGTGGCCCGGTAGTAGAGGTTTGTGTGGTTTGCTGGACTTGTCTTGCGACCGTTTCTGTATGACGTGTTTCTCCTGGATATGCTTTTGGATTGTTGCTGGCTTCAGCACCAGTGGCACCAACTTCTGCTGGGCAATCGGAATCGGAGGTCTCGTTGTTATGGACATCAGTCGCTGGGCCGGCGAGCCCAGGGTTCCATCTCTAGCAATGTTCCTGAGGGTTAAGAGGTCGAGAAACACAGCTGAATTGGCTAGGTGTGCGCGTTCCATTACATGTTTAGCGCTTCTGACAGCTCGTTCAGCGAGCCCATTACTTTGTGGGTATTCAGGGCTGCTCGTGACGTGGTGGAAATTCCATCGGTTGGCAAAGAGCTTGAAAGCGTGGCTGGTAAACTGTCTTCCGTTGTCGGTCTGCAAACGGACGGGTGCGCCGAATGTAGAGAAGTGTTTCTTTAGCTTTTAAATGACCATTTCTGTTGTGATAGAGGTCAGTAAGTCGAGTTCGAACCAGTTAGAATAGGAGTCAACTAGGACAAGATAGCGTTTACCTAATATTCGAAAATGTCTGCCGCCAACGACGTCCAGGGCAGTGCTGGTGGAGGTTGTTGCAGTAAAGGCTGTCTCTGTTGGTGTGGCGCAAGGCTGTTGCAAGTGGGGCAGGAGGCTATCCTGTCAGGTATGTACTTGGTCATCCCAGGCCAGTAGAACAGGTTCTGTGCCTGGGTGGCTGCTGTGTGCCTCTTTGTAGTATTCCTCATGTAGCGATGAGGGGATCACGACTTTGTGGCCCTTAACTATGACACCATCCTGTATTACCAGTTCGTCGCGGACTAAGAAGAACGGCTGCACCTCTGTTGGTACGCTGGATTGTCTGTCTGGCCAGCCACTTTTGATTACGGATGAAAGTATCTGGAGGGTAGCGTCGGCGGCTGTGTGTTCGGGTAAGCGGCGCAGTTGTTTTGTAGGAACAAAGTCAATGCTGAGAACCGTAAACTCGTCCCGTTCATAGGGTGTCGTTCGTTGGATGTCCGTGGTGCACCGAGAGAGAGTGTCCGCAACAAGCATGTCTTTACACTTCTTGTAAACAAGTTTAAAGTCAAAGCGCTGGAGCTGCATCATCATACGCTGCATCATCATACGCTGCAGACGTGCTGGTGCTGCGTGTACAGGTTTGTTGAGGATCGTCACCAGGGGTTGGTGGTCTGTCTCGACCGTGAAAACATTACCAAAGTCCTTGAATTTGGAACAAGCGAAGACAACAACCAGCAGCTCCTTCTCGATTTGCACGTAGCGCTGTTCGGTGTCGGTCATGGTGCAGGAGGCATAGGAGACAGGGCGCAAAATTCCATCGGCAGATGATTGTAGGCAGGCTGCGCCGAATCGTGAGGCATCGCAGGTAACTGTCACAGGGCGCTTCAGGTCGAAAAATGTCAGGGTTGGTTCGCTGGTCAGCTTCGATTTTAAAACGTCAAATGCTTTTTGGTGTCGCTGGAACCAGGACCAAGTAGTATCCTTTCTAGTTAGTTGTCGCAGAGGAGAAATCAGTTCTCTGAGGTTTGGTATGAATTTCCCAAGATAGTTCACCATACCCAGGAATCGCTGCAGGCCGAGCACATCGGTGGGGGCAGGCATCTCTGTGATGACAGCAGTTTTCTTCGGATCCGGCCTGAGACAGTCAGGAGTGAACACATGACCTACATAGGTGACCTCTGAAACCCTGAACTTACACTTGTTTGGGTTGAGTTTCAGGTTGATCTGACGTGCCCGGTCCATGATAAGCGTTAGGTTGTAGCTGTGTCTTTGCCATAAACCAAGATATCATCAACTATGATGGCACACGGGAGGCCCTGGAACAGCAGTTCCATGTTCCTCTGGAAGACCTCACTGGCCGAGTTGATGCCGAATGGCATTCTTAGAAACTTGAATCTGCCAAATGGAGTGGCAAATGTGGTGAGGTTTGACGACTCGTCGTCCAACGGTATCTGCCAGAAAGAGCTCTTTGCATCGAGGACAGAAAATACAGTGGCTCGTCCGATCTGTGCTGCAACGTCCTCGACAGTCCTCATAGGATAATGCGGACGCCTGATGGCAGAGTTCAAATCCTTCGGATTGATGCACACGCGGAGCTCGTTTTTATCCTTCTTGAGAGTGGCAACCATGGTGGAGACCCAGTCAGTGGACTCACTGATCTCTTCTAGTATGCCTAAGGAGACCATGTTCTTTAGTTCAGACTCAATCCTGTCTCTCATGGCATGTGGCACATGGTGCAGTGCGTGGACGACAGGGTCAACATTGGGGTCAATGGATATCTTGTAGGTCACAGGCAGCTTGCCTAGTTTGCCATAGAACAAATCAGGGTATTCTTTTACAGGGTCCAAGATATCAATAGCTTGTGGACCGACTGGTCAAAGGAAATCAGCCCCAAATCCTGCAATGCGTGGATGCCCAACAGAGTCAGAATTTAAAACATAGAAGGTCAGATTGCTTGTAGTCTTTTTCAGCACACATTTAAAAGTGGTTCTTCCCAGTGGAATCAAACTTCACCCCCTTAAGCATGCAGAGTGGAGTTGTCTTCAGTCAAGGCCTCGTTATTTCTTATAGTGTTGTAGAGGTGCACAGACATTACGTTTACTTTTTCCCCGGTATCTAATTTGGCCTTGATAACTTTATTATTAATCAACATCAGAACTGTAGGATCGAGAATCTTACCAGCTGTGCGAAGGAGTGAATACATAGTTGACTCCCCATGTGAGTTAATTGGACTGTCCTCGGGGGCAGAGTCGAGCTGGTCTTGAGAAGCAGAGATTGTTTTGTCGTGTTGTAGCAGGTGTAGATTAGACGCTGAACTAGATGGTCTCTTCCCACGGGCTCTGCAAGCGGCAAAGAAATGGTTCATCTTCTTGCAAGACTTCCCGTAAGCAGGGCATGTATCTCACTTATTGTGGAGGTAGTTACAGTTAGGACATCTCCTAGGGGGGTCATTGGCAAATCCACGATTAGCCAGTCGAGGGGCCTCGATCATAAATCTTCTGTTATCGGTTGGTGTTAGCGGTCTGTTAAACCCCATCAAATTGATAGATTACAGAAAGACACAGTCGCGCTGCTCGCTTAATGGAGCGACAAACTCGGCCAAAACGACAGGCATGTGCAGCCTGCTCAAGAGTTAAATCAGGATTCCGCAGCAACTCTAACCGTAGCGTTTGATCATTCATCCCAGAGACTAATTTGTCTCTTATCAGCTGATTAGTCATTGTCTCAAATCAGCACCTCTGGGCCATGTATCGTAAATCACAAATTAATTTCTCCACCGGCTCATCAGGAAGCTGGTGTCTCGCAAAGAATTTGGCTCTTTTTAAAATGCCGTTCGACGGCAGGTCACATAACTCACTGAATTTACGCAGTAAAACATTAGGATCGTTAATAGATTCTGCAGGTGTAACTACCTGGTCGTTGGCGTTACGAATTTCAGGAGCGTATTCAAAAGTCCGAGCTCTCATCATGGCCTCGGGACCCGCAATGTTAAGTAGAAGGGAGGCTTTGACAGCGTCTGGTTCATTTCGGTGGACGATGTTCATGTAGTGTTGGTAATCAATCTCAAATGTCAGCCATCACTCGCCGACGCCGGAATCGAAGTTAAGCTGTGCAGGCTTTCTGCAAGATTGAGCCATCATAAAGCAAGAAACAAAACTGATCAACAGGAATAAAACCCGATAGACGGACGCAGTGGGTTACTCCAAGTTGACTGACACCATGTAAATAGCCAAATAATACAATCTGAAGTTCAAGATCATCTTTAATCAGTATTCATATTATAGCGGTACAGCAGGCTTGTTAGAACATCTATGCATAATCTAATTTAGAATAAATCGAGAAATAACTAATAAGACTGGGAAAATTAAACATATCATGGATTAGCAAAATTTTCTCTTGAAATGTTTAGGTGAGCAGAGCACAGTATGACAATGACTAAATTGTCAACGATTTTAAATTTAACATATCATTTTAACACATGAGGATATTTGCAGCATACATTGCCCTCCATAATGTTTGAGACAAAGACCCATCATTTATTTATTTGCCTCTGTACTTCACAAAGTGCACATTGTCAGATTATAATAAAGGTCATTTTTATACATTTTGGATTCACCATGCAGAAATTACAGCAGTGTTTAAACATAGTCCCCCCCCCATTTCAGGGCACCATAATGTTTGAGACACAGCAATGTCATGTAAATGAGAGTGGTCATGTTTAGTATTTTGTTGCATATCCCTTGCATGCAATGACTGCTTGAAGTTTGCGATTCAGGGACATTAACAGTTGCTAGGTGTCTTCTTTGGTGATGCTCTGCCAGGCCTGTATTGCAGGCCTTATGCATGTTTTGGGGGCTAACCCCCTTCAGTTTTCTCTTCAACATACAAAAGTAATGCTCAATTGGGTTCAGATCGGATGATTGACTTGGCCACTCAAGAATTGACCATTTTTTAGCTTTGAAAATCTCCTTTGTTGCTTAGCAGTATGTTTGGGATCATTGTCTTGCTGTAGAATGACCTGCCGGCCAATGAGTTGAGGCATTTTGTTTGAACTTGAGCAGATAGGATGTGTCTATACACTTCAGAATTCATTATGTCACTACCATCAGCAGTTGTATCATCAATGAAGATAAGTGAGCCAGTATCTTCAGCAGCCATACATGCTCAGGCCATAACACCACCCCCACCACTGTGTTTCACAGATGAGGTGGTATGCTTTGAATCTTGGGCAGTTCCTTCCCTCCTCCATATTTTGCTCTGATGTGTTAATCTTCGTGTTTTCTGTCCACAAGACCTTTTTCCAGAACTGTGGTTGCTCTTTTAAGTACTTCTTGGCAAACTGTAACCTGGCCATTTGCAGCTAACCAGTGGTTTGCATCTTGCAGCGTAGCCTCTGTATTTCTGTTCATGAAGTCTTCTGCGGACAGTGGTCATTGACAAATCTACACCTGACTCCTGAAAAGTGGTTCTGATCTGTCGGACAGGTGTTTGGGGGAATTTTCTTGATTATAGAGAGAATTCTTCTGTCATCAGTTCTGGGTGTATTCCTTGCCCTGCCAGTCCCTTTGCGATTAGTAAGCTCACCAGCGCTCTCTTTCTTCTTACTGATTTTCCAAGCAGTTGATTTTGGCAAGCCTAAGATTTGGCTGTCCCTAACAGTTTTATTCTTGCTTCTCAGTCCCATGATGGCTTCTCTGAATTTAAATGGCAATACGGGCTGAAAAGATGAAGTACGAGGGGAAGCTGGCCAGGGATATAAAGAAGGACAGTAAAAGCTTCTTTAGATATGTTAAGGGGAAAAGAGTAGCAACATCAAATGTGGGTCCCTTGAAGGCAGAAACGGGTGAAATTATTATGGGTAACAAGGAAATGGCAGAAGAGTTGAACAGGTACTTCGGATCTGTCTTCACTAAGGAAGACACAAACAATCTCCCAGATGTACTGGAGGACAGAGGATCTAAGGGGGTAAAGGAACTGAAAGAAATTTTCATAAGGCGAGAGAAATAGTATTGGATAGGCTAATGGGACTGAAAGATGATAAATCCCCTGGACCTGATGGTCTGCATCCCAGGGTCCTCAGGGAGGTGGCTCTCGAAATAATGGACGCATTGGCGATCATTTTCCAATGTTCAATAGATTCAGGACCAGTTGCTGTGGATTGGAGGATAGCTAATGTTATCCCACTTTTCAAGAAAGGAGCGAGAGAGAAAACGGGGAATTACAAACCAGTTAGCCCGACTTCGGTGGTGGGAAAGATTTTGTAGTCAATAATTAAAGAGATAATAATGAGGCATTTGGATAGCAGTAAAATGATTAGTGCAAGCCAACATGGATTTATGAAAGGGAAATCATGCTTGACTAATCTTCTAGAATTTTTTGAGGATGTGACAAGTAAAATGGATGAAGGGGAGCTAGTGGATGTAGTGTATCTAGACTTTCAGAAAGCCTTTGATAAGGTCCCGCACGGGAGACTTGACTAAAATTAGAGTACATGGTATTGGTGGTAGGGTGTTGACATGGATAGAAAATTGGTTGGCAGACAGGAAGCAAAGAGTAGGAGTGAACAAATAATTTCTAGAATGGCAGGCAGTGGCGAGTGGAGTGCCGCAAGGCTCGGTGTTGGGACCGCAACTGTTTACCATATATATTAATGATTTAGGAGCAACACTAGCAGGTTTGCGGATGACACAAAGCTGGATGGCACTGTGAACTGTGAAGAGGATGTTAGGAGGTTGCAGGGTGACCTGGACAGGTTGAGTGAGTGGGCAGATGTGTGGCAGATGCAGTATAATATAGATTATACGGTGAGGTTATCCACTTTGGCGGCAAAAGCAAGGGAGCAGATTATTATCTCAATGGGGTTAGGTTAGGTAAGGGGGAGGTGCAGTGAGACCTGGGTTTCCTTGTACACCAGTCACTGAAAGTTGGCGTGCAGGTACAGCAGGCAGTGAAGAAAGCAAATGGAATGTTGGCCTTCATAACAAGAGGATTTCAGTATAGGAGTAAAGAGGTTCTTCTGCAGTTGTATAGGGCTCTGGTAAGACCACATCTGGAATATTGTGTTTTTACATTTTGGTCTCCTAATTTGAGGAAGGACATCCTTGTGATTGAGGCAGTGCAGTGTAGGTTCACGAGATTGATCCCAGGGATGGCGGGACTGTCATATTAGGAAAGATTGAAAAGACTAGGCTTGTATTCACTGGAGTTTAGAAGGATGAGGGGGTATCTTATAGAAACATATAAAATTATAAAAGAACTGGACAAGCTGGATGCAGGGAAAATGTTCCCAATGTTGGGCGAGTCCAGAACCGGGGGCCACAGTCTTAGAATAAAGGGGTGGCCATTTAAGAAAAATAAATTTCACCCAGAGAGTTGTGAATTTGTGGAATTCCCTGCCACAGAGGGCAGTGGAGGCTAACTCACTGGATGGATTTAAGAGAGTGTTAGATAGAGCTCTAGGGGCTAGTGGAAACAAGGGATATAGGGAGAAGGCAGGCATGGGTTAATGATTGGGGACGATCAGCCATGATCACAATGAATGGTGGTGCTGGTTCGAAGGACCGAATGGTTTCCTCCTGCACCTATTTTCTATGTTTCTAACGGACCGAATGGCCTCCTCCTGCACCTATTTTCTATGTTTCTAACTTTGGTCTTCATGTTGATAAACAGCAATAACATTTTCCAAAGGTGATGGAAAGACTGGAGGAAAGAGTGGGTGCTGAGAGCTCTCTTATACCTGTATTATGGAGGCAATTAAACACACCTGAGCAAGTACAAACACATATGAAGCCATGTGTCCAAAACATTATGGTGCCCTAAAATGGGGGGACTATGTATATACCCTGCTGTAATTTCTACATGGTGAAACCAACATACCCTTTAATAAAATCTGACAATGTGCACTTTAACTACATGTGATTTTAATTACAAATCTCAAATTGTGGTGTACAGAAGCAAATAAATAAATGATGGGTCTTTGTCCTAAACATTATGGAGGGCACTGTATGTGGAAAAACACACATTTGAGCTCATTATGTCCCAGGTTTACACGATGAGATAGCACCAAGAATTTAACAAGGAACAGAGAGGAGAGTGATAGAACAAATCAAAAGACTTGTGGACATGATGAATGACACAATCATGTACCGAATCATATAAAACATTATTTTGCATCAACAAAGATATTTCTGAAGATCCATACAGTGTTACCTTCTACAGAATTATCAAAGTGTTTTCCCCACTGGGCATAATGTATGGATCCACCTCCAGCCCAAGGAAAGCAGATAAGTCTGAAAAGAGCTTCAGGTTTTCTATACAGACAGTTGACTAATTTATCCATCTCTGTAATATAATGCACAAGTTAAAATAATAATAACATTACACATAACGTTCAGATACTTTCTGTTGTATAAGAAGCAACACTGTTGTTTAAGAAGGAACTGCAGATGCTGGAAAATCGACAAAACAGACAAAAATGCTGGAGAAAGGCAGCATCTATAGAGCGAAAGAAATAGGCAACATTTCGGGTCGAAACCCTTTTTCAGATGGATGTGAGGGGGGGGTCGGGGGGTCGGGAAGAAGAAAGAAAGAGGTGGAGCCAGTGGACTGAGGGAGAGCTGAGAAGGGGAGGGACTACCTGAAATTAGAGAATTAGAGAGGGTGTAAACTGCCCAAGTGAAATATGAGGTGCTGCTCCTTCAATTTACGGTAGTCCTCACTCTGGCCATGGAGGAGGCCCAGGACAGAAAGGTCGGATTTGGAATGGGAGGGGGAGTTGTAGTGCTGAGCCACTGGGAGATCAGGTTGGTTATTGCGAACTGAGCTGAGGTGTTGGGCGAAGCAATCGCCAAACTTACGCTTGGTCTCACCAATGTAGAGCAGCTGACATCTAGTGCAGCGGATGCAATAGATGAGGTTGGAGGAGATTGCAGGTGAATCTCTGTCGCACCTGGAACGACTGCTTGGGTCCTTGAATGGAGTCAAGGGGGGAGGTAAAGTGACAAGTGTAGCATTTCCTGCAGTTGCAAGGGAAAGTGCTCGAACAGGGGGTGGTTCGGGGTGGGGACAAATTGACCAGGGAGTCACAGAGGGAGCGGTATCTGCGGAAAGCAGACAAGGAAGGAGATGGGAAGATGTGGCCAGTGGTGGGATCACGTTCGAGGTGGCAAAAATGTTGGGGGATTATTTGTTGTATGTGACGGCTGGTAGGGTGGAAGGTGAGGACAAGGGGCTCTGCCCTTGTTACGAGTGGGCGGGAATGGGGAGTGAGAGCAGAGGCATGGGGTATAGAAGAGACTCTGGTGAGAGCCTCATCTATAGTGGAAGAGGGGAACCCCCGTTCCCTGAAGAATGAGGACATCTCCGATGCAACACTTTTGGTATCCAAATGCAAATCCTAGATCATGTGACAGCAGATGGTAATGTGGGGAAAAGAGAAATGGGAGAGCATTTTCCTGAAACAACCATAAACTGAAGTAGTCAGATCTCACAACAAATGTAAGTTTATAACTTATAGTCATGGGAGATTTGGGGAGAAAGAAAAAAAATTACCATATGAAACTTTCAAGATCTGAACTGTATGTCAGAATGCTGAGGAGCCTCGGGTAAAGTTGCCACAGGCAGGTGGGCAGAGGGGGTAGGGTTGCCCTGTTGGTGAGGAATGAAATTCAGTCCCTTTCAAGGGGTGACATTGAAACAGGAGATGTGGAGTGAGTATGGATAGAACTAAGGAATTGTAAGGGTAAAAAGACCCCACTGGGACTAATCTACAGGCCCCCAAAAAGTAGTCTTGGCATAGGGCGCAAGTTGAATCAGGAGTTAAAATTGGCATGTAGCAAAAGTAATGCTGTGGTTGTTATGGGAGATTTCAACATGCAGGTAGACTGGGGAAATCAGGTTGGTACTGGACCCCAAGAAAGGGACTTTGTAGAGTGCCTTTGTGATGGATTCTTTGAACAGCTTGTATTGGAGCCTACCAGGGAGAAGCAATTCTGGATTTAGTGTTATGTAATGAACTGGATTTGATAAAGGACCTCGAGGTTAATGAGCCATTAGGAGGCAGTGACCATAACATGGTCAGGTTTAATCTACAATTGGAGAGGGAGAAGAGTAGACCGGAGGTGTCAGTGTTGCAGTTGAATAAAGGGGACTATGGGGCCATGAGGGAGGAGCTGGCCAAAGTTGACTGGAAAGATACACTAGCAGGAATGACAGTGGAACAAAAATGGCAGGTGTTTCTAGGAATAATACAGAAGGTGCAGGATCAGTTCATTCCTAGGAGGAAGAAAGATTCCAAGGGGAGAAAGGGACGACCATGGCTGACAAGGGACATCAGGGACAGTATAAAAATTAAAGCAAAGAAGTACAACGTAGCAAAGATGAGCGGGAAGCAAGAAGATTGGGTAATGTTTAAAGAACAACAGAAGATAACATAGAAAATATAGAAACATAGAAATTAGGTGCAGGAGTAGGCCATTCGGTCCTTCGAGCCTGCACCGCCATTCAATATGATCATGGCTGATCATCCAACTCAGTATCCCGTACCTGCCTTCTCTCCATACCCCCTGATCCCCTTAGCCACAAGGGCCACATCTAACTCCCTCTTACATATAGCCAATGAACTAGCCTCAACTACATTCTGTGGCAGAGAATTCCAGAGATTCACCACTCTCTGTGTGAAAATATTTTTTCTCATCTCGGTCCTAAAAGACTTCCCCCTTATCCTTAAACTGTGACCCCTTGTTCTGGACTTCCCAACATCGGGAACAATCTTCCTGCATCTAGCCTGTCCAACCCCTTAAGAATTTTGTAAGCTTCTATAAGATCCCTCCTCAATCTTCTAAATTCTAGCAAGTACAAGCCGAGTCTATCCAGTCTTTCTTCATATGAAAGTCCTGACATCCCAGGAATCAGTCTGGTGAACCTTCTCTGTACTCCCTCTATGGCAAGACTGTCTATGGCAAGAACGTAGAATAACTAAAAAGATAATACGGTGAGAAAAGATGAGGTACGAAGGAAAGCTAGCCAAGAATATAAAGGAGGATAGTAAAAGCTTCTTTAGGTATGTGAAGAAGAAAAAATTAGTTAAGACCAAAGTTGGTCCCTTGAAGACCGAAAAAGGTGAATTTATTATGGGGAACAAGGAAATGGCAGATGAGTTGAACAGGTACTTTGGATCTGTCTTCACTAAGGAGGACACAAACAATCTTCCTGATATAGTAGTGGCCAGAAGATCTGGGGTGACGGAGGAACTGGAGGAAATCCACATTCGGCAGTTGGATAGACTGATGGGACTGAAGGCTGATACTTCCCCAGGGCCTGATCGTCTCCATCCCAGGGTACCTAAGGAAGTGGCTCTAGATATCGTGGATGCATTCTATAGACTCGGGATCAGTTCCTGTGGATTGGAGGGTAGCTAATGTTTAAGAAAGGCGGGAGAGAGAAAACAGGGAATTATAGACCAGTTAGCTTGACATCGGTGGTGGGGAAGGTGCTGGAGTCAATTATAAAAGATGAGATATCCAAACATTTAGATAGCAGTAACAGGATGGGTCCGAGTCAGCATGGATTTACGAAGGTGAAACCATGCTTGACTAATCTCCTGGAATTTTTTGAAGATGTAACTAGGAAAATGGACAAGGGAGAGCCAGTGGATGTAGTGTACCTGGACTTTCAGAAAGCATTTGATAAGGTCCCACATATGAGATTAGTAGGCAAAATTAGGGCACATGGTATTGGGGGTAGACTGCTGACATGGGTAGAGAAGTGGTTGGCAGACAGGAAACAAAGAGTAGGGATTAACGGGTCCCTTTCAGAATGGCAGGCAGTGACTAGTGGGGTACTGCAAGGTTCGGTGCTGGGACCACGAATATAGGAGCAAAGAGGTCCTTCTGCAGATGTACAGAGCCCTAGTGAGACCACACCTGGAGTATTGTGTGCAGTTTTGGTCCCCTAATTTGAGGAAGGACATTCTTGCTAATGAGGGAGTGCAGCGTAGGTTTACAAGGTTAATTCCCGGGATGGCGGGACTGTCATATGCGGAGAGAATGGAGCAGCTGGGCTTGTACACTCTGGAGTTTAGAAGGATGAGAGGGAAACTCATAGAAACATATAAGATTGTTAAGGGCTTGGACACGCCAGAGGCAGGAAATGTGTTCCCGATGTTGGGGGAGACCAGAACCAGGGGACACAGTTTAAGAATAAGGAGTAAGCCATTTAAAACGGAGACGAGGAAACACTTTTTCTCACAGAGAGTGATGAGTCTGTGGAATTCTCTGCCTCAGAGGGTGGTGGAGGCAGGTTCTCTGGATCAAGAGAGTGCGAGATAGGGCTCTTACAAATATCGGAGTCAGGGGATATGGGGAGAAGGCAGGAACGGGGTACTGATTGGGGATGATCAGCCATGATCACATTGAATGGCGGTGCTGGCTCGAAGGGCTGAATGGCCTACTCCCGCACCGATTGTCTATTGCCTTCACTGAGGACTTCTTTGAAGTGCCCCTTCTTAGTTATTGACAAGTTCTCCATTCTTCTTGCAGAATGGTCTCAATGGTGTTGAAGAAAAACCTACACATCGTGATTATTGATATATTGCTGGATGTCCTGCAGCTTTTTACAGAGCCCAGAAACGGTGCGCTCTCTGCAGCTCTTGATCATGAATCATCAGGTTGCTGAAAAACATTCTTCTCGTTAACACCTAGGCACAGTGGCACAGCGAGAGCCAGAGACCCGGGCTCAATACTAACCACGGGTGCTGTCTGTACGGAGTTTGAATGTTTTTCTTATGACAGCATGGTTTCTTACGTGTGTTCCTGTTTCCTCCCACATCCTAAAAACGTGCGGGTTTGTAGGTTAATTGTCCTCTGTAAATTGCCCATAGTGTGTAGGGAATGGAGATGAAAATGGGATAACATAGAACTAATGTGAGCCAGTGATCAATGGTCAGTGTGGGCTGTGAGCCGAGGGGCCTCTTTCTATGCTGTATCTTTCAATCGATCATTGATTGCTTTGTGATAGCATCGCTGCTCCAATTACCATCCAGGGGCCACATTGGGTAAAATGTTTATATAAACAAACAAAAAAAGAAAATACTGGAAACACTAAAGTTAAACACTAAACGATGGTTCACAACAGCGTAACAGGAAAGTTAACATTTGAATATAACTCTAATAGAAAGATTAACTTTTGTCTTCTCTCATACTGACCAGCTGACAAATTATTTCCAGGTACACAAAAATGCTGGAGAAACTCAGCGGGTGCAGCAGCATCTATGGAGCGAAGGAAATAGGCAACGTTTCGGGCCTAAACCCTTCTTCAGACTGAAGACTTCTTCCTACTTTGAAGAAGTTCTCCTCCTCTCTCCGGAGTTCCTTCTTAATTTTTTCCAGGTGCTTGATCTTGCTTCACTGACACTTCCTTTTCCTTTGCACCTTTATAATTTAAGTTATTTATTCAGATCAACCATCGCCAATCTTTCAATAGAGTCATAGAGTCATACAACGTGTAAACAGGCCCTTTGGCCCAACATGCCCACACTGACCAACCTACCTTATCTACACGAGTCCCACCTGCCTGCTGTTGGCCCATGTTCCTTTAAACCTATCCTATCCATGTACTTGTCTAAATGTTTCTTAAATGTGCAATGGTACCTACAGTACCTAGTTTTTTCCCCCAAACATAGATAGAATGATATGGCAATGTGATACACCATATGGAAAACTGTGCCAATGATGATCCTTTGACAAAGCTACTTAATTAAAATCACCCTATGCTTTTTTCCCACAAGCTTCTAAAGATACTTTACAACTGGATCTGTCCAGCCACAAGGCAGACAATGCCTTCCGCAGTCAAACAACACCTTAATGTCACCACTGATTTCCAAGTCAAACAATAGTCAATTTGACTGTCATATGCACAAGTACAGTGTGGTACAGGTGTAATGAAAAATTGTGCATGCGGCAGAATTACAAGCACATAAACTCGGTATTATACAATAAATTGTACATAAATTGAACAAGACATTTATTTCCATCCTATTTTGCAGCACGGTGGTTTAGCGGTAGAGTTGCTGCATTACAGCGCCAGAGACCCGGGTGCTATCTGTATGGAGTTTGTGCGTTCTCCCCATGACCTCCAGGGTCGCTGGAGAATGACATTCCAAAGACATACAGGTGTGTAGGTTAATTAGCTTTGTATAATTTTAAATTGTCCCTAGTGTGTGTAGGATTGTGTTAGTGTGCGGCACAGTTCCATGTTCTATGATAGGGGTTAGATGTCCTGTGGTTGCATGGGAAAGTGCTGCAACGTGAGGAGTGTTGAAAGAGATGCAGATTGTTGTAAAGAGCAAGATTGCTGAAAGGGTAAGTGAGCAGAAGATGTGATTCATGGTGGAATGTCTTTGTCAGCAGAAAGTGCAATGAATATTCTACTGGAAGCAGAGAGCACTGACAGTATGCAAGGCGGGAACCAGAAAAAAACTATTCTTGTTCAGTCAGGGAGGGGAAAGGAGGTTTGGAGAAAGTACAGTTGTGATATCCATGGAAGTCTGCAAGCTTACAATGGAAACATAGGAAGGGACTACAGATGCTGGTTTAAATTGAAGATAGTCCGAAGAAGGGTCTTGACCCAAAAAGTCACCTATTCCTTTTATCCAGAGATGCTGCTTGACCCACAGAGTTACCCCCGCTTTATGTGTCTATCTTCACCTTATAATGATTGTTTGTTGATAACCTATCCTGAGATGGAGAGATTCAGAAAATAAGGGACAACATGAAGGTGAAAGCAGAGTGAACATTGGCAGCAAAAGTAATTACATTTTTGATCTCTTTATGTACAGTAAGCTGCTTTAATACAAACATCATTGTATCAGTCAAAGATTTTTTTTTTAAATCAGTAAAATAATTGTGGGAATGTCACAAGGAATAGGAGTAGAATTAGGCCATGTGGCCCATAAAGTCTACTCCGCAATTCAATCATGGCTGATCTATGTATAGGAAAGAACTGCAGATGCTGGTTTAAACCAAAGATAAACACAAAAGGCTGGAGTAACTCAGCGGGACAGGCAGCATCTCTGGAGAGAAGGAATGGGTGATGTTTCGGGTCGAGATCCATCTTCAGACTGGTGAGGGATAAGGGAAGCGAGAAATATAGACAATGATGTAGAGATTAAGACCAATGAATAAAAGATATGCAAAAAAAATACACAATGATAAAGGAAACAGGCCATTGTTAGCTGTGTGTACGAGAAGCTGGGGGGGGTGGGGGGGGGGGGGGGGGGGGGGGGGGGGAGAGGGTCTCTCCCCAGGGCTACTTAAAGTGTCTCTCCCTCCTAACCCCATTCTCCTGCCTTTTCCCCATAACCTGACACCTGTATTAAGAATCTATCTATCCCTGCCTTGAAAATATCCACTGACGGCCTCCACAGCCGTCTGTTGCAAAGTATTCTGCAGATTCTGTCCACCGGACAGTTTCACAAATCGCCCCCCTAAAAAGACACATAACGGCTATAATAGCTACACCTTTGATCCAGAGCGGGTGGAGTTGAAAGAGAAGTTGATCATAATGAGCCAAGCAAATCAGCTTGTTATTTTAAGGGAATTGTTCGGTCTCTCTGTTCAAGGAAGCAGATAATCATCGAGTCATTATTCTGGTGTGAGATGTGCTAATACTGTTGTTTGGGGGAATGCAACAATCCACTTGAAAAGCTATTCAACACTAATCTTTGCATTGTGTCCTTAGCCAATTTTGTGTCCATTCAACTTGCTCTTTTAGTTATCCCATGGCCTTGAATTTTGTTCACAGCACATTGTGAAACATTATCAAATGCTTTTCAGATGTTCATACAAGAATACATTAACTTCATCTGAAACCCTCCATTTCTTTATTTTGAAATTTGTAAACCTGAAACATTGAGTCTGCCGTCCTGCACAATTCCAATATTTTTTGGTTTTGCTTTCATTTTCCAGCACACTTATGTTCTGAATGTTTATTCTTAGAATAAAGGGGAGGCCATTTAAGACTGAGGTGAGAAAAAACTTTTTCACCCAGAGGGTTGTGAATTTGTGGAATTCCCTGCCACAGAGGGCAGTGGAGGCCAAGTCACTGGATGGGTTTAAGAGAGAGTTAGATAGAGCTCTAGGGGCTAGTGGAGTCAAAGGATATGGGGAGAAGGCAGGCACGGGTTATTGATAGGGGACGATCAGCCATGATCACAATGAATGGTGGTGCTGGCTCGAAGGGCCGAATGTCATCCTCCTGCACCTATTTTCTATGTTTCTATGAATACGCACCTGACATTGACTCATTCTGACATCACCACAACCCTACCTCAGCAACGAACCACTACGGACTTTGCACAACAATTGTTGCTCTGGGTTCTTAGGGTTTGAACTATCATGGTTCAGTTTAGTTTAGAGATACAGACTCTGCGGCCCACCGCCAGTGATCCCCGCATATTAACACTATCCTACACCCATTTTACCGAAGATCTCGGAGAAAACCCACGCAGATAACGGGGACAGCACCCGTAGTCGGAATCGAAGCTGGTTCTCCAGCGCTGCATTCGATGTAAGGAAGCAACTATACAACTGCGGCACCGTGCTGACTCCTTTACTTAGAATAACAGTTAATGAACTGTTGTATGTTTATTTTTGTTGTAGAGTCCAATTGTGCCAGTAAAGCTGCAACAAGTCAGAATATCACCGTTCCGGTTCATACGGAATGTGAACATCATTGACTCTTCGTCTATACACTGTATCACTGTTCACAATACCCTTACTACTAGAATTCACCGCTGTGCGAACTTGATAAATTAACATTGTCTCATCGCTCAAACTCATCGAAAGTTTGTTAAACAATTAGCACGGAAACAATCCAAGAATCGGTCTTCGGCACCGAAGCAAACAGAAGAATATTAAGGTTAGCTAACCTGACCGGAGCTGAGTCGATCCTCTTCCTCCTGCGAGTGTAACCACCACTGACCAAAGATCCTTTGGCGAGCAACTCCTGCCAAATGCAACGGGCTGACGTGTTGTACGGAACGGAGCTGAACCTGGGCAATTTCTTCGTCCATTTCAGTAACCGGGCTCGACTTTGTACATACCTCTCGCAGTGTAATCAGCGTTACGGGGGAACAGTTTGTATGTGTGATGTAGGGTTAGATTCATAATTCTGTTAAATTTTGTTAAATATTAATATGTTAACAAATTATGATTCTGTTAATTGTCTTTTTTTAATTTTTTTTTTAAACTTTTCTTTTTAAATGGCTCATGTGTTGTGTTTGAGTTGATTTTTGTATTACATTTGTACTCTAAACATCTAACCACACTGTTCACAATTGCGGTATTTGGAAAAATAATAGCAATATGAAGATTGGAATGTTCCTTAATGATTTTTTTTTGTGTCTATGGAATTGTTTTTCAACAATAAAATGGGTCTGGTCTTCCCAATAGCCAGAGAGTGGAATGAGATCTGTCTGTAATGGTGGGGTTATCTAAATGAAGTATTTGACAAAATAAATGTTTTGAGCTAGATTAAAAAACGATGTATAACTTAAGGATGGTTTTATTCAGCGACCATACAACTGATTAGATAACTTAAGGATGGTTTTATTCAGCGACCATATATATTTCTCCAGATTTTTATATATAATGATAAACTTTATTTTGGACTCAAGGCCCAGACAAGGGACAACATTACATAAAAATACATTGCAAACCTTCCCGCAAATTTACCCTGGTGTCCCAGCCGTGCTAATCCGGGCCAGACTTCCCACACGCTGTGGAAGGAACATAGGCATCTTTTTGCTTTTTATTGTGAGGCAGAGAGGCAGAAAGAAAATGAGGAGAAGACTTTTTACCAAAGATGTTTGATTTTTACGAGGATGTTTCCATAACCGGCTTCTGTCTCCGCACTAGTATCTTTGCTCCGCTATGGGGGACAAAGGTGGCGGAGACGGAAGCTGGTTACGGAAATGGGGCCGAGAATTACCCATGAATCTGCCCATGACCCTACCACGTCTTTTTTGTCGACTATCTTGCTCGCTATATGATCTTTGACTAGCCTGCGTTGAGTAGTGTGGAGGGACAAGCCAATCCGGAGATGTTGTAAGGAGCAATCAAATCAAATGGAAACCAGGGAAGATGGGATATTTTTTGATATTATCACATTTTAAAGGCACACAGAACACAATAAATGGTTTTATTTATTTTTTATGTTTGCAACTCTATGAACCCATCTTCAAAGAAAGTTAACATCAAAAGTTTTGAAGATAGACACATGAATGAAAAATGGTCCCGATGTTGTTTAAGAATAAGGGGAGGCGATGAAGAAAACCCTTTTCACCCAGAGAGTTGTGAATCTGTGGAATTCTCTGCCACAGAAAGCAGTGGAGGTCCATTCACTGGATGTTTTCAAGGCTAACAAAATAACAAGGCTAACAAAATAAAGAGATATGGGGAGAAAGTAGGAACGGGATCTGATTCTGGATGATCAGCCATGATAATATTGAATGGCAGAGCTAGCTCGAAGGGCCTACTCCTGCACCTATTTTCTATGTTTCTACAATGCTGGAGTAACTCAGCAGGACAGGCAGCATCTCTAGAGAAGGAATGGGTAACATTTCGGGTCGAGACCCTTCTTCAAAAGTCTTGACATGTTCAAAGTTTGCAAAGGACATATAACTCGGTAAATAAAACGCAAGTCGCAAAGTGCTGGAGTAACTCAGCAATTAACTTTTAAGAAAGGCCCCGACCCAAAATATCATCCACCCATTCCCTTCACGGATACTGCCTGACTTGTTGAGTTACTCCAGCACTTTGTATTTTGCTTAGGATACAAGCATCTACAGCTTTCCTTGTGTTTCATTAAATATAACAAACATTATTCTTCAGCTAGTCTCTCAGGATTAAGAATGACTTGCTTCCACTACGATTTCATGTGGCCAGGCAGGAGGTGCCCTCTCCAAATAGGAGAGGGTTTCCCAAACCTATAGGAGCATGTTGTGCATCTTACGGTTTTAAAATATTATGTCAAGTAGCATCCGTGAGAAGAGCAACCAGTTTGGGTTAGGAAGCTTTAGGGGGACTTCTCCAGATCTAGGGGAAGAATGGCAGGTTGAAGTGATGTACTTAGCTTAGGTATGTTACAAAACCTACCTGAATCGCCATTGGGAATCTGCCCACAGCCAGGTCCGCGATTTTGGCGCTGTTTGGAGGGGGCGGGATTAAATCGCTCGATTTTTACTAGGCTGTACTAATCGCAGATGTTCAGCCTAGTAAATCATTAACGAAAAATCGCTGCAAGACCCGGTCGCAAAAGGTATTATTAGTTTTATAGGCCTCGATAATATAGCTATAATAGTTTAAAATTACTGTCTTATTCCGCAACCTCTCGCAGCCCCAGGGTTTTATAAAGCAAACAATTAAAGGTATGTACCTTATTTTTACATTAAATGGGGGCATATATATAACCCTATATATCAAGTTATCTATAGCGAGTAGTTCATTTTGGGCTTTTTATATCCCGCAGTATTTTTCTCGGCATTCGAGGGCACTAATCCAGCGCGATGTCAACGTTCTAAACCAGCGCGTTCACAAAAACCCACTAGAAAGCCGATTTAAATGGGCATTTATTTACAGCAATTGAACACTAAATTCCTTCCATTTGGCCTATAAATTAATGTAAATTAGATATAAAAATCATGTTATATTGTGAATTATTTGTGAATAATCTTTGGACACTTAGGCTATTTAAAAATGTTAATCTTTCCTTAAGAAATTGGCTTTTGACTATCCAAGATCACAGCTTTTTTGTAATGTCCATTGAAAATCAATAGGGAACAAGATGCTAATTTCCGAGTATGAAAATGGCCATAACTTTTTTAATACTTGAGATATGAAAGTGAATTTGGTGTCAAATTAAACTTATTGTTATGCTTTATCTGATGGGATAAATTGCAGACTTGATTTTTAAAATCTCAAAATTTTGTAACATTGCTACTTAGCTGGGATAAATGAGAAGCAATCAAGGACATGTACAGATCAGAAAGGAAACCATTGTGTCTAAGCGGCCAATAAAAGCAACTATTTATAGGCACAAAGTGCTGGCGTGACTCAGCATGTCAGGCAGCATCTCTGAAGAAGATCTTCTCCAGAGATGATGCCTGCCCCGCTGATTTACTCCAGCACTTTGTGTCTATCTTAAACAAATATTGAGCTTGAGCTAACTTCCCAGGTCTCGTGCACGTAAGACTAATTTGACTAAACCTCAATTTGTACACGAAAAAGGCGAAGACGCACATACACAGTAATTCCCGGTCTGGGGTTTTTGCACATTTGTTGCCATTTTCCGATTTCACTAACGTTTGCTCCTCCACGTTGTTGGTGCCTCGGAGTCGCCGTCAGCAGGTTGTAAGTGTTAGCCGGAACGAGAGCAAAGAGCAAAGGAGCAGCGGGGCGGAAGTGGGTGAGGGAGCAGCGGTGAAGGGTGAGGGAGCAGCGGGGCGGAAGTGGGTGAGGGAGCAGCGGGGTGAGGGAGCAGCGGGGCGGAAGTGGGCGAGGGAGCAGCGGGGCGAGGGGAGCAGCGGGGCGGTGAAGGGTGAGGGAGCAGCGGGGCGGAAGGGGGTGAGGGAGCGGCGGGGCGGAAGTGGGCGAGGGAGTAGCGGGGCGGAAGCGCCGGCGAGGGAGCGGAAAGGGAAGCGAGTGCCGGAGGAGTGCGTGGTCTGCGAGGGAAGGAGAGGAGGAGGAGGAGGAGGAACGAAGGGACCGAAACGGCGACTTTAAGGGGAGGAGTGGAAACCAAAGATCTTAGAGCGGAAACGTGAGGAGCCAATTGTTTTTTGAACTTCAGACAGACAGGCCAACAGAGAGTGTTGGGGAATCTAAGGAGAGCACTCGATAATATCGATTACCGAGCACGTTAGCCCCGACGGGCTGTCAGCAAACTATATATTAGTGCGTGTTTGCAGTAGATATTTGATACTCTTTTACCGCATTTAGATGGGGCATCATGAATGTAAACAGGTGCGTGTAACGATTTAGTTATAGTGTGCAGTCAATTTACCTACAACTTCTTATTTGAAAATCGCCTCCATACACTCAATGATTGTCATATAAACCTCTTATTATTTCCAGTCCACGTTAATGTCATCCACTTCTCTTGGTGACATTTCTTCTTTGCTCTCTTCCCTCAGCCTCAACACTGATCGATCATTGGTGATTTCAATTTAATAATTAACTGATTTTGCTCTCCCAATGTATAAACACTCGTTTCACGTGACCTTCGATCTCTAGTAACTTAAATTCAAGGGATTTTTTTCATTGCTTTTTTGTTTTTTTCCCCATCCACATTCCTCTTCCCTTTCTGTTATATTTTCTTTGTGCTCGTCCACAGGGAAGGAGGATAGTGGTGGGAATAAAGCTGCTAAGTCCCTTGCACTAATAGTTATATGTTAAAATGATTTAAACATCCGTTTGCGTTATTTTATTTAAAGCCCATACAAACATTTGTATTGCCATCCTTTTTCTATTCTTCTTGTGCTTGTATTGTAATTCAAAGAATGTGACATGTCTCTTCTCTGACCTGCCATGATGGCTCTGAAATGTATTTGTAAATCAAAGTTTGAGAGAAGACGAAAGAAGTTTAGTCAGAAGCCTTTTCCTAGGGTAGAAATGTCCAACACTAGAGTGCCCTCCATAATGTTTGGGACAAAGACCCATCATTTATTAATTTGCCTCCGCACTCCACAATTTGAGATTTGTAATAGAAAAAAAAATCACATGTGGTTAAAGTGCACATTCTCAGATTTTAATAAAGGCCATTTTTATACATTGTGGTCTCACTACGTAGAAATTCCAGCAGTTTATACATAGTTGCCCCATTTCAGGGCACCATAATGTTTGGGACACATCAATGTCATGGAAATTAAAGTAGTCATGTTTGGTTGCATATCCTTTGCATGCAATGACTGCTTGAAGTCTGCTATTCATGGGCATCACCAGTTGCTGGGTGTCTTCTCTGGTGATGCTCTGCCAGGCCTGTATTGCAGCCATCTTTAGCTTATGTTTGTTTTTGGCGCTAATCCCATTCAGTTTTTTCTTCAGTATATAAAAGGCATTCTCAATTGGGTTCAGATCAGGTGATTAATTTGACCACTCAAGAATTGACCATTTTTTAGCTTCGAAAAACTCCTTTGTTGCTTTAGCAATATATTTGTGATCATTGTCTTGCTGTTGAATGAACCGTTGGCCAATGAGATTTGAGGCATTTGTTTGAACTTGAGCAGATAGGATGTGTCTATAAACTTCAGAATTCATTATGCTACTACCATCAGCAGTGGTATCATTAATGAAGATAAGTGAGCTAGTATCTTCAGCAGCGATACATGCCCAGGCCATAACACCAGGCCGTGAGGTGGTACACTTTGAATCTTGGGCAGTTCCTTCTCTCCTCCATACTTGCTCTTGCCATCAGTCTGATGTGTTAATCTTCGTCTTTTCTGTCCACAAGACCTTTTTCCAGAACTGTGGTTGCTATTTTAAGTACTTCTTGGCAAACTGTAACTGGCCATCCTATTTTTGCAGCTAACCTGTGGTTTGCATCTTGCAGCGTAGCCTCTGTATTTCTGTTCATGAAGTCTTCTACAGAAAGTGGTCATTGACAAATCCACACCAGCAGCGTGTTTCTGATCTGCCGGACAGGTGTTTGAGGATCTTTCTTTATTATAGAAAGAATTCTTCTGTCATCAGCTGTGGAGGTTTTTCTTGGCCTGCCAGTCCCTTTGCAATTAGTAAGCTCACCAGTGCTCTCTTTTTCTTAATGATGTTCCAAACAGTTGATTTTGATAAGCCTAAGCTTTGGCTGATGTCTCTAACAGTTTTATTCTTGTTTCTCAGTCTCATAATGGCTTATTTGACTTTCATTGGCACAATTTTGGTCCTCATGTTGATAAACAGCAATAAAAGTTTCCAAAGGTGATGGAAAGACTAGGTGCTGAGCGCTCTCTTATATCTGCATCAGGGAGGCAATTAAACACACCTGAGCAATTACAAACACCTGTGAAGCCATGTGTCCCAAACATTACGGTGCCTGAAATGGGGGGGGGAGGGGGGGGACTATGTATAAACACAGCTGTAATTTCTACATGGTGAAACCAAAATGTCTAAAAATGGCCTTTATTAAAATCTAAGAATGTGCACGTTAACCACGTGATTTTTTTCTATTACAAATCGCAAATTGTGGAGTACAGAGGCAAATAGATAAATTATGGGTCTTTGTCCCAAACATTATGGAGGACACTGTAGCTATAAGGTGAGAGGGAGAAAGTGTAATGGAGGTGTATTGGGAGTTTTTTTTTACACAAAGTAATGGGGGGCTGGAATGCATTGGCAGGTTTGGTGGTGGAGACAGATATACAATAATGATATTCAAGAGGCTTTTAGATAGGTGGGTTGATGTGCAGGGATTAAAGGGACATGGATCATGTACAGGCAGATGAGATCAGTTAACTTGGCCTCATGTTTAGCACAAACATTGTGGGCCGAATTGCCCACTCCTGTGCTGTACTGTTCTGTATACCAATGTGATGGGATATGCCACAGCGCCATTTACAATTTTGCCCTGCAGTTTCAGTTGATTGTCTCCCTCTGTGTATAATCTGAAAATTGATTATCATCGAATGTTGCTGCTTGACCCATTCAATCTCTACAATTCTATTCCAACATTGAGTTCTCTTAGCCTAATCTTGATTCAGAAGAATAGGGATTTTCATGTCCTAGGTTTCAAGAGACATGAAGTTGACAGTGATAGTAATGTGTGGATGATAGATTGGATTTAGAAATGGTATAGAAAGATTAGGTAAATTAATAAAATTCCAAAGTTATTTTTGTTGCATACTCAAAAGATACCACAAAATATTTAATGATGAGAGGCTAAGAACGATACAGGAGCAAACTGAAATAAATGTTGTTGCTGGCTGTGTTCGTAAATTGATAAAAGCTCATGTGTACAATTACGAAATCAGGAAAAAGGCTAATGGACTGCTGGCCTTATGAGGCTGAAGTGAGGGAGGATGAAGAGAGTCGGTCGGAGCTTTAATAAGCTTTAGAAAATACAATCCACCAGCACTGCACCATACATTGACACTTCAATGCAATTGCTGCAATCTGAAGTCCTGAGCATTTGGATGATATTCTTTAAATGAATGTTTCTTAAACTATCAAATTGTCTCAAGGTGATTTACAGAAAATGTAACAAAAAAAGAACAGGTGTTGACTTAGTTAATTATTATTTGCAATATCCACTTTTATATGCTCCAATAGAGGATCCATTTTAAGAGTGTACCATTGGCTGTGAAGGGCTTTGGGATGGTTGTTCATGTGTACTTTTTGCTTCATGTAAAAAGTCAAATTTGAACATCAATAAAACTCCATATAATGGAAATCCAAAATAACAATAGAATGTGTTGGAAAAAGACAGAATAGAAACATAAAGGATCGCCTCGGGAAATGTATGGTCAGAAACATTAACTTCGATTCAGTGAATGAAAGATTAATCCTATTTATCCTTCGGTAATCAAATCTGTTAACAATATACTTGATATCCTCTTCCAACTTATTCCAGCTTTATTCAAACTCCTCCATATAGGTTATTTGACATGTTGGTATTACTTTAATATTGCCACGTGCATAAATTCTAGGAGCAGATTTAAGCCATTCGGTACAATAAGTTTACTCCGCCATTCAATCATGGCTGATCCATCTTTCCATCTTAACCTCATTCTCCTGCCTTCTCCCCATAACCCCTGATCCCCCCATACTAATCAAGAATCTGTCAATCTCCGCTTGACTTGGCCTGAACAGCTGTCAACCGAGATAGTGAAAAAACTTTGTTTCCGTTGACGTGACGGTCTTACTCCTGTAGTCGACAGTTGAGCCGTCCTCGTCAGGGCGATCAAGCTCCTATATTGGGTGGGGGGGATCTCAGCCCCCCCCCTCGCCGAGCGATCGGACCCCGTGTCAGGGCTGGTCGAGCTTCTGCGTCGTTGGAACTTCTCGATTCGGTCTCTCCCGGCACTCCGAGCTCTCGATGATAGTCCGCAAGCCGCAGATGGAGCAATCCCAGAAAAGGGATCGACCCCAATAGCAAGTCCACGCCCCGCGGTGGGGCTCAACGTCAGTCCCGAGAAGGCCTCCAGCTCCACGATATTAGGCAGCAGAGCGACCGGAGATACGACCCGGAAATCAATCACATCTCCAGCAAGGTACGAGACTCAAAAAAAAAAGTTTCCCCTGATCCCCTCCCCATCCCCCCCCAAACAAATCAGAGAATATTTACACAAACTTTTAAAACACTAAAAATAACAACAAAAAAAGGAAAAAAAACAGACAGCCTGTTGGCGAGGCTGCCCCTGGTGGACGCACTTGTGCGTTTTCTTAATATATGCTTGCATTTCCAATATGATTACTTACAGTTTTCAAATGTTCATACCAATGTATACTTTCCACAAATTGAATTTTGCTGGATCATTGTATTTTCTCTACCCATTGCAATAATGTGCCACTTGTATGAGGCTAACAATTGATTTCATTGTAGTATTCTCCCTCTTAGACAATTGTAAACTTTCCCTTGACATTCTTTTGTTCAAAATGTCAGCTCTTATTTATATCAAATAAATAATATCAGGATTAAAATCAAAGTTCAGCGGTTTAATCTCATGAAATTGATCAAATAATTCTCCAACTAGACCAATTGAGTTGCATTTCATTCACAATGTTCTTGATTAGTACAGGTGAGAAATTATGGGGAGAAGGCAGATAAATGGGGTTAGGAGAGATAGATCAGCCATGACTGAATGGTGGAGTATAGACAATAGACAATTGGTGCAGGAGTAGGCCATTCAAGCCAAGCCATTCAATGTGATCATGGCTGATCATCCATAATCAGTTCCCCGTTCCTGCCTTCTCCCCATATCCCCTGACTCAGCTATCTTTAAGAGCTCAATCCAGCTTTCTTGAAAGTATCCAGAGAACCGGCCTCCACCACCCTCTGAGGCAGAGAATCCCACAGGCTTACAACTCTCGGTGTGAAAAAGTTTTCTAAATGGATAACCCCTTATTCTTAAACTGTGGGCCCTGGCTCTGGACTCCCCCAACATCAGGAACATGTTTCCTGTCTCTAGCATGTCCAAACCCTTAATAATCTTATATGTTTCGCTAAGATCCCCTCTTATCCTTCCAGATTCCAAAGTATACAAGCCCAACCACTCCATTCTCTCAGCATATGACAGTCCCGCCCTCCCGGGAGTTGCCCTTGTGAACCTATGCTGCACTCCCTCAATAGCAAGAATGTCCTTCCTCAGATTTGGAGACCAAAACTGCACACAATACTCCAGTTGTGGTCTCACTCGGGCCCTGTGCAACTGCAGAAGGACCTCTTTGCTCCTATACTCAACTCTTCTTGTTATGAAGGCCAACATATCATTTGCTTTCATCACTGCCTGCTGTACCTGCATGCTTACTTTTAGTGACTGATGAACAAGGACCCCCAGATCCCGTTGTACTTCTCCTTTTCCCAACTTCATTTCATTTAGATAATAATCTGCCTTCCTGTTTTTGCTATCAAAGTGGATAACCTCACATTTATCCACATTAAACTACATCTGCCATGCATCTGCCCACTCACCCAACCTGTCCAAATCTCCCTGCATTCTCATAGCATCCTCCTCACAGTTCACACTGTCACCCAGCTTTGTGTCATCTGCAAATTTGCTAATGTTACTTGTAATCCCTTCATCTAAATCATTAATATATATTGTAAATAGCTGCTGTCCCAGCACCGAGCAAGGCTCGGTGCTGGGACCGCAGCTATTTACAATATATATTAATGGTACCCCACTAGTCACTGCCTGCCATTCTGAAAAGGACCTGTTAATCCCTACTCTTTGTTTCCTGTCTGCCAACCACTTCTCTATCCATGTCAGAACTCTACCCCAAATACCATGTGCGATAATTTCGCCCACTAATCTCCTATGTGGGATCTTATCAAATGCTCTCTGAAAGTCCAAATGTGCCGCTATTTCATCTTTTATGTCAGACTCGTTCAGGCTCAACGATGTCGGGCTAATTGGTCTATAATTCCCTGTTTTCTCTCAACTGCCTTTCTTAAAAAGTGGAATAACATTAGCTACCATCCAGTCCACAGGAACTGATCCTAAATCTATAGAACATTGGAAAATGATCACCAATGCGTCCACAATTTCTAAAGCCACTTCCTTAAGTACCCTGGGATGCAGGCTATAAGGCCCTGGGGATTTATCAGCCTTCAGTCCCATCAGTCTACCCATCACGTCGGGGTTCGGCGTCGGCATTCCACCAGCCCGGCGTGAGGGCCTGAACATCGGGTCACCCGGGGCGGCGACTGCGGGTGCTTGGAAGGCCCCGACCACGGATGAACACGGAGGGGAGGCTGGCTGGACTATGGTGCCATCCTCACCTTGGTGCCATTTATGTTATGTTGTGTCGTGGACTTTCTGTGTTTGCTTTTTTTTTAATTCAATTTCAATTTTATTTTTAATATGTCTATTATTTATTTATTATTTATTTATTTTTTAATGATTTTTTTTTATGATACTGCCTGTAAGGGAAATTCATTTCGTTGTCTCAAATTGAGACAATGACAATAAATTTGAATACAATACAATACAATCACCTTTTCTTGCCTAATGTGGAGTTCCTTCAGTCCCTCCATCACCCCAGATCCTTTGGCCACAAGTACATCAAGAAGATTGTTTGTGTCCTCCTTAGTGAAGACGGATCCAAAGTACCTGTTCAACTTATCTGCCATTTCCTTGTTCCCCATAATAAATTCACCCTTGTCGGTCTTCAAGGGTCCAACTTTATAGTCTTAGCTAATTTTTTCCTCTTCATATACCTAAAGAAGCTTTTACTATCCTCCTTTATATTCTTGGCTAGCTTACCTTTGTACCTCATATTTTCTCCCCGTATTGCCTTTCTAGTTGTCTTCTGTTGCTCTTTAACCATTACCCAATCCTCTGGCTTCCTGCTCAACTTTGCTATGTTGTACTTCTTCTCTTTTATTTTTATACTGTCCCTGACTTCCCTCGTCAGCCACGGTCACCCCTTACTCCCCTTGGAATCTTTCTTCCTCTTTGGAATGAACTGATTCTGCACCTTCTGTATTATTCACTGTCATCCCTGCTAGGGTATCTTTCCAGTCAACTTTGGCCAGCTTGTCCCTCATGGCTCCATAGTCCCCTTTGTTCAACTGTAATGCTCACATTTCTGATTTACCCGTCTCCCTCTCAAATTGTAGATTAAAACATCATATTATGGTCACTCCCTCCTAATGGCTCCTTTACCTCGAGTTCCCTTATCAAATCCGGTTCACTACACAACACTAAATCCAGAATTGCCTTCTCCCTGCTAGGCTTCAATACAAGCTGCTCTAAGAATCCATTACAGAGGCACTCCACAAACTCCCTTTCTTGGTGTCCAGTACCAACCACCAACCTGATTTTCCCAGTCTACCTGCATGTTGAAATCTCCCATAACAACCGTAGCATTACCTTTACTACATGCCAATTTTAGCTCTTGATTCAACTTGCACCGTATATCCGAGCTACTGTTTGGGGGCCTGTAGATAAGTCCCATTAGGGTATTTCTACCCTTACAATTCCTTAGTTCTATCCATACTGACCCTGCATCTCCTGTTCAATTTCACCCCTTGCAAGGAACTGAATTTCATTCCTCACCAACAGATCTACCCCAAACCCCTCTGCACACATGTCTGTCTTTTCGATGTATAACCTTGAATATTCAGTTCTCAGCCCTGGCCCTTTTGCAGCCATGTCTCTAATTCCGACAACATCATACTTAACAATTTCTAAGTGAACCTCAAGCTCTTCCACTTTATTTCTTTTACTTTGCACATTTATATAGAACACTTTGACCGGTATTCACCTCTCCTCTCACTCCGGTCCCTATTGGCCCTGACCTTACTCTCTTATCCCTTCTCGAATTTTCCTTTCCTTTAATTCGGGAGTCTTTTGTAACTTTTCCAGTACTCACTTTCCCTTTAACACCATCTTTATACTCCCAATTTGTCAATCCCTCCCCCCCTCACTATTTAGTTTAAACCCACACGTGTAGCCCTAGAAAACCTGCCTGCTAGAATGTTGGTCCCCCTCCAGGTGTAACCGTCCCTTTTGTACCGGTCACCCTACCCTGGAAGAGACCCCAGTGGTCTATACAGCTAAATCCTTGCTCCCTGCACCAGCCCCCAAACCACACATTCAGATCCCCTATCTCCCTGTACCTGCCCTCACAATACAATACAATACAATATGGTTTATTTGTCACATTGCACATAAGTGCAAGTGAAATGAGGTAGCACGAGGTACTGGAAACAATCCAGAGATAACCACCCTAGAAGTCATGCTTTTCAGTCTTCTTCCTAACTCTAAATTCGCGTTGCAGAACCTCCTTCTTCTTCTTCCCAATGTCGTTTGTGCCCACGTGCGCAACTACTGCCGGCTGTAGTTCACCTTCCCTCTCGAGGACGTTCAGATGTCGGTTTGTGATATCTTTAACCCTGGCACCAGGGAGACAACAGACCATTCTCTAGTCTCAGCTGCCGCCACAGAATCTCCAGTCCGTACCTCGGACAATGGAGTCATCCACCACTATAGCTCTGCCTGATGTCAGTCTCGCCTCATCTCCTGGGTTGGAGCCACTGACCTGTCCACCTGTCGGACTGGAAGCGTCGACTGCCCTGCACTTGACGCTTACTCCTCGTTCTCACAGTCACCCTCCTTCACTCTTCCTGTAGCATTGGCATGACAACCGCACTGTAGGTCTTATCCACGAAACTCTCGTTATCTCGGATGGCCCTGAGGTCATCCAGCTGCTTCTCTATGCCCCAACATGGTCCTTCAGGAGCTGAACCTGGACGCACTTACCTCAGTTGTGGCGGCCAGAGACATCAGTGTCCCTGACCTCCCACATCCTGCAAGCCTCACACTGAATCTGTTCACCACGTCCCGTCCTCTCCAACTTTTTGCATAGTCTCCTCCCTCAGCCTCCTCGCCAAAGACTCGAGCCAAAGACTCGCACTTCCCTCACAAGGCACTTCCTTCACCAGGCGGCACCCCTCCCCCCAGTACAGTATAGTGCTAAAAATGGATGAAGTCAAACTAAAAGAGACGAACATTGTTAACATTCAAAATAAAATCTAATGGCAATTTGAAACAGCTTTGAAATTATAAAAGGAGTTCATCAGGTGCACTGAATCCTGATTATCCAAGCCCAGACTGGTATCTGGCCAGGAATGAATTATATGTTTTCTTTTGACATGACAAAAGGTCTGGCAGGCACATCGAAGAGCAGAGGCAAAATCTTTCCACGGCAGATTTGATATTTTTGTACAGTGTTTATGATAATTGTAGAAGCAGCAAGCAGATCTCAGATTTCCGTTCTGGTGCTTTATGATATCAAAGCTGCAATTCTGCTCTCCAAGATTGCCACTGAAGTCACAAACTGACATTGATCAAAGTATTTTTCTGGGGAAGAGCCGGAGTGGAACCCGGCCATACGCAAGATCCTGCAGTTTGTGATCTGCTGAGGGTAGCTGCCGAGCTTGGTCAGCATGGATGAGTTAGTTGAAAGGCCTGTTTCTGTGCTGTATGACTTGGTGATTGAATATTTTCATTTTCATCCTTTTGTAAACTCTTCTCCAACCATAAGTTGCTGCATAACCGCTTGGTTAAATTCCTTCATTTGGACGTATACAGCAGTAGAGGTGCGTTTCAGCAGATTGTACTGTTAGGATTGCAGAAAGGAGGTATTTATCTAAGAAACAACTATCAAATATTTGTGTGATCTTTTTAGAAATCAGCTGAAACATTGAAGAAAATGGAAAATCAAATATTTGTATCAAAAAAAGAACGTACATTCCAGCACCAAGATTCTCTACCTCCTTTACCTGTTCCCGTTCTCGAGGAAAGCTTGAAAAAATATTTAGATGCAGGTACCCTATTATCATAGTTTATGTCGTTTTATTTATGTTCATTTTATAATGGATGTCCATTGGAGAAAATAATCCCAATCTTTTCAAAGTTCCACTCAAGGCAAAAGTCATGAAAAAAATTAAACGCTACATCAGTAACTATGGGAATATTATTAATTTTGCTGTAACAAAATATTTAAGATAAATTCATTAATTTTGTATTTTTGTTTGTGCTGATCAGGTTTTGTTTTTCACCTTCAAGCCTGGGCTTCTGATTTCCCCCTGTCCTTTCTTCAGTGGTGCTTTAGTGTCATGTGTGCATTGCACAGTAAAATTCTCATTGAATAGATCATTAATGCACGCACCGCTATATTTACAAAAAGTTCAAAGTCTGGTCCATGTGCTTGATGTACTGGAACGGCTCCCAATCCCAGGCTACTGCTGGGCCTCCTACATTATTCTCGACTGGCTGGGCCACAAACCGGTGTGTCCCTTTCCTCGCCGACCGTTTTGTGTCCTGGGGGTGACCTGCAGCCGACCTTGAAAGCCTGGGAGGCAATAATTCTTGTGAAAACATCGTTCCACAGATGCCAGTGATTTCTAAATGTACCAATCTAATTGAATATTCCTCATTTATGTGAGTAGGTCTATGGAGGACACTATTTCCCTTTCACTACATTCAGCTCAGAATCATCTTGTTATTAAGAACACCCATACCAAGATGCTATTCATTAACTACAGCTTGGTCTTCAACACCATGATACTCAATAAGCTCATCTTAAAACTTTAACCTTCGGGGCTCCATATGGAAGAGTCAAGAGTGCTTAATTGCCATATACACTGTGAAAAGAACAATGAAATTGACTTCCAGCCTTCCTGCATGGCAGACCTCGGTCAGTTAGAATTGGTCCGAAACATTTTTCCACCCTGACCCTCAACACTGGTCCTCCTCATGTTTGTGTGGTGAGTTCCTTGCTCTACTCCCTATTTGTCCATTACTATGTGGCCAATTGCAGCACCAACCCAAACTTTAACTTCGTTGATGATACCACTGTTCAATAACAGTGAGATGGAGTACAGGAAAGACATTGAGAACCTAGCGTCATGGTGTCAGAACAGCAACTTAGACATTAATGCCAGCAAAGATGAAAGAGTTGGTGAGAAACAGGCTCGTGAACACAGCCCCATTCTCATCGACAGAGTTGGTGTAGAGATTGCTGACATCTTCAAGTTTCTAGGAATTCATATCACCAGAAATCTAACCTCGTCCCCTCACACTGATGTGGTAATCCAGAAAGTGAATCAACGTATTTACTATCTTAAGAATAGAAAGATTCAAAACATCCATAAGAATTCTCTTGAACCTTTCACAGCGCATCTGTAGCAGTATTTCTATGGGATGCATCTCAGCCTGATATGGCAAATGATTTTGTTTTGACTGCCAGAATCTGCAGAGAGCAGTGAACACAGTCCAGTCCATCTCAGGCTTGAAATTTGCTTTCATCTTCATTGCATCAAGAAGGCTGGAAATATAGCCAATGATGCTCGCAGCCCTGCCAGGGCCCCGTTCTCTCATCTGTACCCTCTGAGAGAAGATACAGGAGTTTGAAAGTCCGGATGTTCAGTCTTAGGACAACTTCTTCCACATGGCTATTAGATCCTGAACCAATCACCTCTTTCACACCTGATTGTTGTATAGTCTTTTTGCTGACTGGATAGCACGCAACAAAGGCACTTTTCACTGTACGCGTGGCTGTCCACGTGGCAATAAAATACTAAACTAAAGAAACCCCCTTCCTGGAGGTACTGTGGTGCAATTTTCCTCTGAACTCTACCTTGTTTGCTTATTGCATACTTGTACTTCAGTATTTTTACGCTACTTCAGATTGCACTGCAGACTTTGCACTTTTGTGTTATGCATTTATTATGTTAATCAATACCATGTATACTGTTTGCTTATGAACTTCATGTGAGCACAGAATTTCTTTGCATCCTGGTCTGTATGACTATGAATGATCATCATCTTATTAACTGTCTTGCTTGATGCCTTTCTTATTACACTGATTCAAGTGGTGTTTTGCATTAGATGTTACTGCCCTTCATGCTCAACAGAACCGTTCATTATTTGTGATCTAGAATTTTCCCATTGGTATTCATTCTATGTTGTAGGTATTTTAAGACCTGCATCTCTCCTGTCAGACACTCTGTATCTCAGGTTTAAAAATAACTTTAGTTATGTTTTGAAATATCCTGTAACTGCAAATACGGACACGCTGCCTTGAGACAGGAGGTGGGAATAGCATTTGGGCAATATTTTGATTGCATTGATAAAACGTGAATATTTGACTCTTGATTTTATCATCAGTTTGACTCAATTAGATATTCTCGCAACCCTAAGAATATTTATCTTCCCTCCTTTGGACATCTTCCTTAAACCACATTGGGCCATAATTGAGCTTGTTATCCTTATTTGTTTAAAAATGTCTATTTATGTTTAAACCTCTCTATACAATGGGTGTGATCCTATTTTAATAAGGATAATACATTTCATACTATTAAATCAGTGAATAAATGTTAAATCCTATTCCGAGTAGGTTTGTCAATATAAGCTGCAATTATACAGTTGAATTTAAAAAAAATTGTTTTAGTGAAGCCGTTTTTGAATGAAGAAGAACTTCAAAGGAGTACAGAAATTGTTAAAAGATTTGAAAAAGGAATTGGAAAACAACTACATCAAAAACTTCTGGAGAGGGCCAAAGTTCGAAGAAACTGGGTAAGCAAGAGCATACATGCTGTTTGGTATTATTCCACCAATGAAGTAGTATTGTAGGAGTGCATTTGGCTGGCTTCAGCTAATTTATTGCATATGTAATGCCTGCAGACTTTTTGTTACATATAATCACCTAGACATGTCTGGTTTCTCCTTTTATTCACACAGTTCTGCAAGTATCTACTATGATTTTTTTTTTTTCCCCTTCCCATCCCGACATTTTTTTTATTTCCCAGATTCTTGCATCCAGAGTTGACTGACCACCATCTGATACCAATGTAAAAGTACTGTGAATGTTAGAAATCTAAAATAAAACAAAAAATGCTGGAAATATTTAAATTCACGCACTTACTCCTACTCCAGCTTCTATTTTTAGTTTATTACACTGCTCCACCAAAGCTCAGTATTGGCATGAAGAATAATAGTTAAACTTCTAACTACCACTTTAGAATTTGAGTTATACGACCAGTACAGTTCAATGTTAATTAGTAACTCCGGCCATTGTAACACACAATTCTGGAGTCCAAAGCTTTCTTTCCTTCTTTATTTATGACATTTTATAAATCCTTATTTTATCTTTCCCCTTTCACCTTAAACATGTCTTCTGGTTATTGATTCCTCTACTCAGGGTAAATATCTCTGTGCATTCAACTCTGGGTAAAAAAACGCTACATTCTGATATTTTGTTTGAAACGTACCTTGTAAAAAAATTACATAAAGGTGCAGGGGTAGACCATTCTGCCCTTCGGGCCAGCACCGCCATTCAATGTGATCATGGCTGATCATCCCCAATCAGTACCACGTTCCTGCCTTCTCCCCATATGCCCTGACTCTGCTACCTTTAAGAGCCCTATCTAGCTCACTCTTGAAAGTATCCATAGAACCGGCCTCCACTGCCCTCTGAGGCAGAGAATTCCACAGACTCACAAGTTTCTGTGTGAAAAAGTGTTTCCTCATCTCGGTTCTAAATGGCTTACCCCTTATTCTTAAACTGTGGCCCCTGGTTCTGGACTCCCCCAACATCGGGCACATGATTTTGGCCTCTAATGTGTCTAAACCCTTACTAATCTTATATGTTTCAATAAGATAACCTCTCATCCTTCTAAATTCCAGAGTATACAAGTCCAGCCACTTCATTCTCTCAACATATCACAGTCCCGCCATCCCGGGAATTAAACCTTGTAAACCTACGCTGCACAGGCCCGTACGAAGCTTTTCAAAAAGGGGGGAGGCATGGCAGGATTACAAAAAACGTAATGTGAAATAATGTGTGCGCTGTGCACATCACAAGCGCGAAGCGTGAAGTCCCTCGATGCCAGGGTCCAGGGCCTGCTTAAGGGCCCTGAAAACTCTGGGGTTTTAGATTGTCTGATGCATTCGAAGCCTTATTTTGGAGTATTTTTGCACCAAATTTATGATCAATATTTCAGAAATGTACAGGAATCTGAGAGGTAGCTTTTGCACACAAAGGGTGCTGGGTGTATGTAACGAGCTGCCAGAGGAGGTAGTAGGCTGGGACTTTCCTAATGTTTAAGAGACATTTGGACACGTACATGAATAGGACAGATTTAGATGGATATGGGCCAAACGTGTGTGAGTGGGACTAGTTTAGATGGGACATGTTGGTCGGTGTGGGCAAGTTGGGCTGAAGGGCCTGTTTCCACACTGCATCATTCTATGACTAAAAAGTTAAGAAGAAAAATGCATGGAGATAAGTAGAACAGATTTGAAAGAGGAATGAAATGTAAAGGACGAGATATTTTTATGGGTGGAAAGGAACATAGGAAAGGAGGGGGGAGAGTGGGCTTGGGCAGATGGGTGAAGGGAAAATAGACACAAAGTGCTGGAGTAACTCAGTGGGTCAGGCAGCATCTGCGGAGAATTTGAATAGGTGACGTTTCACAGAGTGCTGGAGTAACTCAGCGGGTCAGGCAGCATCTCTGGAGAAAAGGTATAGATTACATTTCGGGTCAAGACCGTTCTTCAGTAATATTCATGATGTGCCATGCATAGACATTCCTGAATGTTACCCAAACCATCGTGAGCTACTTTGTGACGGTGCTTGCCCTCTCCTATAACGTCTCTGCTGCCTTGCGTGATGCAGGACAGGACACAAACTTTGGGACACGGTGTGAAGCTGTTGCAGTCTGTCCCAGCCTGGTAAAAACCTGGATAGAGTGGATTTGGAGAGGATGTTTCCACTACTGGGAGCGTCTAGGACCAGTGGCCACAGCCTCAGAATTAAAAGACATTCCTTTAGGAAGGAGATGAGCAGGAATCTCGTAAGTTAGAGGGTGGTGAACTGTGGAATTCATTGCCACAGACAGCTGTGGGAAGTCAAGTCAATGGACATTTTTCAGGAGGAGATTGATAGATTCTTGATTGATACGGGTGTCGGAGGTAATGGGGAGAAGGCAGGAGAATTGGTTTGAGAGGGAAAGATAGATAGTCATAGAGTGATACAGTGTGGAAACAGGCCCTTCAGCCCAGCATGTCTCATCTGCAGTAGTCCCACCTGCCCACGTTTGATCCATATCCCTCCGAATCTGTCCTATCCATGTACCTGTCTAACTGTTTCTTAAATGTTGTGATAGTCCCTGCCTCAACTACCTCCTTTGGCAGCTTGTTCCATACACCTACCACCCTTTGTGTGAAAAACATACCCCTCAGATTCCTATTAAATCTTTTGCCCTTCACCTTAAACTTATGTCCTCTGCTCCTCGATTCACTTACTCTGGGCAAAAGACATAACTATCCAAATCATGATTTTATACACCTCTATTAGATCATCTCTCATCCTCCTGTGCTCCATGAAATAGAGTCCCAGCCTACTCAACCTCTCCCTATATCTCTGACCCTCTAGTCCTGGCAACATCCTCGTAAATCTTCACTGTACCCTTTCCAGTTTGCTGACATATTTCCTATAACATGCTGCCCAGAACTGAATACAATACTCTGTATGCGGCCTCACCAACTTCTTATGCAACTGCAACATGACCTCCCAAATTCTATAATCAGCCTGACCCACTGAGTTACTCCAGCACTCTGTGAAACGTCATAGAACAGGGCAAGATTAGCAAGTTTGCTGATGATACAGAAGTGGGTGGTTTTGAAGATAGTGAAAGTGGTTGCGAAAGATTGCAGCAGGATCTGGATCAATTAGCCAGCTGGGCAGAGGAATGGTTGATGGTTGCAAAGTTCCTTGAAGGTCGTGTCGCAGGTATATCAGGTGGTCAAAAAGTATTTTGGCACTTGGCCTTCATCAGTCAGAGTATTGTGTATAGACGTTGAGAGATCTTTCCCTCCGGGGGTCAGTGGGGGTGGTGTGGGCCCAGTGGGGGTGGCGTGGGCCCAGCGGGGGTCAGAAAGGGTTGCGTGGGCCCAGCGGGGGTGGTGTGGGCCCAGCGGGGGTGGCGTGGGCCCAGCGGGGGTGGCGTGGGCCCAGCGGGGGTTGCGTGGGCCCAGCGATGGTCAGCGGGGGTGGCGTGGGCCCAGCTGGGGTCAGCGGGGGTGGCGTGGGCCCAGCGGGGGTGGCGGGGGCCCAGCGGGAGTGGCATGGGCCCAGTGGAGGGGGTGGCGTGGGGGCAGAGCGTGGACCCAGCGGGGGTGGCGTGGGCCCAACGGGGGTCAGCGGGGATGGTGTGGGCGGGAGATGGCTTGGGCCCCGGCGACGGGAGAACGGAGAACTGGCCGTTTCCAAAGTGGAAACGCTGATTTTTTTTTTCTTACTCTGGGTGGGGGGGAAAGGGGGGTGCGGTCGCATCCAGCGCACCCCCCCTTCGGACGGCCATGCTGCACTCCCCCAATAGCAAGAATGTCCTTAAATTAGGGGACCAAAACTGCACACAATACTCCAGGTGTGGTCTCACTAGGGCCCTGTACAACTGTAGATGGACCTCTTTGCTCCTATACTCAACTCCTCTTGTTATTTATTTATTTTTTTTTTAAAAATTATTTTTATTAGCAGTACAGTAAATCACATTAATACATCGCATATATCTTATTACATTATGTTGTACCACTTCATTTTTTGAGCTTTAAAAGAGAAAGAAATAAAAGAAGTAAGAAAAGTAAGCAAGAATCGTGAAGGTGCAGAAAAGTGTTGGGAGAAAAGAACCCCTTAGGGAAGGAATTAGAGAAGGAAGCAAAGAAAATAATTAAGACCCTAGAAAGAAAGGAAAAAAAAGGAAAAAAGGAAAATCAGTCGCTCTATTGTAACACAAAACTCCGCAAAAAAGGATCTACCAACCATGTTTTTATTAAAAATGTATTTTATACCCCCCATTACCCGGTCCTGGTAGCCTTTATATTTTAACTTATTATTGCACCTTAGCTTGTAATAGTTCCATAAATGCAGACCACGTCTTTTGGAAGTGATCTGCTTTACCTGCTAGGAGGAGTCTCATCTCTTCCAAGTGTAATGTTTCGAACATGTTTGAAATCCACATTTTTGTTGTTGGTATTGGAGCATTTTTCCAAAATTTAAGTATAAGCTTTTTTCCGATTATTAGCCCATAATTAAGTAAGTTCTTTTGAAACATATTTAATTCAGGGTTAGCTTCCGATATTACAAAAAATGATCCATTCTACTCTAGGTAGAAGTTTTGTTTTAAATAATTTTGTAAAGATTTCAAATATTTCGTTCCAGAATTTTTGAATTTTTGTACAGAAAACAAAAGAGTGCGCTATGTTAGCTTCTTGTACCTGACATTTGTCACAAATGGGTGAGACATTGGGGAAGAGTTTATTTATTTTAGATTTTGAATAATATAGTCTGTGTAATGTTTTATATTGGATTAGAGTATGTCGTAGGCTGATCGAGCATTTATGCACATATCTTAAGTGTTTATCCCAGCTCTCTTTTGAAATTTTTATAGCTAATTCTTGTTCCCAACTCCTCTTGTTATGAAGGCCAATATGCCATTCGCTTTCTTCACTACCTGCTGTATCTGCATGGTTACTTTCATTGACTGATGAACAAGGACCACCAGATCCCATTGTACTTCCCCTTTTCCCAACTTTGCACCATTTAGATAATAATCTGCCTTCCTGTTTTTGCTACCAAAGTGGATAACCTCACATTTATCCACATTAAACTGCATCTGCATGCATCTGCCCACTCACCCAACCTGGCCACGTCACCCTGCATTCTCATAGCATCCTCCTCACAGTTCACACTGCCACCCAGCTTTGTGTCATCTGCAAATTTGCTAATGTTACTTGTAATTCTTTCATCCAAATCATTGATGTATATTGTAATTAGCTGCGGTCCCAGCATCGAGCCTTGCGTTACCCCACTAGTCACTGCCTGCCATTCTGAAAGGGACCCGTTGATCCCTACGCTTTGTTTCCTGTCTGACAACCACTTCTCTATCCATGTCAGCACTCTACCCCCAATACCATGTGCCCTAATTTTGCCCACTAATCTCCTATGTGGGACCTTATCAAATGCTTTCTGAAAGTCCAGGTACACTACATCCACTGGCTCTTCCTTGTCCATTTTCCTAGTTACATCCTCATAAAATTCCAGAAGATTAGTCAAGCATGATTACCCTTCCTAAATCCATGCCGACTCGGACCGATCCTGTTACTGCTATCAAAATATGGATAGACCCCAGAAAGTAATTAAAATAGTCTTTTTTTTTTTAATAACAATTTACCAACATTTGGTACATTATCAATAATTTTCCATATTTGCTGATTAAATTTTTTGACTGTTGTGCAACGTGGTCTGTAAAACATAGTGTCTTATTCTGGTACAATAAATTGAATCTACAAGTAAAATATATCTCTGGGTAAAATACCTAAAGTGCCCCTCTAGTTAATTTTCAATTGCAAACTATGGTTGATCTTACCAGATTGTGAGTGTATTACTTTTTAAAGATTTTAGAGGATGACTACTCCTGTTCTATTTCTTTCCATCAGCTTGAGGAATGGTGGCTAATCAGTGGCTATTTGGAGGTCCGAATGCCATCAATGTTGAACGTAAACTTTGGAGGACCTGGTCCTTACCTTGAACATTTTTGGCCACCGAAAGAAGGCACACAGCTTGAACGAACAGCAATAGCTGTTTACCATACCCTGCAGTTTTGGAAGCTACTTAGGAAGTAAGATGCACATAAGAAAATAATTTAAGCACATATTATGTTGAAAAGTGCAGTAAAATAATGTATAATCTCATTTTCTGAGGGGTTCAGTTCTTCACCGATCACAATTGGTCACAATTTTAGGGTGGACTGGGCTCTCGCTTAACTTTTTTTCCCTGTTGCAGCCGGGCAACCTTGGCAGCTTTTTACGTTGCCAAATGACAGTTTAGGTGGTCATTTAAGATGGCTTGCATGACGCGTGCTCGGACGAATTGGGTAGTTACCAGTCGGAATTATGCTCAATGAAGCATTCACATATTATTTCTGCTTCAAATAAAGTCACAAACTAACATATTCACCAACCAAGACATGATATATACCACAATGACATGCAGCAAAATTATAATACCGTATCTCAACTCTGTTTACACATTGCAATTAATGAAATTTTTATTATTTCTTTCCACTTCCAAACAAAAATGTGGTTGGATTATTTAGCGTATGATCAACCTGTGCCAATAAATCCTGGACCTTGATAACATACAAGCTTAACCATGCACACTACAGATTGATGCAAGCATGTTTCTGTGAAGGACCGAAAATTGTCATGACATGGCCATAGCATGGGTCGTTATTGCTATTGGTACAGAAGCACTCTCGCTTCCCACATAATTAATCCACAACAAAATATACAGGTTGCAAGGAATTTTCTAAAGGCATTTTATGATAATAGCTGTTAAAACTAACTATACCCATCTGACAGGTTAAACATTACACTAACTAACAAGAAATGGCCAAAGGACATAAATGCAGCAAATGTTCTTTTGGTAATATAGTTAAAGGTGCCAAGGCGCCACATTACCGGACATTCTTATTAGATGTACGTGTTGTGAACAACAATGAAGATACCCAGTTTTGTAAGCAACAATTAAAAAAAAAAATTGTTGATAAACGCTTTTTCCATCATTCCCACTTCAGAATTAACGTTAAAATTTCAACTGAAATATCTCCTGACCAAATTTGTGATGTATATGACTGACTAGAAGTAAAACCTGGATAAATCCAACGTATAGTTATGAATGTTGCTCATTAAATAACTACAGTACTGATACTCCATATTAACAGCATTGATTTGCCATTAAAATGAATTCTGTAATAACGTGTCAACGGTAGTAGTGACAATCGAACACTGCGGTTTTAATGTTTCGCATGTTCACAATTTAATTAATCCATCTTTATGGACTAAAACAAATAATAACATTGGGAATTAAAACACATTTGATTGCATTCCGTTATCAAATATAGTCAATGTTAGCTCTGAAGACATTTCCAGCACAATAGGGTCGGGAGGGGCGGTGTGAATCAGTGCAGGATGGATAGGTGGCGGTGGGGGGAGGGGGGCTTGAGAAGGCAATCGGTGCGATTTGGATGGATTGAGGCAGGGGAATTAGTGCATGTTGGTTGGAGTAGGTAAAATTGTGAGGGGAGAGGGCGAGGGATGACAGTGGGGTTGAATGGGGGGAACTGTGCAGGATGGATGGGGGGGCAGTGCAGGATGAAGGGGTGTAGCAGTGCAGGATGGATGGGAAGGGGGGGTCAGTACAGGATGAATTGGGGGACCTGTGTGGGATTGATGGGGAGTGGTAGGAGAATCAATGCGAGGTGGATAGGGAGATCAGTGCAGGGTGAATAGCTGGGAGGGGCTGGACGCGGGGAGTTGGTGAGGAGGGGAGCACAGGGGATGTCAGTGAGGACTGAATAGAGGCAGGAATGGGGATCAGTGCAGGATGGAGAGGAGGGGTCTCAGGATAAGGATAGTGGAGGGGGGCGTACGAGAGAGAGAGAGAGAGAGAGAGAGAGAGAGAGAGAGAGAGAGAGAGCGAGGAAGGGGCAGAGGAGGTGGGAAGGAAGGCCAGCGCTCCTTGGACAACACTGGCATCATCACTGCCTTGGCTGTCCCTGTCAGGCATGGAAATCGCTATCAAAATATGGAGGGGACAGGGGGACTGAATATCTTGGTGCGCACACACACACGCGCACACGAACACACGCACACACACACACACACACACACACACACACACACACACACGCGCACACACACGAGGCTTCGGAGGCCCTGTGAACGGTAATTTCAGTTCAATCCAGCGCTAAATGCAGTTCAACACTGCCTGTCTCGCCTACAGCCTTGTCTCAATCCAGACAGGGCTGTAGGTTAACCTGGCGGGATAGGCAGAGTTGAGCTGGGTTTAGCGCTGCTTCTCTGCGCTGGCTGTGGGCCTGGGCACACCGCGCCCATCTGACTCCTGACGTCTCTGGCCACCCTTGGGCGTAGGGGGGGGGGATGGTCCAGTGGCGGTTCGGCAGTGATTGCATCGCCGGAGACCAGGATCGATCCTGGCTGTGGTGAAGGTCTGCCGAGAGTGTTTTAGCACGTCTCCCTCCTCCAATCACCGCGCTCTATCCTCAGTCCCACCCTACCCCCTTACTTCCGCCTCTGACCGACACCTCCCTCCTCCAAGGGTTTGTTTTGAAAGCGCCGTTGGCGGAGTGGCAAGCAGTGGCCGTTATCAGGCCGGGCGGGGTGCAGGAGGAGGAGGAGATGGAGCCGCCGGCACTGCTACTGTGAGGGGCCCGTCATTCGCTCCAACCCTCCGTCACGCCACACTTAGCATCTTTCCCACAACCGTCACCGACACAAAACGTCACGTTTCTTTTCTCCAGAGATGCTGCCGGACCCGCAGAGTTACTCCAGTTTTTTGTGTCAATCTTTGGTATCAACCAGTATCTGCGTGCCAAGCTGGGAAAAATGACTCGCCGTTTAGGTTGCCCGGCGGCACTTTGGGTGGTCAGTGGCACCCGGGCAACCACTAATGTCAAGCCCTGGTGGATGGATGAACTTGCTTTGAGAATAATTTCTAATTTTAAGAGCTACTAGACTAAGTGGGAACCGTTGGGTCCCAGTATCACACAGGAGGGCTGGTCATCCAACGCAATATTCCACCTCTCCACCAATTCTAATATTGGTGGCCAGTTGGGGGGGGGGGCTTTCTGGAGCGCTAGTATGGGTTTTGTGGGCTGAAGGGACTAGTTTCCAGAGGGCTAGTATGCAAATTGTGCGCAAAATGGATTCTTGGGCTGGCGTCTCAGTCAATCAACTCATGGCTGGTGGGCTGGTAGTTGACTCACGGCTAATCCTTGAAATTCTATTTCAAGCAGGGTATAAGGCCTCCAAATTCAAGTGCAGTTTCTTACCACTTCTAGCAGGGTGCAAGGCCACCAAAATCAAGTGCAGTTTCATACCATTTGAAGTAGGGTGCAAAGCCTCTCCCTCCTCCATCTTGCAGAGACTGAGCCACACCCACATTTCCGGGTTTTATACCCCCCCCCCCCCCCCCCCCCCCCCCCCCCCCCACTGGAAAAGGTGTGGCTTTCACGGAGTGATTGACAGGAGAGAGATTCTCAACACTTTTTTAAAAACTAATAAGACTTATTTTTCATTGATGGGAAAAATTCTCTGCACCTGCTCAGCGGAGGGGGACTGAGTAAGATGACCAAAAATCACAGCCGTAAGTGGTAGCATTTTATCTAAAATCAATATACAGTGCAAACAGGAAGTAAGTGCATTTACAGTAGTGCCTTTTAACTTCAAGCCAAAGCACCCAAGCCACCATTTGCAGTTAGTGCCTTTCAACTTCAAGCCAATGCATCCAAGCCATTAATTATACTGATTAAATTATACTTATTGAACTTAAATTCTAAATTCGTATAATTTCATCAGTATAAATGTACAATATTTATCAATGAAATATTTTGGACTTTGGGTTTACATTTAAATTTGCATATCCTATTCTGGAGCGTAATGTGTTTACTGTGCAGCTGAAACATACAGTGTATATTGATTGCTTTTATCAGATTTAGTTAATCCAATTTATTTAAATATGGTCACCATTCCACACCTTACTCTTAACACTCGCTCGGTATGATGAGCAATAGTTATTGCATGTTTTATGTCAAACTGATATTTTTGGAAATGATTGTGTTACACATGATATTACTGTGTTACCTAAGGGTTTGATTCTTAAGAAGTGTGGGTCAGCTGAGTTTCTGTAAATATAAACCAAAACCGTAATCACAGATTATGGAAGACCTGGCTTGCAAAATTCCAATTTTACACAAATGCTCCCAGACTCTGCTATTATGGAATAGTATTTACATTTTTTTCACAAGGAACCATTGCAGAGATAACCCATAGAAATAGCTAATGACTTTGCAAATTCATCAGGTGAGATCAAATGACACAAACCTTGAGCCATCTCTGGTAACGGACAATAGCTTTCTCACTGATAAGCAGATCAGCTCCCACCTCTCTCCATTTGGGCTGTATTTAGACAAACATTCGTCGCAGTTTATTTGTTTGTGATATAAATTGATGTGGGGGTTTATTTCCCAATGTGAAGTGGTGCTAGCAAGTCTTATAAAGCATTATCTTTGTCACTGCAGTTGTTTTATGTACATGAGATGAACTAGCTCTTTCTTTGTATTTATTTTCCAAAGGCAATGCTTGGCTGTACATAAAGCTGGTGGTGTGCCACTAGATATGAATCAATTTCGTATGCTGTACAATACCTGCAAAATACCTGGAGTAACCAGAGATTCCCTTGTCAACTACTTTAAAACAGGTAATTGTTCCCATCAAAATTGTTCCCAGGTAATTGTTCCCTTCAGCTCGTTCAAACAGCAAGTGGTATCAACATTTCAAGGGTGTAGCATTTTGGGGTCATATTGTGTTGTAATGTGGCAAACTGAGAACAATGATTCTGCTAATGTTAGATGACACACTTAAAATTCATCTTTGGTAATCTATCAGGTAATTTCTCTCTACACAAAAATGTGCATATACCAGTAATACCATGTCTTCCAATCTAGCAGAAATAAAGTTAATAAAAGAAAAGAAGGTTTACAGATTAACTGTGAATTTGAGGATTGTCTCATGAGACAACCCATAAAACCACGAAACAATGTGCAGACAAGTCTGTTTGCGTGTGTGCCGAACAATAAAACTAAAGCAAAATTATTTTGTCTTGCATTGAACTCTGAGACAAGGCAAATAAACTGGAGGAAGTATGGCAACTGGACCAGAATCCAGCTCTGAAACTTCAGTAATAAAAGTTAGTGTACTAAGTCTGATGCTTTTGTTTTGCATGGTAGGATGAGGACATTGGTTGGTGTACCAGAAAGAATACCAAGCACTAATGTATTTTAAAGGATTATGAGCAAATATTTGAACAATACATATTAAATGGGAGTGGAGAGGAAAACACAAGGATGCAATGGATACATTCAGAGAAATAAGAATTGAATGGTGATCTTGTGAATTACAAAATTGAATGAATACATTTGCATTGCAGTAAAGTGTTCACAGTGAAAATATTGAATAATCTGTACATGTAGAAGTGTCTTGCTCACTTATAATTTGTTGGCTTTAAGTTTTTTAATTTAACATAGAAATATAGAACATAGAAATTAGGTGCAGGAGTAGGCCATTCGGCCCTTCGAGCCTGCACCGCCATCCAATATGATCATGGCTGATCATCCAACTCAGTATCCCGTACCTGCCTTCTCTCCATACCCTCTAATCCCCTTAGCCACAAGGGCCACATCTAACTCCCTCTTAAATATAGCCAATGAACTGGCCTCGACTACCCTCTGCGGCAGAGAGTTCCAGAGATTCACCACTCTCTGTGTGAAAAAAGTTCTTCTCATCTCGGTTTTAAAGGATTTCCCCCTTATCCTTAAGCTGTGACCCCTTGTCCTGGACTTCCCCAACATCGGGAACAATCTTCCTGCATCTAGCCTGTCCAACCCCTTAAGAATTTTGTAAGTTTCTATAAGATCCCCTCTCAATCTCCTAAACTCTAGAGAGTATAAACCAAGTCTATCCAGTCTTTCTTCATAAGACAGTCCTGACATCCCAGGAATCAGTCTGGTGAACCTTCTCTGCACTCCCTCTATGGCAATAATGTCCTTCCTCAGATTTGGAGACCAAAACTGTACGCAATACTCCAGGTGTGGACTCACCAAGACCCTGTACAACTGCAGTAGAACCTCCCTGCTCCTATACTCAAATCTTTTTGCTATGAAAGCTACCATACCATTCGCTTTCTTCACTGCCTGCTGCACCTGCATGCCTACTTTCAATGACTGGTGTTCCATGACACCCAGGTCTCGCTGCATCTCCCCTTTTCCTAGTCGGCCACCATTTAGATAATAGTCTGCTTTCCTGTTTTTGCCACCAAAATGGATAACCTCACATTTATCCACATTATACTGCATCTGCCAAACATTTGCCCACTCACCCAGCCTATCCAAGTCACCTTGCAGTCTCCTAGCATCCTCCTCACAGCTAACACTGCCCCCCAGCTTAGTGTAATCCGCAAACTTGGAGATATTGCCTTCAATTCCCTCATCCAGATCATTAATATATATTGATGCATATATTTATGCATACAGCCTTTTACAACTGTATTTTAATGTTGGCAAAATAATGTCTGATGTTTAAACTCTTCCTTTTAATGTCTATATAGAAGCTGAAGGTCCAAGCCCCTCTCATTTAGTGGTCCTTTGTCGTGGACGAGCATTTGTGTTTGATGCCTTGCTTGACAATCAAATCCTCACACCGCCAGAGCTTCTCAGGTGCTTATTTGCAGTTTCTCTTTAAACCACATTTGCTTAACTGATGTGTTATAGATTATCCTTATTTAACATTCATAATGTGCGCACATTGAACTATATCTCCAGGAAATTTTACGTAGGTAATGAATGCTTCAGGGAAGATTATTACTGCATAACTAATAAGCAACAATACTTGAGTATCTGCTGTGATTTTATTAAAAGTATATATTATGGAGATTAACTATTTTGTAGCCTACGATTTAACAAGACAAGGCATCTAATATCTCTGGAATTAAGTACATTTGTCTTTCGAGGTTTTGTTTTTAATTTGCGATTCAGTGGTAGCATTCTTTCCCTGACTTTCTAGGTTGCGGGAATAAGTTCCTGGGATTCAAGCATAATTCGGATTGATTGACAATGCAGATGTTTAACTGATGACAATGCAGGAAGCAGGATGTGCTGCACAGATGGTGTACTGTCTTGGATTAAGTGTTAAAATGAAGTTCTAACTTTTTTTCAGATAGAATCAAATATGTACCTGTTTTTGTGTGACAGAATTATAATCTTTTGACCAAATCAGCATGAAGTAATGAACATTATACTGAGAGCTTTGCAATTTACTGATTTAGATTTAGCTTTCATGCTGTGAGCAGACATTTTATTTATTTAAAAATTCTTCAGAAAAATTTAGTTATTTGAAAAATCCACTATATATCCTGTTCGATTAATATGTATTTGATACACGCTTAGGTCAAAGTACTTGTGCCATCTAACATCTTCAATTAATAAAAAAATCCTGGAATAACTCAGTTGAAAAGGCAGCATCTCTGGATCCAGAGAAGCTACCTGTCCCGCTGAGTTGCTCCAGCATTTTGTGTCTATCTTCGATGTAAACTAACATCTGCAGTTCCTTCCTACACATTTTCAATTAATAGTTGACCTTGGGTTTAGCTTCCAGTTAAGCGCTCATCCTTGTGTTCAAATCTATATGGTTGCCACTCGTTGCTTCCTTCTTCCAAAACCATACCCTCAGATACCTCTGGTCTTCTGGCTCCTTAAGCATGCCAAATGTAGTCCTCCTACCACTGGTGCCCATGGTTTCAACTTCCAAAGCTCTACGTTTTAAATATATTCTCAAATATTCTCACTGTCTCTAACCTTCTTTAAGGCCATCTTGAATACCTAGCTCTTTGGTTATCTCTTTGATGCATCAGTTTTTAGTTTACTTGTTCTTTTTTTGAATTCTTCTTGGTATTAATCCTGTGAAACCTTTCAAAATGTGTTTGATTTGCACAGAGTGCCACATGGGTGAAGCTGGCAGGATTGTTGTGAATTTGCAACTTTCAGATTTTTAACTGATGTACAAAGCCAATGAAATCAGTGTGGAGCATCTTCACATGAATGATCAAACGCTATTTCTGTTTCCTTTGCATATTGTGTAAAATATATCAGCTTTGGACTGGACTTTCTGGCCTGCCAGCATCAATATCCATCCTTCTCCTCCTTCCGCCTGAAGAAGGGTTTCGGCCCGAAACGTCGCCTATTTCCTTCGCTCCGTAGATGCTGCTGCACCCGCTGAGTTTCTCCAGCATTTTTGTGTACCTTCCATCCTTCTCTTAGTTGTTTAACAGGAAACCATGGCTTCTCGTACACCAGTCCTTTTTATCTTGCTATTCTTTCTTCCATTATGAAGTAATACTTCCACCCTCAGCATTTCCCTGTGGTAGTGCTGGTCAAAAACAATGCTGGCAAAATAACTAAATTTTGCTCAAACTTCAATGGCACAGTATTGATCAGTCTTCTACACTTCACAATTTATTTCTTTATAATTATTACATTGGCAACTAACATTTTTGAAATATTTAATTGAGCTAAGTGCTGAAAGTTGTATATGGTAACATAATTATTTATGATAACTATTAGATCTCTAGTTCATTTTCGTCTGTTCATTTAGACAACTCACATATATCAGGGAATGCTGTAACAATGAAGCAGAAGGGCCAGGTGTGTCAGCATTAACTGCTGAGGACAGAACACGGTGGGCAAAGGTTTGTGCGCTACAATGCTGAGAACTATATTCTGCACTCGGTATCTTTCCCTTTGATCCACGTGTTGTACTTGAATTTGGCTTGATTGTATTTATGTATAGTATTATCTAATTTAATTAAACCATGCAATGGATGTAGCAGAAAGGGATAATTATTTATACTAACAAGCAGGTAACTCCGATACACATAGATAAATGCTTACTTTCTGTCATGAAGGATTCTTAAGCTTATTGTAAAAATAAACTCTTCTATTTCTAATGGTTTTAACATTTTGTTACAGACACGGGAACATCTAATTAGCCTGGATCCCAAAAATGTGACTATCTTGGACCAAATTCAGAGCTCATTGTTTATACTATCATTGGATGATGCTAGCCCCCATGCAACACCGGATGATTACTCTGAAGTGAGAAGATAAACATCAATTATTGATTACAAAGTTATGTTTGCTTTGGGATTTTGTTGAATAAAACTTTAAATTAAAGCAAAAATAAAAGATTAAAAAATGGGGATTAAGTTTAAAAGAAGCAGAAATGTTGCACTCACTCAGCATGTCGAGCATCTGTGGAAAGAGAAACAGAGTTAACATTTGAGACTTTCCATCAGAACTGGGAAAGAAATAAACTTTATTTTAAGTAGCAGATAAAGTTGAGAAGAGATAAATAGATAAAGGAGTAGGGTGAGAGCAAATAATTTAATGTAGCAGTTAGTATCAAATAATGCTTCTTTGCCTGTGTAATGTGTTGCTAATAGCAAGATATTTTAGGACATGTCCAGCAGGTTAGACTATTACTAAAGATGGGAGAAAAGAAAACTGGGCCAAAATTTACAGAAATAACCAGTTCTGATACAAACAAAAAGAAAGAGTAAAGTGAAGAATTCTATATTTGGTCCTGAATACTAAATCTTGTCCGGAGGATGTTGTTCCTCAAGCGTGTGCTGGGCATTGTTGTAATAAACGCTTGGCGGCACGGTGGCGCAGAGTTGGAGTTGCTGCCTTACAGCGAATGCAGCACTGGAGACCCAGACCCTGACTATGGGTGCTGCCTGTATGGAGTTTGTACGTTCTTCCCGTGTCCTGCGTGGGTTTTCTCCGAGATCTTCAGTTTCCCCCCACACTCCAAAGACACACAGGTTTGTAGGTTAATTGGCTTGGTAAATGTAAAAAAAAATGTCCCTAGTGGGTCTAGGATAGTGTTAATGTGCGGGGATCGCTGGGCGGCGCGGACCCGGTGGGCCGAAAGGGCCTGTTTCTACGCTGTATCACTAAACTAAAGTTGGAGGCCACAAATAGATAAGTTGCAATGGGATGGTGAATTAAAGTAGGCAGCTCATCCTGACCTGTCTGGCTGCGGCATCCTGCTCTCTCTTTCTTTCCGACTTAGTAGGTTCACCAGACTGATTCCTGGGATGTCAGGACTGTCTTATGAAGAAAGACTGGATAGACTTGGTTTATTCTGTCTAGAATTTAGGAGATTGAGAGGGGATCTTATAGAAACTTACAAAATTCTTAAGGGGTTGGACAGGTTAGATGCAGGAAGATTGTTCCCGATGTTGGGGAAGTTCAGAACAAGGGGTCACAGCTTAAGGATAAGGGGGAAATCCTTTAAAACCGAGATGAGAAGAACTTTTTTCACACAGAGAGTGGTGAATCTCTGGAACTCTCTGCCACAGAGGGTAGTTGAGGCCAGTTCATTGGCTATATTTAAGAGGGAGTTAGATGTGGCCCTTGTGGCTAAGGGGATCAGAGGGTATGGAGAGAAGGCAGGTACGGGATACTGAGTTGGATGATCAGCCATGATCATATTGAATGGCGGTGCAGGCTCGAAGGGCCGAATGACCTACTCCTGCTCCTAATTTCTATGTTTCTATGATATTTGGATATTAAACAAAATCATAACTAAGCAGCCCTTAATCCATTTTAGTTTATTTTACTTTTTGTAGGCATGTTTATCAGCCGTAACTGGAAACCCAACTGTACGATGGGGTGACAAGTCGTATAATTGTCTCAGTTACTCCAATGGAACGCTTGGTTCAAATTGTGATGTAAGTGAGGCGAAGAAAAAATGTTTTTCGTATGTAGAATGTTATATCTGCAAAAGCAGTTGCTAAACATAAAATAATCTCAATGCATGAACTGGATGGTCAATTAATTTGGTGAATTGGTTCAGAGAGTAATGTTGAACAGGAGTGGAAGAAGATTTCTTGCTCAACTTTACTCCATGGGCCTTGGTTTGTATCTTGCTCTCTCTGATAATGCACCACTGTGCTTTTAAAAAGATAATTGGCCCTCTGGGAATTTGTTCTACCAGAAATGCTTGTTTTAAATTTTGTCACACTGATGTAACACTAAACCTCTTCAGTTTAATATTTTCAATTTAATACCGAGAAACGTGAGGTGTTGCATTTTGGAAAGTCTTAACATTAGCAGGACTTACACAGTGAATGGTAGGGCTCTGGGGAGTGTTGTACAGCAGAAGGATCTAGGAGTGCAGGTGCATGGTACCTTGAAGGTCGAGTCGCAGGTCGATAAGGTGGTCAAAAAGGCTTTTGGTACATTGGCCTTCATCAATCACAGTATTGAGTATAGAAGTTGGGAGGTCATGTTGCAGTTGTATAAGATGTTGGTGAAAGACTACATTCAGTTCCTGGCACCATGTTATAGGAAATATGTTGTCAAGCTGCAAATGGTAGAGGCGATTTATGAGGATGTTGCTAGGACTAGAGGGTCTGAGCTATAGGGATAAGTTGAGTAGGCTGGGACTATTTCCTGGAGCACAGGAGAATGAGGGGTGATCTTATAAAGGTGTATAAAATCAAGAGAGGAATAGATCGGGTAGAGTAGGTGAATCAAGGACCAGAGGACATAGGTTTACGGTGAAGGGAAAAGATTTATTAGGAATCTGAGGGATATCATTTTCACACAAAGGGTGGTAGGTGTATGGAACAAGCTGCAAAAGGAGGTAGTTGAGGCTTGGACTATCCCAACGTTTAAGAAGCAGTTAGACAGGTACATATATAGGACAGGTTTGGAGAGATATGGACTAAATACAGGCAGGTGGGACTAGTGTAGCTGGGTCATGTTGGCCGGTGTGGGCAAGTTGGCCCAAGGGCCGGGTTCCACACTAATCCATATATATTCCAGCACTGTTTGTCCATCTGATAATCTTAATATAATGCAAATTTAGAGTAATTAGTTTAATTGTTAGCAGTACTACCTTATTAGTGCCTGTTTTAACATATGTTTTTTTGATTTTATGTTGCCCCAGCATTCTCCATATGATGCAATGGTCATGGTTTCCTTGTGTTATTATATTGATCAAACTCTGAAGTTAGATGAAGGCAAATGGAAGGTATGTGTCAAATGTACGCAAGGGCACCACGGTTGCATTCATCTCGGCATGCATGCTTCTATTGAACTGAATTTTATCTGACCTTATCTCTTAACAACGAAAGAACCATTTTTCTTTCAATTAATTTCTTCAAGTTTACATGATATAAAATTAAGTTTATTATGTGTATATCACATAAATAATTCAAATTACATGTCATCCAATTTGAAGTTTGAGCTAATTTTTATGAGACGTAAGCTATTCCTAGGAAGTATTTTCTCAGCATTTCATTGATTTGATATCTTTTAATTATGTGCAAGAGAAATTACATTTCTTCACCACGGAAACAATTTTCCATCCTCTCAATGCCTTAGATACTTTATTACATTCTAACAAACAGAGCTTCACACTTTGCTAACAATAATGGAGCATTAGAATTCTGCTCGATCCACCAGGGGGTTGCAATGGAATGTCGATTACCATTTTGCTATTGAGCTACCCATCTGCTGGGAGCAACTCGCAGGGCATGTTTTCAAACTTTGATTGGGACCATTTAGGTGAATGGTCCAAGGCTTATTCCCAGAAATCAGGATGGTCAATAAACACAGGCCTAATCAGGCTCTGCTCAGATCATTGGGGAGGAGGAATCAGGCAAAGGTAGGGTGGATGGGAGGGCAAGAGAACTGGCTTGCCCTGTCTTGTGATGGGTTTTTTTTTTGGGTGCATGTTCAAGAGAACGAGGCAGCAGTGTATGGAGTCTGAAGCCTCAACTGGGAGCTTCAGAGTGCACTGGTTCATTGGAAATATAGATACATATACAGTACAATAGGTACAGTAGGCCATTCGGCCCTTCGAGGTGGCCATTCAATGTGATCATGGCTGATCATCCACAATCAGTACCCCGTTCCTGCCTTCTCCCCATACCCCTTGATTCCGCTAGCACTAAGAGCTCTCTCTAACTCTTTTGAATGCATCCGGTGAATCGGCCTCCACTGCCTTCTGAGGCAGATAATTCCACAAATTCCCAACTCTCTTTGTATGAAAAGGTTTTTCCTCATCTCAGTTCTAAATGGCCTACTCCTTATTCTTAAGCTGTGGCCCCTGGTTCTGGACTCCACCGACATCGGGAACATATTTCCTGCATCTAGTTTGTCCAATCCCTTAATAATTGTATATGTTTCATTCAGATCCCTTCCCATCCTTCTAAATTCCAGAGTATACAAGCCCAGCCGCTCCATTCTATCAATATATGACAGTTCTGCCATCCTGGGAATTAACCTCGTGAGCCTACGCTGCATTCCCTCAATACCAAGAATGTCCTTCCTCAAATTAGGAGACCAAAACTGTAAACAAAATACTCCAGGTGTGGTCTCACCAAGGCCCTGTACAACTGCAGAAGGACCTCTTTGCTCCTATATTCAACTCCTCTCGTTATGAAGACCAGCATGCCATTATCTTTCTTCATTGCCTGCTGTATCTGCTGTACCTGCATGCTTACTTTCAGTGACTGATGTACAAGGACACCCAGGTCTCGTTGTACTTCCCCTTTTCTTAACCTGACACCATTCAGATAATAATCTGCCTTCCTGTTCTTGCTTAACTTCACATGTATCCACATTATACTATATCTGCCATGCATCTGCCCACTCACCCAACTTGTCCAAGTCACTCTGCATACTCATAGCATTTCTTCACAGTACACACTGCCACCCAGCATTGTGTCATCTGCGAATTTGCTAGTGTTACTATTAATTACTTACTGTCTATTATGCCTCTTGGCATGTAGGGCAGCAACGAAGGTCCTCCACTCCTGCATGCCCAGTAGTGTTGATTCCTTCAGTTGCTGTATCCGTAACATATTTGTTTTAAGAGACACGGGTTGTTAGCCCTGTGCTCAACCCCCAACCTGGAGGACCAGTGGATCGCTCTTCGTCTTGCCTCCACCCTTCGATCTGTCCAGCATGGGGGACCCTAACAGGAGACGAATCTCCCGCTGGCATAGCTCTAGGGATCACTGAGACACACAAGCTCCCTGACCACAACAAGGTTGCAATCCAACAGGGAGGTTTCTTTTAATAAATCATTAATGTATATTGTAAATAGCTGTGTTCCCAGCGCCGAGCCTTGCGGCACCCCACTAGTCATTGCCTGCCATTCTGAAAGTGACCCGTTAATCCCAACTCTTGGTTTTCTGTCTGCCAACCAATTTTCTATCCATGTCAATACCATACCCCCAATACCGTACCCTATTTTCTTTTCCCGCTAATCTCCTGTGTGGGGCCAAAGGATTTTTGAAAGTCCAGGTACACTACATCCACTGGCTCCCACTTGTCCATTTTACTTATTAAATCCACAATAAATTCCAGAAGATTAGTCAAGCATGATTTCCCCATCGTAAATCCATGCTGACTTTGACCGATCCTGTTACTGCTATCCAAATGCGCCGCTATGACATATTTGATAATCGACTCCAGCATCTTCCACAGCACCGATGTCAGGCTAACTGGTCCATAATTTTCTACTTTCTCTCTCCCTCCTTTCTTGAAACGTGGGATAACATTAGCTACCCTCCAATCCCCAGGAACTGATCCAGAATTCAAGATTCAAGAGAGTTTATTGCCATGTGTCCCAGATAGGACAATGAAATTCTTGCTTTGCTTCAGCACAACAGAATATAGAAGGCATGAATACAGAACAGATCATTGTGTCCATATACCATTATATAAATATATACATACATGAATGAATAAAACAGATAAAGTGCAAATAAGTAGAAAATGGGCTATTAATGTTCAGAGTTTTGTTTGTGTTGAGTTTAATAGCCTGTTGGCTGGGGAAGAAGCTGTTTCTGAACGTGGACGTCTATAGAACATTGGAAAATGATCACCAATGCATCCACAATTTCTGGAGCCACTTCCTTGCAGCCCATCAGGCCTTGTGGATTTATCAGCCTTCAGTCCCAACGCCATTTCCTGACTAATGCGAATTTCCTTCAGTCCCTCCGTCACCCTAGGTCCTCTGTCCACGATTACATCTGGGAGTGTTTGTGTCTTCCTTAGTGAAGACAAAACAGAACCAAAGTACCTGTTCAACTCGTCTGCCATTTCCTTGTTACCCATAATAAATCCACCTGTTTCTGTCTTCAAGGGACCCACAGTTGTCTTAACCCTAATTCTTTCCTCTTCACATATCTAACGAAGCTTTTACTATCCTCCTTTATGTTCTTGGCTTGCTTACCCTCATACTTCATCTTTTCTCCCCGTATTGCCTTTTTAGTTACCTTCTGTTGATCTTTAAAAGTTTCCCAATCCTCTGGCTTCCCACTCATCTTTGCTATGTTATACGTGTTCTCTTTTATTTTTATACTGTTCTTGACTTCCCTTGTCTGCCACGGTCGCCTCTTACTCCCCTAAGAATCTTTCTTCCTCTTTGGAATGAAATGACCCTGCATCTTCTGGATTATTCCCAGAAACAGCTGTCATTGTTGTTCCACCATCATCCTTGCCAACCAATTTTTTATCCATATCAATACCCTACCCCCCACACCTGTCAACCAATTTTCCAGTCAACTTTGGCCAGCTCCTCTCTCATGCTAACATGGTCCCCTTTGTTCAACTGCAATACTGTCACTTACGATTTTACCTTCTCCCTCTCAAATGGCAGATTCAAATTTATGTTATGGTCACTACCTCCGAATGGTTTCTTTACCTTGAGTTCCCTTATCAAATCCGGTTTATTACACAACACTAAATCCAGAATTGCCTTCTCCCTGATAGGCTCCAGTACTCCAAGGCACTCTATAAACTCTCTTTCTTGGGGTCCAGTACCAACCTGATCTTCCCTGTCTACCTGCATGTTAAAATCTCCCATAACCACCGTAGCATTACCTTTGTTAAATGCTAATTTTAACTGCTGATGCAACTTGCACCCTATCTCCAGGCTACTGTTTGGGGGCCTGTAGATAACTCCCATTAGGGTCTTTTTACCCATACAATTTGTCAGTTCTATCCACAATGACTCTACATCTTCTGATTCTATGTCACCTCTTGCAAGGGACTGACCAACAGAGCCACCCCACCCCCTCTGCCCACCTGTGTCTTTTCGATTGGACGTATACCCATGAATATTCAGTTCCCAGCTCCGATCCTCTTGCAGCCATGTCTCTGGAATTCCTACAACATCATACTTACTATATCTAACTGAGCCTCAAGCTCATCCACTTTATTTCTTATACCGTGCATTCATATATAACACTTTTAATTCTGTATTCACCTCTCCTCTCACACCGGTTCCTATTTTACCTGACCTTACTCTCTTATCCCATCATGAATTTTCCGTCCCATTAATTTGGACGTCTTTCGGAACTTTTCCTGTACTTTCTTACCCTTTACCTCCATCCTCATACTCCCAATTTGTCACCCCCCCCCCCTGCTATTTAGTGGATGATAGTGGCCTGGTTCCAGGAGGTTTGGGGGCTGTGATGGGAAGATCTCGAGGCTTATACTCCTCATTTACTACTCAAAGTGGCTCAACTGTCATGTTAACTTCCTTTCAAAAATGATAGCCTTCTTAGAGGAGTAAATTAATAAGTTATTTGGGAAGCTAAATAATGTTGGCTTTGGATCATGTAGAATTAATTTTTACTCGAGGTACTTTACAAGTTCCATTAGCTCAAAATGAATTGCCAATAATTGTTTTATTGAATAAGCACTTAACACAATATTCTGGCTGAATATTTGAAGGCTTTACTAAATTGTTTGAATTGTCTATACTATTGACAATAGTTGGTTGAAAACAGAGCACAGAGAGTTTTGGTCAATTATTATCATTTATGGTATTTTTGGAAATAATCTATCGGGGGGGAAATAAAGCCTTATTAATAATAAAGCATAATTAATAATAATGCACAGAAACGGATCCTTTGGCCACTGAGACCGTGCTGAACAATCCTGCAATAATCCAATTTTCCTTTAATTCACCCTATACACCCCCCCCCCCCCCCCCCCAGAGTCATCCGCTCGCCTACAATGTAGAGGCAATTTACATTGGTCAATTAACTTATGAACCTCAATGTCTGGGACGTGGGAGGAAACTGGAGCACTGGGGGGGTGGAAAACCCACGCGGTATATATTACCACCACAAACTGGTCAGGATTTCTCCTGGGCTGCTGGCATTGTGGAGAGGCAACTCCACCAACTGCACCACTGTGCCCGTCAATGTTTGTTAGTGTTGTATTATGTCAGTTCTAAACCAGTTACGGTTTAAAAATCTACTGCCTTCTGATTTAAAGACAAAATATGGTATTGCAAATCTTTTTCTCAGGGATCAACTGCAGTGCGTGACCTGTCTTTGCCAAACGAGATGGTTTTTGTGTTGGATCAATCGATTCTAAATGATATAGAGAATGCTAAACAGCAGTATTACAAGCAGGTACGGTTCATTTCTGAATCCCCATCAGCACACAGTTTTAAGATGCATAAGGGGCAATATGGTGAATTACATATCATCATGCATCACAAGTAGAAGGTTAGCTTACATCCATACGATTAGCCTCACTGGTATTCAGTAATTCAGCTGTGGTATCAATTAATCCTTGGGTTCATATTCGTCCTTTCCCTGTGATTTTGATTTCTACAAACCTGCAACTCCTCAAATTGTGGTCCACTTTAATTGTTCCATGTTTGTTGGCTGTACTTCCAGTTTTTAACTCCTGGAAATGTTCCTCACAACTCTTCACGATCCTGTCTTTCCCTTCGCCTATATGTCTTCTTGCTTGTAGACATGAAGTTTGTGATGCAGCTGATCTAAAGGTAGAAAATACACAAAATATCTTTGGGTGACCTTCCACTTTTCTTAGGTTGTTTTCCAGCAGATGTCAGTTCAAAGAATATCTGGACTTTAGTGATATTTTCCAGGGGGTAAAACTGCAAATTGCATTGAAGAATTCCCTCGTGCAGCAAACCAAGAAGGATAAAACACGTTTTAATTAATATTCAAAAATATTACTGAATGCAAAATGAACACATTTTGGTAGAAATGGAAAATTCATCAATCTGTAAAAATTGAACATGAAATTGACAATCCATATATATTACTGCAATAGCGATGAAGAATTTAATGTGCACTAATTATGCCGTATATATTTTTTAAATCCTCTGCTCGTTTTGCATCAAGACAACATATTTTGGTGGTATTTTACAACAGTTAGTAAACACGTGATTTTTTTAATCAATTGACCACACTGAAGAAGGCTACAACATAGCATACATAAACTTTGACGATGTACAGAGTCACTGACAGCAGCTTCGAAATTAAAGAAGGCATGCTCAGAAATTCTGGTGTTACGACAAGATTCAGCAAACAAATGTGGAACACCGATGATTTTGCTTTCAATGTGTTTGCAAAATCTAAACCAAAATTTCTCTGGCTGAGTGTCAAATTTGTTTGAAAATAGTTTTGTGAAGTAATTTTGGACTACGCTGAAGATGCACATTAATGCATTGTATGTTCTGGTGTTGGTGTAATGTGAGAATTGGTTGCCATTAGCTATTTCCTTCTATTGACCCTGCTTGGAAATAAAATGCCATTTTATTTTTGCAAAATGTGGAAAATTTAGTTATTGCATAAAGAATGTATTAATTCAGCTCTAATGAGCAATGGAACTTCCAATAGAGCACAGCAACTGCACTCAAAGCCCATTTCCCTTATAAAACATATCGTAATTTTGTGGCAGAGGAGCTATTGTGTTTCCAGATTTGAATGCCAACTGATGTCTTCACATTAGAATATTTATTTATGGCTGTGATGGTGTACTTTAATTAAAGAATAATTAGATTGATTGAAAGTACACTTGATTTTAATCCCCTAAATCCAGTCCAGATTAAAGCCATGGCTATTTGCTGACTTTGTGAAAGGCTTTTGGTCAGTCTCCATCCAATTTTACTTGGGTGTGAATTATAATGTTGAGCAGAGTATTGTTGTCAATCTGGATGAGCAAAATCTTGCCTGGGAATAATGCTTTGTGCGTTAGATCATTCAGCATTTAGAATAATGTTTTGTATTCTCTGGCATTGGTCTCCCGAATCGAGATGAGGGTAGTTTAGAACAAAAATAGGAATGGGAATGTGGTAGCATATTGGTTCAATTGGTTCAATTACTGATGAAGTATCTGGGAGCCTGGATTATTGTTCCAGGGGCATGAGTTTGAATCCCACCATGGCACACTGAGAGGTTTTAATTGAAATAAAACCATGGTTTGAAAAAATTGACAGTATTATAACCATGAAACTACATTTAAAAACAATATCATTGAAGTCCATGGGTATTGCAAAGATCATTCAAGGAAGGAATTCTGATTCCCCTACTTGATCTAATCTTTACATGATTTCAGCTGCACCAATATACTCAATTGTTCCCTGAAATGAACAAGGGGCCAATTAGGAATCAACATTAAATTCACTGATACAATTATACAGTGTGGAAACAGGCTCTTCGGCCCAACTTGCCCATACCGACCAACATGCTCCATCTACACTAGTCCCGCCTGCCCGCATTTGGCCCATATCTTTCTAAACCTTTCTTACCCATGTACCCATCCTAATGTCTATTTAAATGCTGTGATAGTACCTGCCTTAACTATCCATGTACCTGTCTAAATATATTCTAAACATTGTGATAGTACTGTCTTGACTACCTCCTCCTCTGGCAGCTCGTACCGTACACCCACAAAAATTTGTGTAAAAAAAAAAGTTGTCCTTCAGTTACTATTGAATTTTCCACCCCTCTCACCTTGAAATATGTCCTCTGGTTCTTGATTCCTCTACTTTGGGTAAAAGACTGTGCATTTACCCTATATATTCCCTTCATGATATTATACATCTCTATAATATCACCATTCATCCTCCTGCACTCCAAGGAATAAAGCCCTAACCTGCTCAAACTCTCCCTATATCTCGGGCCTGGGAGTCCTGTCGACATCCTGGTAATTCTTCTCTGCACCTTTTCCAACTTGACAACAGAAACTTGCTTCTTATGACTAAAATAGATCAAATTATTCTGATCCAATTCCCTGGTGAATAAAATAATAATGGTGAGGTGCATTGCAGTTGTTGTGGTACTAGTGGAGAAAGAATTGACACATACAGATTTGGAGTCCAAAAATGAAGTTATTTGCCATTATAAAGTTAAATAGTGTCAATTGATATTGATAGTAGTTTATTTTTACGGGGTTATTTGTAACTTTTATTTGGCTTTGCAGGCATCAGATGTCCAAATTGTCAGTTATGCCTTCACTGGATTTGGCAAATCTCTGATCAAAGATAGAAAGCTTCATCCAGACATATTTGTACAACTTGCTCTTCAGTTGGCCTACTATAGGTTTCATGGACGGTAAGCAATATGACCTTAGATCAAATATTGTACTTATTCCACAATCCTCACTTTTACTGCACAACATTTACTCATTGTATTGAAACAAAAACACAATATAAATGTCTTTATTTACTTATTTATTTATTTATTTATTTTTTATTCTTTATTTCGAACTGAATAAAAGAATAAAAAGCAAGTGTGAAACAGCATTCAAAAAACAAAACAAGAATATTTATAAAGTGTTATAAACAATATTTATAAATAAATGAAATTGTATGTGTCTGAAAAGGAGCAGGAAGAAGCCAAAGCTTATTAATTCCCACCCCTTATTCAACTGCTTATAATTATATTATACAAATGTAGCAGATATATGTACACCATATGTACACTAGCAGCTATATGTAAATATAGCTGCTACATTTACATTTATACAATAATCAAATATTTACAAAGCCATGCAAAAAAAGAGAGGAAAAAAGAAAAAATCCTCATATACTATAGTGTCTCTTAATATACAGTGGCTTGCAAAAGTATTCATACCCCTTGAACTTTTCCACATTTTGTCACGTTACAACCACAAACGTAAATGTATTTTATTGGGATTTTATGTGATAGACCAACATAAAGTGGTGCATAATTGTGAAGTGGAAGGAAAATGATACATGGTTTTCAAATTTTTTTACAAATAAAAAACTGAAAATTGTGGCATGCAAAAGTATTCAGCCCCCCTGAGTCAATACTTTGTAGAACCACCTTTCGCTGCAATTACAGCTGCAAGTCTTTTGGGGTATGTGTCTACCAGCTTTGCACATCTAGAGACTGAAATTTTTGCCCGTTCTTCTTTGCAAAATAGCTCAAGCTCAATCAGATTGCATGGAGAGCGTCTGTGAACAGCAATTTTCAGGTCTTGCCAGAGATTCTCAATTGGATTTAGGTCTGGACTTTGACTGGGCCATTCTAACACATGAATATGCTTTGATCTAAACCATTCCATTGTAGCTCTGGCTGTATGTTTAGGGTCGTTGTCCTGCTGGAAGGTGAACCTCCGCCCCAGTCTCAAGTCTTTTGCAGACTCTAACAGGTTTTCTTCCAAGATTGCCCTGTATTTGGCTCCATCCATCTTCCCATGAACTCTGGCCAGCTTCCCTGTCCCTGCTGAAGAAAAGCATCTCCACAGCATGATGCTGCCACCACCATGTTTCACAGTGGGGATGGTGTGTTCAGGGTGATGTGCAGTGCTAGTTTTCCGCCACACATAACGTTTTGCATTTAGGCCAAAAACTTTAATTTTGGTCTCATCTGACCAGAGCACCTTCCTCCACATGTTTGCTGTGTCCCCCACATGGCTTGTGGCAAATTGCAAACGGGACTTCTTATGGCTTTTTTTCAACAATGGCTTTCTTCTTGCCACTCTTCTATAAAGGCCCGATTTGTGGAGTGCACGACTAATAGTTGTCCTGTGGACAGATTCCCCCACCTGAGCTGTGGATCTCTGCAGTTCCTCCAGAGTTACCATGGGTCTCTTGGCTGCTTCTCTGATCAATGCTCTCCTTGCCCGGCCTGTCAGTTTAGGTGGACGGCCATGTCTTGGTAGGTTTGCAGTTGTGCCATACTCTTTCCATTTTCAGATGATGGATTGAACAGTGCTCCGTGAGATGTTCAAAGCTTGGGATTTTTTTTATAACCTAACCCTGCTTTAAACTTCTCCACAACTTTATCCCTGACCTGTCTGGTGTGTTCCTTGGGCTTCATGATGCTGTTTGTTCACTAATGTTCTCTAACAAACCTCTGAGGCCTTCACAGAACAGCTGTATTTATACTGAGATTAGATTACACACAAATGGACTCTATTTACTAATTAGGTGACTTCTGAAGGCAATTGGTTGCACTGGATTTTATTTAGGGGTATCAGAGTAAAGGGGGCTCAATACTTTTGCACGCCACACTTTCCAGATTTTTATTTGTAAAAAAAATTGAAAACCATGTATCATTTTCCTTCCACTTCACAATTATGCACCACTTTGTGTTGGTCTATCACATAAAATCCCAATAAAATATATTTACGTTTGTGGTTGTAACGTGACAAAATGTAGAAAAGTTCAAGGGGTATGAAAACTTTTGCAAGCCACTGTACACAACCCATCACCCTATAATTCCCAATACAATCAGTATAACAAATATCCCACTCACAATCACCTATCCTCATCCCAATATCCTTTATAAAAAGTGTTTTTTGTACATCTTTTTAAACTGAATTATGTTTGTGCTACGTTTTATCTCCTGTTCTAAATCATTCCACAAATTCACCCCACAGATTGCTATGCACATACTTTTAAGAGTTGTTCTGACATTGAGTTTTTTTAAATTATGTTCCCCTGTTTATTATGTTTATATTTAATATTACGTTTAATATTAATGTGAAATATATGATGTTAAGTGTAAAGAATCCATATTATTTTGCTCTTGCCGTTATCTGTTTATTCATACAGACGCTCTGTGGCATGTTGTTTCAGGCTCCAATTCCATCAGTTTAGCACAAAATATACGTTGATGCATTACTGCAAAATTGAATGGGAGCTGTCTTAATATGACTGCAAATAATACATTGCACATCATTTCTTCACAGGCCTGGCTCCTGTTATGAAACTGCAACAACAAGGCGATTTTACCATGGTCGAACCGAGACAATGAGACCCTGTACAGTTGAGGCAGTGGAATGGTGCCGAGCAATGCTGGATCCAGCAGTGTCTGTGGGTGTTTAATATAGCTATATTATGTCATTTTGTATCATGCTTGCAAACTTTGAAAGCGTGTTAAATTAGAAACATAGAAAATAGGTGCAGGAGGAGGCCATTCGGCCCTTAGATGATCTATCCAAACTGAGTTACGACAACATTTGATTGTAGAAACTTTAATGCAATGCCATATGTTAGGCTGGATCATCCAACTGGAAGTCTGTCCATGACTTGCCCACAGTTTGCAGCCAACATTACCTACTCATAGACCAACGATCAGCTGGCAGACTCGGCATAATTCGAGACTCGACAGTCTGTCAGGAAAGTCACATGAGCAGCCCTCTCTCCCTCATGCTAAGGATCTAATGTCCTTTGTTTTACAGATAAATGTCATGGAGGCCGTTGCTGATGTTTCTTGGCTGCATGTTTTTGGGGTGGGGAGCGACCACATAACCACATTCATGTTAAAAAGCTGATAAACATGGGATTTCCATGGCAATTATAAGAACATAAGAAAAAGGCCATTCAAACCTGTTCTAAATATCAATAAGATCATAGTTGGATCCATTCTCTACCTTGAATATGTCTCTACCTTGAACAGATAATTTGGATCTGTCTTCACTAAGGAGGAAAACAATATTCCTGATATAGTAGTGGCCAGAGGATCTGGGGATCTGGACGGAGGAACTGAAGGAAATCCACATTAGGCAGGAATGGTGTTGGATAGACTGATGGGACTGAATGCTGATATATCCCCAGGGCCTAATTGCCTGCATTCCAGGGTACTTAAAGAAGTGGCTCTAGAAATCGTGGATACATTGGTGATAATTTGCCAATCTTCTATAGACTCAGGATCAGTCCCTGTGGATTGGAGGGTAGCTAATGTTATCCCACTTTTTAAGAAAGGCGGGAGAGAGAAGCCAGGGAATTATAGACCAGTTAGCCTGACATCGGTGGTGGGGAAGATGTTGGAGTCAATTATAAAAGATGAGATAGCCGAACATTTTGATAGCAGTAACAGGATCGGTCCGAGTCAGCATGGATTTACGAAGGGAAAATCATGCTGGAATTTATTGTGGATTTAATAACTAATCTTCTGGAATTTTTTGAAGATGTAACTAGGAAAATGGACAAGGGGGAGCCAGTCGATGTAATGTACCTGGACTTTCAGAAAGCATTTGATAAGGTCCCACATAGGAGATTAGTGGACAAAATTAGGGCACATGGTATTGGGGGTAGAGTGCTGACATGGATAGAGAAGTTGTTGGCAGACAGGAAACAAAGAGTAGGGATTAACGGGTCACTTTCAGAATGGCAGGCAGTGACTAGTGGGGTACCACAAGGCTCGATGCTGGGACCGCAGCTATTTACAATATCAATGATTTGGATGAAGGGATTCAAAGTAAAAATCGCAATTTTGCAGATGACACAAAGCTGGGTGGCAGTGTGAACTGTGAGGAGGATGCTATGAGAATGCAGGGTGACTTGGACAGGTTGGGGGAGTGGGCAGATGCATGGCAGATGAAGTTTGATGTGGATAAATGTGAGGTTATCCACTTTGGTAGCAAAAACAGAAAGGCAGATTACTATCTAAATGGCGTCAAGTTGGGAAAAGGGGAATATAACGGGATCTGGGGGGTCCTTGTACATCAGTCTATGAAAGTAAACATGCAGGTACAGCAGGCAGTGAAGAAAGCGAATGGCATGTTGGTCTTTATAACAAGAGGAGTTGAGTTTAGGAGCAAATAGGTCCTTCTGCAGTTGTACAGAGCCCTAGTGAGTCCACACCTGGAGTATTGTGTACAGTTTTGGTCCCCTAATTTGAGGAAGGACATTCTTGCTATTGAGGGAGTGCAGCGCAGGTTTACAAGGTTAATTACTGGGATGGCGGGACTGTCATATGCTGAGAGAATGGAGCAGCTGGGCTTGTACTGGAGTTTAGAAGGCTGAGAGGGGATCTCACTGAAACATATAAGATTGTTAAGGGTTTGGACACGCTAGAGGCAGGAAACATGTTCCTGATGTTGGGGAAGTCCAGAACCAGGGGCCACAGTTTAAGAATAAGGAGTAAGCCATTTAGAACGGAGACGAGGAAACATTTTTTCTCACAGATCACATTGAATGGTGGTGCTGGCTCGAAGGGCCGAATGGCCTACTCCTGCACCTATTGTCTATTGTTTAATGATTCTGGCTCCATGGATCTTGGCATTAGAAAATCAGTGACCCTTTACATTGAAGCATGTACCTTAAAGTTAGATTTAGCTCTTGGGGCTAAAGGAATCAAGGTATATAGGGGAAAAAGCCGGAACGGGATACTGATTTTGGATGATCAGCCATGATCATATTGGATGGCGGGTGGTGGCTCGAAGGGCTGAATGGCCTACTCCTGCACCTATTTTTCTATGTTTCTAAGGCTATATGTTTCCCCTTCTATGCATTCTGCCACCCACCTCAGATTTTGTTGTGTTTCAACAAGTTTCCTTCTTCTAAACTTCGTTAAGCATATGCCCAACCTGCTCAACCACATCTATCTAGTTGATTAATTTATCCTGAGAATCATCCTTATGAAATTTCTTAGTATTAATGTACCCCAGTCCACTATTTAATAACCTTCCCTAACTAGGAAGGTCAAAGTAATTGTTTGGGGTACTTTAACTGTGTTTTTTGCATGCTCTATCCCCTCGCAAGTTCTATGTGTACTTCTTCACAACATGAAAGCTATCTGTGTCTTTATTCAACAAATCTGGTGACAATATACTTTGGTCCCTTCAAGTAATTAATAAATTATAAATAGTTGAAGTCTCAAGGTCAACTTTCGTCAGAAGTCTAGTGATTGGTTGTAAATATGAAAATGACCCTTTTAATCCAACTCTGTTGGTTAATCAACCCCTTCTTTGTGCCAATATATCATCCTTAAATCCATGTACTCTTATCTGCGGAAAGCAAGAGTTTGAGAGATTTTAAAATTTGTAGAACCTATTTCTGCTTTCATTTAATTGTTGACTAGTATTTTGGGCAAATATCTATAGGGGGAGTGTTCATCAATTTTACTCTGCCCATCCCTGGCATCCTGCACTGAGCCAAAGACTTTTTGGGAATATCCACATTCTCACTCTGAACATAGAACAGTATAGCACAGGAAAGGGCACCACGGCCAACAATGTTTCTGCTGAACATGATGCCAAGTTATACTGATCTCATCTGCCTGCTAATGATCCATATTGTTCTAATCACTGCAATTCCATGTATCTACCTAAAATCCTCTTGAACATCATTATCGTATCTGCCTCCACCACCGCACCTGCCAACGCATTCCAGGCGCCCACTACTATGTGTAAAAAGACTTACCCCGCACATCTCCTTTAAACTTTCCCTCTCACCTTATAGCTATGCCCTCAAGTGTTGGACATTTCCACCCTGGGGATAAAGGTTGTGTTGATAGGACACAAAGTGCTGGAGTAACTCAGCAGGTCAGGCAGCAAATGTGTACAACATGAATAAATGACGTTTTGGGTCGAGACCCTTCTTGATTGTGTCGGCTGCTTAACATCATAGCATCATAAAGTATAAATGAAGTTGATTGGTGGGGAGACTGTCTGTGTGTTGGACAGCCATATCCACAAATCTCTGCAATCTCTTGCAATTTTGGGCAAATTGCAAAGCTGTATAGCCAGGATAACCGATATTACATGGAATAAATTATTTTTAAATTGTATTGAAGTTGGGATGAGACTCCAGCTCTATTAAAAATATTTTTCTGTAAATCTAGTTCCAGCTCTTGATGTTAAGTTTTTTTGCATTAACAACCCAAATTCTAGAAAATGAAACGTCAGCAAATGATGAAGATATCCTTTGCAAAGCATCACAAATTGATGGCCGAATGTCAGAACGGTAGAGGTAAATAACTTGGTTTGCTTGATTGATATTCAATGAATTTTGTTGTTGTACATTTTATTTATCGTTTTGTTACTAATTTTATGCTTCAGGGTTTGACCGACACCTCCTAGGTCTGCTTCTTATAGCCAAGGAGGAAGGTCTTCCTGTGCCGAAGATCTTTTCTGATCATGCATTCACTAAAAGGTGACTATTATTCCCTCGTTCACAGAGACAAAAGTTGCCGTAGATGCCACAAATCATGTTATTTACAGGGCCATTGAAAGGACAGACAGGCCAACAACATCGGTTATGTTGGGGAGATGGCAGAGATGTATTTATTGGAGATAGAGATGGACATGATATTAGATGATGATATGGACAGCATGATAAGTCCACTTAATTTAAGGTATTAACTAAAACAGGGGGGAAAACCACTGGGTCTGGATGGATTGTATCTGTGCACTTTAAAATAATCTAGGAAAAAGAGAGAAGAGGCATCATTACACAAAGTTAATAATTCAATAGAAAACCATGCATGGGGATAACTAACATGATACCTGTATATATGGATGGGAATTGGACATATCCAGGGAATTGTAGAACAGCTTGCTGACTGAATCATCAACTGTTTTACCCAACCTAAGGTAACAAGATATCCAATTGTTTAGGAAGAGAAATAGGAAGAATCCTGGAAATTATGGGTCAGTGAGCTTCTCATTAGTGGTAGGTGAGCCTTTGGAGAAGATACTTAGGGATAGGATTTGTTTGCATTGGGAAGGGGCTAATTAGAGACAGCGTGACTTTATGCGAGGGAAGACATGTAGTGAGGTCAGTACAAATTTGATTGAGGAGGTGACGTAGCTGATTGATGAAAAGATAAGATAATGGATGTTGTCTACATGGACCTCAGTAATGCATTTGACAAGTAATGATAAACGTTTTTAAATAATACAGTAGGATATAAATCATTTACAGAGAATGGATGGCGAAATGACAGGTGGAATTAAATCCAAGGAAGTGTAAGGCGTATTTTGGAAGGTCAAATGTAATGGCAGGGCAGTGATGTCCAATGCCATAGGTCTCTGAGAGTAGCAACTTAAGGAAATTGAGAAGTAAAGAGGGTGTATGGTGTTTGCCTAATATGGTCAATGCATCAAGTCCAAGAGACAAGAAGTCACATTGAAGCTTTATTAAACTTTGATTAGGCTGCAATTGGAGTATCATGTGCAGTTCTGCTCACTCCATTACAGGAAGGATGTGCAGACTTTGGAGAGAATGCAGAGAATATTTACAAGTCTCCTGCCTTGGTAAAGGGATACTAGCTGAAAGTAAAGGAATAAGGAAGTTGGATTGCTTTCTATGGAGCATTAGATGCTGAGTGGAAACCAGATAAATATTTATAAAATTATGAGAGGCATAAATTAGTCAAAACCTTTTTCCCAGGATGCAAATATCAAAGACATGGGGATATAGCTTTAAGAGTGGAGGGGGAAAGGAGATGCGCGAAGCAAGTTTTTTTTACACAGGAGTGATAGATGCCTGGAACATGTTGCCGGGGTGGTTGGGGAAGGAGATAAGATAGTTTGTTTTATATAGGTACCTAGATCTGCAGGGAATGGAGGGATATAGATCATGTGCAGCAGAAGGGATTGTTCAATTTGACATCATGTTTGGCACAGACATAGTGGGTTGTAGGCCTGTGCTATACTGTTCTGTTTACTTGTTACTTTGTTTTACAGTGGTGGCGGAGGAAATTTTGTTCTTTCAACTAGCCTGGTTGGATATACCACGATCCTGGGTGCTGTTCTTCCTATGGTCTACAACGGCTATGGATTTTTCTATCGTATTCGCGATGATAGGCAAGTATCAGATTGTTGATTTAGACTGCCAATAGTACCTGAGCAATGGAACAGTTAAATACCCAGGAGAGATGTTTTAAGATGAATACTCTGGAGAAGGCTACTGAAGTCTAATGTTTACTTTTTAGTCATAGAGTCATAGAATCTTACAGAGTGGAAACTGCCCCTTTGGCCCAAATTGACCACACTGGCCAACATGTCCCATCTACACTAGTCCCGCCTGCCTGCGTTTGGCCCATATCCCTCTAAACCTGTCCTATCCATGTACCTGTTTAAATGTTTCTTAATCATTGTGATAGTACCTGCCTCAACTATCTGCTCTGGCAACTTGTTCCAAACAGCAACCACACTTTGTGAACATTCTGGACATAAACATAGTAAAATGATGGTAACTTTCTCTGCACTCTTTCCAGCTTAAATGGCATCCTTCCTATAGCAGGGTGATCAAAACTGAACACAATACTCTAAATGTGGCCTCACCAACATCTTGTATAACTAACATAATGTCTCAACCTCTATACTCACTACCCTGACTGATGAAGACCAACATACCAAAAGCCTTCTTTGCTACTCTATCTACATGTGACGCCACTTTCAGGGAACTATATCTGTATTCATATTTCCTTCTGCTCTACAATGCTCCCTGGGGCCCTACCATTCATTGTGAAGGTCCTGCCCTGGTTTGACTCCCAAAATGTAACACCTCGCACTTATCCACATTAAACTCCATTAGCCATTCCTCAGCCCACCGTCCCAGTTGATCAAAAACCTGCTGCAATTTATGATCACCATCTTCACTGGTTAATTTATGATCACCATCTTCACTCCCTTTGGTGTCATCTGCAAACTTACCAATACATAGATATATAGACAATAGGTGCAGGAGTAGGCCTTCGAACCAGCACCGTCATTCAATGTGATCATGACTAATCATCCACAAACAGTACCCCGTTCCTGCCTTCTCCACATGCCCCTTGATTCCGCTAGCCCCAAGAGCTCTATCTAACCCTCTTATGAATGCATCCAGCGAATCGGCCTCCACTGCCTTGAGGCAGAAAATTCCACAAATTTACAACTCTGTGTGTGAAAAAGTTTTTCCTCATCTCAGTTCTAAATGGCTTACCCATTATTCTTCAACGGTGGTCAGGGGCGGAAGTCCCTGGGGGGCCAGGGGGGACGTGCCCCCCTCCCCGTTTTGAGAGGTGGGGGTCGATCTCCCCCATTTTTTGTAAACCCGGTGAAATCTCCACTTTCCGCGAGGCAGTGTGGGTGGGACTGATGATCGAGGGCGCCGATTGGACGAGGGAGAGGTTGGGCAGCAGTCAATGGGGGCGGGACATGATGATTCAGCGTGATAATTGGAGGAGGGAGATGTCAGTCAGAGGTGGAAGGAGGGGGCAAGGTGGGACTGAGGATAGAGTGCGGTGATTGGAGGAGGGAGACGTGCCAAAACACTCTCGGCACAGACCTGCGCCTCATCCGCAGCCAGGATCGATCCCGGCTCTCTGGCGCTGCCCCGTCCCCACCCGAGTGCCCCCCCCCCCCCGCCCGGTGGCCAGAGTCATCGGGAGTCAGACGGGAGTGGTGCCCCCAGGCCCACAGCCAGCGCAGAGAAGCAGCGCTAAACCCAGCTCAACTGTGCCTGTCCCACCGGGTTAACCTACAGCCCTGCCTGGACTTGCGGGAAATATGGCCCAGGTTTACAGCCAGCGCGGAGAAGCAGCGCTGGTGTCCCATCAGTCCAGGCAGGGCTGTATGTTAACCCGGCGAGACAGGCACAGTTGAGCTGCATTTAGTGCTGGATTGAACCTCCGAAGCCTGGCGCGTGTGTGTGTTTGTGCGCATGCGCCAAAAAATTGTGTTCCCACTGTCCCCTCTATTTTGATAGCGATTTCCGTGCCTGGCGGGGGTCCCTGGTTCTGGACTCCCCCAACATCGGGGACATGTTTCCTGCATCTAACGTGTCCAACCTCTTAATCATTTAATGTTTCTATAAGATCCCCTCTTAACCTTCTAAATTCCAGTCAATACAAGCCCAGTCGCTCCATTCTTTCATCGTATGACTGTCCCGCCATATCAGGAATTAACCTCGTGAATCTACGCTGAACTCCTCAAATTAGGAAACAAAAACTGCACACAATATTCCAGGTGTGGTCTCACCAGGGCCCTGTACAACTGCAGAAGGACCTCTTTGCTCCTATACTCAACTCCTTTCTTTATGAAGGCCAACATGGCATTAGCTTTCTTCATTGCCTATATACTTATGTTCAGTGACTGAGTACTGGGACACCCAAGTCTCGTTGCATATCCTGTTTTCCTAACCTGACACCATTCAGATAATAATCTGCCTTCCCGTTCTTGCCTCCAAAGTGGATAAGCTCACATTTATCCACATTATACTGCATCTGCCCACTCACCCAACCTGTCCAAGTCACTCTGTATCCTCATAGAGCATCCTCATCACAGTTCACACTGCCACCCAGCTTTGTGTCCTCTGCAAATTTGCTAGTTACTTTTAATTCCTTTATATAAATCATTAATGTATATTGTAAATTGCTGCGGTCCTATAGTGTAATTGCACACTATAGGAACTTATCCATAGCCCTTTACGTATATGGTGAGTTCTGTGGTATTCCTGAAGGAGAAGTTGTTTTTGTGCTTAAAAGATAGGTGAATTTAATCTGCTGTTTGGTTGTGCTATCGTAATGTTAGATGGCCTTTCTGTTTCAAGATTGAAGAGTAATATTCCACATAAAAGACGGTGGCATTTTTAACACTTGGAGACAAGGTTGCTTTAAAAGTACAATATTTTTTTTTTCATCCCCAATAGGATTGTTGTAGCTTGTTCTGCCTGGAAATCATGCCCAGAGACTGATGCAGAAGAACTGTACAAGGGGCTGGTTCAGTCCTTTCATGAAATGATCAACTTGATGACAACAGCCCAGCTTTAAATTACAGGAAAAAATATACTGCTTAAAAAGTACTAAAAGTACAAGTGCTAAACCTGTACATGTTTGCATTAGTGTACTAGTAAAAAATGCCTGTGCCTCTAAAATGAATGCTGCAAAACGTGAAGCATTGGAACACATTTTTTTAAATTACTACTTTGCAATATCAATGTAACTTTTTTAAACTGTGCACAAGACAATGCAAAAAGTGCAGTAACAATGCAGATTCCTAAATACAAATCTTTTGTATTTTGCTTTTATTGAATCAGTAGATTTTGTAGAATCAGCAAAAATGACACTAAAATTACTTTGAATTATGTCTTGATGGGCTGTCATTCTTGAAAACATTTTATAGATCTGAAACTAAGAAACAAACACAAATGTCTAGGATAGAAAAAGGTTTACTTACAATTTATAAATATAATTTTAGAGTTTATCAAATATGTTATGTATAATAGAATATTAAAATTATTTTAAGTAAAGCTGGCATTGGTACACTGGTTCACAACTGTGTCTTGTGTTTACATTGTTAATAATGGTCTCCTAATGTGAATGTGAAGTATGGAATAACCAAATTAACATTAAGTATGTTAATCAAATCTGAAATAGTTTTTGACATTTGAAATATACTAACGGGCAGTTGTTTTAATTTCTGATTCAAAGTAGGCTGTATTGATGATTGAAATGTTAATTGGGTAACTGATGAATTCTTGATTGAATGTAATTATTTTTTCCCTACTTACCATTAGTTTGATGTTCTGTTTTAAGATAACAAACGTTTATTTTCTGCCTGTTTTAGTTCACTGCATGGTTCCATCAGAAATGGAAATATATTTTTGGGATAGATTTTGCTGCCAGTGAAAACCCCCAGCTGTTTAACTTGGTTGCACCCTGTGACAATGCATCGCGATGAGTGACCTCTCTGGATCCCTCCAACTTTCTCTGTTCTATAGATTTTCCTTGCCACGTCCCATCCACCTCACACAAGCTCACATCTTATTCACATATCTGTCTGTTCCATGGTCCTGAACTAGTTTGTTTTACTTTTCTCCTCAATTTTCTTTATTTGTTTTTGCTGGATTTTTCTTATTTTTAAAATCTACCTGTTTACTTGTATCTTCTCCACCAGCTTTAGTTCATTTACCTTTCCTGTCCTTCCCTACTTTTTTCTTATCTTACTGCCTATTTAAATAACAAGTTGTATCCATTAAGTTTAATTATTAGCTTTTGTGATGAAGCCTATTGCTCAGAAGTTCCATTGTTTCCAAAAAGTGGGCATGCCCCATAAACAGACTCTTTGAAAACATACTAAACTTTATTATCCTAATTTATGCTGGAACATGACAGGGGGAGGAGTGATCTTATAACCTCTGAACGTCCTTGTTCAGGCCTTTATTTTACAGAGGACTCCCTTCTTGATTGTAATGCCTGCTGCTCTTCTTTACTTAACTGATTATAGACTCTGAAATATTGCTTCTGTAGCACTAGTGAGGCAATATATCTGGGGGGGTTCTGCCTAGATTATTATTAGCCAGTAGGCAGTAATATGTTTCAAACCTGTGAACCTCTTTCTAAACTTACAAAGCAAGTTGAGACGGAATATTGTTTCTTTGAAAATAAAACCACATGTTAAATTTGCAATTGCATGTTTCCACACTGAATGTGTGCACTAAACTGGTAGAGAAGCACTGCATGGTAATTGCCAATGAAGAACAAATTGACTGTAAATGAAAATGAAAATGCTGGAAATAACCAGCAAGTCAGCATCTGTGAGAAAATGAAACGAGTCAATACCTCAGGTCCGAACTGGCGAATGAGGGGAAAAAATGTAAATTTTAAATTGCAACGGTCGGGGAGAGAGAATATCTGTGGAAAGATTGAGACCAGGAATGCCATGAGGATAAGTTGCAGATATCATGTAGCCGATGGATTAATGGGGACAGAGCGTGAAAATTCAAACAAAGGAATGTAAAAAGTTATGAAATGCAGAGTATGTATGACTTGTCTAACAGGTTAATGGAGGGAGAAAAAACAGAGCCAACGTCACAGATGACTTGCCACAGAAATGGACAGCCCTGACAAGTTACCTAAAGTTGTAGAATTCAAGTGTGGAAGGCTGCAATTTGCTCAGGTGAAAAGTGAGGCACAGTTCAAGTTTCATTATAAAATAGACATACTGTAGCAATAGTTAGTTCTTTACATTTGGATGTTGCTTGATGCACTGCAAGATTAATATTTGAAATAGTTAAACGAACAGTGGAATAAGTAATTGGTCTTTTGCAACTGTTTTGCTCAAACAAATATTGCTATGAACAGGTACGCGATGACTAAAAATGAACAATAATAAAGGATGGTTAGTGGTTTAAAAAAAAGTACAATATAGATGAAGACAAAATAAGTGATTTAGCTCCATCCAAGGCTTGAGCTCATCTCACAATCGGTTGAGATGTATCCAGACAAAGTGATGTAAAGATGTAAACATTTGATTCTAAAATCTTATGGATTCTTCCCTGATGTTTATAATTAATTTCAATACTACAGTATAATACATTGTACACTGTGGTTTAGTTTCATTTGATTTGGATAATGCAAATGGTAAGGTCAATGTTGAACGGGAAGTTCTTTGCATTCACTCTTACCTGTAAATTCTCTAAAGTTATCTCTTTCTTGTAATGTTTTTCTTTGATCTCTTTATGTTAGATTTCACATGTCCAAAAATGAAATTTTAAATAAATTCATTTCTTCTTTAATTATGGGTGCATAGTTGTTTTGTGTCAGCTCATTTCCAACTGAGCCAGATGGCTGGGCTCAAATACCACTTCAATCCATTTAGCATGAGTATCGTGGCTTTCATAACTTTGCAATGTTGAGGGAGTGACCACTAGGCATTCAGTGCCATCCATAATGTTTGGGACAAAGACCCATCATATTTATTTGCTTCTATATTCCGCAATTTGAGATTTGTAATAGAAAACAATCACATGTGGTTAAAGTGCATTGTCAGATTTTATTAAAGGCCACTTTTATACATTGTGGTCTCACCATGTAGAAATTACAGCAGTGTTTATACATGCCCCCCCCCCCCCCCCCCCCATTTCAGGGCACCATAACGTTTGGGACACATGGCTTCATGGGCGTTTGTAATTGCTAAGGTGTTTTTAATTGCAGGTATAAGAGAACTCAGCACTGACTCCATCACCTTTGGAAACTTTTATTGCTGATTATCAACATGAGGGCCAAAGTTGTGTCAATGAAAGTCAAAGAAGCTTAGGCTTACCAAAATCAACTGTTTGGGACATCATTAAGAAGAAAGAGAGCACTGGTGAGCTTACCAATCACAAAGGTGTGGATTTGCGTGGTTTTGTCAATGACCACTGTCTGCCGAAGACTTAATGAACAGCAATACAGGGACTACCTGCAAGATGCAAACCATTGGTTAGCTGGAAAAATAGAATGGCCAGGTTTAGTTTGCCGAGTACTTAAAAGAGCAACCAGTTTTGGAGAAAGGTCTTGTGGACAGATGAGACGATGATTAACTTATATCAGAGTGATGGCAAGAGCAAAATATGGAGGAGAGAAGGAACTGCTCAAGATCCAAAGCATACCACCTCATCTGTGAAACACGGTGGCGGTGGTGTTATGGCCTGGGCATGTATGGCTGCTGAAGGTACTGGCTCACTTATCTTCATTGATGATACAACTGCTGATGGTAGTAGCATAATGAATTCTGAAGTGTATAAACACATCCTATCTACTCAAGTTCAAACAAATGCCTCAAAACACATTGGCCAACAGTTCATTCTAATGCAAGACAATGATCCCAAACATACTGCTAAAGCAACAAAGGAGTTTTTCGAAGCTAAAAAATGGTCAATCGTTGCGTGGCCAAGTCAATCACCCGATCTGAACCCAATTGAGAATGCCTTTTATATGCTGAAGAGAAAACTGAAGGGGACTTGCCCCCAAAACGAGCATAAGCTAAAGATGGCTGCAATACAGGCCTGGCAGAGCATCATCAGAGAAGACACCCAGCAACTCGTGGTGATGTCCATGAATCGCAGACTTCAAACAGTTATTGCATGCAAAGGATATGCAACATACTAAACATGATTATTTTTAAAAATATGGTGCCCTGAAATGGGGGGACTATGTATAAACACAGCTTTAATCTCTATATGGCGAAACCAAAATGTATAAAAATGGCCTTTATTAAAATTTGACAATGTGCACTTTAACCATGTGTGATTTTTTTTTCCAATTACAATTCTGAAATTGTGGAGTACAAAGGCAAATAAATAAATAATGCGTCTTCGTTCCAAACACTGCAGATATAGTAGACAGTCAGAACCTAATTTCCAGGATAGAAATATCAAATACAAGATGACATATCCTTAAGGTGAGAGGGACAACAATTAAAGGAGATGCACAGGATATGTGTTTTATGCAGACGGTGGTGAGCCTGGAATGTGCTGCTGAGGGTGATGGGGAGGCACAGTAATATTGGAGACTCTTTTAGATGGGCAAATAGATATACAGGCAGTTGCAGGATATGGATTATATGCAGGCAGATAAGAGTTGGTCTTGGTATCATGTTCGGTACAGGCATTGTGAGCCAAAGGGACTGTTCTCATGCTGTGCTGTTCTATGTCATCTTGATACTATAAAATTACAGATTAAAGTGAGGTCTTGGGTCTATAGAATATAATTTCAATGAGTAGGAAGTTCCTGGTTGAATTTTATTCCTTGTATAACATTAAAAATTCTATTCACTTTTATAATAATAATAATAATAATATATTTTATTGTCATTGCACATCAGTGCAATGAAATTTGGTATGCAGCTTCCAACCGATGTCAATAAATAAATAAATAAACTGTGCGCCGTGACCATCTGAGGCAGACAGTCCAGATGTGATGGGGGGCACTCAGCAGGGCCGGTTCAGAGTCACTATAGCTCTGGGAATGAAGCTGTTTCTGAGTCTGGAGGTTCGGGCGTAGAAGGCCTTGTAACGTCTGCCGGAGGGAAGTAGTTCGAACAGTCCGTTACAAGGGTGTGAGGAGTCTTTATGGATGCTGACGGCCTTCCTGAGGCACCGTGTGTGGTAGATGCCCTCCAAGGCTGGTAGCTGTGTCCCAATAATCCTCTGCGCTCTGGACGACGCGCTGAAGAGCTCTCCTCTCCGCCTCCGTGCAGCTGAGATACCACGCAGAGATGCCATACGTTAATATGCTCTCTGTGGTGCAGCGGTAGAAGGTTGTCAGCAGCTGTTGGGGCAGACCAGTCTTTTTTAATGTCCTCAGGAAGAACAGTCGTTGCTGTGCCTTCTTGACCAGCGCAGCGGTGTTGGTGGACCATGTGAGGTCCTCTGAAATGTGAGTGCCCAGAAACTTAAAGCTGGACACTCTCTCCACACTGTCCCCGTAGATGGAGATTGGGGCGTATTCTCCATTATGTGACCTCCTGAAGTCAATAATCAGCTCCTTGGTCTTGGAGGTGTTTAGTGACAAGTTGTTACGTGCGCACCAGTCCGCCAGGTTCTGCACCTCCGCTCTGTATTTTGTTTCATCACCGTCGGTGATCAGCCCAATCACTGTTGTGTCGTCTGCAAACTTCACGATGGTGTTGGTGTCGAATGCAGGAACACAGTCGTGAGTGAAGAGGGAGTAGAGCATGGGGCTTAGTACACAGCCCTGTGGTGTGCCGGTGCTCAGGGTGATAGTGGAGGACAGGTGCGGGCCCAGTCTCACTGCCTGCGGTCGCTCCGTCAGAAAATTCAGGATCCAATCGCATATCGGCGAGCTGAGGCCTAGCTGGTGGAGTTTGGTGGTGAGCTTAGTGGGGATGACCGTATTGAATGCAGAGCTATAGTCAATGAAGAGCATCCTTACGTACGTGCCCTGTCTGTCCAGGTGAGTCAGGACAGTGTGAAGAGCCAGAGAGATGGCATCCTCTGTTGATCTATTTGCCCTGTATGCAAATTGATGAGAGTCCAGTGAGGCAGGGATGCTGGATTTGATGTGGGAGAGGACCAGCCTTTCGAAACACTTCATTGGGATTGGAGTTAGGGCAACCGGGCGGTAGTCGTTCAGGTTGGTGACTTTGGACTTTTTCGGCACCGGCACTATGGTGGCTGTTTTCAGGCACTTGGGGACCGTTGCCAGAGATAGAGATAGATTGAAGATTCTCGTGAATCCCTCCGCCAGCTGTACAGCACAGTCCTTCAGTACCCTTCCCTGGACTCCATCCGGGCCTGCAGCCTTGCGTGGATTGATCCTACGAAGAACGCACTGTACCTCCTGAGTGCTCAGTGTTAAGGCCTGTCCCTCCGCCATGGCCGGGGTTATTCCACTCCTGGTGCTGTTGCCAGTTTTGAAGCGGGCAAAGAAGGTGTTTAGTTCATTGGTCAGTGTGATGTCACCGTGGGGGCAGGCGGGGCTGCTCGTGTAGTCAGTGATGTCCCTGACACCCTGCCACATGCTTCTGGTGTCCGCGGTATTGAAGTGGTCTTCAACCCTTTGCCTGTGGATGTCTTTGGCCTTTTTTATACCTTTGTTAAGTTTCGACCTGGCCGCACTGTAGGCAGAAGTGTCCCTGGATTTAAAGGCATTGTTGCATGCCCTTAGCAGATCCTGAACCTCCTTGTTCATCCAGGGTTTCCGGTTTGGGAACATCTTTATTTGCTTGTCCACTGTGACAGTCTCCACATAGCAGTTGATGTAGGAGAGCACAGTGGATGTGTACTCCTCCAAGTCTACCTCTGTACCACTGGTTGCCTGTTGTGCAAACAGGTCCCAGTCGGTGTGATTAAAGCAGTCCTGGAGTTGTAGGGTGGGGTGGCGTCCTCGGGCCATATTTTGACCATCCTTATTGCAAGTTTGGTCTTGCGGATGAGGGGTTTGTATGCAGGCAATAGAAACAGTGAGAGGTGAGAGATTATGTTGCTGTCTGTGGGAGCTGCATTCGTATATTACAAGTGTGTCAACATAAACACACAAGGGAGTGTGGAACTATACTCCTTGATACAGTGCCAAATGTTTCAGTTCAGGAAAACAGCATGCTTGTACATTCATCTTTTGCCAGTTGCACCACCCTCTCTTCTGCTTTCAGCAGGGATCTTTTCTGCGATTTCCTCGTCTGTTCTCCTTACTTGACACTTGTCCCCCACAACAATCCAGGGTCCCAAACCACATTTCCTGGTGAGGCAGAAGTAAACGTGCACCGCCTCCATCCTTGTCTTCTGCATTTGGTGCTCGCGATGTGGCTTCCTCTACTTTGGTGGGACCAAATGTCGACAAGACATCGCTTTACGGAACATCTGTGCTCCGCCTGCAACATCCACCTGGAGCTTCTGGTTGCATGTCATTTAATCCGACCTTCCCGTTCCCACACAGACTTCTCCACTGACATAGTGAAGTGAAGCACATACTTGAAGTACAAATCCTGGTATTCCACTTGGCTTGAACATGGAATTTACCAGTTTCAGGTTGCCAAGTCCCCTTATGTTCTTTTCCCACTCAACATCCTTTTCATTGAAGCCTTAAATTCTTTCATTTCCATCCTCATATCTTCCATCTATGGTTCCTGCTTAAACATCTATCAAAAGATCCAAATCTTCTAGTTTTCCAGTCCCCATGTCACTTTTACACATACGCCCTTGCAAAATCCTGGTATTCTTGGCCAAAGTATTTTCCCATATAATCTTTCAGTGAACAAGTCCAGCTAGTTCTTTTCCCTTTTATATTCAAAAGTCTTGTCCCCCATGTCCTTTTTTCATTTATATCTTCCCATGCCTTAAATTCTTCTTGCAGCTCCATCTTTCCTATCTTCCATTTTCTATCTGGTTCCATCTAGTCAAGTCAAGTCACATTTATTTATATAGCACACTTAAAAAACTCTCGTTGGCCAAAGTGCTTTAAATTTGTTATAAGAATAGTGTGAACAAACAAACTACATACATCTATCTAACTTCTATCTATCTATCTTTATATATATAAAACTCAAATCAGTCCACCTGCCGCCGTACGGCGTCCGCCGCATTTCTTCCTTTGACGCTCCGCAACTCCAAAACCGGACGCAGGATCGCCGACGTATTTTCCATTTCGGTAGAGATTTTGCTTTTCTTTCTAAGTATCCGCTCCTCGTTACATTTCGTCGTGTTTAAGTACGCTTTTTTAATCAAATCCTACCCCCCCCCACCACCTCAATATTTCAAAAAGAAACTGGATTTTCATCCACACAAGCAGCTCCCTGTGAACGTTCCATCGTGTGATGTCACAATGCCCAATGCTCAAATACATTGTTGCCATAGAGAACGCTCAGTGATTATTCAAATTCTTCACTAACTGTCATTTCTGATTTGCTTGTGAAGTGAAAAGTCCTGAATTGCATTTGTCTGATGCAGGAAGATTGTTCCCGATGTTGGGGAAGTCCAGGACAAGCGGGACACAGTTTAAGGATAAAGGGGAAATCCTTTAGTTCTGAGATGAGGGAAACGTTTTTCACGCAGATAGTGGTGAGTCTCTGGAACTCTCTGCCACAGAAGGTAGTTGAGGCCAGTTCATTGGCTATATTTAAGAGGGAGTTAGATGTGGCCCTTGTGGCTAAGGGGATCAGGGGGTATGGAGAGAAGGCAGGTACGGGATACTGAGTTGGATGATCAGCCGTGATCATATTGAATGGCGGTGCAGGCTCGAAGGGCCGAATGGCCTACTCCTGCACTTAATTTCTATGTTTCTATGTGTCCCGCTCCTCACCCCTCTCCCTCTGCCACCCATCTCTCTCCCCCACCCCCCTTCCCTCTCTACCACCACCCCCTACCTTCTCTCCCCCCACACCCTTCCCCTATCCCTCTGTCCCTCTTCCATCACTCCCGCTACCCCTCTCCTCCTCCCTCCCCACTCTTTCCCCTCTTTTTCCCCCCCACCCCTCTCCCCATCCCACCCTGCTCTCCCTCCCTCCCCATCCCCCCTCCCCCAAAGCTCTCTCCCCATCCCTCACCCCCTACCCCGCTCTCCTTTCACTCCCAAATCTATCCCGTTTCCTCCTCCTCCCTCCCCTCTTCTCACCCCCCCCGCAAATGCCATTGGGGAAACAGACCATAGAGGGAGTACAGAGAAGTTCGCCAGACTGATTCCTGGGATGTCAGGACTTTCAAATGAAGAAAGACTGGATAGACTCGGCTTGTACTCGCTAGAATTTAGAAGATTGAGGGGGGATCTTATAGAAACGTACAAAATTCTTAAGGGGTTGGACAGGCTAGATGCAGGAAGATTGTTCCAGATGTTGGGGAAGTCCAGAAGAGGGGGTCACAGTTTAAGGATAAGGGGGAAATCCTTTATGACCGAGATGAGAAAAAATTTGAGTGTGATGCTGCATCCCCTACTCCCCCCTCCCCCCGCAAACGCTGTTGGGGAAACAGACCCAAATGGTCTGCACTTGGTCTAGTATATCTATAAAACTCTGGGGCTATCCGTCCGGCTGCCGTCCGGATCCCTTTCTGCCTATTGATTCGTGCCCGATACTCGCAGATGTCCAATTGGAATGGCCGATGCTCGCAGATGTCCAATCGGAATGGATCCATTTGCATGTACGGCTGCCGGCTGCATTTCTTCCTTTGATTCATTGCCACGCCCAATCCAGACGCTCATTCTCCGAGATCTTTTCCATTTCGGTAGAGATTTCGCTTTTCTTTCTAAGTACCCGCTCCTCATTACATTTCGTCGTGTTGAAGTACACGTTTTTAATCAAAACCTTCTCCCCCACCCCCAAGTATTTCAAAAATAAACTGGCTTCTCCATTTACATGTCAGCTTCCAACACACTTCGAAACAAAGTTGCAAGACAGGAACACTCTGAACTTTTCACTGCTGCAGCAGGCAGGGAAGATGCCATTGCATTTTTTTTTAAATCCACTGCTGAGGGAGGCAGGGCAGTGCTGGAATCTTACTTTTGAGAACGGCTTCAGTTCCATTGGAGGAGACGGGTGCATGGTGGAATATTGGGTTGGGGGATCACACCATTGGGGGAGCAGACCCAACGGGTCTGCACTTGGTCTAGTATATATATAAAACTGTGTGGCTGCCGGCTGGCTGTGTGTGTTTCTGCCTGAGTTGTGGCTGCCAGCCTTTGATTCGTCGCTACGCCAACACCCGACCCAGAAACGCCCTGATTTTTTTCCATTTTGGTAGAGATTTCACTTTTCATTAAATGTTGTCATGTTTATGTACACTTTTTTAAATAAAATCCTTCTCCCCCCCCACACTCACTCATTTTGTCGCCTCCATAACGGCTGCTGGCGCCCGCATCTCCCCTCAAAGACGCCATTTAAAAACAGCCGCACTGCTGATTCCAGAGCCGCTTAAGTTGGAGGACCACATCACCCGTTGGGGCTACGGGTAGGGAACGGCTGCATTGGGGGAGCAGATCTGCACTTGTTCTAGTATAATATTAAAACTCTGTGGCTGCTGGCTTGCTGCTGGCTGGCTGTGTTTCTGCCTGACTTGTGGTTGCAGCCTGTGGGTGCCTGCCTTTGATTAGTTGCTACGCCAACACCCGACCCACAAACGCCCAGAATTTTTCCATTTCGCTAGATATTTCACTTTTCATTCCAAGTGTCCACTCCTGATTAAGTTTTGTCATGTTTATGTACACATTTTTAATCAAATCCTCTCCCTCTCCCAATATTTCAAAAAACACTGCTTCTCACTCACAGAAACAGCTCCAGACCCAGCCCCTGGTGAATGTTGTCGCCTCCTGCTGGCCAGCGACCATAACGGCTGCTGGCGCCCGCATCTCGCCTCAAAGACGCCATTTAAAAACAGCCGCACTGCTGAGTCTTGAACGGCTTGGGTTGGAAGACCACGTCTCCCGTGGAGGCTACGGGTAGGGAAAGGCTGCGTTGGGGGAGCAGACCCAACGGGTCTGCACTTGGTCTAGTATATACATATAGCCCTCGCTCAGTGGACTTCAGGAAAGGCTTGGGAATATAGATAAGTTTTTAGTCTTGACTTAAAGGAGTCGATGGAGGGGGCAGTTCTGATGAGAAGGGGGATGCTGTTCCAGTCTAGGAGCTGCAACCGCAAAGGCGCGGTCGCCCCTAAGCTTATGCCTAGGCCGCGGGATATTCAGCAACCCCAAGTCGGCCGATCTGAGGGACCTGGAGGTGGAGTGGTGGGTGAGAAGAATTTTAATGTAGGAGTGGGCAAGCCCATTGAGGGCTTTGTAGACATAGAGGAGGGTCTTGAAATGTATACGGAACTGCACAGGGAGCCAGTGGAGAGAGGCCAGGCTTGGGGTGATGCGGTCCCTTTTTCGGGTGCCCGTCAGGAGTCTCGCTGCGGCGTTTTGGACCAGTTGCAGGCGGGACAGGGAAGATTGGCTGTTGCCAGTGTAAAGAGAGTTGCAGTAATCTAAGCGGGAGGAGATAAATGTGTGGATGATCTTTTCGAGGTCATCAAAGTGGAGGAATTGTTTTATTTTAGCTATCGTTCGAAGCTGGAATAAGCTAGCTTTTACCACGGCATTGACTTGTCAAATTTCAGTGCTGAGTCAAATATCACGCCAAGGTTTTTGACATGAGGTTTGAGTAGTGGGTAAGGCTTCCAAGGCTGCCTGCTATCATTTTAATTGAATCCGAGGGGCTGAGAAGGATGACCACAGACTTACTCTCATTTAGTTGGAGGAAGTTCTGGGCCTTCCAGCACTTTATATCCTCGAGGCAGCGGGCAAGGTTAAGCAGATTTGATTGGTTTTTGGGCTTCAGGGGGAGATAGTTGTGTATTGTCTGCGTCTAGCCATCATCCATTCCTTACCTAGTTCTACTTACTACCTTCTAGTCCAGTGGTTCTTAACCTGGGGGTCGTGACCCCATGGGGGTCATGAAGGGGTTGTAAATAACATCAATTTGTTGAGCCCATTTTTAGAAACCTAGCAAGGTACATACCATACACAGTATTTTGTTTGCGTATATGCGTACGTATACACAGGGCCCAAGAGGAGGGGGTGCAGGGGGTACATCGTACCTGGGCCCGGAGTCCATAAGGGGGGCCCGGGAGCTGAAGGAGGGGGGCTGGGAATTTCCTGAAATCTCAGAAAATGTTTGCATATATTTTGTGAAGACTAGCATTAACATTTTGTGTGAACCTACATAGTTTTATATATCGTAATTCATAGAAATTGTGATCCATAATAATGCGGGGATTTTAACTGGCGGGTGTGTGGTTGGGTTGGTTAACCTGATTAAAAGAGGGGGAAAGGGAAGACTCATCATTACTGATGGATCTTCCCTGTAGGGGGGGGGGGGGGGAGCACTAGGACCCAACAGAGTCATCATCGCTGGAACTGGTGGGTCTTTCTTGGAGGAGGAGGGAGAGGAGGAGGGGGGCACTAGGACCCAACAGAGTTATCGCTACAGATGGGTCTTTCTTGGAGGAAGAGGGGGGCACTAGGATCCAGCAGTCATCACTACTGATGGGTCTTCTCTGTAGGAGGAGGAGGAGGAGGGGGGCACTAGGACCCAACAGAGTTATCGCTACTGGAGGGTCTTTCTTGGAGGAGGAGGAGGAGGAGGGGGGCACTAGGACCCAGCAGAGTCATCACTACTCATGGGTCTTCCCTGTAGGAGGGGGGGTGCATTCATACCCAGCAGTCAGACCATGTGCTGTCTGCATGGTGGAGGTTGTGTGCCTGGTGCTGCGCCTGCAATTCTGGTGAGATCTGGCCCGCTGGTGGCCGGTGGAGAGGCGAGGGTCGGCGGAGTCGCTGGTGGAGGCTGTGGGGAGCTGGAGTAGAGGTGAGGTACGGGCAGCAGCATCGGTGGCTTTCTGAAGACAGTGAAGGCTGGCGACAGTGGCTGCGGTGGCTCCGCCCTGGGAGGTGGAGAGAGTCGGCAGCTGCGGCTGGTTTAAATTACTCATTGATTTTAATTATAATTGTCGGTAATGAGGAATGGTTCCAGTACATATGTTTCTAGAGAGAGCTGCACTCAGAGCCGATAAGAAAAAAGAGAAGCAGCATGGAAATAGTTGGCCCACCATGTCCATGTAGATCCCAATTGACGAAAATCCTACACTAATCCCATTTTCTATTTTCCTCAAATTTCCATCAACCACTCCCATATTCTACAGCGTGATTACTTTACAGTGGCCGATTATCCTAACAACTTGCGTTTCAGTTGTAGTTGGACTCAGCCCCTCAAATGTACATCTCTGTTGGGAGCAAAGATCCTATAGCTCCGCTTTGGTTGGGAGTGCGTGGTTACATTTATTCTAGTAGATTTGTCAGAGATTATACAATTTTCACAATCTTCACCCCATCAAAATTGGAGACAGTTATTTGTCCAAGGCAGGACATGTAATTAATTAAAATAATTTATGACATTTTTAAAGGTGCTGTATATACACAAACTGTTATTTCACTGGTCTAACTTTATTGCCATTTACCAAGATCAAACTGAAATTTAAAAAAATGAATTTGAATAGGGTGATTTCACGAAAGGTCACTGGAGCGTAGATCCTGACCCACGTGACCGAAAATTTAAACTGGAGTACACTTGGTACATCCGGTACATGTTAGTGAATGGGAAAACACGCACTTTCACACCCGTTAAAAACATCGAAAACGGCCAGTTTTTGAGCTGCAATTTACTGTGCCAGTCGGGGTGACCGTGAGGCACAGCTACCTAAATTTACAGTCCAAACAAAAGATAGAAACTAAGATAAATTCAAGACGGAGCTGAAGGTGCAAAACCAGCGGAAGTGCTTAGCGGCCATTTGTCGTGGAGATTTAAAGATCCAAAATATCGGGAATTATCGCGTTTGCTTGCTGCATTTCATCAAAAGTAAGGCATTATTGTCCTTTTTATCTTTATTCATTTGTTATATGAAAAGTTTTAAAAGTGAAAAATCCGTCGTAAACTATCAATGCGTTTTGAAATAAATTTTCCTCAGATGCAAGCCCTCAGAATGGGATAATCATCAGCTGTTAGTTGGACAAAATTAGGACATTTTATTATTTGCCAAAATCACAATCACCCAAATAAATAAATAAATAAATAGTTTGGGAGATTGTGCAGGCTTTAAACAAGAAACATTGAGAAATATATTTTGGCAAATAATAAAATGTCCTAATTTTGTCCAATGAACAGCTGACAATTATCCCATTCCTTAGCTTGCATCTGAGTAAAATTTATTTCAAAACGCATTGATAGTTTACGATTATTTAAATGGTAAATGTAGCTTCAGAAGCGTTTTCATTTTGCATGTTAAAACCCACCTGAGTACCATGGGCGATTTTGCAATTTTACTGACGGATTTTTCACTTTTAAAACTTTTCATATAACAAATGAATAAAGATAAAAAAGTCGATAATGCCTTACTTTTGATGAAATGCAGCGAGCAAATGCGATAATTCCCGATATTTTGGATCTTTAAATCTCCATGACAAATGGCCGCTAAGCACTTCCGCTGGTTTTGCACCCTCTGTCTTGAATTTACCTTAGTTTCTATCCTTTTTTTGCTCTGTAAATTTAGGTAGCTGTGCCTCACGGTCACCCCGACTGGCACAGTAAATTGCAGCTCAAAAACTGCCGTTTTCTATGTTTTTAACGGGTGTGAAAGTGCGGGTTTTCCCATTCACTAACATGTACCGGAGGTACCAAGTGTACTCCAGTTTAAATTTTCGGTCACGTGGGTCAGGATCTACGCTCCAGTGACCTTTCGTGAAATCACCCTATACAGTGATTGATATTTCTCCTCCCACTCAGTTTCGTCCCATTTGTGCATTAACTAGATTGTAATAAAGAGCTTGTTTGGCCAAAAGTTGCTGGTGTGTTCCTTCCTCTGCAATTTGTCCATTATGAAACACAGCTATTTTGTTGGCATTTTGGACAGTAGACAAACGATGAGCTATCACAATGCAGGTACGGCCCTCTCTTGCTTTGTCCAGTGCTTCTTGAACAATCTGTTGAAAATGTATGAAGTGAAAACAAACATGAGAACAGTTCACATTGATAGAATTAATTTAAGTCTTAAAATATGACTAAATTAATCACTTTGGAATTAGATTAGAATTGAATCAAGTGTGAAATGTACATCATAACCTAGTTTCTGATGATAAAAATGATAAATAATGTTGATAGAGATGATAAAAACAGCTGTTTAAATTTCAGCAAGTTCAGGAATTCAACAAATATGTACTCAAACTTGAGCGATGCTGGGCACCATATCTGCCAATGCACTCCAATGGGAAACAATCTTAGAATGTAAGGTGATAGAAAACAATAAAATATTTGTCATAAAAAACTTTAACATTTCAAAACTTCATAACTTATCATAAATTAACCTTGCTTGTTATTGTTGCCATTACATCATTCACTGTCCTCTACAGCAACTCTCTGAAACCCCTTTTTCACGGGGCGACTTGACGCAAGAGTTAACCAGAGTTGAACATCGTGGGAACCTCTTGCGATAACCGTACGGCATTCGTGGACCACCGTGGCGCTAACGACAGGTACTCATGTAACTTGGTGACTCGGGAGAAAATTCAAACAAGCTTGAATTTCTCCAAGATTGACTTGTACACTTGTGGTTGAACATTGCAACATTATATGCACGTAGTGGCCAGTGCGATATCCGTACTGACTCTGGCGTGTAATGTGGGAACTCCTGCGAACGGTGAACCCGGAAGCTGGACAGAGGGGACAGAAGGCGAGTAAAAATTGTCTTCTGTGGGATTGAATTTAAAAAATAAAGATTTGCATCCGCATATGGACATCAACTTATTCATGAGTTATGTTAACGAGATTCAAGAAAATAACTATAATCTTTAAAAGGGACTTTATTGAAAGGTCCCGCATTTTTATGGTCGGTGAGAAATTTTTCACATGTACTTCTTTGAGAGATACAGCTCGGAGTCCTCGCCGACCAGCGATCGATGCCTTTCCGAAGCAGGGTCCGGAACGCTACCAATCAATGTTCTCCAGAGACCCGTGTAAAGGAGTGAACTGCACATGCTGGTTTAAAACGAAGACAGACACAAAAAGCTGGAGTAACTCAGCGAGTCAAGCAGCATCTCTGGAGAAAAATAAGTGGTGTTTCTGGATGAGACACATCTTCAGACTCAATTCCGATTAGGATGTCTGAAGAAGGGTTCCGATTCGAATCGCTACCTATTCTTTTTTTCCAGAGATGCTGCCTGACACGCTGACTTACTCCAGCTTTTTATGTTTTTCTTCCCAGATCTGACTTACCTGCTGAGTTACACCACCATTTTGTGTCTGTGTTCACTATGAACATTGAATTATTTAATTTTAGGTAACTTATACTCTCTCTCTCTCCCCCGCCCACCCCCTCCTGCCCCCCCCCCCTCCCCCATGCAGTAATTATTGGTTAACCAGTCCAAGGTTTGCAACGCTGGTTCCCTCTTGGGATCACACTATCCCTAGCCAACAATTGGCCTATCAGGGAACCAAATATAGACATAAAGTGCTGGAATGATTCAGTGGGTCAGGCAGCATCTCTGGAGGAAAGGGTTAGGCGACATTTCGGGTCGGGACCCTTCTTCAAAATGCCCTGCTGAGGTCATCTGTTGTTGGCCCTGATGTGTCCCGGTCTTTTCTTGCTTCCAGTTCCCCCCTACAATCATCCCGAAGAAGGGTCCCAACCAAAAATGGAATCTATTCCTTTTCTCCAGAGATGCTGCTTGGCCCGCTGAGTTACTCCAGCATTTTGTGTCTAACTTGCTGATTCAGACAGTTTTTGATTTACTCTGAAACACTCGTTGGAAATTTAAACATGGGCGCAACTAACATCGTCTTACTACCGTGGGAACTCTTTAACTCAGCGGGAAGGCAGCAGTTAATTGTTGCTCCCTTCAGTTTCCCAGGGGGGTCGGGACGGGACTGGAGTTGGGAGGGAAAGGTGGGGGAGTCGAGGGACAGGAGGGGGAGACAGATGGGGGTGTCTTCATTTACTGGCGGCGGGTGTCTGTCACTGAAACAGGCAGGTGAGATTTCACATCCACTTGTGTGTGCCTCTCTCTCTCTCCCTCCCTCCTTCTCACACAGGCTGAGAGATTCTGCCTCAGTAACTGTGCCCACTCCATCTGTGTCTCCCACATACACAGTCAAACTCTGCTTTGTGTGTGCATATAGCAATTCAACCAAGGGAGGATATTTATAGTGTGTGAAAAAAAAAGTGACATCATTTGTGCCACGTGATGATTTAATTACACTTACAATGTCATTCAAGATTTAACGGGAAAGCTCGGGAGACGGACAAGTCACTCGCACAAATAACAGAAATGCCGAGTACCGTGGGAACTCTTTGTCGACCCCCCCGTTATATCGTGTGATATCGTGCTAGACCACGACCACTTCACTCTGGCTACATCTTGCGTCAAGTCGCCCCATGAAAAAGGCCTATTAGGAATACATTTTCATCTTTACTATTCCCAGTACACAGCTGGAGGATGTTGTGAAATATGGGTATGCATAGTTCCTAATGTTTTGTGCCTTTTCATTTATCTCTTAGTTGTCGTGACTAATTATAATTATTTTGCCTGCAAAAATATTGCACTTCACGTCCAATAGCTACAAACTTACCATTTCACTTTCTGCATCCAGTGCTGATGTAGCTTCATCTAGGAGCAGGATCTTAGGATTTCGGACTAATGCTCGGGCAATGGCCACACGCTGTTTCTGCCCACCAGAGAGCTGGGTGCCCTTGTCTCCGACACTCGTTTCATATTTCTAAATAAACAGAGTAAAATATTGCTTTTACCTTTTTTACAAATGATATTTTAAATTACCTGTTTACTTCTTCAATAATAACAAATAAACTGCAGTCTAGCTATTTTAGATATTCATAACTTAAGGTCTTTACTCTTACACATTTATGACAACTTTTGATCTCTGAAATACTCCAAAGAGCAATGCACCACAGAACTGGCAAACTGTTATGTAATCATGCATATTATTGCATGTAGAATGCACACTGCAGTGCAATTGAAGGAAAATACTGATGATGTAACACGTATTACACAATGCATCATACTAAGAGGAATTCATTCCATTCCCTGTTCAATTATAATGCTTGGAATCGAAAGGAAGAAACAGTTAGACAGGTACATGGATAGGACAGGTTTGGAGGACTATAGGGCAAATGCAAGCAGGTGGACTAGTGTAGCTGGGACATGTTGGCTGGTGTGGGCAAGTTGAGCCAAAGGGCCTATTTCCAGGCAGTATCACACTGCCTATGACTAAAATAATCACTTGCTCAACGCAAGGAAATACATGTTTGGATTGGGGAAATCATTAGCCCAATCCGTCAAATATTTTGTTTACCTTCTCAGTAAGCCTCGTAGAAGAAGCTACCGACTACCACAATATAAATCTGTTTTTATAGCTAACTAGACCAAGGGGGACCCATTGGGGCCCATCCCCTCAACGCGCGGTTGCGTTTTTATAGCTATTGTAATCCCTTGCCAGCACCCAAAGTTATAGAATCTGAAAATAAAATCAGGTGGAAGCAAGTTAGTCCTTGATGGTTGGAAAGCTGCATATTCGGTTACTTCTTAAATCTGGTTTTTACCCCTACAAGCTTTTCAGGGAATTAATCCAAACCACTAGCACATTCTTGGTGAAAGAAAACTGCTGCTTAACTAACTAATCATTTTACCAATTAACTTGAATATTTAGTTTTGGATCTCATCGTTAAAGGAAATAGCAATGAGGTTAGTAATTAGGACGGTTTATCTTATCAAAGCCTCATAATTTCATGCACCTTGATTAACACTCCCCTCAGATGACTTTGTTTTCCCATGATTAAAGTTTCCACATCCTGGCAACATCCTTGTAAATCTCTGCACTCTCCCACAGCTATCACATCTTTTGGTGTTATTGTTTAGTTTAGTTTAGAGATATAACAAAGAAATAGGCGTGTTGGCCCACCAAATCCACCCCTACCATCGATCACCTCTTCACACTAGTTCTGTGTTAACCCGCTTTCTCGCTCACTTCCTACACTCAAGGGACAATTTTACAGTGGCCAATTAACCAACCAACCCGCGTGTTTTGGGGATTTGGGAGGAAACTGGAGTACCTGGAGAAAACCCACATAGTCACAGAGAAAATATGCAAACTCCCTCTCCATACAGACAGCATTCGAGGTTAGGATTGAATGCAAGTCTCTAGTATTGTGAGGAGGCAGCTTTATCTTGTTGATCAGAACGAGAACCAGCCCATGTTGACCAGAACTGCACATAGTTCACAAATTGTGGCCTAACAAGTGCTGTACAGAATTCTAGTATAATCGTTTCCTGCTTTTATGCAAGATGAGACATTCAATTATTTTTAGATATTATTACTGAGTTTATTGTGTGTAACCGTGCAGTAACATACCTGAGGGAGAGTTTCAATAAAAGAATGTATGTTAGCAGCTTTGGCTGCAGCCTCTATTTCTTCCTGGGATACGATCCTGCTGTTGTCCCCATAGGCAACATTCTCAGCAATGCTGCAGTTAAACAGCACTGGTTCTTGAGACACAATACCAATCTGTGCCCGAGCCCACTGAATATTGAGATCCTTTATATTGTTGTTATCTAAAAACTGGAGAAAAAGTATATTTTAGACGTCTGCACTTCATTGTGTGCTGTTTTTTGTTACCATTGGGTATATGTGATAGACATTAATAATTTTATTTTGCCCTGCTGAAAAACTATGATTCTGTGGCAATATTAGCGAAAGCATTAGTGGCTCTCTTGATATTTTTAGTTTAGTTTATTAGCCAGAGAAAGTGGAAGTGGGAACAATTACAAAATTTAAAAGACAGGTAGAGGGACAGAAAAGATTTACAGGGATATGGGCCAAACACAGGCAAATGGGACTAGTTCAGGTAAATACCTTGGTCAGTGTAGACAAATTGGGCCAAAGGGTGATAAGATTGATTGATGAAGTCCATGCTGTACCCCAGTGGAAGGTGCCTGCATGCCTTCAATTAGCAAGCTGATCTATCTATCTATTTACGAGGATGTTGCCAGAACCCGGGGGTCTGAGCTATGGGGAGAGGTTGAGTAGGATGGGACGCTATTCCTTGGAGCGCAGGAGGATAAGGGGTGATCTTACATCATGTGTATAAAATCATGACAAGAATAGATCAGGTAGAGCCCCTTGCCCAGAGTAGGTGAACCGAGGACCAGAGGACGCCGGTTTGAGGTTAAGGGGAAAAGATTTAATAGGAATGAACGAGCTGCCAGAGGAGGTAGTTGAGGCAGGGGCTATCCCGGTGTGGACAAGTTGGGCCGAAGGACCTGTTTCCAGGCTGTATCACTCTACGACTCTATGATCTCCTCACCTAATTCTAGCAAACCCATGCTATGGTTTAATAAGTATCCAGACTGTGCTGGTGACTTAATGTGGCAGGAAGAACAGTGACACAATGTCCAGAGTAACAATCAGCTGCTGTCAGTGTCTCGGCAAAGTAAGTCAAGTCAACTTTATTTGTCACATACACATATAAGATGTACAGTGAAATGAAAGTGGTGGATTGTGCAAAAACTACAGAACAGAATAGAACAGAATCAGTATTTACTTGTTAGAAAATAATTGTTTTAAAAAGACACAACACAACAGTAAATTAGTACAGTAAATTAGTCCCTGGGAAGATAAGAGTTTACAGTCCTATGGCCTGTGGGCAGAAATTCCGTCTCATCCTCTCAGTTTTCACAGCGTGATAGCCGAGGCATTTGCCTGACCGCAGCAGCTAGAACAGTCCGTTGCTGGGGTGGTAGTGGTCCCCCATAATGTTGCTGGCTTTGGATCTGCACCTCCTGGTGTATAGGTCTTGCAGGGGGGCAAGTGTAGTTCCCATAATGCGTTCGGCCGAATGCACTTCTCTCTGCAGAGCCTTCCTGTCCTGGGCAGAGCAATTCCCAAACCAGATTGTGATGTTGCCGGACAAGATGCTTTCTACAGCCCCAGCGTAGAAGCGCTGAAGGATCCTCAGAGAGACTCTGAATTTCCTCAGCAGTCTGAGGTGGTAAAGGCGCTGTCTTGCCTTACTCACCAGTGCGGCAGCGTGTGTTGTCCATGTCAGATCCTCTGTGATGTGGACTCCCTGGTATTTAAAGCAGCTCACTCTATCCACAGTAGTCCCATTTATCTCCAGTGGCGTGTACGTCCTCGGATGTTGATCCCTTCCAAAGTCCACATTCAGCTCCTTAGTTTTTGTGACATTCAAGAGGAGGCTGTTGTCCTGACACCAGAGTGCCAGATCAGCCACCTCCTCCCGGTAGGCCTTCTCATCGTTATCGGAGATCGGGCCCACCACCACAGTGTCATCAGCAAACTTGATTATAGAGTTGGAGCTGAACCTAGCCACACAGTCATGTGTGTACAGGGAGTACAGTAGGGGGCTAAGGAGGCAACCCTGGGGGGATCCTGTGTTCAGGGTGAGGGTGTTGGATGTGTGTCTCCACATCTTGTCCATCTGGGGCCTGGCGGTGAGAAAGTCCAGGACCCAGGCACACGGGAGTGTTAAGCCCCAGTTTCAGCAGCTTCTCAGCAAGTCTGGTGGGGACTATCGTATTGAAAGCTGAACTGAAGTCAATGAACAGCATCCTCACATGGCCCCCCTTCTGGCTGTCGAGGTGAGAGACAGCGGCGTGCAGAACCTGGGAGATTCCATCCGCACGGAAAACAGTGAAGGACTCGGTTGGGCAGATTACCTGATCTGGCACCGGCAGATTCGTGTCTCGGTCAAACAGAAGATGTTGCAGTCTCTGCTGGAATCTGATCCTCGCCCTGAGGTCATCCAGCTTGTTCTCCAGGACGTTCACCATATTTTCGAAAAAATATTTTGTTTGTTCTTTTATATACTCATAGCCCTGCGGGTTATTTAATATGTGTGTGTTGAATCTCCAAAAAGGTTTTATACCCGGCATTCCCTCAATTTTAAGTATAAGTCAATGGTGAATGATCAGAAATAATACTATTATGATTTGATGGTTTATTCGTATACGGGATTAATTTTGTGTCGAATAAGAAATAGTCAATTTGTGAATAAGTTTTATGAACTGATGAGTAAAATGAGTATTCCCTACCACTTGGATTTGCTATTCTCCAAACATCAGCTATGTTGTTATTTTTTATATAAGTATTTAAAAATGCACAGGTCTTAGTATTAACAAGACGCTTCCCTACCTTTATTGATTTATCTAAGTCGCGGTCTCAATTAAGAAGCAGCCGATTCACGAACGTGGAGCCGCGGAGTGTGTTTAGATAAAGTGTATTGGGGGGGGTGGCGGGACTGTACATAGCGCCGTCTGTACCGGCCGTTTCCAGGTCCCGACCATGGGAGAAAAATGGAGGAATATTCACTGCACTTTATAGGCTTCCATCGGAGTGAGAAATGGTCAGAAATGGCTGATGTTTATGTAGAAATGAATTGGTGTATGTGAACTTGAACCTGAACTAATTTTTCTATGGTAGTAACAGTGTTATTCTCATTAACATTAAGAAGAGGTTGAAATTTTATGAACATGCAGATTTAATGACTATGAGATTTTTTTGTAGCCTCTGCCTGACCCTCCACTTGAACTTGAACTAACTTATCAATGGGCTTATCAAAACTTATCAAAAGACATAAGTTTTATTTTAATGTTGATCGTTCCAATGTTTATTTGGTCAAATTTTTTAAACAATTAGTGAATTATTTATGATAATGGTGTGCTGGTGAATGATAGTGCGACAGTCCACCCACCCATCCACACATACATACATACACACACACATATCCACACACACATCCATCCGTATGCACACTTCCATGCATGCACACACACACACACACATACATGCACACACACACATCCATCCGCACGCAGACATACATGTACACATCCATGGACACATACATCCACACATACATCCATCCACACATACATACACACTTACATCCACACATCCACAGATACACATTTGACAGGTATACACAGACACACACACAAACTACAAATACTCAAACAATGCAACAATTTTAGGGTTATTTTAGGTTAAAGGTAATAGCCCTCATTTGCAAAGGCACCATCGGGGGGGGGGGGGGTATCTAACATAAATATAGGCTAATTGTAGCTTAAAATATCAGAGCATTCGATTCTTGGTCAGGATGTGACATTTACATCAGAAATATGACAGGTCTCTTACAGGTCCGTCCCCCAGCCTGGCACTGCCCCAGTCCCACTGGCCGTTACCCCCACTCTCCCCACTATGGCAGTCAGTGGGGTTCAGTAAACGGGGAAACCCAGAGGATCTGTCCTGACCCTTTAATTAGGCAGGTTCATGAGCACTTAAAACCTGGGACCTCTGCTGCAGTCTCATTAAATTTCCTTTTGAAGCGACTGGAAGATGCCTTGCAGGACTGTCCCCCAGCCTGGAACTGCCCCAGTCCCACTATGGCCGTGACCCCCACTCTGCACACTGGCAGTCAGTGGGGTTCAGTAAAGGGAGGAACCCACAAGAATTGCCCTCACCCAGTAATTAGGCTGGTTCAGGAGCAGGACCTCTGTGACAGTGTTATTAAAAAAACACACAATTATATTCATATTATTTTATAATATAATTTTACTTCGGAGTCACGTGAGTGACTTCGTGAAGAAGCCCGCTTACGGCGCATGCGTGTCATATCGCATACACGCATTCAACGTGTCGGACCTGGGGAGGACGTCCCCTTGAACGGGAGAGTTTAAAAGCCGGTGGACGGCAGGTAAGTGATTCTGCATTTTCACCGTTTTTAGGAATGGACAAAGGACGCAGAAAGGCTGTGAAGAAGCTGCAGGATGTCGGCGGTAAAGGTGCCGGGGACCCGCAGCAGCAGCCGACGGCACAGGCAGCTTGCGTTGAGCCAGCTGTGCCAGATTCAAACCCCGCGCCGAGAAAAACTAATTCTAGACCGGGCGGGAAGGCAAAACGCAAAACTTCTCACTGTGAAAGGGAGCCCGAAAAATCGCCGGTAAATACTTACTTGTATAGCAGTGATGATGACCAGCTGCAGGGCATAGAGCAGCCAGCAGCGACCGCATCTGCAGAGCTCGGAAAACAGTACGAGTGGCTGCAGCATGTGGGGCCGTCATCTAGCTGTTCGGAGGAGTACCGGGACGGCGAACAACGGCATTTGCAGCGGCCGGGAGCAACCAGAGCCGGTAGGCATGACGATGGGTTGCGATTTAAACCGCGTGCGACTAGTGCCCGAGGGCACGAAAGTCGGCAGGAGCGGTGGGCTAAAAATAAACACCCGCGAGCGACCAGTGCGGGAGAGCACGAAAGTCGGCTGGAGCGGTTGTGGGAGGAACATCTCCGTAGTGTCAGGCTCCAGAAAATGGATAAAAGCCGCACAGACACAGGTGTAAGTCCCTCAGAGCATTGCCAGAAAAGGCTGCTGGACATATCATCTTCATCTGAAGAGGGTGTTCAAGGGCTGCCTGACTCAGACTCTGAACAAGAGTCAGAGCCACGTTCCCATATGGAGGATGAGGGAACACAGTTGCTGGACATGGTGGGCAAATATTTCCAGCAAGAACAAACTGGAAAAGACCTAGAGGCCAGGATGGCTGCCAGCATTGATTATATGACGACCCATCACCTGCAAACTAATACCTTAGCTGAGGTATGGGCAAGACATTTACCTCCGCGAAATTGTGCGGCTCTGAATGTACCCAGGGTGAACCGAAGCATTTGGAGACACGTGGGGCAGGATATCCGGAGTCTAGATATCAAAATACAGAACGCTCTTAAAGGACTCTCGGCGGGTATAACAGCTTTGGCCCGTACGCTGGAGAATGTGGATATGTCAAATGACATGAAAGACGCTTTAGCACTGTTTTGCAATGTTCAATTTGAACTGAACAACATCAGGAAAGGGGCTATTCAGCCAGCGTTAGATCCAAAATTTGCAATCCTGTGCAAGCAGAAAGTCATTAAACCTCAAAATTTGTTGTTTGGGGGTGACCTATCAAAACAGGTCAAAGATTTGGAGGAAGAGGCCAAAACTTTGGGCCTAATAAAAGCGACCAAAGGATATATCGGAAAACGGTATCATCCTTATGGGACGACTAAAAAAGCAAGTACTAATATTTATAGTACGAAAAATTGGAGAGAGGCCAGAGGTAACCAGCAACAGCGTCCTTTTTTAGGGGTTGGCCCGGGACGCCCACAATGGAAAATGCGGAAGCCTCCACTTCAACATTTACCCCACTTTCAACCTCAAGGGCCTACGCAACCTCGGTTAAGACCAAGAAAGTAACACCACCGATAACCATGGAGGTAGGTGGGTCTGTGCCTCAAAAATTAATAAGGAGCACAGAACTTGGAGGGAGGTTGCAATTTCATTTGGAAGCATGGTGTAAGTTAACTGTGGATAGGTATATCCTTAGCAGTATTAAGGGATATCTTATAGAGTTTATACACATACAAGAACCTCCAGTACAACATACACCGGACAGAACTTATATGCTTACCAAATTAGACAGAGCTAAAGCTAAATTTGAAATACAAAGGTTGTTCACTAAAGGAGTAATTGAGAAAACCAAACATGAACAACAGGAATTTGTCTCAAATATATTTATTAGACATAAGAAAGATGGGGGTTGCCGGATAATTATTGATTTATCAACACTTAATAAGTTTGTACAATATGCTCATTTTAAAATTGATACTTTTAGTACTGCTACAGAGCTAGTGTCGGCAGGCTACTTTATGGCAAGTATTGATCTGCAAGATGCTTACTATACGGTACCCATCAGAGACGAACACAGACGGTTTTTGAAATTTAATTGGATGGGACAGCTTTGGCAATACAAGGCGCTACCAAACGAGCTAACGTCAGCCCCTAGATTATTCACAAAAATTCTTAAACCAGCTTTGGCATTTCTTAGACAACAAAACTATAGCGTGAAGGTTGATTTTTGTGATCCAGGGCCTTATTAAGCAAAATAGACCAGGATCAGCGGGTCAGGTGATAGAGTTCATAGCCTATCCGCAGGATGAACGCCTCTGTGTAGTGAAACACATCATGTTATACATTGACAGAACAAAGGCTATCAGAGGCAATGAAAAGGCTCTTTTAATTAGCCATAAGAAGCCGTACCATAAAGTCTCGACTCAGACCATTTCACGGTGGCTGAGATATTGCTTAATTCAGGCAGGAGTGGACACTAATGTATTCAAATCTCACTCCACCAGAGCTGCAGCTACATCAGCAGCTAATCGCCTGGAGGTACCGATGGACAAAATCCTCAGAACTGCAGGATGGTCATCAGAGAAAACGTTTCACACATTTTACAACAAACCAGTTAGAAAAGAAGAAACGTTTTCGGGCAAAATTTTGAGTTCTATATAATTTATACCTGAAGCTTATAAGGTTTATTAATTGATTTAATAAATATTATTTACAATTTTGTTTAAAATGTTGGTATGATTGTATTTTCTTAAATACCAGTAACAATTTCTCCCAAACTACCAAGGCAGTTGTGAAGATTGGACTCGTTTCCACGGCATGAGGTCACAGAGCTTTGAAGTCTTCACGAAGTCACTCACGTGACTCCGAAGTAAAATAGTAAGATTAAACGAGAACTTACCAGTTTGAAGTTTGATCTTTATTTTATGAGGAGGAACGTTGAGGGAATACGTGCCCTCCGCTCCCACCCTTATATGGTCATATCTTAAACTGGTATCTCTTTAATAATCTTACTATCTTAGGTCATTATTGTGTATCTGTGACCTCACACCGCTGCTTTGAAGAATGACACGCATGCGCCGTAAGCGGGCTTCTTCACGTATTCCCTCAACGTTCCTCCTCATAAAATAAAGATCAAACTTCAAACTGGTAAGTTCTCGTTTAATCTTACTATTATACTTAATTATATATATATATATATATATATATATATATATATTATATAGTTTAAATGGACTGCAACACGGAAATAGGCTGCCCATGGTGTAATATGGGCATTGGCCACTAGATGGTGTTTACTTTCCCAATCTCATTTATAACTAGTTTAATTATTTAATGTGCAACTTTTGACACTGATGAGTTATCAATTCTCAATTATATTTCATCGAAATAAGTGGAAAATTTCATGCAGTTCCGGGACGTGGGTCACGAAAATGGATTTCTAGACGCATTTTTGATGCTCGGCCCACAGCCTAGTAGATCAGCCATGATTGAATGGCAGAGTAGATTTGATGGGCCAAAGGCCCTATTCTGCTCCCATAACATGAACCTATGAACAAAACAGCCTGTGAACATACCAGCATTGTAATGAAAATCCAGAAGAACATGCATCACGCATGGTGAAATAGACAGTCGGTGATTATTTGAATACAACAACACCCCCACTGATTTCTGATCCTATCAAAAGCGAGTAAGTCACTTACCACTTTTCCATTTTGTGGGTCATAGTACCTCTCCAGCAGCTGCACGGTGGTGCTTTTCCCACAGCCACTACTTCCCACTAGAGCCAAGGTTTGTCCTTTTGCAACTGCGACTGTTAAACCTTGTAACACAGGCACATCCGGGCGAGTGGGATAGTTAAAGGCAACATCTTCAAAGTTGACCATTCCTTCAAATGTGCTCTTAAAAAAGAATCAGATCCATGACATTTAGTACCATTTTAACTTTTTTAAATATGTTCTCAAATAACTTTGTGAAGATATCAAATATACAGGTGTCCATCAACAGTTAGAACTCAAAGTATATGTCACTCTTATATTGTTCTCCATACTGGACTCTGTCAGCTCATTCAGCATTCCCAATGTTTCATTACCGCCCCCCCCCCCCCACACGCACACATTTAGTTCCGGGTAACCTACTCTTTCACACATCCAGCTTAGATCCTCCTACACTAGGGAAAGAAACACTGGGGATAATTTACATTATCCAGTAAACCTGCCAACCAGCACCAATTTAGGATGTGGAATGAAATCCAATGTCAAAGGGGGAACATGCAAACTCCACAAAGATAACAATGGAGGTCTGGATGGAACCCGGGCTGTTGCAACAGTACCAAGTGCTCTGACACTTACCACCGTTCCACATATACATCCAGAGAGCATTTTATCAGGATAATTCTTCTTCTTCTTCTTTGGAGTTTTACGGCAGCCGGCATCCGCAATGTTGCATTGCTGCCACCTTCTGGCTTCATTCCACAGTACTCATGTCTTTACATTAGATCCTTTTTATAAGCCCAGAGGCCCTCAAGAAATCAAACAACTTTGTTCCTTTTCCTTTCCCTCCACACTCTAGAATGTTCTTTACTGATATTTCTGTCAATCCAATTTTCCTCATTTCAATGATCATAAATCCTCTTTCTGTCTCATATCTCCTACATGCAACTAGGGCATGCTGAACTGTTTCTGGTTGATGGCATTCCTCACACAGCCCAGTAGGGTGTTTTCCCAATATTTTTAATGTGCTGTTCAGGTGAGTGTGTCCTATCCTCAATCTTGTTAATACTACCTGTTCCCCCCTCTTCTTGCTGTAATGCCCACTCTGTTTTGTAGCGAATAGAGGTGTCTCCCCTTTGTCTCCTGTTCCCAGTATTGTTGCCATTCCTGATTTATTTTCTTCCACACAATGTGTTTTCCTTCAGATTTGGATAGTTGTAAGTTTACCTCTATGTTTCTTTTTTTTACAGCCTCCTTTGCCAATTTATCCACCTTTTCATTCCCTAGAACACCAATGTGTGCTGGGACCCACAACAAAGTCATGTCACTGCCCCTCCTTGTCACTTGGCTTAATAGTAGCAGGATTTCATAAACTAAGTCAGGCCGCCTATGGGATGCACCAGACCCAATACTCTGGATTGCAGATAATGAGTCGCTACATATTACTACTTTACATGGTTGCACCTGTTCCATCCACCGAACTGCCATCAAAATAGCGTACAGTTCCACTGTATATACTGTCAAATAGTTATTTGTTCTTTTGTAAAGCTCAACATTCATCCCCTGGACTACCACCGCCGCCCCTGTTGTTTCAGCTACTGGGTCCTTTGATCCATCTGTGAAAATTAAGAGGTGTTCCCTGTATCTATTATCTATATGGTTATGATATTCTGTCTTTAGGTCTGAATTTTTGTTCCTCCTTTTTGCCTCCCATATCTCCAGATCAACTTTTGGGATGTTCAGTAACCATATTGGCACAGATGGCCACAATACTGCAGGGCAGAACTCTTTGTCCTCTACTCCCATGTCCCTTGCCACAACTCCTCCAACCCAGCCGAAGCTTCCAGACTGAGCCACCCCTCTCTCCCAGCATTCCTGTACTACCTGTTTTGTTGGGTGGTTCTCTCCATGACCCTTAAGGCTTAGCCAGTAATTAGCCATTAGTTGTCTGCGGCGCAGTCTCAACGGCATCTCCCCAGTTTCCACCTGTAGTGCACATACAGGTGATGTCCGCACACCTCCTATACAGATTCTTAGAGCTTCTGCTTGGACTTTATCCAACTCGGACAACACTGACTTAGATGCTGACCCATAAGCTATACTGCCATACTCCAGTCTGGATCTGATCAGTGATACATAAATACGTTTAAGAGATAATACATCTGCTCCCCACTCTAAACCTGCCAAGGATCTCATTACATTGATGGCTTTTTTGCATTTTTCAATTATTTTTGTAATGTGGACCCTCCATGTTAATCTGGAGTCAAAATGAACCCCCAGGAAACGGAAATCTTTTACTCTTTCCAAATTGTTGCCGTATAGTTTTAACTGGACAACCTCTTTAATTTTTTTCCTTGTGAAAACCATTGTCTTTGTCTTCTCTATAGAGAATTTAAAACCCCATTTCCCTCCCCACTCTTCCACCTGGGCTATCCCTTGCTGTACTTTTTCCACGATAAAATCTATATTCCTTCCCCTTCTCCATAGGCTGCCATCATCTGCAAAGAGCGATCGCCCCATCTCTGGTTGAATGTTTGCAAATATATCATTGATCATGATTGAGAATAGGATCGGGCTTATCGCACTTCCCTGGGGAGTTCCATTCTCGACTACACATTTACTAGAGATGTCTGACCCTATTTTAACTTGGATACTTCTACCGTTTAGAAAATCCATTATCCAGTTAAAAATATTTCCTCCTACTCCTATTAAATGCTTTTTAGAAGATTTTGAGATCCAAAAACATATCGTAAGCCTGCAATCTACATCATGGTAACTAGCAGAACAATAAGTTGACTTTGCTTTCCTTATTCACTTTTATCTCAGCATAAAAACTGGTCATTTTCATACTCGGAACTAGCATCTTTTCCCTATTGATTTCCGGGACATAACAAAAAAGCTGTGGATCATGGACAGTCAAAAGCCCATAACCTTCTTAAAAATTAAGAGAACTGAATGAATTTTTCAGTTATCATAGATTGAAGCATTCTGAAACAAATATAAAATAATCTTACTTGGATGACCTGAAATTAAAGCATATAATTAGTTAGTTACCCAATTGTAGCTAATTTCAAACTTCAATTACTAGATCTAAACATCTATCCATTTCTTAATAAATGATTAACATTTTTAAATAGCCTAAGTGTCCAAATAATATTCACAAATAATTCACAATAAAACATGATTTTTAAATCTCATTTACATTAATTTATAGGCCAAATGGAAGGAATTTAGTGTTCAATTGCTGTAAATTAAAGTGTATTTTAAATCGGCTTTCTAGTGGGATCCTGTGAACGCGCTGGTTTAGAACGTTCACATTGCGCTGGATTTGTACCCTCAAATGCCCAGAAAAATACTGCGGGATATAAAAAGCCCAAAATGAGCTACTCGCTATAGAAAACTTTATATACAGGGTTCTTAAGAAGCTCCTTTTAATGTAAAAATAAGGTACATATCTTTAATTGTTTGCTTTATAAAACCCTGGGGCTGCGAGAGGTCGCGGGATTAGAGAGTGATTTTTAAACTACTATAACTATTATACAAGGCCATAAAAACTAATAATACCTTTTGCGACGGGGTCTTTCAGCGATTTTCCGTTAATGATTTACTAGGCTGAACATTTTCGATTGCAACAGCCTAGTAAAAATCGCGTTTTAAACCCGCCCCCTCTAAACAGCGCCAAAATCACGCACACGGCCTGGGGGCAGATTCTCAAGGACGATTCAGGTAGGTTTTGTAACATACCTACTACTCCCATTAAATGCAGATTTATTAGAAGACCTTCTCTCCACAACATATCGTAAGCCTTCTCTACATCAAAAAATATGGTAACTACAGATTCTTTTTTGACTTGTGCTTTCCTTGTATCATCTTCCAAGCACAGAACTGGATCATTAGTAGCTCTCCCTTTTCTAAAGCCACTCTGATAATTAGCCACTATACCTTTTTCTTCCATTAGATGCATTAATCTTTCATTTACCATTCTTTCCATCAGTTTACACATGTGTGCTGTTAAAGCTATAGGTCTATAATTTACTGGATTACTTGCATCTTTCCCTGGTTTTCTAATAGGCACAATGATTGCTTCCTGCCACCTCTCCGGTATTCGCCCTTCTTCCCACACCTTGTTATATAGTGCAAGTATCGTTTGGAGTCCCTCCTCACTTAGATGCTTTATCATTATGAACAAATATCATCCTTCCCCGAGGCTGAGTTCTTACACTTGGCCAGAGCTCTCTTTAGCTCCCCCAAATTAAATGGAATATTGTACTTGTCCTCTGTGATACCTTTCCTTTATAAGGCCTCAACATTTTTCTCCCTTGTTCTTTCCCTACCTCTTCTTCCTTCATCTGATAAGTTGTGGGAGCTGTGAACCCTACTAAAAGTGTTAACCATTAGTTCTGCTTTGTCTTTATTTGAGACTACAGTTTGATCTCCATTTGTTAGGATAGGATAACTCCACTCCCTTTTATCACCTTCCATTTTTTTAATCATCCCCCATATCTCCCCTACCTGTGTTGTGCTTCCAATTGAATCACGATACTTCCTCCAATATGCTCTTTTTGTTTGTCTTATAGCCCTCCTTACAATTGCCTGAGCCTGTTTGTAATTAATCATGTGTTGGTAGTTATGAGTTCTTTTTAATAATCTGAATGCTCTGTTTCTATTCACCACCACCTCTTTACACTTATTGTCCCACCACGGCACAGCTTTCCTTTTGATCTTCGATCTTGAGCGATACGGTAGCGCATTGGTAGAGTTGCTGCCTTATTACGCCAGAGACCCGGGTTCAATCCTGACTGTGAGTGCTGTCCGTAAGGAGTTTGTACATTCTCCTCGTGACCGTGTGGGCTTTCCCCAGGTGATCCAGTTTCCTCACATATTCCAAAGACGTACAGGTTTTCAGCTTAATTGACTAGTAAAGATTATAAATATCCATAATGTGCTAGTGTTGGCGTGGACAGTGGACGGAACGGCCTGTTTCTGCGCTGTCGGCCCAAAATGCCCATTCCTCCTCTCCAGAGATGCTGCCTGTCCCGCTGAGTTACTCCAGCATTTTGTGTCTACCTTCGATTTAAACCAGCATCTGCAATTCTTTCCTACACAAAGTCTGACAAGTGATAGGTAGATACAGGTGAGGCTATTTTTGATTGGCAGATGGTTGGACAAAGGCCAGCCTTCCATCTTTCTCCAACACTTTGTGCCTTTATTTGTAAATCAGAACCTGCATTTCCTTGTGTCCACTTTGTATGGCGATGTGGTTGCCTCTTGTGCTCTCCCATATTGGATAGGCATATGGATGAGAAGGGAATGGAGGGTTATGGTATGAGTGCAGGCAGGTGGGACTAAGGGAAAAAAGTTGTTCGGCACGGACTTGTAGGGCCGAGATGGCCTGTTTCCGTGCTGTAATTGTTATATGGTTATATGGTTATATATGACTCGGCAAACCATTCAGTTGTCAACATGACACATGCTTATTCACCCTGGGCTGTATGTGAATGCAGACCTACAGCTGTGTGAGACACAAGGTGCTAGAGTAGCTCAGTGAGTCTGGTGGTATCTCTGGAAATAAATATCGGGCTTGCCGACAATACCAAATGTTCCATGATTCATGAAAACACAGTTCAGCAGCATTAAAGCATCAATTACATGGATTCTAGATGGACCTGGAGTCAACAATTTTGTCACTTGGGCCATGTCAAAGGAGTTGGAGGAATTGAGTGAAATCCAGGTTAGCCGGGAAGTGGTGTTGGGTAAATTGAATGGATTAAAGGCCGATAAATCCCCAGGGCCAGATAGGCTGCATCCCAGAGTACTTAAGGAAGTAGCTCCAGAAATAGTGGATGCATTAGTAATAATCTTTCAAAACTCTTTAGATTCTGGAGTAGTTCCTGAAGATTGGCGGGTAGCAAACGTAACCCCACTTTTTAAGAAGGGAGGGAGAGAGAAAATGGGGAATTACAGACCAGTTAGTCTAACATCGGTAGGGGGGAAACTGCTAGAGTCAGTTATTAAAGATGGGATAGCAGCACATTTGGAAAGTGGTGAAATCATTGGACAAAGTCAGCATGGATTTACGAAAGGTAAATCATGTCTGACGAATCTTATAGAATTTTTCGAGGATGTAAATAGTAGCGTGGATAGGGGAGAACCAGTGGATGTGGTGTATCTGGACTTCCAGAAGGCTTTCGACAAGGTCCCACATAAAAAATTAGTATACAAACTTAAAGCACAAGGCATTGGGGTTTCAGTATTGATGTGGATAGAGAACTGGCTGGCAAACAGGAAGCAAAGAGTAGGAGTAAACGGGTCCTTTTCACAATGGCAGGCAGTGACTAGTGGGGTACCCCAAGGCTCAGTACTGGGACCCCAGCTATTTACAATATATATTAATGATCTGGATGAGGGAATTGAAGGCAATATCTCCAAGTTTGCGGATGACACTAAGCTGGGGGGCAGTGTTAGCTGTGAGGAGGATGCTAGGAGACTGCAGGGTGACTTGGATAGGCTGGGTGAGTGGGCAAATGTTTGGCAGATGCAGTATAATGTGGATAAATGTGAGGTTATCCATTTTGGTGGCAAAAAAAAACAGGAAAGCAGACTATTATCTAAATGGTGGCCGATTGGGAAAGGGGGAGATGCAGCGAGACCTGGGTGTCATGGTACACCAGTCATTGAAGGTAGGCATGCAGGTGCAGCAGGCAGTAAAGAAAGCGAATGGTATGTTAGCTTTCATTGCAAAAGGATTTGAGTATAGGAGCAGAGAGGTTCTACTGCAGTTGTACAGGGTCTTGGTGAGACCACACCTGGAGTATTGCGTACAGTTTTGGTCTCCAAATCTGAGGAAGGACATTATTGCCATAGAGGGAATGCAGAGACGGTTCACCAGACTGATTCCTGGGATGTCAGGACTGTCTTATGAAGAAAGACTGGATAGACTTGGTTTATACTCTCTAGAATTTAGAAGATTGAGAGGGGATCTTATAGAAACTTACAAAATTCTTAAGGGGTTGGACAGGCTAGATGCAGGAAGATTGTTCCCGATGTTAGGGAAGTCCAGGACAAGGGGTCACAGCTTAAGGATAAAGGGGAAATCCTTTAAAACCGAGATGAGAAGAACTTTTTTCACGCAGAGTGGTGAATCTCTGGAACTCTCTGCCACAGAGGGTAGTTGAGGCCAGTTCATTGGCTATATTTAAGAGGGAGTTAGATGTGGCCCTTGTGGCTAAGGGGATCAGCGGGGTATGGAGAGAAGGCAGGTACGGGATACTGAGTTGGATGATCAGCCATGATCATATTGAATGGCGGTGCAGGCTCGAAGGGCCGAATGGCCTACTCCTGCACCTAATTTCTATGTTCTATGTTTCTATGTGCCATTTTATAAAGCAAGGAGGGCCTTCACCCGTGCTCTTTAAAGATAGAGGAGGCAACCCTTCAGTTTAAGACATTAAGAATGTGCAGAACTATGTCAATGATATTCATGGCCAAGGGTTTAATATTCTATAGACACAAAATGCTGGAGTAACTCAGCAGGACAGGCAGCATGTCTGGAGAGATGGAATGGGTGCAGCTTCGGGTCCAGACACCGCTTCAGATTTATATTCAATGCTCTCATATATCCATGTCCATCATGTGCAACAGCTCACATGTGGCTCTGGAACCTTTTCAACTGTTATTACAAAATTACACTTTTAATACCTAATCTCTGGCCTTAGTTGTATTGTCACCTGCTCCTTCACAGTCCCAGGAAGATGCTCCTTTACACTCTCTATTCAATTGTGCCAACTGTGTCAAAATTAGATATTAGTTCTCCAGTTGGAAATTCTAAATGTTATAATCTATACAAATATGGTAAATGTTTCTGACTATATTATTCACAACAGATGAAAATGTCTTTCAAGGCTTTGTGCTAAATATCCAATTACCAAAGGATACAAAGTGCTGGAATAACTCAGCAGGTAACATTTCAGGTCATGATCATTCTTCAGACCCTGAAGAGTTTGAAAAAGGGGTCTGAAGAAGTGTCTCGACCCGAAATATCACATATCCATGTTCTCCAGAGATGCTACCTGACTGCTGCATTACTCCACCACTTTCCTTTTGTGTATTAACCGGCACCTGCAGTTCTTAGATCTAAAGATCATAGAAACATAGAAATTAGGTGCAGGAGTAGGCCATTCGGCCCTTCGAGCCTGCACCGCCATTCAATATGATCATGGCTGATCATCCAACTCAGTATCCTGTACCTGCCTTCTCTCCATACCCTCTGATTCCCTTAGCCACAAGGGCCACATCTAACTCCCTCTTAAATATAGCCAATGAACTGGCCTCAACTACCCGCTGTGGCAGAGAGTTCCAGAGATTCACCACTCTCTGTGTGAAAAAAGTTTTTCTCATCTCAGTTTTAAAGGATTTCCCCCTTATCCTTAAGCTGTGACCCCTTGTCCTGGACTTCCCCAACATCGGGAACATCTGCATCTTCCTGCATCTAGCCTGTCCAACCCATTAAGAATTTTGTAAGTTTCTATAAGATCCCCTCTCAATCTCCTAAATTCTAGAGAGTATAAACCAAGTCTCTCCAGTCTTTCTTCATAAGACAGTCCTGACATCCCAGGAATCATTCTGGAGATCATAGGTGATAGGACCAGAATTAGGCCAATCGGCCCATCAATACTCCACCATTCAATCATGGCTGATCTATCTCTCCTACCGGATTCCTCTACCTTCTCCCCATAAACTCTGACACCTGAACTAATCAATAATCTTATCTATCTCTGCCTTAAAAATATCCACTGATGACCTTCACAACTTTCTGTGGCAAAGTATTCCACAGATTCTCCACCTTCTGACTGCAGAAATTACTCCTCATCTCCTTCCTAAAATAACTTCCTTTAATTCTGAGGCTATGACCTCTAGTCCTAGACTCTCCCGTGAGTGGAAACATCCTCTCCACATCCACACTATCCAGGCTTTTCGCTATTCTGTACGTTTCAATGTCCCCCCTCAATCTTCCAAACTTCAGCCAGTACAAGCCCAGTGAGTCAAACGCTCACTGTTTCTACATTTAGTCACCAGTTGTTTCTGAGCCATTTGAGATTCTAACATTTCATAGGCTTCAATTTTTTAATGTTCCATCTACTGCGCATTAACTACAAGACTGCGAGGTACTTACGGGAACATCACCAGCATCACTAAAGCTGTCTATTGATACTGTTTGTTCAATCAACATGATGATTCGGGCTGCTGATACTTTAGCCTTGGCATAATCAGGTGCAAACGAGCTGGCTTGTCCCAAAGCCATTGCTCCAAATACAATCGCTGAGAACACGCTGGAATAATCATAAATCGGATTAAAAAACATGCAATATTATCCCTACAAATATGTGAGTTCTGCAGAATGATAATCCATAAAGTTTCTCGTGCAATTCGTAAACAATGTCAACTTAAATGGGTGTGCTAGGTTTAAGTTTAGGTTCATTAATGTCATGTGCACCCAGTAGATGTAAATATCTTGTGAAAAGAACTTGGAAGAATCTTCGCCAAACCAGAACATGTCAAAACTCAGGCCAATAGGCCAGTTTCCATGCTGCATCATTAAACTCTAAACAGAGTAAACATTTCAGGTCAATAATTCTTAGCAGAACTAAGAAAAGTAGAAAAGCAAGTGAAAAAGAGAGTCAATGTATCAAGTTGAAGATAGACAAAATGCTGGAGTAACTCAGCAGGTCAGGTACATCTCTGGAGAAAAAGGATGGCTGACGTTTAAAGAAGGGTCCCGACCTGAAATGTCACGCATCCTTTTTCTCCAGAGATGCTACCTGACTCCAGTACTTTGTGTCTATCTTTGGTATATACCAGCATCTGCAGTTCCTTTCTACGCAAGGTATCAAGTGAGTGGATTTGACCTGATGCATTGGACATAGCAATGGATGCTGCCTAACCTACTGACTGCTTCTGCCATCTTCGGTTTTGCTGTCACATTTGCAGCATTTGCAGCTAGTTTTGCTCCAATGAATAGTTTACAGATGAAATTGACAAAATGAGAGTTAAATGAATTGAAATTAACAATAAGGTATCACTCATACTGATGTACAGAAACGGAGGGGCAGCAGGCAAGGTTTTGGCTTCCAGATAGACAATGAGATTCTTCAGCAGTTACCGGATGGCGTTGTTCCAAGAGTTCAGCTCAGATCCAAGCGGTAGCCGGACAGGACCTGAGTGAGTCTTCTCAGTGATGCCTCACTTCATTCAACTGTGCAGTAGACCATTGTGCAAGGAAAGAGATGCAAACAAGCAGACAGTACAGATTGGAAAGAGAAGGACAGTGTCAAGAAAACAAGTTGCAGAAGCTGAAGAATGGGATAGTCAGACATTTTTGGCGGAAAAGAGAAAGCAAGGAAAATTAGAAGATACTGAAAATACAGATTTTTTTTAACATAATGCAGAAACAGGAGGAGATAGTAATTTGATCCCTGATGCCTGCTTCACTATTAGATCATTAGCTCAACCCCACGTACTAACCCACATACTTTGATCCCCTTAAAACATCTAAAAATCGGGGACGGCACAGTGGTGCAGCAGTAGAGTTGCTGCCTTATAGCATTGGACTCGATGGGCTGAAGGGCCTGTTTCCATGCTGTATCTCTAAAGTCTATTCCCTTTTGTAGAATATATATCGTGACACACAGCTCTTTCGGCTGGCAAATTTGAAAGGTTCACAACTGCGTAAATGGAGACATTTATTCTCAATTCTCTGCTGAAGGGCCACCTCAATATGTGACTATAACTGTTGATTCTGGACACTGCAGCCAGGGAAAACATCATCTCTGCATCCACCCTGCAAGCTTATCAAGTCTTGATACATTTCATTGAGATGACCTCTCAGTTTTATAAACTTCCAAGACTGTAGACCCAGTTTACTTAATATCTCCTCATAAAATAAACCCATGATCCAATGAATCAATTTAGTGAATATTTATTACACTACCTTATGACAAGTGTTTCTCTCAAATAGAGAAATTAGACTTAAACACAATATTTCAAACCTCATCATTATCTTAAATGGATTCCTCTTGCATTTTTTATAGAGAGGCCCTTACAGTACCTCACATAATTAAAGCAAGTACATCAATAATAACCCAAGCCAATGGCCTCATTTGCTTACAGAAACAGTTGATGCAACAAGAATACACACTCACAGAAAAATGTCTTGGAACCCCATGTAGTTATGTGTCACTAGCCAGGCTCCAAATCGAAAACATGCTGCATAAGCAAAGGCCATAACTGCTTGTGAAAGGCCAAAGGTGACTCCATAAATGCAAGATTTATTTTTGGCGTTCCTTTGGAAACATAAAAGGTGAAATGTACAATGTTGAGCAATGCGTGGCAATGATTTTAATGCTCTGTATACATTTGATCCACGAGAGGAGGGATTTCATACCATACCCTGCTGCCCCCAATCAACGATAATGTTAACTGCAGTTATTATCAACCAGCTGAACCCTATCCATCCTACCCGCACCACGCAGCCCCAACGCTTACACACTCAAACAGGCAGATGGTTCCCTTAAAAAATATAGGTAAATTCTGGAACAGAAGAATTAGGATGAATAATAGGTCCGTGGTTTCATTTAGTTTTGAGATACAGTGCAGAAACAGGTCCTTCGGTCCACCGAGTCCGCACCGATCATCGATCCCCACACATTGACACTACCCTACACACTATGGACAATTTACACTTATTGCAAGCCGATTTACCTACAAACCTGTATGTCTTTGGAGTGTTGGAGAAAACCGAAGATCTCAGAGAAACCCCACACAGTTATGGGGAGAACGTGCAAACGCCGAACAGACAGCACCCGTAGTCCGGATCGAACCCGGGTAAATGGCGGTTCAAACACTTTAAGGCAGCAACTCTACCACCGTGCCAACCTTTCAAATAGGCCCTTCAAGCTTCCATGCATTAGGATCACGGCTGATTAGACTTTAATAATACAGCGCGGAAACAAACACTTTGGCCCACCAAGTCCACACCGACCAGCAAACCCCTTACACAAACACTATCCTACACACTAGGAACCATTTATAAATTTATTAACGGAGGCAATTAACCTACCATCCTGTACATCTTTGGAGTGGAGGAGGAAACCGGAGCTCCCGGAAAAAAAACACTTGTCACAGAGAAAAAGTACAAATTCCACAAAGACAGCACCTGTAGTCAGGATCTAACCCGGGTCTCTGGCGCTGTAGGACAGCAACTACAGCTGTGCCACTGTGCTGCCCCTCAGTGATCTACTACCTGATCTACTACCCCAGTGCTATTTTCTGTCACTATCCCCATGTTTCTTGATTCCCTTGATGTCCAGAATGCCATCAATGTGCGTTTTGAACTAATATAATTATTGACCCTCCGCAGAGCCTCCTGGATAGAGAATCCCAAAGACTCACCATCCACTGAGTGAAGTAATTGCTCCCCTTCTCAATGCTGGTTAGTTTAAACTGTGTTCTCAAGCAATGTCCCTTGCTAGACTCCTCAGCCAGGGGAAACATCTTCCCGGCATCCTGAAGTATGCCCTTTTGGAATTTTGTATGTTTCTAATAGATTATTTTAAACTCTCTAGAATACCATCCCAGTTTTCTCAATCACTCCTCAAACAGCAAACCTGCCATCCCTGGAACCAGTCGAGTGAATCTTTCTTGCATCCCGTCTCGTCCAAATACAGCCTTTCATGGATAAGGAGTAAAAAAACAGGACACTATACTCCAGGTGTTAACTCACGGAGGCCCTGTATAATTACAGCCCCTGGGACCCTACAAATCAGTGCCCTACACACAACTGTATTAGGGCTGCCAACTGTCATGCATTGAGTGTGAGAATCACACATTTGACGAAATGCTCACGCTCTCACGGTGATGACAGAAGTTCTCACACTCAAAATTTAAACACATATAAATAAATAAAGCCACACTCCTCCACACTCATCAATGAGAATAGTTTTCTGCCAGCAGGATCCCCTAAAGAACGAGCAATTTGGCTTAAGCCCATCGTACACTATTTAAAATGGCGATGTAGACAAAAGTCCTGGTGAAACTCAGTGGGTGAGGCATCATCTATGTCTGAATTTGACTCTTCTTCAGACTCAAGCATTTCACCAGCATTTTTATCTACCGCTCTATAGATGCTGCCTCACCCGCATTCAAATTCCCATATAGATGGTGTGATAAGTCAGACGGCGGTTGTCCCAGAACCTCCCCCCCCCCCCCCCCCCCCCCCCCCCCCCCCAGGCACCGCTCACATCTCCCACCCTCACCTCCGGCTCTCTGTGTCTGCTCTGTCCACACTGCATGGAGTTTTAACCCCGGCCCGGAGCAAACCGGGTGAGTGGGGGGGGTGTCTGTGCCGCCTCCGGAGCCACGGGGATGAATCTCGGGCTAAGGCTTTGCTCCGATGTCCTAACCCCGGGTCACTCTCCCTCACCTCCCCCGGGCAACTGACCCTCACCTCCCCCGGACCCCAGCTGGACACACATTCCTGGAGAGGAGGGGAAGAGAGGGAAATGCTCCCCGGACATTGCCAGGTCTCCGCTCACTCCGGGTGTTTTCGCCGCTTCACTGACGCACACTTTCGCACACAACCTAACACACACCCTTACACACACAAGGTTTAAAGGGATATGGGCCAAATGCTGATAAATGGGACTAGTTTAGATGGGGCATCTTGATCCGCATGGACCAGTTGGGATGAAGGGCCTGTTTCCATGCTGTAAGACTATGACACACTGGCGAAGGGTGCAATTGCTCTGGAGAGGATCCAGAGGCGATTTATGAACATATTGACAGGGCTGGAATTTTTTTTTCACTTTGAAGAAAGATTTGATAACCGGGATTGTATTCATTGCAGCAATGGAGGTGAAGAAAAGACTATTTGAAGTGAATAATATTATGAGAATAGGACCTGTTTCACTTAACAACAAGTGTAGGAAGGAACTGCAGATGGTGGTTTAAACTGAAGATAGACACTAAAAACTGGAATAACTCAGCAGGACAGGCAGCATCTCTGGAGAGAAAGAATAGGTGATGTTTCGGGTCGAGACCTTCAGACTGAAGAGGTTGAAAATAAAACACAATGACTGGAGAGCAATCCTTGTTCGATACATACCAGGGCCCCATCACCGACCTCTACCTCCGCTACATCGACGACTGCTTTGTTGCCACCTCCTGCACCTGCACACAACTGACTGACTTCATCCACTTCACCACTAACTTCAAATAGTCTTTTCTTCACCTCCATTGCTGCAGAGAATACAATCCCAGTTATCAAATCTTTCTTCAAAGTGAAAAAAAAATTCCAGCCCTGTCAATATGTTCATAAATCGCCTCTGGATCCTCTCCAGAGCAATTCCACCATTTTCGACACTTCCCTACCATTCCTTGACCTCACTATCTCCATTGCAGGTGATAGACTTCTGACCAACATCCATTATAAACCCACTGGACTACACTTCTTTCCACCCCGCTTCCTGACTACGGGTGCTGTCTATACAGTATTTGTACATTCTCCTTATGACCACATGGTTTTCTCTGGATATTCCGGTTTCTCCGACATCTGAAATAAGTGCAGGTTTGTAGGTTAATTGGCTTCTGTAAATTGTCCCTGGTGTGTCGGATACAACTGGTGTATGGCACATTGCTGGTCCGTGTGGACTTGGTGCGCCGAAGGGCCTGTTTCCATATAAATGTTTTACATATATATCTTAATTTCATTGAACCATATATACTTTTGAATATGTGGCATTAATTTCATCTTGTTTCTATAGTCAAAGGGTAAGGTTGAATGATTTATTTGTGTAGAACAGTGATGGGTCTGACTCCTCTTGCCTTGTTTCTATGTTTTTGTTTCTCTATATATATGCATAAATTATATGAATTTATGCATATAAATTATATAAGCATGAATTTTAATCTGATTTCCATACATGAATATACTATGGTCATTCATGTGCTGCACCTGTTGATCAGAGCCTGGCTCTACTGTGGAATGTAATTAGGAACTTTATTCATATTCATGGGACGGTGGACGCCCGCGACGGGGCGGTTGAGCCACATGGACTGGCTCGCTCAGGTCCAAGTGGGCCGGTTTCAAACGAGCCACAGACACCGTTTCACGCCGGTCTCCCATGTCCAAATCAAATGTAGTAGGCTTGTGCCGCAGCACGCAAAAGGAATCTTCATACGGGCACTGCAAGGGTGACTTGTGGGAGTCACGGCGAAGAAAAATGTACGGGCACATGGGAAGGGGCCACTCCATGACGCGACATTGGGATGGGAGATAGGGCGCAGACCCTCTCCCGCAAGCGGATCAGCACCGATGACGGGGGTTCCTGGGACCCATCAGCAGCAGGTCGATCTTAGAGAAGAACCTAGCCCCGGCCAGATGGGATGAGAAGTCCTGTATGGGGAATAGGGTAACGGTCAGCGGTTGTAGCCTCGTTAAGGCGGCGGTAGTCCCCGATCGGCCTCCAACTGCTGGACAGCTTCGGCACCATGTGCAGCGGGGAAGGCCATGGGCTGTTGGAGCACCGAACGATACCCATGGCCTCCATTCTCCGAAACTCCGCCTTTGCCATGATGAGTTTGTCAGCATTGAGCCTACGGGCGCGCGTGTGGAGCGGTGGACCCGATGTCAGAATATGGTGCATGACACCGTGCCTCAGGCTGGCTGAGCCGAACTTAGGGGTGACAATGTCCCAGAAATCAGCCAGTACCTGGGCGTAGACATTGTCCACCGTCGCTACCGGGTTACTGACCGGCACTGTGGGCGCAGTGGAACGCAAGGAGACCTTCTCAAAAGTTGACACGTGGATGAGACGTTGGCCCGTCACGTCCACGAGGAGCGACTGTGCCCGCAAGAAATCTGCGCCCAGCAGGGGCTGGGCCACGTCCTTGATGATGAAACGCCAGGTGAAATGGAACGCGCTGTAAATGACAGGAACCGTCCGGACACCATGTGTGTGGATTGAACTGCCATTCGCAGCAGTTAACGGGGGGCCCCTCTTACCAGCACAAAGGTAGAATCCAGATGGGGGTAATACGCTGACCTCCGCCCCCGTATCCACCATGAATCTGAGCCCCGAGCGCCGATCCCAGACGTACAGTCGATGGATCCTGCCGGCCACCGCAGTGACTATCGGTGGCCGGCGCTGCCATTTCCCGGAAACGAACATGGCTGGCCTTGGATCTTATGGGTCCTGCTCAGCCATCCTTCATTCCTGTGCCACTTGTCTTGTTTGTAGCTCCTGTGGCCCTCTTGTGGGCGTGGTCCTGGGTCTCTGGGCCTGCCAGGTCGTGGTCCTGGGTTGCTGGCCCAGCCTGGTCATTGAATCAATCCGGTCCAGTGATTCTGGGGATTCCAGCTGTTCCAGGTTGTCCAGCGCGTCCACCTGCTGCTGGTCAGAGATCCACAGCTCATCAGCGCGGGCTGCTAGCTGGATGGGATCTTCAAAGCTCTCCTCCATAAGCTGTGACGGAGGTCTTGTGGCAACTGCTGCAGGCAGGTGAATTCAAAGAGTGGGCAGGGCAGGTGATCACCCATGAGCATTAGCATCTCGCTCATGAGGGCCGGTCACCGAGCCCGCCCATGTTAAGGACTTGACAGGCTCGGCCTGTAGATCCAGAGCAACAGCTCCTTGAGGCCTGTGTATTTCCCCACGACCGGCGGGTTATCCAGGTAAGGAATGACCCGACTGGCCGTCTGCTGGTCAAGGGCGCTTACCACATAGTGATAGCGTGTCTCGTCCGCTGTAACACTGCGATGTGAAATTCGGATTCGGCCTGTCGAAACCAAACCCTCGGCTGCGAGGTCCAAAATGTAGGCAGCATCAGGGAGACCGCGTTGGCCTTGTAGGTGGCAGCGGCAGAATGCATTTTTTTTTTTTTTTGTAATTTCCCTTCCAGGATTACAATCCTGGGCGTCTGGGGTCATCAATTGTGGCGTGGACTGGCAGGAGTCCAGCCAAAACTCCTAGTTGGACACAGGGTTGTGTGTTCTAGACGTGTTTAATCTTCTGTATACAGCTCCCTACTCCTCAGCCGACACGGGCATTGCCCGGCCTTAAATAACAACTCAGATAACGACCCCATGACTCGCGCCTCCCCCACAAAGACGCGGCCCTCTAGAGACGATGGATGTTGGTCAGAAGTCCATCACCTGCAATGGAGATAGTGAGGCCAAGGAATTTGAAACATAAATGTTGCATTCAAGTGTAAGTTAAAAGAATCGCTACAGTATGCACCAGATTGCACAATTTAAAGCTGAGAAATGCAAAAGCTCCCAACCGTGGGAGGGGGGACACCGCCCCCTCCTTGGTCGCTACGCTCCATCGCAATTTCTCACTCGCAACTTTCACCCAATGTTGGCAGCCCTGACTGTATACCCAACTCATTCTTGACACAAGGACAGCACAGTGCAGTGGTAGTGCTGCTACCTTACAGCGTTAAAGACCCTGGTTCAATCCTGAATCTGTGTTCTCTGTAGGGATATTATTAGTTCTCCTTGTAGCCATGTGTGTTTTCTACAAGTGCTTCGGTTTCCTCCCACACTCCAAAGTCGTACAGGTTTGTAGGTTAATTGGCTTCTGTAAATTAACAAAAATTGTCCCTAGTGTGTAGGATAGTGCTAGCATACGAGGTGATCGCTGGTTGGTGTTCTAGACGTGTTTAATCTTCTGTATACAGCTCCCTACTCCCAGCCGACGGGCTGCCTTAAATAACAACTCAGATAACGACCCCCTCGCGCCTCCCCCACCAAGACGCCGCCCTCTAGAGCCGATGGATGTTGTTTCCATCACCTGCAATGGAGATAGTGAGGCCAATCTCTAACGTGCTAAAGGAATCGCTTAGAAATGCAAAAGCTCCCACCGTGGGAGGGGGGGACACCAACCAATTTCTTCGCAAATAAATCTGTATAATATCAAGGACAGAGTGGTTGCTGCTACCTTACAGCGTTAAAGGACCCTGGTTCAATCCTGAATCCTCTGTAGGGATATTATTAGTTCTCCTTGTAGCCATGTGTGTTTTCTACAAGTGCTTCGGTTTCCTAGTCGTACCTACTGTCCCTAGTGTGTAGGATAGTGCTAGCCTCAGTATCTCTGTCTAAAGGCTTAGATCCTGCCCAGTAGTCAACCTTTCAAATAAATCAATATCAAGATTTCTCAAGGCTACCCCCTTATCCTACTGTACCTCAGTTGTCTGCATACCATTTGGGGCCATATGTGGATTATCAGATCAGTATCAAAACTACAGCACCACCCTGTCCCTTTTCCTTCAAAATTATTTTTCAAATCATTATCCAAATCCACTTTAAATTATGCCGCTATTCATGGCTCAATTGTCAAATAAAGGGCCCAAGGCGCAATAACATATTGGGTGAAAAATATTTTTTAACATTCTGCTTTATTCTTCTGGCTAATAAGGACCCCTTTATACCATCAACCAAAAATCAATGGTCTCCTGTTACCTGTATGGAACAGCCATGCTACTTTTGTACATTTGTTCAAATTTTTTCTCTCTTGTTAGAGCTACAACAGTTCGAATGTTTTCAACTGCCTCTGTAGCAATCTGGTGAAGATGAAGAAAACAATGGTTAAACAATGCGGCATAAATGGAATTGCCTACAACACAATAAGCGGCCTCTGCAGTTTGTCTGTCTTTTTTAATTTTATGTCTCGCTTGAGTGAGTTATAGTGGTTTTTTTTTTTAACTGGGTATGTAGGGGGGAAGTGTGGGGGAAACTTTTAAAATATTTTCCCTGTACGGAGGACCCGACCTTTTCTCTGTCGGGTCTCCGTTGTCGTTGGGGCCTAGCACCGTGGAGTGGCCTCCAACCGGAACAACCTAGGGCACCAGTCGTGGAGCCTGCGGACTTACCATCATGGAGCGGGCCGAGTTCGGAGCGGGAGGAACTGTGGTGCTGCGGCCTGACTCCGGAGATTCGGAGGCTCCAGCTGCAGGTCTGGTGGACGGTAACACCGGGTGCCCGCAGGTCCCTGGTGGGAGACCGCTTTTCGGGGCTTCCGCAACGGCGACTTCTCCCGCCGAGTTGCAGGGTTGAGGATGACCTGGAGGGAGGCCTTACATCACCCGGCGCGGCTTTAAATGGCCGCGGGACTTGCTAGCGCCCGCCGGGGGCTCAAACATCCAGACCCGGAGCGTGGACTTGCATCGCCCAGCGCGGCTTTAATGGCCGCGTGACTTATTTACCATCGTCCGCCGAGGGCTTTGACTCTGACATCGGGAAGGGAATGGGGAGTGCAGCGGAGAGATAAGACTTTGCCTTCCATCACAGCGAGGAGGAGATTCGCTGCGATGGATGTTTGTGTAAATTGTGTTGTGTCTTGGTTCTTCTATTTGTTTGCATGACTGCAGAAACCAAATTTTGTTTGACCTCAGTGAGGTTCAAATGACAACAAATAAATTGTATCATAACAGCAGATTTTTCAGAAGTGGGCTTCCAAATCCCAATCTCAACCATAGAACATATAACAGTACAGCACAGGAACGGCCCTTTGGCCCACAATGTTTGTCCGTACATGATACCAAGTTAAACTGCTCATCTGCCTGTACATGATCAATATCCCTCTATTCCCTGTACCTATCCAAAAGTCTCTTAAATACTTGCAATACTCGAAATGCGGCTTAATCAGTCCTCAGAGCTGTATCATGGCTTCCTGACCACTGTATTGAATGCCCCTAGTAATGAAGGCATGCATACCATATGCGCAACAGGGACAGTCCCCCAAGTCCTCACCTTTCACCCCATCAGCCGTTGCTTACAGCACATAATCCTCCACCCTTCACCACTTCCAACGGGATCCCACCACTAGCCACATCTTCCCATTTCCACCATTTTCCGCTTTCCGCAATGACCGTTTCCTCCGCTCATCCCTTCCACCCCAAACTGTCCCCTCCCCAAGTACTACCCACCTGCAACATCTGTCCTTATACCTCTACCCTCGCCTCTGCCCAAGGACCCAGACAGTCTTTCAGGTGAGGCAGAGGTTCACTTGCACCTCCTCCAGCCTCATTTACTGTATCTGCTGTTCCACGCGTGGACTCCTATATATCGGCGAGACTAAGCGCAGGCTCGGCGATCGTTTTGCTGAACACCTCCGCTCAGTCTACCTAGACCTACATGATCTCCCGGTTGCTAAATACTTTAACTCCCCCTCCCATTCCTGACCTTCCTGTTCTGGGCCTCCTCCACTGCCCAATGCAAATTGAAGGAACACCTCATATTTTGCTTGGGCAGCTTCTAAACATCTAAACCTAAATTTTAGTAGTTACTTAAGTTATGACGTTGGATGGAAGCTGCATACCCAAATCTCGTTGCACTTATGTGCAATGGCAATAAAAGATATTATTATTATTATTATTATTATTATTACATCCCAGCAGTATGAATATGGAATTCTCTAACTTCAAGTAATCCTTGCTTTCCCTCTCTCTCCACCCCTCCCCATCTGAATTCTCCGACTAGTTTCACTGTCCTCCTGATTAAATTTTACAGATTGTTTGCCACGTTGTCAACTTACCCTCAGCGGACAATCAACCATTCTACATTTTCCTTGATCTCTGTCCCCTTTGATCTCTCAGGTGTAGGCGCAGGAGTAGGCCATAGGTGCAGGAGTAAGCCATTCAGCCCTTCGAGCCAGCACCGCCTTTCAATGTGATCATGGCTGATCATCCACAATTAGTACCCCATTCCTGCCTTCTCCCCGTATCCCCTGACTCCGTTATCTTGAAGAGCCCAATTTAGCTCTCTCTTGAACGTATCCAGAAAACCGACCTTCACCGCCCTCTGAGGCAGAGAATTCCACAGACTCACAACTGTGTGAAAAATTGTTTCCCCATCTCCGTTCTAAATAGCTTATCCCTTGTTCTTAAACTGTGGCCCCTGGTTCTGGACTCCCCCAACATCGGGAACATGTTTCCTGCCTCTTACCCGTCCAAACCCTTAATAACCTTATATCATATGTTTCAATAAGATTTCCTCTCATCCTTCTAAATTCCAGAGTATATAAGCCCAGCCGCTCCATTCTCTCAGCATATGACAGTCCCACCATCTCGCAAATTAACTTTGTGACCCTTCGCTGCACTCCCTCAATAGCAAGAATGTCCTTCCTCAAATTTGGAGACCAATACTGCACACAATCAGTGGCGGATTGGGTCTAAAAATATTGGTTGCCAGGAGACAAAGGGGGCCCACTTCACCAGGTGCCCACTTTATATAGGGGGGCCACTTGCCATCGGGCAAGCTGACACCCTGGCCAGTCCGCCACTGCACACAATACTCCAGGCGTGGTCTCACTAGGGCCCCATACAACTGCAGAAGGACCTCTTTGCTCCTATAATTAACTCCTCTTGTTATGAAGGTCAACATGCCATTTGCTTTCTTACACTGCCTGTTGTATCTGCATGCTTACTTTCATTGACTGATGAACAAAGACCCCCCTGATCCCGTTGTACATCCCCTTTTCCCAATTTGACACCATTTAGATAATAATCTGCCTTCCTATTTTTGCTACCAAAGTGAATAACCTCACATTTATCCACATTAAACTGCATCTGCATGCATCTGCCCACTCACCCAACCTGTCCGCCACCCTGCATTCTCATAGCATCCTCCTCACAGTTCACACTGCCACCCATCTGCAAATTTGCGACTGTTACTTGTAATCCCTTTATCTAAATCATTAATATATATTGTAAATAGCTTATTTTCACACCGTACCTTTGCATATCTCTATGTCTCCTTCTCTGTTGACTCATTTTGAAGAAGGGCCTTGACCCGAAACATCACCCATTTCTTTCATCCAGAGATGCTGCCTGTCCCGCCAAGTTACTCCAGCATGTTGTCTATCTTTAGTGGAAACCAGCATCTGCAGTTCCATCCTATATATATGCCTTCTTTACAACCCTATCTACTTGTGCTGCCACCTTCAATGAGACATTTATATCCTGGGAAAACCTATCTATACCTCTCATAATTGTATGTACTATTAAGTCTCAACCTCCAAAGTTCCAGGGAAAATCCTGAATTTATCACTAGGGCATGTGGTGTGGAAAAGCATATTTTTCTGAGTTGGTCATTACTGCAACATATATGTGGCTGAATGGGAGATACCAGAGAGTAATGGTGGATAACTGTTTGTCAGGTTGGAGGCTGGTGACTAGTGGGGTGCCTCAGGGATCTGTGTTGGGTCCACTGTTGTTTGTCATTTACATCAATGATCTGGATGTAGGTGTGGTAAATTGGATTAGTAAGTATGCAGATGATACTAAGATAGGTGGGGTTGTGGATAATGAAGTATATTTTCAAAGTCTACAGAGAGATTTATGCCATTTGGAAGAGTGGGCTGAAAGATGGCAGATGGAGTTTGATGCTGATAAATGTGAGGTGCTGATAAGTGTGAGGTGCTACATCTTGGTGGGACAAATAAAAATAGGACGTACATGGTAAATGGTAGCGAATTGAGGAATGCAGTAGAACAGAGGGACCTAGGAATAACTGTGCATAGTTCCCTGAAGGTGGAATCTCATGTAGATAGGGTGGTAAAGAAAGCTTTTGGTTTGCTGGTCTTTATAAATCAGAGTCTTGAGTATAGAAGTTCGGAAGTGATATTAAAATTGTACAAGGCATTGGTGAGGCCAATTCTGGAGTATGGTGTACAATTCCGGTCGCCAAATTATAGGAAACATGTCAACAAAATAGAGAGTACAGAGGAGATTTACTAGAATGTTGTCTGGGTTTCAACAACTGAGTTACAGAGAAAGGTTGAACAAGATAGGTCTTTATTCTTTGGAACACAGGTTAAGGGGGGGTCTTGATAGTTCTTTAAAATTATGAGAGGGATATACAGGGTTGACGTGGATAAGTTTTTTCCATTGAGAGTAGGGAAGATTCAAACAAGAGGACATGATTTGAGAATTAAGGGACAAAAGTTTAGGGGTAACATGAGGGGGAACTTCTTTACTCAGAGAGTGGTGGCTGTGTGGAATGAGCTTCCGGTGGAAGTGGTGGAGGCAGGTTCGATTTTGTTATTTAAAAATGAATTGTATAGCTATATGGACGGGAAAGGAATGGAGAGTGCAGGTAGATGGGACTAGGTGAGAGTAAGTGTTCGGCACAGACTAGAAGGGTTGAGATGGCCTGTTTCTGTGCTGTAATTGTTATATGATTATATGAATTTGTGATAAATTGTCCTATTATCGTCAATTCTTCTTTTTCTACTTAGTCCATCAGGATCCAGGATAGCCGGCTTCCAATTTGATTTAGTGCATTCTCTGGTTTAATGTGAGAACAACGGATTATTCCACAGATAGGGCAGGCAGTATTTTCTCAAAGGTACACAAAAAAGCTGGAGAAACTCAGCGGGTGCAGCAGCATCTATGGAGCGAAGGAAATAGGCAACGTTTCGGGCCGAAACCCTTCTTCAGACCGATCGGGGGCGGGGACAAGAAAGGAAAAAGGAGGAGGAGCCCGAAGGCTGGGGGATGGGAGGAGACAGCAGGGGGACTGAGGAAGGGGAGGAGACAGCAAGGACTAACAAAATTGGGAGAATTCGATGTTCATGCCCCCAGAATGCAGACTCCCTAAACGGAATATGAGGTGCTGTTCCTCCAATTTCCGGTGCTGCTCGCTGTGGCCATGGAGGAGACCCAGGACAGAGAGGTCGGAGATGGAGTGGGAGGGGGAGTTGAAGTGCTGAGCCACCGGGAGGTCAGCTTGGTTATTGCGGACCGAGCGGAGGTGTTCGCTTGGTCTCACCGATATAGATCTGCTGACATCTAGAGCAGCGGATGCAATAGATGAGGTTGGAGGAGATGCAGGTAAACCTCTGTCGCACCTGGAACGATTGCTTGGGTCCTTGAACGGAGTCGAGGGGGGAGGTAAAGGGACAAGTGTTGCATCTCTTGCGGTTGCAAGGGAAAGTGCCCGGGGAGGGGGTGGTATGAGAGGGAAGGGAAAAATTGACAAGGGAGTTATGGAGGGAGCGGTCTTTGCAGAAGGCAGATATGGGGGGAGATGGGAAGATGTGGCGAGTGGTGGGGTCTCGTTGGAGGTGGCGAAACTGACGGAGGATTACCTTTTGTATGTGACGGCTGGTGGGGTGAAAGGTGAGGACTAGGGGGATTCGGCCCTTGTTGCGAGTGGGGGGATGGGGAGAGAGAGCAGTGTTGCGGGGTATGGAAGAGACCCTGGTGCAGTATTTTCTCAATATTTTTGGAGCTACTGGCCCAATTTTACAATGTTCTATTTTAGCAATAATCTAACATGCTCATATAATTTGGAGGCAGAAGGAAACTAAATGGATTAGAGAAGTGAGACCAGAATTGGGTCATTCATGAGCAAAACAAAAGACACTGGAGTAACTCGGCGGGTCAGGCAGCACCTGTAGACGGAACAGATAGGAACATAAAGGTCCTGATCTGAAACAAAGCCTATCTATTCCATCCATACATGCTTCCTGATGCACTGAATTGCTCTAGTGCTTTGTATTTTGCTCAAGATTTCAACATCAGCAGTTCCTTGTGTGTCCATTTTACTGCCTCATTGGTAAACTCCAAAACCACAGCTGAGTGGAAAAAAACACAAACTTGAACCAGAAATGATCTTAAAGAGTCTGGATCCACTTGGATATTCCATCTAGTCAAAAGGGAGAATCAAAAAGACATACGGCTCGAAAACATGCCCTTCAGTCCAACTTGTCAAGGATGAGCAATATGCTAGTTCCATTTGCCTGCGTTCAACCAATATCCTTATAACCCAACAGCATCTTAAGAACCTGTGAGGAAACCCGAGGGCCATAGAATGTGCAAACTCTTCACAGATGGCATTGGGGGGTCGGCGTTAACTCAGGTCACTGAAGCTGCAAGGCAGCAATACTAACGCGGTGGCATCATGCAAAACAACGCCTTCAAAGACAACTGTTTCCCTCTCTTTGTACATGCACAATGGCATTGTGGGAGTTAGGGTAATTAGGAAAATAATGTAGCCATTAAAGTCACAGGCAAAATTGCAGAAAAATTAAATATCAAAAAATATCACAATGTTAAAATAATAAATCATTTGTATATTTCAATAATTACTAAGGCGATGGATTGCAACTTAGAAATAATTAGAAATAAAATAAAAAGTAGTATTAAGTATGTAATTAACTAATTAAATCGAAACAGGGACTTCCGGTGGCGCCATGGAGCAGTTAGGGTGCTGCATTGAGCTCCACTCCCGTTAAAATCGCGAAAAAGCCGTTTTGGAAGACAGGATTGATTTTAAAATACTCACTGGAGCTGTCTGACGTCGCGTAACTGACATCATCAGAAATCGCCGCGAAATAACGCGGATTAACGGCAGTTTTAAATGAGAAAAAAGAATCTTCCTCAGAGACCTGCTACAAAAAGTCATCTTAAAGAACTCGGCAAAACTCTGCAAACAGCAGCAGAAAGTTCGGAAGTAGAAGCTGAGTCTCAAAGGTTACCCTCTGAAATGGCTTAGAAGGAGAAACAGATGGAACAAATGGAACAATCGGTAAGAGCTTCAGTTACTAAAGACATTTCTCAAATGATACTGGATGGAAACGTCACACTGGAGAAAAATCTGTCTCTAAAAATTAAACATGGTAATGATGAAGTGATTGAGCAATTTGCTACTCTAAAGAAACGTGTTAAAGAAGTTGAGGAGGCGTTAACTTCAGAAATCAAGCGGGTTGAAAAGAGTCTGCAATGAGAAGTTTGATTCTATTCTCAAGACCACTCAAAAGTATGACACGGTTATGGAAGAAATGGATGCTGCAATGAGTGAGATGTCTAAGGAGATAAAGAGACTGAGAAAGGCCCAAGAATCTGCTGGGGGGCAACTTGTTAAAATGACTGACAAATGCTTGGACTTGAAAGCGAGATCGAGAAGGCAGAATTTAAGAATTGTTGGAGTAAAGGAAGGGAGGGAGGCTGGAAACCACCCCCGAAAGTTTGTTGCTAACTTAATTAAACTTTTTTAAGCTGCCGGAAAACCCGAGAATAGACATGGCTCACCGGGTTCGACGTGCTCAGACAAGACCCGAGTCCCCCCAAAACAGATTATTGTGAAATTTCTCAACATCTCTGCATTGGAAGATATAATGAAACAGATTCAGTACGGATCGAATATGACATACGAAGAGGATAATCTTCGTTTCTTCCGTGACTATCCAGCTGAAATTGCCAAAAAAAAAAGGAATATGTTCACAAAGACAAGACACATTTTGAGAGGAAGATATGGAATAATGTATCCTGCAAAAATGAGAATTACCTATCTCAAATGAACGTGCCTTTACGGACCTAGAAGTGGTGTTTAAATATGCACAAGATATCGTAAAGGAGGACGACTGAGAACCAAGAATTGCTCCCTTAGAATATTACAGAGGAGAAACAGTGAAGATAAGACTTTTTTAAATAAAATAACTTGTTCTCATTTAGATGGTGGAATTTTACACGAGGCGTTGGCCAGACATGTTATCTCCCTGGAATGTGAATTCGAGGTTGCACGTTATGTTTCACCTTCAATGAAGGACTTAAAGAAAAACAAAAAGAAGTCGGGGAACATGGAAAACAAAGTCGAGCCTGAGAACATGGAAAAATAACACAAATGGACGAATATAAAAAAGCTTGATTTAAGAATTAAAAAAAATATAACCATATACAGTGGCTTGCAAATGTATTCATACCCCTTGAACTTTTCCACATTATGTCACGTTACAACCACAAACGTAAATGTATTTTATTGGGATTTTATGTGATAGACCAACACAAAGTGGCGCATAATTGTGAAGTGGAAGGAAAATGATACATGGTTTTCAATTTTTTTTACAAATAAAAAACTGAAAAGTGTGGCGTGCAAAAGTATTCAGCCCCCTTTACTCTGATACCCCTAAATAAAATCCAGTGCAACCAATTGCCTTCAGAAGTCACCTAATTAGTAAATAGAGTCCACTTGTGTGTAATCTAATCTCAGTATAAATACTGAGTTCTGTGAAGGCCTCAGATTTTTGTTAGAGAACATTAGTGAACAAACAGCATAATGAAGCCCAAGGAACACACCAGACAGGTCAGGGATAAAGTTGTGGAGAAGTTTAAAGCAGGGTTAGGTTATAAAAAAATATCCCAAGCTTTGAACATCTCACAGAGCACTGTTCAATCCATCATCCGAAAATGGAAAGAGTATGGCACAACTGCAAACCTACCAAGACATGGCCGTCCACATAAACTGACAGGCCAAGCAAGTAGAGCATTGATCAGAGAAGCAGCCATGAGGCCTATGGTAACTCTGGAGGAGCTGCAGAGATCCACAGCTCAGGTGCGAGAATCTGCCCACAGGACAACTATTAGTCGTGCACTCCACAAATCGGGCCTTTATGGAAGAGTGGCAAGAAGAAAGCCATTGTTGAAAAAAAGCCATAAGAAGTCCCGTCTGCAGTTTGCCACAAGCCATGTGGGGGACACAGCAAACATGTGGAGGAAGGTGCTCTGGTCAGATGAGACCAAAATTGAAGTTTTTGGCCTAAATGCAAAATGCTATGTGTAGCGGAAAACTAACACTGCACATCACCCTGAACACACCATCCCCACTGTGAAACATGGTGGTGGCAGCATCATGCTGTGGGGATGCTTTTCTTCAGCAGGGACAGGGACGCTGGTCAGAGTTGATAGGAAGATGGATGGAGCCAAATACAGGGCAATCTTGGAAGAAAACCTGTTAGAGTCTGCAAAAGACTTGAGACTGGGGCGGAGGTTCACCTTCCAGCAGGACAACGACCCTAAACATACGGCCAGAGCTACAATGGAATGGTTTCGATCAAAGCATATTCATGTGTTAGAATGGTCCAGTCAAAGTCCAGACCTAAATCCAATTTAGAATCTCTGGCAAGACTTGAAAATTGCTGTTCACGGACGCTCTCCATCCAATCTGACTGAGCTTGAGCTATTTTGCAAAGAAGAATGGGCAAACATTTCAGTCTCTAGATGTGCAAAGCTGGTAGAGACATACCCCAAAAGACTTGCAGCTGTAATTGCAGTGAAAGGTGGTTCTACAAAGTATTGACTCAGGGGGGCTGAATACTTTTGCACGCCACACTTTTCAGTTTTTTATTTGTAAAAAAATTTGAAAACCATGTATCATTTTCCTTCCACTTCACAATTATGTACCACTTTGTGTTGGTCTACAACATAAAATCCCAATAAAATACATTTACGTTTGTGGTTGTAACATGACAAAATGTGAAAAAGTTCAAGGGGTATGAAAACTTTTGCAAGCCACTGTACTAATATAAAATAACTAACGAATATCACTAACCTACTTTTAATGTAGAATGTAACAATGACTAACTCCCGTGAGGTGGGAATAGGGGGGGGGGGGCTACCTCGCGATGTTAACTAACCCCTAAGTTTAAGGATAATGAGCTAAAATTATAGATATATACTAACAATATATTAATTAATTAAAATGTTCATAATAGAACTAGTCTAAGCTCTGTGTAAATGAGGGGGGAGGAGATTCAGATACTTGGAAAGAATCCAGGAGTCTGACTGTTTAACCTCTTGGAACCTGCTGTTGTTTAAGATAAACTGGAGGAGGAGCCATCTTGGGGAACGGCTGCTAACCAGCAGCCGTCCGTTTAATTCACTTTTTTTTTGTGGTTCTAGTGAGTCCTGTGTTTTGTTTGTGGGAGAAATAGACTTTTTAATGTGGGGGGAAGGGGGTAATTATATTTCTAGGTCCCTACCTGGTCAGTGAGGGAGCTTTTTCTCCAGGCTGTCCCGTCGACCCGTTCTTGTGGCCTACCAGCGGGCGTGGAGCGCCGTTTCCTGGCGGGGACCGCCCAGCACCTCGGCTTCGGTGGCGGCACAGCGCTGGAGCGCTATCGCGGAGCGGAGCGGGCGATGCCTTGCCTGGGTCGCCGCGCTGGATCGACGCGCTGGAGCTCCGGTGAGCTGTGACCGCCGAGTTCAACACTTCCGGGTTGCGGATCTGCGGAGCGGAGCGGGCGGCGCCGACTTCAACATCGGGAGCCTGGGAGCTCCAAACCGGCGCGGCCTTGTCGGCTTCGGAGGCCGCGGTCTCCGGCAAGGAAGCGGCCGTTCCAGGTGGCCCAGCCGCTGAGAGGACTCTCCCGCCGCTGAGAGGAGTCTCCCGACGCCGGGGCAACAGCACCCTGCGAGAACGTCCAGGAACATCGGGCCTCTGTAGAGGCAATAGCGGAGGCCTCAATAGGCCTGACTTTGGGAGAACTGGGGATGGGGACCGGACATTGTGCCTTCCCCCACAGTGGTAACCATTGTGGGGGGATGATTTTTGTGTGTAAGTGATTATTTCAGTTTGTGTTCAAGATGGCTGTCGGAAGGGAGAGTGTACGCTGGCGCGGTTTAGCTGCCGCTGCTCTCTCTTCACATTGTGTTTTTGATTTTGTTGTCTTTGGATCGATTTCTGTCTTTAATTTGTGTATTGGTGATGTCCTTATTATTTATTTTACTCCGATTATATGCTTGTTACTCTTGTTAAATTCTGTAAGGTGTCCCTTGAGACTTTTGAAAGGCGCACACAAATAAAATGTATTATTATTATTATAAAAGTTTGGGACTTAAGTGGGGGAATGTAAGGTAATAATTGTTGGGGTATAGGTATATATGGGTATATAACTAACATATGGTAAATTTTAGTATATATTCAATGCTAGACCACTTGGAGATGCATATAGATATTTAGAACTCAAGTGTATTTTATTCCCGTTTGTATATAGTTCACAGCTTTAAACGGCTTTCTTCCTTCTTACAATATTTGGTCAAGGGCGCGGAGCTGAATGTATAACAACAATGATGGAAGCTCATAAATACTTATTTACCACCATTAGGTAGTTTCTTTTTATTAAGGTATCCTTCTTTAGATACTTTAACACCACTTTTTTTTAAATTATTACTACTTTTTCATCACTACACTCTTTCTTGTCAGTTTTATGGTTACTTTGGAAAGGAGATGTCAAATAAACACAACAGTTCTGGACGACCACCCAACACCTAGAGCTCCGAGGTACTTGGTTGCATCATATGACTTAAGGCAAAATGATTCACAATGCAAGACGATAAACAAAAGAAGACTGGAGGAATCACGTTTCCTCGGGGGGGGGGGGGGGCGCTAATGAACCAATTAAAAAGGGGAAGATCTTCGCCCAATTATAATCACTCAATTTTACATAATTTTCTTGCAGGAAACGCACCTGAAACAACAAACACAGATAAGATTGAAGGCAAATTGGATCGGGCAAACATACTATTCCTCATTTACTTCTAAATCTAGAGGGACGGCTATTATTATTTGTAAAGGTATACCATTTAAATCCAAGAACATATCAGATAAAGAGGGGAGGTAGGTTATAGTTACGGGAAAAATTCACTCCACTCCACTTACTATGATAAACATTTATGCGCCTAATTTTGATAACCCTCAATTCTTTAATAAAATTCTGGATATGATTTAGAAACATAGAAAATAGGTGCAGGAGTAGGTCATTCGGCCCTTCGAGCCTGCATTCAATATGATCATGGCTGAGTATCCTGTACCTGCCTTCTCTCCATACCCATGATCCTTTTAGCCACAAGGGCCACATCTAACTCCCTCTTAAATATAGCCAATGAACTGGCCTCAACTACCTTCTGTGGCAGAGAATTCCAGAGATTCACCACTCTCTGTGTGAAAAATGTTTTCCTCATCTCGGTCCTAAAATCCCTTCCTCTTTCCATAACAGAAAAGCTTGATCAGTACTAAAAGGTTGGAAGACTCGATAAGATAAAATCATTCAATCCAAAAAATGTACGAAATTGAAACCATATTCGGAATGTATGTCTTATTAATGGGTTAGTCATATATTTATTCAATCTCGTAATTGTAAAAGGTAACGAGGCCCCTAGAATTGAAACCAATGATAGCCCTTGCATAGAATCACGTTCAAGATTTATCCATCATGGGCATTGGTAGGGCTCGAAATTAACTGTTGCCCGGGTGCCACGGACCACTCAAAGCGCCGCCGGGCAACCTAAACGGCGAGTCATTTTGTCCGGCTTGGCAACCAGATACTGGTTTGTACCGAAGACAGGCACAAAAAACTGGTGTAACTCCGTGGGTCAGGCAGCATCTCTGGAGAAAAGAAACGGTGACGGCTGTATTGCGTGGTAAAGATACTAGGTACCGGGTGAGGAAGGGAATGACAGGCCCGAACAGCGACTCCATCTCCACCTCCTCCCGCCCCCCGCCCGCCCTGATAGTGGCCGCTGGTTGCAAACCCGTGCTTTCAATACAAACCCTTCCGCACGCCGGGGCAGGGAGGAGGGTTTGTATTGAATGCGCCGTTAGTGGGTTTGCAAGCAGCAGTCTTTATCAGGGCGGGCGGGCGGGATGCGGGAGGAGGAGGAGATGGAGCCGCTGCTGCGGCCGCTGCTGCTTCTGCTGTGCGGGGCCTGTCATTCGACCCGACCCTTCTGAAGCAGCTGCACCAAAGATACTATAACTTTGAGCTGCACCGCTCGGCCCCGCATCTTGCTGTTGGCTGGCGGAGAAGGGAGGCGGTGGCGAGGAGTTCCCAACGGCCAAGGCAGCGGGGCGATGTTGTCCGAGGAGCGCTGACCCTCCTTCCTCCATACCTCGCCCCCCCTCTCTCTCTCTCTCTCTCTCTCGTATGCCCCCTCCCCCCCCCCCCCCCTTATCCTGGGATCCCTCCTCTCCATCCCGCACGGATCCCCATTCCCGCTTCTATTCAGTCCTCACTGACATCGCCTGTGCTCCCCTCCCCTCCCCATCTCTCCCCCTCATCTATTCATCCTGCGCTGATCACCCTATCCATCTCACATTAATTCTCCTGCCACCCCCCTTCCCATCCATCCTGCACTTCTCCTCCATCCATCCTGTACTAATCCACGCATTCATCCCGTACTGACCCACCCTCCATTTACCCTGCACCTTCCGCTCATTCATCCTGTATTGATCCCCCATTCATCCTGCACAGACCCTCCGATCCACACTGTACTGATTGCCCCCCCCCCCCCCATTCATCCTGCGCTGATCTCCCCCCCTCCCCATCCTGTACTGATCCTCGCATTCAAGAGAGAATGGGGGGAACAGTCTGAAGAAGGGTCTCGACCCGAAACGTTGCCTATTTCCTTCGCTCCATAGATGCTGCATCACCCGCTGAGTTTCTCCAGCACTTTTGTGTACCCCCATCCATCCTGTACTGAACCCCCATTCAACACCACTGACATCCCCCGTGCTCTCCCCTCACAATTTTACCTACTCCAACCAACACGTACTAATTCACCTGCCTCAATCCATCCAGCACCGACTGCCGTCTAACCCTCCGCCATCTATCTACCCCACACTGATTCACACACACCCCCCTCCCTGGACCTATTGTCCTGGAAATGTCATCAGAGCGAACATTGACGATGTTTGATAACGGAATGCAATCAAATGCGTTTTAATTCCCACTATTTGTTGTAATCCATAAAGATTGATTTATTAAATTGTGAACACGTGAAACATTAAAACCGCAGTGTTCAATTGTCACTGCTGCCGTTGACACGTTATTACAGAATTCATTTTAACGGCAAATCAATGCTCTTAATATGGAATATCAGTACTGTAGTTGTTTAATGAGCAACATTCACAACTATACGTACGCATATATGTTACCATGGTTCAGGATTTATTGACACAGGTTGATCATACCCTGAATAATCCAACCACATTTTTGTTTGGAAGTGGAAAGAACTAATAGAAATTGCATTCATTGCAATGTGTAAAAATAGTTGCGATACTGTATTATAATTTTTCTGCATGTCATTGTGGGATATATCATGTTTTGATTGGTGAATGTGTTTAGTTTGTGACTTTATTTGAAGCAGAAATAATATGTGAATGCTTCATTGAGTATAATTCCGACTGGTAACTATGCACTTCGTCGGAGCACATTATCGCACACGTCATGCAAGCCATCTTAAATGACCACCTAAATTGTCATTTGGCAACCTAAAATGCTGCCGAGGTTGCCCGGCTGGCAACAGGGAAAAAAAGTTAAGTGAGAGCCCTGATTGGGTATCTTCTAAATCATTTGTCCAAAACGTTAGATAGCAAGCATTAACTGCCCAATCGTAGAATCTAAGGTTCGGTAGTGCCAAACCACCATCTTTTTTTGATTTCTGTAAGTATTTTTTACTTAGTCTGGGATTTTTATTCTGCCATATATATGAATACATTTTGGAGTCAATAATATCAAAGAAAGATTTAGCAATAAAAATTGGTATCGTCTGAAATAAATACAAGAATTTAGGTAGGATAAACATTTTAATAGCATTGATTTGGCCAATTAAAGATAAGGTGACCATTTAATAAACTGTTGTTTGATATGGTCAATTAGAGGGTTTAAATAGATCCTTGTGTTTCTTGGTAGTCTTAATGCTTAAATAAGTAAAACATTCGGTAGTTAATCTAAATGGAAACTATCCATTATTCAAAATTAGATTGTTTAATGGAAAAAGCTCACTCTTACCAGAAAAACTATTAAGTAATGCTACTATTGCCGGAATAGATTTCTCTGGGTTAGAGATAAATAATAACAGATCATCTGCATAATGGGATAGCTTATGTGTCTGATTCCCACGGACAATACCAAAAATATTAGGGGATTCCCTAATAGCGGTGGTCAAATGTTCCAAAGCGATACCAAACAGTAAAGGACTTAAAGGACAGCCCTGTCTAGTACCTCAAAAGAGCCTGAAAAAAGGGAATCTCTGATTATTGGTAAGTACAGAAGCCTGAGGTATTTGATAAATCAGCTTGATCCAAGAGATACATTTTGGACTAATCTTAAAATTTTCAAATGTATTGAATAAGTATTCCCATACTACTGTATCAAACGCCTTCCCACCATCAAGTGAAATGACACATTCTGGAGTTTTATTTGACGCTGTATATACGATATTCATTAATCTCCTATCGTTAAAGGCTGAGTAACGATTTTTAATAAAACCTGTCTGGTCTTCAGAAATAATATGCGGTAAAATATTTTCCAATCTCATAGCTAATATTTTGGAGAGAATTTTGGAATCTACATTTAACAGTGATATAGGTCTATATGATGTCACTTCAGTAGGGTCTTTATCTTTTTTAAGAATTAAAAAAATAGATGCTTCATAAAAGGATTGTGACAATCTACTCATTAAAAAGGCTTCTTTAAAAACCTTGCATAGCCAGGGAGATATTAAACTTGAGAAATACATTAAACCAGGAGCTTTACCAGAATTCATCGAGAAGATTGCTTTCTGTATTTCTTCCTCCGTGATGGGTTCGTCTAACAACAGAGACTCATTATGTGGCAAATTTAGTAAGTTCAGTTTCTTTAATAACTCATGCATTATATTGGAATCAGTAGGAAATTCTGATTGGTATAGGGAGGTATGAAATTCTTGAAATGATTTATTAATTTCATCATGGTCTACTGTCAATGTACCATCCCGTTTACTCAGTTTAATAATCTGACATTTGGCTGACAGCTTTCAACTGATTGGCGAGTAATTTGCCAGATTTATCGCCATGTATATAAAATTGACTTTTGGTTTTAAGTAGCTGATTCTCAATCGGTGATACTAATAACAAATCATGTCTCAATTGAAGTTCAACTCTATCCTTATAGAGCTCTAGACTCGGAGCTTTTGAATATTTTTTTATCAATTTCTTTAATCTCATCAGCCAATATACGTATTGATACCGTAGCATCAAAGCCCGGACAACCAGACTGCTAAACAGCTTCCTTTCACAGGCTGTGAGGCTGCTAAACAGTCACTCCACCTGATTCCGCTGCTTTGCACTGACAATTTAATAGCTCTGGAACTGGCCACTAAATCAGCTGCCATGGACATTTTATGACTGTTTTTACTGTATTTTAATGTTGCTGTATTTACCTGCACTCTTTAACTATATGTACTGTTTCATCAGGGACTGGATTGTTTTTATTATGTGTGAAATGTTTAAGTTCTATGTGCGATGCTCCGGTATTCCGTGGGAAACGTCTTCTCATTTTGCACTGTACAATTGTTGCTTTGCAAGATGACAATAAAGGTTGATTGATTGATTTCTTTTTAAGTTTATTATTTTTTTTAATCCCGCGGAGTATGAAATAATTTGTCCATGAATATATGCCTTAAAAGCTAAATCAGCTTCAGACTGCACCATTGGATATTTCTTCAGTAGAGTTTGTTAAGAAGAAAAAAGCAATCTGATCTTTAATAAAATTAACAAATTTAGATCTTGAAGCAGAGTAGTATTAAACCGCCATTGTTTAGCACTAAACGTGGAATCAGGTAGTTTAATTAATAGTTTCAATGGTGCATGATCAGAAATAGCAATTGCATCATACTCACACACAGCGACCAATGAAACTAGCCGAGTATCTATTATAAAGTAGTCAATCCTAGAGTAACTATGATATACGAGAGAAAAAAGAAAATTCTTTATCATTTTGGTGTAGGAATCTCCAGACTTCTAACATTCCAGAGTCAAGTAAAAAAGAATTATTAAAACTAGCAGATTTATTTGGAAGCACACGATCAGATGCAGATCTGTCCAACGAGGGGTTCAAACAGCAGTTAAAATCTCCACCCATTATCAAAAGATGTTCATATAAATTAGGAAAGGAAGCGATTAGCTGTTTAAAAAACTCAGGGTGATCAATATTAGGTGCATAAACATTCATCATAATAACCTTTTGGTTATGAAGAACACCAGTGATCATCAAAAATCTATCATATGGATCAGAAATTGTTTCATAATGAACAAACAAAATTGAGGAGTCAATAAAAAGAGACTCCTTTCACCTTTGCCTGTGGATTTGAATGAAACTGCTGTCCTTGCCAAAACATAAAGAATCGTTGATTGCCGTCTTTCCTTACATGAGTTTCCTTAACAAAGATAATCTGAGCATTTAGTCTACGAAAAACGTTAACAATTTTTTTCCTCTTAAATGGTTCAGACCATTCACATTCCATGAAAGGGTTAACTAGGATTAATTTCTTAGAGCGTAACAGTTCTTGATACTGGAAGGAGAAGAATCTAAGGCGGAGCCAGAAGTGACGACATTTCAACATTTTTTAAGTTCAAATTCTGCATAGATAGAAAAAACTACACTGAACGCAAAAGTCCCCCCTCCCCCCAACCCACCCATGCAAAGCCCGGAACTGACCAGTAGGCAGTCAGTACGCTACCTAATCCCTCCCCTACCCCCATCTCTTCTAATGACAGCGCCCAATGTAAAAAGAAGGCATATTTACCACTCAATAGCCAGAACAAATTGATGTTATGGTTAAAACATGCATGTTAACTTTGAAAAACAAGTGCTACTTCATATTATTTATCCAAGGTCAAAATATGAAAAACAAGAACTGCTTCACTTTGTTTGTTTAAAGACAGGGGACTACTAAAATTCTAAAAAGTAATTAAAGAATAACTCATCCAATTAAATTCTCATTCATTTACAAAACGATATATTGTCAAAATAGCAACAATAAATGTCCAATTGTAACTTAATCGACTATCAGTAACTCCCCGTCGCGGCTTCAGCCCCATAAACCTCCAGAAAGCTGGAAGCTTCTTGCAGATTGTTAAAAAAAATCGGTTGTTACCTTTAAAAAGTAGTATACGCCGTCTAGCCGGATAGAGCAAGGCGGGCGCAGCTGTTTCTTAAACAACTCAGACATTACATTATGGAAAGACTTTCTTAATCCCATAAGCTCACGGCTGTAATCAGGAACAAACCGAAACTTGCATCCTTCATATTCAACCATGCCCAACTTTTTTGTTGCTCGGAGGATATTCTCCTTCATCTGCAAAAAGTGGAACCGAACGATCAAATGTCTCGGTTTATCTTGGAGACCATATTTCTTCCCGATCCAGTGTGCGATATCCAAAATTGGAAGATTTTCATAGTGCTCGGTGTTGAAAGTCTCCTTTATCATTTTGGAGGCATATTTTATAACATTATCCCCTTCTTGACCTTCAGGCAAACCAACAATTTGCAAATTCAGTCGATGGCTTCTGTTTTCCAGATCCATGTTTTTAATCTTGTATTGCCCGAGTATTTTCATTCATTTTCCGTTCCAGTTTTTCAATCTTCAAATCTCTTTCCTGGCCCAAGGTTCGCAAGTTATCAATTTGTTCCTTCTGTTCACGAGATTAATCTTGTAACATAATCAGCTTGTCTTGAACTTCCTTCAATTTGCTCGAAATTCCTTCCATCATTTCTTCCAAACTGCAGAATCTTGTTTTCATTTCTCCGTTCATTTTCGATATTGCTTCTAAGATACCAGAGTCAGAAGCAGCGTCTTCCCCACGCTCCTTCCTTGGAGAAGCTCTTTTTCCTCTTGTCTCCGTCCTTTACACAATTGAAGGATATAAAAGTGTTATTAACACTTTAATAAAGGTTATACCATGCCTTGAAATCAAGTAAGAACAAGTAACATTGAAAGAGTGGTAAGCAAGAAGTTAAAAGTTAAGGAAGCAAACAAAGTTACAACCTTTACAGCATGCTGCCTCTAGGAGCCACAGAAAAGATTTAATACGAAGCTGAAGGGTAACTTTTTTGCACAAAGGGTAGTGGGCATATGGAACGATCGCCAGGAGAAGGTAGTTGAAGCAAGTACTATCATAACATTTAAGAGACATTTGGACAGGTACATGGATAGGATAGGTTTATTGGGTTGCACGGGCAGGTGAGACTAGTGTAGATGGGACATGTTGGTTGGTGTGAGCACGTCGGGCAATAGGGCCAGTATTGACGGAGTATAAAAGGTCTGTCTCACTTGGGCGACCTAATCCGCGAGTTCTGGCGAGTTTGCCCTTGACTCATACTCGCAGCATGGTCGACACAAGGTCGTAAGAGGTCTTCGTAGTCGGGTTGTCCCACTGTACGAGCTAATTCAAGAGTTCTCCCGAGTTTCCCGATTCGAACTCGGAGAATTACAGTAATGGCCGCTTGTAGGTACTCAGAGCTCTTGTGGACATTTTTCAACATGTTGAAAAATCTTCACGAGTCTTCCCGAGCTTACCGCGTTTCCCGAGTACCTGCCGATAGCGTTACGAGTCGCTAAGAGACGTCCCAAGCTCTGATGTACCCACTTCTGACATTCTACGTGCTTACCATGAGTTTAATTTTTTTTTTAAACTCGAGAGCTCTTGAATTAGCTCGTACAGTGGGACAGCCCCTTAACTCTCCTTCATGCTCGAGAGTGGTCTCTGCGTACTCGAGGCCTCAGCTAGGTCGCGACATTGTTTTCAATATGTTAAAAATTGCCCGCGAGTAAAAAAAGGTCACCATGGAAACAATCGATACTTTTTTTCCTCGTAGGTTTAGTCGTAGTAACCACTTGGACCACAAAAACTCAAATGTCAGGCTGTTATTCATTGACTACAGCTCGACGTTTAATACCATCATCCCCTCCAAGCTAGTTACCAAGCTCTCAGTTCTCGTTCTCTGCGCATACCTCTGCAATTGGATCCTCGACTTCCTGGTCCACAGACCAGTCTGTCCGTATTGGTGGAAACGTGTCATCCTCGATAACAATCAGCATGGGAGAACCTCAAGGCTGCGTGCTCAGCCCCCTGCTGTATTCACTCTATACTCATGACTGTGTAGCCGGACATAGTGCGAACTCCATCATCAAGTTCGCCGATGACACCACTGTCGTGGGACGAATCACTGATGGTGACGAGTAAGAGTATAGAAGTGAGATCAACCGATTGACCAAATGGTGTCAGCACAACAACCAGCAAAACCAAGGAACTGATTGTGGACTTTGGAAGGGGTAGTATAGGGACCCACAATCCCGTTTATATCAACATTTGGACGGTGGAAAGGGTCAAGAACTTCAAATTCCCGGGCGTGCATATTTCTGAAGATCTTTCCTGGTCCCAGCAAACTGATGCGATTATAAAGAAGGCACATCAGCGCCTCTACTTCCTGAGAAGATTACGGAGAGTCGGTATGTCAAGGAGGACTCTCTCGAACTTCTACAGGTGCACAATAGAGAGCATACTGACTGGTTGCATCGTGGCTTGGTTCAGCAACTTGAACTTCCAGGAGCGGAAAAGACTGCAGAAAGTTGTGACAACTGCCCAGCCCATCATCGGCTCTGACCTCCCCACCTTCGAAGGGATCTATCGCAGTCGCTGCCTCAAAAAGGCTGCCAACATCATCAAAGACCCACACCATCCTGGCCACACACTCATCTCTCCGTTGCCATCGGGAAGAAGATACGGGAGTTTGAAATCTGGAACATCAGGATCAGGAACAGCTACTTCCCCACAGCCATCAGGCAATTAAACACAACATCAAACAAACTCTGAACTATCACAGCCTATTACACTTTATCTGTTTATTTATGTGTATATATATGGTCTATGGTATATAGACACACTGAACTGTTCTGTATTTATGCTTACAATATTCTGTTGTGCTGCATGATAATAAAACTCTCTTGACTTGAGTCAACATACATTGAACAACAAATAAGTATAACTGGAAAAGCACACTCGCCCCAGCATGGTTGTTAAATGGGATGCTACTGAAAAAAAAAATTGCTGGAAACAATGGTCAGGTAACACTTGTGGAAGGAGCAGCAGTTAATGTTTCAGGTTGCAGACCTTTCATCAGAATTGTGTTAGTTACTGTGTCTGCTTTATTCATCTCCATCCTGTTTTCTCGCAGACCCCATCAATAACAGTGCAGATAAAAGGTCTTGACTGGCCATTTCCCTCCACAGATGCTGCCTGACATTGAGTTACTCCAGCAGTTTTTTTTTCACTTCAGATTCCTGCATCAGCAGTCCCTTGTGTCTCCTGTAAATTTCTATCTCCTCCAAAAGATACAAAAATACTGTCTGGAGTTAAATAATCACGATCTAATGTTAAATAATGTCAATGCCCACAAAATTGTTTACCCCTCTCATAACTCACGCACTTTTCCAGCATTTTCCAGTTCCTCCCGATCCTTGGTGGCATGACCAGTGACCATTCGCATCTGTATCACTCCTGAAATTGCCACGATTGGCACAATGGCTAAGACCAACAGAGTCAGTTGCCAGCCATAGATGAAGGAAATAATAATGGCACATCCAAGATTAGCTACATTCTGTGCAACCGTAGCAAGTCTGGCACCAGTAGCCTATAGTAACGACATGAAAACAGCAGGTTGTTATTCATTGACTCATATAAGATTGAACAGGCCCTTCAGTCCAACCGGCCCAAGCAGATGATAGGTTTATTATTGTCATGTGTGCCAAGGTACAGTTAAAAGCCTAGTTATAGGACGATAATACATATGAGCAGATTTAGGGCATTCGGCCCATTGAGTGTACTCCTCCATTCAATCATGGCTGATCTAATTTTCCCTCTAAACTCCATTCCCCTGTCTTCTCCTGTAACCTTTGACGCCCTTACTAAATCAATATTTTATTAATGTAAGTGATTTTTTTATTACAAGCTTGAGAAATGTTTTTTAAATATGTGGAAGAAATTGCATGAAGCCAAATTTTTGTATATCAGGTTATTTTTTAGTTTTGTGTAGTTGAGGTACAGCGCAGAAACAACCCCTTTGGCCCACCGAGTCCACACCGACCAGCAATCCCTGCGCATTAGCACTATCCTACACACCAGGGACAACTTACATTTATATCCTGCCAATTAACTTACAAACCTGTACGTCTTTGGAGTGTGGGAGTAAATCGAAGATCTAGGAGAATACCCATGCAGGTCTCTGCACAGGCAGCACCCGTAGTCAGGATTGAACCCGGGTCTCTGCTGCTGTAAGGCAGCAACTCTACCTCTGCTCCACTGTGGGGAGACTCTGTATGTACAACTGTTAAAATATGTGTTCAATTATTTTTAATTAATAAACTGAAATCTTACAACTCTTTTCCTTCAAATATTCCTCCATGAGACGAATAGATCGGGTAGATGTACAGTCTCTTGCCCAGAGTATGTAAATCAAGGATTAGGTTTAAGGTGAAGGGGAAAAGATTTAATGAGGGGTAACTTTTTCACGCAAAGGGTAGTGGGTGTTTGGAACAAGCTGCCAGAGGAGGTAGTTGAGGCTGGGACTATCCTGACATTGAAGAAAAAGTTAGACAGGTACACGGATAGGACAGGTTTGGAGGGATATGGACCAAACGTGGGCAGATTGGACTAGTGTAGCTGGGACATTTTGGCCAGTGTGGGCAAGTTGGGCCGATGGGTCTGGTTCCACACTGTATCACTCTATGACTCTAAAAATTAAAACTAGTGCAAAACATACTTAGGAAAAAGAAGTCCATGATAGGGCAAGAGGTGGTCAAGAGTGTACTGTTGTCGAGGTAGGATTAGGGTTGTGTGTGTGTGTTTAAGACCCTGATAATGTCGGAAAGCAGCTGGTTGTGTGGGACTTCAGGCCCAATGGTAACAGTGAGATGAAGGCATGGCCCAGTTGATGACGATCTTGGATGATAGATGCCATCTTCTTGAGGCAGCACTTCATGTAAATAATCTCGATGGAGGGGTGGGTTGTTGTGTTTGTTATGCCGAGCCAACCACTCTCTGCAGCTTCTTGCTTGCCTGTGTATTGTAATTGTCACACTAGGCCATAATGCGGCCAACCAGGATATTTTCTACTTTACATTTATTGAAGTTGTTGGTGTATTCGGTAACATGCCAAATCTCTACATTTCAAAGCAAGTTGAGGCTCCTGAGCTCCTTCTTCATGATTACATCTATGTGCTGAGCCCAGGACAGGTTATCAAAGGTGTTAATGTACAGAAATTTGAGGCCAAATTCAGCTGGACCAGGGGTGGGGAACCTTTTCATGTTGGAATGCTGCATTAAGTTAGCTGTAATCTAATAAGGCCGCATCCAAGAAACTTCAATTAGATATACTTCAAAATGTACATTCTTTTGTAAAAATCTAACTACTATGTACTAACTTTAAAAAAAAAGTTAATTCGAAGGTAACTAACTTTTTAATGACTTTGTTGTAACTGCTTTTTGTGGGAAAACATTTGAATATTTGGTTGCAATATGGAGGTACGCAGTTTCAACTGATCTTCTAGATGAGTATCCGTCATTTATGACGTTAAGAGCGTCTTGATTTGGGTTCGGTAGCAGAATGTAGATTCACAGCAATAAGTGGTTGAAAAGCAAGAAAGCAATGTTGCCGAAGATGTGGGTATTCTATTGCATTTTTCCATGTCAGTTGGATCTTTCTTAGCTTCAAATAAGGATTCTAAAATGTCATCATCTAAGAGCTCAATCAATTCCATCTGTAGTTCTTTAGGATCCTTGGAGACATCAACTAGGTGAGGTTGAAATGGTAATTTGAGTGTGATGTCATGATTCCCAAAGTCAGTGAACCTTTCATTGTATTCTTTAATTTATAAGTCTCCAATAGCTGCGTATTCTTTAAATGATTCACATGAATCCTCCTGCTCATCAATGACCTTCGCTAACTGGGGAAAATGTTCATCCGAAATTATACTTTGAAGAAGTTTTGAAAAAAGATAGCTTTTTTCGAAATGCTTGGATTTTTTTCCTCTTATCATATATAGACTTAGTTTTACCTTGTAAAGAAACATTAAAGTCATTTTGCTTTGACATATCACCACACAGAAATGCAGTATTTCTATAGAAATCTTTCAATAATTCACATTGCTGATTCTGTTCTTCGTTAAATTTAACTATCTGTTCTCGCAAAAATAAAAATGTTGCTAACACCTATCTCTGCGATAGCCGACGCACTTTACAAATGGAAAGCCACGTGCACTGCTGTCAAAAGTTGATAATACTGAAGACTGGATGGCCAGCGGACTCTCTGCGACATTTTTCCTCTCGTCAACCAGCCTCAGACGGTGGTGGCGCCAGTCAGGCAGGGAGGTTAACGTACATTCTAGAGTCGCATTATAACTAAATCATGAACATAGCAGGTGTTAAAATAGCCCTCATGGCTTAATAATGTTTTAATTGTGGCTGTCAGTCGGGGAGGCTTATTTCGTTGAATCTTCGTTTACTCTTTAGTATTTTAAATACGTTCATTTTAAGATTAAAATAAAATTAATAAAAGACGGACAAAAACATATTGATAATAATAAAGGGTAGACAAAAATGCTGGAGAAATTCAGCGGGTGTGGCAGCATCTGTGGAGCGAAGGAAATAGGCAACGTTTCGGGACGAGACCCTTCTTCAGACAAATAAGAAGACAAGACAAGACTGGTCTGAAGAAGGGTCTCGACCCGAAACGTTGCCTATTTCCTGTGCTTCACAGATGCTGCCTCACCCGCTGAGTTTCTCCCACATTTTTGTCTACCTTTGATTTTCCAGCATCTGCAGTTCCTTCTTAAACAATAAAAATAAAAAGATTTGTTATACAAAAATTGTGATTAACTCAAAATGCCGCGCTTAATGGCCTCGAAGGTCGCATGCGGCCTGAAGGCCGCAACTTCCCCACCCGAGATGGACAGTCCTTTCTTGTGCCGCACTCTTCTGAGGCTACCTTCAGCAGTTACAGTTAGGTTTCATCAGATTAAGATTCATATAATTGAAAGGGTTTGCTAATACCATCTGAATTCTTATGGATACCTACCCCCTTAACTTGAGATGCATCATTCGCAAGTCTGGTTGTTAACGCTCCGGTACTGTTTTTCGAATCATCATACCAGCTAATATCCTAAAAAAAGTACACATCAATCAATCAGTTTCACTTTTCACTAGTGTCCAGAACTAGAGATCATAGCCTCAGAACGAAAGGACGTTTCCTTCGGAAGGAGATGAGGAGAAGTTTCTTCAGTCAGAAGGTGGTGAATCTGTGGAATTCTTTGCCACAGAAGGCTGTAGAGGTCATGTCAGTCGATATTTTTAAGGCACGGATAGCTTCTTAATTAGTACAGGTGTCAGAGGTTATGGGAAGAAGGCAGGAGAAGGGTTAAAAGGAAGAGATAGATCAGCCATGATTGAATGGCGGAGTAGACTGGATGGTCCGAATGACCTAATACTACTCTTTTTCCTTATGACCTTATTTATGTACATAAATGAGAGATGGTCATAAGACTCCAAAACACGAGTTCTATTTACTTTGTTGGGAATGCTTAGAAATATACTTGGAAATGGAATGTTATTCGCACATGTACAGCAATATAGTGAAAAAAACGTTATTTACTGCCATCGAGACAAGTCGTACTGTAAAAGGGAGAAAAAAGAAAACAGACTATAGTGTTACAAATGTTAATTGAGAGAAGTGTTTTATTAAAGTACAAAATGGATATTGAAATTTAATTAATTCTGAAATCTGCATAGGCTATATGCACATTGCTACTTCAGTAAATAATGATGAATGTAAACAATCGTATAAACATAGAAAATAGGTGCTGGAGGAGACCATTCGGCCCTTCGAGCCAGCACCGCCATTCATTGTGATCATGGCTGATCATCCCTATCAATAACCCGTGCCTGCCTTCTCCCCATATCCCTTGACTCCACTAGCCCCTAGAGCTCCATCTAACTCTCTCTTAAATCCATCCAGTGACTTGGGCTCCACTGCCCTCTGTGGCATGGAATTCCATAAATTCACAACTGTCTGGGTGAAAAGGTTTTTTCTCACCTCAGTCTTCAATGGCCTCCCCTTTAATAACCTCCCCCAATTTTCCTTTAATTCCCCTTTAATGACCTCTCCAAAATAAAAAAATCCCTCCAGTTTGATGATCTGGAAAAGATCATCCACACATTCATCTCCTCCCGCCTAGATTACTGCAACTCCCTTTACACTGGCATCAGCCAATCTTCCCTGTCCCACCTGCAACTGGTCCAAAACGCCGCAGCGAGACTCCTGACAGGCACCCGAAAAAGGGACCACATCACCCCGATCCTGGCCTCTCTCCATTGGCTCCCTGTGTGGTTCCGTATAAACTTCAAGATCCTCCTCCGTCCACAAAGCCCTCAATGGGCTTGCCCCCACCTACATAAAAAGTCTGCTCACCCACCACTCCACCTCCAGGCCACTCAGATCGGCCGACTTGGGGTTGCTGAATATCCCACGGTCTAGGCATAAGCTCAGGGGCGACCGCGCCTTTGCGGTTGCAGCCCCTAGACTGTGGAACAGCATCCCCTTTCCCATCAGAACTGCCCCCTCCATCGACACTTTTAAGTCAAGACTAAAGACTTATCTATACTCCCAAGCCTTTCCTGACATCCTCTGGGTGAGGGCTACATGTATATATGTATATATGTAGTTTGTTTTGTTGTGCTATTCTTATAACAAATGTAAAGCACTTTGGCCAACGAGAGTTGTTTTTTAAATGTGCTATATAAATAAATGTGACTTGACTTTATTCTAAGACTGTGGCCCCTGGTTCTGGAGTCACCCAACATTGGGAACATTTTTCCTGCATCTAGCTTGTCCAGTCCTTTTATAATTGTATATGGTTCTATAAGATCCCCCTCATCCTTCTAAACTCAAGTGAATACAAGCCTAGTCTTTTCAATCTTTCCTCATATGACAGTCCCGCCACCCCAGGGATCAATCTCGTGAACCTACGCTGCACTGCTTCAATCACAAGGACGTCCTTCCTAAAATTAGGAGACCAAAACTGTACACAATACTCCAGACGTGGTCTCACCAGAGCCCTATACAACTGTAGAAGAACCTCTTTACTCCTATACTGAAATCCTCTTGTTAAGAAGGCCAACATTTCATTAGCTTTCTTTACTACCTGTTGTACCTGCACGCCAACTTTCAGTGACCGGTGTACAAGGACACCCAGGACTCGCTGTACCTCCCCCTTACCTAACCTAACCCCATTGAGATAATAATCTGCCCCCTTATATTTGCCGCCAAAGTGGATAACCTTACATTTATCTATATTATACTGCATCTGCCACGTATCTGCCCACTCACTGAACCTGTCCAGGTTACCCTGCAACCTCCTAACATTCTCTTCACAGCTCACACTGCCACCCAGCTTTGTGTCATACGCAAACTTGCTAGTGTTGACCTAATTCCCTCTTCCAAATCATTAATATATATGGTAAATAGTTGTGGCCCCAATCAAAGCCAGTTGAATATTTTCTCATACATGGTCACTCTGAGACAGACTCATTTATTTGTCATTAGTGCAGAATCGGGTTCAAATCCTTCCCTCTCATTTTACTTGCCTCTATACTCTGTCCTGATGCAGTGTCTTAACCAGAAATATTAATGATCCTACAGCAGTTGACAGCACCAACTGATGTAGAAAGTTTCACCACACTCATTTCACATGGTCACTCCAACCAACATAGAAAATGATGGTGTTACCAAAGGAGTTCACACAATTCTGAGGCAATCAACTGCTCCAACCATTTTCAATGATCTTGGGCAATGAGGGCTGCCTCCTGGTTCCAGTTCATGCGGACTATATCCAATACAATCTTCAGCAACTGATGCAGAGCACACAAAATGAGAGCCACAGAATACCCCAAAAAAACCCCAAGGTGCCTGAGCAGAGGATTTATAATGGACCTGGAGATGCACCTTACTGCACTCCAGATTCCTCACTTTGACACAACTCATGGAGACCTCTACAATCTCATGGATATCATGACAGGAGAAAGAAGAATGTAAAGGTGGAGGTGGATCAGGCAAGAGGTAGCACAAAGGCACTCTCCATGGGCACATGACAGGAACCAGGTTAATCAACTGTGAATTCACGTAAGAAGCAGAGCTATCCGTAACACTGCTGAATCATCTTGAATAAACTCATTAAAAAGAAAAATAAATACTTTGAATTTTGCGACAGCAGAAATCCTAAGATGTTGTCAGTTACATCAAGCGGTGGTGATAATTTCTGAGAGTTTCATTGTCATTATTACCACAAAATTCTTTGCTGAAAAATACGTGGAAACATTTCATTATTTAATTTAATATAGTTTAGTTTAGAGATACAGCGTGGAAACGGGCCCTCCGGCCCACCAGGTCAACGCCAACCAGCGGTCCACACCGACCAGCGATCCCCGCATACTAACACTATCCTACATCCATTAGGGACAATTTTAACTCTTACCAAATCTTACGTCTTTGGAGTATGGGAGGAAACCAAAGACCTTGGAGAAAAACCACACGTCATGGGGAGAACATAGATAGCCATACAGACACCCGGGTCTCCGGCGCTGCATTTGCTGTAAGGCAGCAGCTCTACTGCTGTGCCGCCCTGATTCACTTGATTCAGTACCATCGCCTGAATCCAAAGTTGAAGAATAAGCTAATTTTACTTTTCTCATTTACAAAGTAAAAAACTACAATTTTTAAATATATATGGCAAATTAATAAAGGTTAACAAGCTTGTTAATAAATTACTTTTACCTGTCGCATCATCGCCTTAAATGCCATGGATCGTATCCTCAGAGTCAGTGTCTCACCAGACTTACCAAATGTGAATCCCTGTCAACAGAGATAGAAACATAGAAATTAGGTGCAGGAGTAGGCCAATCGGCCCTTCGAGCCTGCACCGCCATTCAATATGATCATGGCTGATCATCCAACTCAGTATCCTGTACCTGCTTTCTCTCCATACCCCCTGATCCCTTTAGCCACAAGGGCCACATCTAACTCCCTCTTAAATATAGCCAATGAACTGGCATCAACTACCTTCTGCGGCAGAGAATTCCAGAGATTCACCACTCTCTGTGTGAAAAATGTTTTCCTCATCTTGGTCCTAAAAGATTTCCCCCTAATCCTTAAACTGTGACCCCTTGTTCTGGACTTCCCCAACATCGGGAACAATCTTCCTGCATATAGCCTGTCCAACCCCTTAAGAATTTTGTTAGTTTCTATAAGATCCCCCCGCAATCTTCTAAATTCTAGCGAGTACAAGCCGAGTCTATCCAGTCTTTCTTCATATGAAAGTCCTGACATGAGGATAACCTGAGGATGGTGAAAGTACAATTATTGGCACCAAAATCAATCTTGAAGCTCAAGTCAGTTTAAATGAAAGATAATTGACATGAAAAGTTAACTCAGTTTCCACAGTTATGTCTCCCCTCCTCCAATCCCTGAACCTTTCGTAGCATTTCCTCTTCATTTAAAATGAGAAAATACGATAAAATCTTGGGGTGATTGCACAAGAATTCTGTAAGAACTAGAAGTTCACAAAGCAAACATTTCTAGGACCATGGAGTGTGCATGCCACCAATATCCTTTGAGCTACTGCTACTTGCTTTCCTTTTGAGTTTGGTAATGCCACTAGAGGCATCCTTCACTGGGATGAACCCTTCACTGGGAAGCCTCATGATTCATCCACTGTTCTTCCAGAAGAATAATCCATTGAGATTTTCAGGATCATATTGACCAGGATTGCAGGATCCCTTTAGAACCTATATATTTTTTAAGAGGTTTTGACCACAACTCATATTAGGGAATTAGTTATGATTATTGGGGTGCTGACCATTAGACAACAAAATGTAGGAACATTAAAAAAAACCCAGCAGTGTTCAAATTGGCTTTTTGTGCCCTCCCCATCCTTTAGTAAGACCCTATCTTTTATTTAAAGGACCTTTCCCACACTGGCCTTGATTTTGTCAACCTAAAATTCTACTATTCTCTGTTTTAAATAATTCAACAACTGATTCTTCACAGCCCTCATGAGTAGAGAATTCCAAAGATTCGCCGTCTTATGGATGAAGATTTTCCTCTGCATCTTTATTCTGAAAGACCAACCCTTTACTGTGAGTCAATGACCCTAGTGAGCATGTAGGTTTATTGTGAGAGGGCAAAGATTTAAAAGAGGCAATTTGCGTAAGAATAGGAAGGTGGGTGTTTGGAACATGCTGCCAGAGGAGGTGGAAGAGGTACATCTAATTATGAAGTTTAAAGATATTTGGACAAGTATATGGATCGAAAAGGTTTAGGGGGAGATTGGCCAAATGTAAGCAAATGTGACCAGCTCATAGACAATAGGCAATAGACATTAGGTGCAGGAGTAGGCCATTCGATCCTTCGATCCAGCTCCGCCATTCAATGTGATCATGGCTGATCATCCCCAAACAGTACCCCGTTCTTGCCTTCTCCTCATATCCCCTGACTCCGCTATTTTTAAGAGCTCTCTCTTGAAATCATCCAGAGAATCCGCCTCCACTGCCCTCTGAGGCAGAGAATTGAACAGACTCACCACACTCTGTAAGATAAAGTGTTTCCTCGTCTCCATTCTAAATGGCTTACTCCTTATTCTTAAACTGTGCCCCTGGTTCTGGACTCCCTCCACTTCTGGAACATGTTTCCTCCTCTAGCGTGTCCAAACCCATAACAATCTTATATGATGCAATGAGATTCCCTCTCATCCTTCTGAACTCCAGAGTGTACAAGCCCAACTGCTCCATTCTCTCAGCATATGACAGTCCCGCCATCCCGGGAATTAACCTTGTAAACCAACGCTGCACTCCCTCAATAGGAAGAATGTCCTTCCTCAAATTAGGGGACCAAAACTGTACAGAATAGGCATCTGGCAAGGATGAGCTGGGCAGAAGAGCCTTTTCCCAGACTGTAAAACTATATTTCTATGATTCAATGACCCCTGGTTTTAGATAGGTCAGCAAGGGGAAACATCAAATAATTCTGTACTTTTCAATAGGTCACATCTCTCGTTCTTCTAAACACGATAATGTCGATAATAAGCAAACCCAACCCTGCCCACCCAAAACAGTAATATCCTTTAACATGGAAATTTGTGCTCCAAGCCAAAAATAGGACCCAGTTCTCTTTAAAAGCCATCTACATAACGCCATCTCAAGCCTGGACAGTTTTGGACCAACCTTCTTTATCGCTCCAAAGAGAGCAGTCCTGAAATCAGTCTGATTAACATTCAATGTACTCCCTCTATTGCATAACTTTGGACCTAGGGAACCACACATTCATCCGCATATTAGGCCTAGTGCTTTTGATTTAAAATAAGCAAGATATAATGTTGCAAAGAGAGGTTTGCAATTGAGTTTCTTGCATTGCTCAAGGCATTTGGACCTACTGTAGCGGCGCCTGCTGATATCGAACACGGCATTCGGAAGCCGCGGTCACGTGACTCGGGAGGGGCTGCTGTTTTGCACATGGTTTTGCCGACCACCATTGTGATCAGACGTGTTTGCAGAGACCTGTTTTCCAAGGGGCGAGGGTGTAAATAAAACCGTTCAGACAACTTGGTTGTCGTTTCTTGCATCCGCAAAACTACTTTATTTGTGTGGGTCGCAGAATAGCATTTCTACTTAAAAAGATAGGTCAACACACTAGTAATCCTTTCCGGTCCAGCTTTCTGACAGCATTGCAGATTCTGAACATTCATAACTTTTAAGACAACTGGGACACTAATTATGGCTAAGAGCACATATTTCCATGTTAAAGGAGATTACTGTGTGTAACATTTTGCGATGGTCGGTGTGGGGGGGAGCTAATTACGGACACTGCGGATAGGGACTGGCATCATTTCAAAACAATCAACATGTCTGCTGGTAAAGTAGTTTCATGTTATCAACCCCATTTTAAGACACCCCTACTTCAATAACAGCAGACAGAAACTCTGAAATTATATCCGTCTTCCGATGGGATAAGCAAATGCGGATTTAATCAATAACAAATTAAACCAAGTGCATGATATATGTTATATGTTATATATGACCCATGCAAGTTTTGCTCCTGCAGTTTGTGATGTTATCTAAACCTTTCAGCTTTGTTACCCACTCCATCCAGTATCTCACTTATTGAGCATAAGGTTCTTTAGCACGTACCTGAATAAAAAAAGTAACAAAGGAGATACCTCCTATTGCTAAGAAAAATAGGGAATACAACGTAGCCTCACGACGTACAACATTCTTGTCTGGTTGCGCAAAAACCTGTGTGGATTAAAATAAATATAATCAACTAGTGATTGTAAAAAGAAAAGAACATAAGAAATAGTCTGATGATGTTCCGAGCCCAAAATTAAACATAGAGGTGGACAAAATCATGAAAGGAACAAATTGTGCAGATGCAGAGTCTCTTGTCCCAAGTAGGGGAATCGAGAACCAGAGGGCATAGGTTTAAGGTGAGGGGGGGAAATATTTAATAGGAACCTGAGGAGTACCATTTTCACACAAAGGGTGGTGGGTGAAAGGAACGAGTTTCCGGAGGAGGAAGTTGAGGCAGGTACCTTTGCAACTTTAAAAAACATTTAGACAGGTACACGCTTAGGACATGTTTAGAGGGATATGGGCCAAAGGCAAGTAGGTGGGACTGGTATGGGTGGGACACATAGGCCAGTGTGGGCAAGTTGGATCGAAGGGCCTGTTTCCTCGCTGTAAGACTCTATGACTCTGCTCATGTTCTCAAGTCACATGGCCTGAAGGGCCTGTCCCACTGACGAGACTTTTCAGCAACTGTCTTTGACCTTCAAGCTCGACGGCACTCGCCTGAAAAACCTCGAGCTGGATCGACCGTCAGCATTGAAACCACGAGCTGGATCGACCATCAGCACACACACACACATACACAAACACATCGCAAAGGCGGGGACCAGGGAAAGCGGGGGAGCGCTGTCTGAAATTCACATCCATGATGAACAGGAAGCTAAACGACCACTGGCACAGTGTACGGTAAGTCCTTTAGAGAGCGCGGGGGAAGAAGGGGAGAGAAGTGTAGAGGAGGGGAGAGTAGGGTAGGGGAGAGAAGGGGAGAGGGAGGAGGAGTGGAGACACTTTTTAAAAATATATATTTTTATTAGAAGTAGACATATTATAAAGTATAGTTACATATTATAGTAAAAAGACTTTTCCTATACATCAATCATACATTATCAAAATTTTCAATTATCAATTACTTCTGCTTCTAATGTTTTTATTTTTTATAGAAACAGAGAGAAAGAGAGGGTAGAAAGTTCCAAAAAAAACAAAAAAAAACAGAAAAACGGAAGAGGTGGAATGGATTACCTGTAATACGTCAATGGAGATAGGTTCGTAGAAAGTATAGCTTTTCATCTGATCCTGAGTTCAAGTTTCAGTTGGGTCCTCATGCTGTGCCAATCTATCCCTTCAGGTAGTTAATGAATGGAGCCCAGATTTTATCGAAAAGATCTTCTTTGTCCATTAAGACGAGTCTAATTCTTTCTAAGTATAGGGTCTCCGACATTTCCGCAATCCACATTTTGATTGTGGTGGTTGTAGGGCCTTTCCAAAATTTTAATATTAATTATACTGTAGTCGAGGAAATTTCTTTGGTTTGTTGTGAGTGTTAAACTTTGTTCTGATAGTCAACAAAATAGGGAGAGTACAGAGGAGATTTACTAGAATGTTGCCTGGGTTTCAGCAACTAAGTTACAGAGAAAGGTTGAACAAGTTAGGACTTTATTCTTTGCAGCGCAGAAGGTTAAGGGGGGACTTGATAGAGGTTTTTAAAATGATGAGAGGGATAGACAGAGTTGACGTGGAAAAGCTTTTCCCACTGAGAGTAGGGAAGATTCAAACAAGGGGACATGACGAGAATTAAGGGACTGAAGTTTAGGGGTAACATGAGGGGGAACTTCTTTACTCAGAGAGTGGTAGCTGTGTGGAATGAGCTTCCCGTGAAGGTGGTGGAGGCAGGTTCGTTTTTATAATTTAAAAATAAATTGGATAGTTATATGGATGGGAAGGGAATGGAGGGTTATGGTCTGAGCGCAGGTATATGGGACTAGGGGAGATTATGTGTTCGGCACGGACTAGAAGGGTCGAGATGGCCTGTTTCCGTGCTGTAATTGTTATATGGTTATATTCCAAGTATTATTAATTTTGTGTCTGGGTCCAGTTTTGTATTAATAACTTCTGAAGTTATTTCAAAAATATCAGTCCAGAAATGTTTAAGATTTTATACAGTTTGCAAACGTATGTGTTAAATTAGCCTCTACATGTAGACATTTATCACAAATAGGAGTGATTTGTGGGAAGATTCTATTTAGTTTTATTTTAGAGTAGTGTAGTCTCTGTAAGACCTTGAATTGTATTAAAGTATGTCTGGCATTTAATGAACATTGATGTATTTGTTGTAAACTTTCGTCCCACATATCTTTCGTTATAGGGTGACCTATTTCATTTTCCCATTTGTATCTATAAGGTTCGGTCGTTGGTACCTCGTTGTTTAGTAGGGTGTTATAAATATGAGCTATTAGTGTTTCAGTATTAGGATGCTTGTTCAAACATTCATCAATAATTTCTGATTCCCTACTCCTGTAGACTTGTGTATTAGATTTAACATATCTCTAATTTGTAGATATCTGAAATAATTATTTGAGTGCCGTCCATAATTCTGTTGTAACTCTTGAAATGAAAGAAAAGCGCCTTTCCCATAAAGATGTCCAATATTTTTGATTCCATAATTTTTCTATTGTGTGAAACCTTTGTCCATAAAGGATGATTTGAATAAAGGATTATTTACAATGGGAAGGCATGGTGGTATATTATTCAATTTTAAATATTTTTTTATTTGTTTCCAAATTCGTATTCCACTATGTATTATGGGGTTTTCTTTATAGGTTTTTTTGTGCAGTTTTGTGGGGGCAAATATGATCGGACCTATTTCAAAAGGTAGACTGTCTTCCTTTTCCATCATTAACCAATCTGGGTAAGGTGAAAGTAAATCCTAACGGGTTTCTACAGCTATATTAATAGCAAAAGGATAACGAGGGATAAAGTTGGTCCATTAGAGAGTCAGAGTGGACAGCTATCTGCAGAGCCAAAAGAGATGGGGGAGATATTGAACAATTTCTTTTCTTCGGTATTCACTAAGGAGAAGGATATTGAATTATGTGAGGTAAGGGAAACAAGTAGAGTAGCTATGGAAACTATGAGGATCAAAGAAGAGGAAGTACTGACACTTTTGAGAAATATAAAAGTGGATAAGTCTCCAGGTCCGGATAGGATATTCCCTAGGACATTGAGGGAAGTTAGTGTAGAAATAGCAGGGGCTATGACAGAAATATTTCAAATGTCATTAGAAACGGGAATAGTGCCGGAGGATTGGCGTACTGTGCATGTTGTTCCATTGTTTAAAAAGGGGTCTAAGAGTAAACCTAGCAATTATAGACCTGTTAGTTTGACGTCAGTGGTGGGCAAATTAATGGAAAGGATACTTGAGATAATATATATAAGCATCTAGATAAACAGGGTCTGATTAGGAACAGTCAACATGGATTTGTGCCTGGAAGGTCATGTTTGACTAATCTTCTTGTATATTTTGAAGAGGTTACTCGGGAAATTGATGAAGGTAAAGCAGTGGATGTTGTATACATGGACTTCAGTAAGGCCTTTGACAAGGTTCCTCACGGAAGGTTGGTTAAGAAGGTTCAATGTTTGGGGATTAATGGAGGAGTAGCAAGATGGATTCAACAGTGACTGAATGGGAGATGCCAGAGAGTAATGGTGGATGGTTGTTTGTCAGGTTGGAGGCCAGTGACTAGTGGGGTGCCACAGGGATCTGTGTTGGGTCCACTGTTGTTTGTCATGTACATCAATGATCTGGATGATGGTGTGGTAAATTGGATTAGTAAGTATGCAGATGATATTAAGATAGGTGGGGTTGCGGATAATGAAATAGATTTTCAAAGTCTACAGAGAGATTTATGCCAGTTGGAAGAGTGGGCTGAAAGATGGCAGATGGAGTTTAATGCTGATAAGTGTGAGGTGCTACATCTTGGCAGGACAAATCAAAATAGGACGTACATGGTAAATGGTAGAGAATTGAAGAATGCAGGTGAACAGAGGGATCTGGGAATAACTGTGCACAGTTCCCTGAAAGTGGAATCTCATGTAGATAGGGTGGTAAAGAAAGCTTTTGGTGTGCTAGCCTTTATAAATCAGAGCATTGAGTATAGAAGTTGGGATGTAATGTTAAAATTGTACAAGGCATTGGTGAGGCCAATTTTGGAGTATGGTGTACAATTTTGGTCGCCTAATTATAGGAAGGATGTCAACAAAATAGAGAGAGTACAGAGGAGATTTACTAGAATGTTGCCTGGGTTTCAGCAACTAAGTTCCAGAGAAAGGTTGAACAAGTTAGGGCTTTATTCTTTGGAGCGCAGAAGGTTAAGGGGGGACTTGATAGAGGTCTTTAAAATGAGGAGAGGGATAGACAGAGTTGATGTGGATAAGCTTTTCCCACTGAGAGTAGGGAAGATTCAAACAAGGGGACATGACTTGAGAATTAAGGGACAGAAGTTTAGAGGTAACATGAGGGGGAACTTCTTTACTTAGAGAGTGGTGGCTGTGTGGAATGAGCTTCCAGTGAAGGTGGTGGAAGCAGGTTCGTTTTTATCATTTAAAAATAAATTGGATAGTTATATGGACGGGAAATGTATGGAGGGTTATGGTCTGAACGCAGGTGTATGGGACTAGGGGAGAATACGTGTTCGGCACGGACTAGAAGGGTCGAGATGTCCTGTTTCCGTGCTGTAATTGTTATATGGTTATATGGTTATATGGTTGTCGATCCATTTCTTCCAGCCAGAAATTCATGTTTTTAATATGGACTGCCCAAAAATAAAATAAGAAATTTGGCAAAGCCAAACCTCCATTTATCTTTAACTTACATTAATGTTTTTTACTTATTCTATGATTCTTATAATCCCAGACAAAACTTGTAACAATGGAGTCGACTTTTTTGAAAAAGGTTTTTGGGATACATATCGGAATTAATTGAAATAGGTACAGCAGTTGCGGTAAAAAAATCATTTTTATAGCATTAATTCTCCCAAGCATAGAAATGGGGAGTGTTTTCCAGTATTGAATATTCTTATGTAGTTTATTCAGTAAGGGTGGGAAATTTAGTTTAAATAAAGAAGTATATGTCTTAGTTACATAGATTCCTAAGTATTTAAATTTATCTTTTAACTATTTTAAAAGGGGATTGTTGTATTGTATGTAAATTGAACTTTGTTATTGGCATGATTTCACTTTTATTCTAATTAATTCTATATCCTGAAAACTGACCAAATTGAGTTATTAGATTTAATAGGTTTGGAATACTAGTTTCTAACTTTGTAATATATATTAGTACATCATCTGCATATAAGGAAATGTTATTCCTTGTATCTCTAGTATTGTATTCATATATTCCTGGATGGTTTCTAACGCTTTCTGCTAGGGGTTCGATTGCAAGAGCAAATAATAGTGGGGATAGTGAACATCCTTGTCTACAGCCTCTAGAGAGATTACATTTAGTTGATAACATTTTGTTTGTTAATATTCTGGCTGTTGGATTAGAATATAACAATTTAACCCATGTACATTACTTCTCTCCTAGTTGAAAATTTTCCATCACCGAAAATAAATATGGCCATTCTACCTTGTCAAATGCTTTTTCAGCATCTAACGAAATAATTGCTAGATCTGCATTAGGAATTCTATTGGAGTATATAATATTAAATAATCTTCTCAGATTATAAAATGAATAACGGTTTGGGATAAACTCTGTTTGGTCGGGATGTATTAATTTGCTGATCACTAAGCTCAATCTATTAGATAGAATTTTAGTTAATATTTTCTGATCAGTATTTAAGAGGGCTATGGCTCTGTATGAACCTGGGTCTTCAAGATCCTTGTCTGTTTTTGGTATGAGTATGATTGTAGATTCATTTAGAGTTTCTGTTGAGAGTAAGCATATTTGTACATTGTCTGTCTGTAGGCGTGGGGAAAGCAAATCATAATTTTTTTATAAAATTCAGAATTTAATGCAGCCTTTCTGTTTTTTAAAGATTTGATTGACTCTTCGATGTCTTTTATCGTAATTTCAGCCCCTAGTAATTCTCTCTCTTTCTGATCTAGACCCGCAAGCTTACAATTCTGTAAAAATGTTTCCATTCCCGTTGATTGTTCTGTTATTTTAGATGAATACAATTTTTGGTAGTATTGTACAAATCTATCATTAATATCTATAGGCAGTGTTAATATTTCTCCCTTGTCTGTTCTAATTTTGTATATTATTTTTTCCCCATCCAATTTACGAAGTTGACGCGCTAATAGTTTTTGTGGTTTATCACCAAATTCAAAATTTATTTGTTTTGTATGTTGATAAAGTTTTATAACTTGGTCTGAATATATCTTGTTTAGTTTATATTTCAGTATTGCAATTTTATTGTGTTTTATCGTGGACGGTGCTGCTGCATTTTCTGTGTCTAATTGCTTTATTTCAATTTCCAGTTTCTGTTGTTTGGCCCTATTCTCTTTATTAAAAAATGATTGGGAAGAAATTAATGCTCCTCGTACAAATGCTTTAAATGTTTCCCAAAGAAGGGAAGCAGAGATTTCAGGGCTATCGTTAGCCACAAAAAACATTTAAATCTGTTTTACTAGGTATTCATTACATAACTTATCTTTTAAAATTTGGGGATTAAATCTCCATTGTGACTGTGTCTCTACCATTCCGTTTAGTTTGATCATAAATGTTAGTGGGGCGTGGTCTGAGATTATGATGTTATGATATTGCGAGTTATAGGTAAATGGGATAAGTTTTGAATCTACTAAAAAATAGTCTATCCTTGAGTAAGTTTTATGCACTGGTGAGTAAAATGAATATTCTCGACCCGATGGATTTTCAATTCTCCAAACATCCTTAATATTAGTAGTATTAATGTATGAGTTTAAAAATTCACGATCGAGATTTTAGTTTTCTTTGAGTTGATGATCTATCCAAACAAGCATCCAATGTACAATTTAAATCTCCACCGATTATTAAGTTTTGTTGTGTACATTTCGGAATATTGTTAAGAATTCTCTTAAAAAACAGAGGGCTATCAAAATTTGGTCCATACACATTGAGGAGAGTCACCTTTTTTAAGTATAACTCCCCTATTATCACAATATATCTGCCTTCAATGTCTTCTATTGTTGATATATGTTTAAAGGGTATACCTTTATGAATTAATATCGCAACACCTCTAGATTTATGTGAGAATGAAGAGTGGTATGCTTTAGCAATCCATTTTGCTTTCAATCTGTGTTGTGCTTCCTTTTTAAGATGTGTCTCCTGGAGAAATATTATATCTGTTTTCAATGATTTTAAATGAGCTAACACTTTACCTCTCTTGATAGGTTCATTAATTCCCTTAACATTCCAACTACAGAATTTAATTCCCTCACCCCCAATTTTTATATTCATGTCTTGCATCTTGTGATTAAGTGGTAGAGCAGGTGATTCAGCACACTCAACCCTACCTTATACTCGAACATCAGGTAGATAAATTTTAGGTCACGTCTGTTTTCCATCCGAACATATCTCCTTAAATAAAATATGCAATTCCATTCCAAATACAAAATATAATATGATATAAGATTAAAAAAAAGTGATAGCAAATTGGATTAGTAAAGTGTGGAAAGTAAAAAGAAAAAGCAACTACAACTACAATTAGTGCAGTTAGTGATAGCCACCCTAATGTGGCTAAGCATCTATGGACTTCCGTAGCTTTTGGTTAATAAAAATACTAGCTCCGTACTTTCCTTGAAAGGAAAGTTTCCAATTCGATGCAATTTGTGGGGGGGAAAGAAATAATGATTATATTCCATTAATGATGTAATTAGTCTCAAATTGAAATGTTAGTTTTGTATAATATAAACATTTATCAAAGAGTAATCAAAAACAAAAACTTCAGAGAGCGCCACCATACATTTTTCATTATAAAATACCTGAATCACACTTTACTTATAGTTCATACTTTTAGTTAATTCTAAAATAATCTAAATAATCTAATTATCAATAGTTAGTGTTAGTTAGTATTCATGATTATTAATAGTTGTTAGAAGTTAGTACAAGAATGTAAGTATTATATATCCGTTGCAGGATATTTACCCAATTCTTATTGCAAATTTTAGGCAACTCTTAAATATAATAGTTTAAAGTTTACAGTTCCATATATTCTCTGCTAGATAGCAGTATCTAGGTAGATGTTGAGTGTTGAATATTTTTCAATCTTCGATCTTGTCCTCGATGTTCTTGGCAAATTAAAATGCTTCTGTGTGCTTGATGAAGAAGTGTTCCTTCTCCTTGTAAGTAACTCTTAGTGTTGCGGGGTATAACAGTTCATATCTCAAATTCTTTATGTTCTTCAGTATTCTTCTTGTTTCTGTGAACAATGCTCTTTTCTTAGCAACTTCCACAGGATAATCTCTGAATACGCTAATCTTGTCTCCTTCATATACAAGATTTCTGCTTTTGACAATTTTCCTCATCATGTCATCCAATACATGGTCATATTGGACCTTTACTATCATTATTCTTGGAGGGTCGCCCACCTTTGGGGGACGTCCCGGCACTCTGTGCGCTCGGGCAAGTAATGGTGCCTGGTCCAGGTTCAAAATTGTTTTCAGTTCATCTGCAGCAAATTCGTGGGGGTCACGAGTCACCTCTCTGCCTTCCTGGATGACCATGATTCTTAAGTTCTGACGCCTTTGTCGTCCCTCCAAGTCTGTACATTTTTCGGTTATTTGACGCAATAACTTTGATAGGCGTTGGTTCTCGGTGATAAGTTGTTTTGTAGTTGCGGTGCTTGTCTCAGCAAATTCCTCAAGTTCTTTTACAATCTTGTGGTGTTGGTTTAATGTCTGGAAGATAGGTTCAAGTTTAGAATCAAATCTGGATTCCATCTTATTCAGTTTTTCATTTACTTCTTCAACATTTTCAGTCAAATTTCTTTCCATATCTAATTTCCAATCTTCCAGGACTTTGTGTACCATCTCTGTAACATCGTCTTTAATTTGTTCTTTAATTTCTTTTTTAAAAGATGTTAGCTCTTCTTTAAAGTTCTGTCTAAGATTTTTAAGTTCCTCCATTAAATTAGAGATTTCCTGTGTAAGAAACGTTTTTAATTCTTCTATCTCAGTATTTTTTTTCTTCTTTGAGATGTCTTCTCGGGATGCTGTTAAACCTGAGGCCGAGGCTTCAGTTGGGCCTACCTCTTTAGTCTAGCCGGTTTTTGTCTTGTGGGGGGGAGTATGCTGAGTCGACATACTGCCGGTGTCGCGCGCCTGATGACGTCACCGGACTACTGCAAAACAATCGGTGCCGTTTTCTGCAGGTAGGATCTGTCTTTCCCCCCCCGTTTTTTCTTTTTTTTTTCACGGAGCTAGTTGGCGCGAGTCTCTACAACTCCATAGCGCCACCGGAAGTCGGAGTGGAGACACTTTTACGAAGCCCTTGGTTCTGAAAACTCCAATGAGCCAATTAAAATGCCCGGTCAGCAAAGGAGATTGCCTATGGCTACCTCGACTGCCTATACCTACATAGCGACCCCACTACCACTGCACTACGAGTTCAAAAGAACCATGCCGAATCAAATTTTACTCACGGAAAATTTTTCAGCATGCTGATACATTTTCCTCGACCAAACTGAGGCCGCGAGTATGTGGGAACTTCCCTCGTGCACGAAGGACCTCCTAGGACCACGTGTCGACCATGTTGCGAGTTTGAGTTGAGCGCAAGCTCTTCTAAAGTCGCAAATTAGGTCCCTGTAGTGCGACAGGCCCTTGACCTGTATTTTGTGCCTTTCATTGGTAAACCAGCATTTGCAGTTCCTTATTTTCAAATAGGACAAGGAACAGGTTGGCTAGCCTGCTGGGCCACCGGTAAAGAACATGGCTCACCTGCAACCTCAGATTCATTTGCCACTTGTCATTAACCAAATTTTTTAAATTCCTTTAATGTAAAGAATTTTGGAAATTTGTGCTATGAATGAACACAATGACTGAGCCTATATAGCGAATCTGAATCCAAGATGTAGAAATCCAAAGGTTCACAGCCGTGAGTGAAAAAATAATAATCTCAGTCATAAAATGGCCTTCACTTTATTTTCAAACTCTGCCCCTAATCCTGGACTCCTCAGCCAGATGAAACATCTTCTCTGCATGGAGACTGTCAAGCCCTTTACAAAATTTCGTATGTAATCTTTCTTATTTTGTTAAACTCTGGAGAATATAGTTGTAGATTGCATGCTAGCCAATCATAGTGCTTGTTAGTAGTAGCCCCGCCTAGTACATGCTTTATAATGTTAAAAACTCGCCTACGTCAGGCAGTAGATGCAACAGCTCGGAGATGTAACGTACTGCAGATCCAATGCTGTAAGTGTTTAATAAAGCTGTGTTGTTTCTTTACGTGTGTTTGTGTCTCATAGTTACATGGTGTCAGATTGTGACTCGGCTCACCCCGCAAAGTTTATCGCGTTTCTTTTAGTTTTATTAGTTTTATTTTTTATCACTTTGTTATCTCCGTTATGGCTAATTCGTGCAGCAGACCAAGCCCTCTGATCTTTGATTCAGACAATGCTGAGCGATGGCGTCTTTTCGGACGTGACTACACTCATTATATCCGCATCGTTCATCGGAATGACCCTGCTGACTTGAAGGCGTCACTCCTGCTTAATCTAGCGGGTCCTGAGGCAATGAATCGTGCCGACAACTTTGACTTTGCTCCTGCAGTTCAGGATGCCAACGGGCAGGTCCTAGTTCCTGATGAGACTATAGATGACCCGTGGTTTTTCTCAGAAAATTTAGAGAGCTGTGTGATTTGCCGCCCAACCACATAATTGAAAGGACAAAGTTCTATGCTCGTTCTCTGCAGGTTGATGAACCTATTGAACAATTTATTAGCGGTTTAAAATACATGGCCGTGCGCTGTCATTTTGGTGAGTTGACAGACAAACTTGTTAGAGATAAGCTTGTTGGGGGCATGATTGATAGCAAACTGAGAACTGAGCTTCTTCGCAACACCGAATTAACCCTTAACCAAGCTATCCACTTGTGTCGAATTTCAGAGATTACTGCACCACATGCAGATCCTGTCTCTTTCAACCCACGACAGCAACACAATGTCAATCTTACTGACTACTCCTCCTGCAAAGCCTCTAATGTGCTTGCTGCGCGATGTCAGAATTGTAACTATTTTCATGCGAAGGGTCGCCAGTTCTGCACAGCTTACGGAAAGCCCTGCAATTATTGTAAAAAACAAAACCATTTCACAAAATGTTGCCGTTTCTGTGGGACTGCTAATGTTTCAAGGACAAACTTGCACCTGCTTCAACAAGAGTTCTCTGATACTGACTCCCAAGAGCCTGAAACGCCATCCCACAAGCAGTGTTCAGACTGTGCTGATAACTGTTCTGCTATTCACTCCCTCCTCCCTTCGTCTAATGAGCTACTTGACCCTGACGTAACTGTGTTCGTGCATAACAGGCCCATACTCGCCAAAGTAGACACGGGGCAAAGGTCAACGTCATGTCGATAAGAGAGTTTAATAAAATTCGAAATGCAGAACAAATGCATAAGGACTCCTCAACGCTTCGGGCTTACGGGGGAGAGATCCTACATCCACTGGGAAAAGCTGATTTAAAATGCACAGTTGACGAGCAGGTGCGCACCCCGCAGTTTTATGTTGTCAAATCAAACTCAGAGACTTTGCTTGGTATCAATGCATGCCACGATCTAGGCCTGGTGTATTTTGGATGTGTGGTCCACAAATGAAACCTCACTGATGAGCCAGCTCAACAACTGCTTTCCCAGTACAAAGACCTGTTTGATGATGGACTTGGCAAGTTGCCTATAAAACATCGAGTCACTGTTGATCCTAGTCACACCTGTAGTCGAAACACCACATTGTGTTCCACATACTGTGCGCGACAGAATACACAATGAACTCAGATGCATGGAGTCATTGCTGAAGTTACCGACCCGTCTGACTGGGTGTCCACCATGGTCATTGCAACTAAGAAAAACAAAGAGGAGATACGCATCTGCATCAATCCCAGAGATCTGAATACTGCAATCAAGCGCCCCCACTCCCAATGAGAACCACAGAAGATGTTGCTGCACAGATTGGAACACAGTTCGCAGTCCTGAATGCCACAAGCTCCTTTTGGAGGATTCCATTAGACCCGGACTCATCAAACCTCACTACTTTCGGCACACCCTTTGGCCATTTCAAATTTCTGAGGATGCCCTTCGGCATCAACTCCGCCAGCTAAGTTTTCCAGCGCACCATGGAACAACTGTTACAGAGCACCCATGCACCATCATTGTTGATGATATTCTCGTCTATGGTCGTGACCTGGCTGAACATGATGCTAGTCTTAGGAGAGTCCTCGACCGTGCCAAAGACATTAATCTCAAACTGAATCCACTAAAGTGCAGGTTTCGAGTTCCCGAGGTCACTTACGTCGGACATGTTTTCACCAGCAGTGGACTCAGGCCTGATCCATTGAAAATTACAGCCATCAACAAACTGCCAGTTCCCACTGATGTCACGAGTTTGCTACGATTCCTTGGCATGGTCAACTTCCTGGGTAAATTTATTCCTAACCTCAGCGAGTTATCAGCTCCCCTGTGCGAGCTGATACACAAAGACACGGCATGGTCCTGGTACCCGCAGCACCAAAGGGCTTTTGACACCCTCAAGCTACAGCTTGCTAGCGCACCAACACTTTCATATTTTGACTTAAAGTTACCGGTTAGGATCACCTGCGATGCGTCCCTACGGGCTACAGGCCACTACCGACGGTAGCATCAAGCCCGTCTCATATGCATCCCGTACTCTGATATCGAACAGCGATATGCCCAGATTGAAAAGGAACTGCTCGTGGTGGTTTTCGCATGGTCTCAATTCAAGGACTTCATTTTTGGTAAGGCCATTACCATTGAGACTGACCACCAACCCTTGGTCACCATTTTGAACAAGCCGATTCATGCGGCCCCAGCACGACTGCAACAAACGATGATGCAGCTGCAGCACTTGGACTTCCACATCGCGTACAATAAAGATAAAGATATGCACATACGGTAGCAAAGTATGTTTTACTGGTCCGGAATGACAAAATACATATGTGTAAGAACCGAAACGTGCGTTGTCTGCAACAGTTTAGCACCACATCGGCAGAAGCAGCATCTTTTGCCCCAACCAGTTTCTCCTCTTCTGTGGTCCTCGCTGGCCACCGACATCGAATGGCATGGGAAACACTATCTTATTGACTCTTACTCGGGATGGTTCGAAATAGACCTACTGCAAGCCATTTCCTCGGAGGCAGTGATCGAGAAACTGCAACGACACCTTTCCTTGCATGGCTCCCTCTGCATGTATTCAGACTGACAATGGCAGGCAATTCACCAGCAAAGCACTTAAGAACTTTGCTGAAAGGTGGGACTTCCAACACATTACTAGCAGCCCCGAGTTCCCGCAGTCCAAAGGACTGGCCGATCGCGCTGTTCGGAGTGCGAAAAACAACATATGGAATGTTCTTGCCTTACCAAATCCGACGTATACCTGGACTTGCTCAATCTACGAAACATTGCACGGGACCCCATCCTAGGCTCTCTAGCCCAGCGACTACTGTCTCGCCAAACCCGTGCATGCCTGCCTGTCTCTCAGCAGCTGCCGCAGCAGCGCATTCGCTCCCCGTTCGCGGTCCAGAAGCAGCTACAATTCAAATGGGACCCACAGAAGCGTTTCTCCAACAAATCCAGCAAGCCGCTTAAACCACTTGCACGTGGACAAGTAGTTCGCCTGCAAACCAACAAGGGCAATGCACGACTGGGGCACATTTATGGCCTGGCCAAAGAACCATGTTCATACCTGGTCGAAGTAAACACAGTCATCTACAGGCGCAACCCGTCAACATATCCTTCCAGTGAAGGAACCGCGTTCTGCAACTCCAGGTCTTGAGATCCCGCCTCTCGTGTTTGCTCCCACAGCCGTTCCAGCGACTCCACCACCAGCCGTTACTTCTGCCGTGGGCTCCCCGCATCAGTTGACGCTTGGCTCGACTATGGCTTCTCCCACCGGGTCCCCACTCCCTTCCCCTGTCTGTTCTCCCACGAAAGGAGGTGAGGCGGTCTCCTACCGCACAAGGGCTGGACGGGTTTGCAGGCCACCTGTTAGATACGGCGATTTTGTATAATCTTGCTAGCATATTCTTAGCATCCCCTCGTCATATTGTTTAAGGCACCGTAGTTTCTTTATTTTCTACAAGAGATGTAGATTGGCTATTGCATGCTAGCCAATCATAGTGCTTGTTAATAGTTGCCCCGCCTAGTACATGCTTTATGATATTAAGAATTCGCCAACGTGAGGCAGTAGATGCAGCAGCTCGGAGATGTAACGTACTGCAGATCCAATGCTGTAAGTCATTAATAAGGTTGTGTTGTATCTTTACGTGTGTTTGAGTCTCATAGTTACAATAGTCCTAGTTTACTCAATTCCTCCTCAAACAGCGAACATGCCATCCTTGGCACTGTTCATGAAATCTTTGCTACACTCCCTCCCTGGCACTCCAGTGAATAATTCTGAAATGTTCTCTTTCTCACCAGACCCTTGATTCTCTTCATTTATCCACCAGATTTTACTTCGGAGTCACATGAACCCGCTGAGCGCGCATGCGCGGCATTACGCAAGCAGTGCAACAAGCGGCGGCAGCTGGAGTTAGGCTCTCCCGCTGCAGTTTAAAAAATGGACCGTTAGGTAAGTACACTGAGCTGTGGAAAGGAGTCTAACGGAGAAGGAGAGTTGTGTGTGTGTTTTCTGCTTACAGAAATGAGTGCACTCAAGAAAAAGCTCTCGAAGAGAACTGCCCCCCGCTCAACTCCACCAGAGGAGTGTTCAATCTCAGGGGGGCAGCAACAGGCGGCAGGACCGCTTATAAAGCGCTCCACCATCCTCGATACCGAGCCAAGCCCAGTCCCGCTAATGCCTGAACAGTGGACTGGGAAAAAATCCACCTGGAAAACCAACCGGCCGGTGGGTTCCGATTCGTCGGACGGGGACATGTCACCACCTAAACGGAGGAGAGGCAGCCGCCTGAGCCACATACAACGGCTCTTGGAGCAGATGCTCCAGCGGGATGCGCAGAAAGAGCGCTCTCGCGGAGGGAGATCAGGCACCCCCTCCTCAGTGTCTTGTACACTGCCCTCTGCTCCCTCATCACTGGAGGCTAGCATTGGTGACCAGGGCTGGGCTGGTCTGGAACAGGGGCTGGCGGACGAGATCGGGAGTATGCAAGGGGTGCAGGAGCAGGAAGAGCTGCTGGGTGTGGTGGACCGCTATGTAGCAACCCCACGTGCTGGAAGACCACTGGAACCAAAATTGGCGGCCAGCATAAATCATCTTTCCAATAAGCCCTTGCAGAAGAAAGTGCTTACTGAGGCGCTAGATCGTTACACAGCACCAGGGAACTGTGAGGCCCTCAGAGTGCTGACTGTGAACAGCCAAATCTTAGGGGCACGTGGGGTCACACATTCGTAACCATGAACTCAAGCTACAGCGGATCCTAAGGCTCCTGACGTCGGCCATCACAGCCTTTGCTCGTTCTGTGGACAGCACGGAGATGGATACCTGCCAGCAGGATGTACTGGCATTAATGTGAAACACTCAGTTTGAAATCAACAACTACCGGCGGGAAATCATAAGACCTGCCCTCAATCCGAAATTTGCTGGGTTGTGCAAAGCCCCAGCTGCAGAGACGGACGCTCTGTTATTCGGGAAGGACCTCACCAAAAAGGTGAGGGACATGGAAGAGTCATCAAAAACTTTCAGCCTCATGAGGGCAGGCCCAGGGACGAGCAAACCAAGACCTACAATACCCAAGCGGTAGCACCCCACGGCATCCACCACTTGACGTCCTCAATATGGGACTGGTGAAAGTTCGGGGACCGCATTTTATCCCCAAAGATCTTTTTTAGATCAGGGTCCAGAGCGGACCCCATGGAAAATGCGCCACCCCCCAACATCGCCAGCACGTCAGACAAGCAAAGCCTTCAAGAACATGAGAAAACAGAAGAAACGCCAATAATCATGGATGTAGGTGGGTGTGGTTCCTCCCAGCACATAGAGAGTAAGGGTTCTTTACTAACAGGGGGGAGATTACACTTGTTCAAAGAAGCATGGGGTACTGTCACGAGTGACAAGTATATACTCAACAGCATTAGTGGATATAAAATACAATTCATGTCAGAAAAATCGCCGCCAGTTCAACATTGGCCCCAAAGGGTATTTTCTCCCTCCGTCAAAGAGAAACGTGAGGGACAAGCTGAACTGGTGAGACTTATCACAAAGGGGGTCATCGAAAAGACCAAACATGAACCTTTGGAATTTGTATCGAATATATTCACTAAAACCAAAAAAGATGGTGGATGTCGCATCATCATTGACTTAACATCACTAAATAAGTTTGTTAAGTATATACATTTCAAAATGGAGACATTTGTTACTGCCAAACAACTGATTTCCAAAGGATACTTCATGGCAAGCATTGATCTTAAAGATGCTTACTATCTAGTACCCATACACAAGGATCATCGCAGATACCTAAAATTTATCTGGATGGGGCAGCTATGGCAGTACAAAGCATTGCCCAATGGCCTAACTTCAGCCCCAAGATTATTCACCAAAATATTGAAACCAGCCATGGCAATACTAAGAAAACAAAGACATATTGTCATGGCATATCTGGATGATATTCTGATAGTAGGAAAAACGATGAAATTGGCTGTGGCAGCAGTATCAGCTATAAAACAGCTCCTCGAAACTCTGGGGTTCGTCCTACATCCAGATAAATCTAAGTTGAAGCCATCCACTATCATGGACTTTGTTTAAGAAGGAACTGCAGATGCTGGAGAATCGAAGGTACACAAAAAAGCTGCAGAAACTCAGCGGGTGCAGCAGCATCTATGGAGCGAAGGAAATAGGTAACGTTTCGGGCCGAAACCCTTCTTCAGACTGATCGGGGGCGGGTGTGGGCGGGGACAAGAAAGGAAAAAGGAGGAGGAACCCGAAGGCTGGGGGATGGGAGGAGACAGCAGGGGGACTGAGGAAGGGGAGGAGACAGCAAGGACTAACAAAATTGGGAGAATTCAATGTTCATGCCCCCAGGATGCAGACTCCCCAAACGGAATATGAGGTGCTGTTCCTCCAATTTCTGGTGCTGCTCGCTGTGGCCATGGAGGAGACCCAGGACAGAGAGGTCGGAGACGGAGTGGGAGGGGGAGTTGAAATGCTGAGCCACCGGGAGGTCAGCTTGGTTATTGCGGACCGAGCGAAGGTGTTCGGCGAAACGATCGCCCAACCTCCGCTTGGTCTCACCGATATAGATCTGCTGACATCTAGAGCAGTGGACGCAATAGATGAGGTTGGAAGAGATGCAGGTAAACCTCTGTCGCACCTGGAACGATTGCTTGGGTCCTTGAACGGAGTCGAGGGGGGAGGTAAAGGGACAAGTGTTGCATCTCTTGCGGTTGCAAGGGAAAGTGCCCGGGGAGGGGGTGGTACGAGAGGGAAGGGAAGAATGGACAAGGGAGTTATGGAGGGAGCGGTCTTTGCGGAAGGCAGATATGGGGGGAGATGGGAAGATGTGGCGAGTGGTGGGGTCACGTTGGAGGTGGCGAAACTGACGGAGGATTACTTTTTGTATGTGACGGCTGGTGGGGTGAAAGGTGAGGACTAGGGGGACTCGGCCCTTGTTGCGAGTGGGGGGATGGGGAGAGAGAGCAGTGTTGCGGGGTATGGAAGAGACCCTGGTGCGAGCCTCATTTATGGTGGAGGAGGGGAACCTATCATGGACTACCTGGGCTTCACAATTAACTCAGTCCATATGACTGTTACCTTGCCAAAGGCAAAAATGGTTGAATTGGCACAATCATGCAACAATTTAATGGTCAACGAGCGACCAACTATTCGACAAACAGCAAGAGTAATTGGGAAAATGGTAGCAGCATTTCCGGCTACACAATTCAGACCTTTGCACTATCAAAATTTACAAAGAGCAAAGGTACAGGCACTAAAACGACATACAGGTCACTATGATCGTGTCATGGAATTACCCACTGAAGCAATATTAGAGCTACAGTGGTGGGCAGAAAACGTTTGGCATTGTTTCAGCCCTATCATCATCACTAACCCTACTTTAGTTATTCAAACAGATGCCAGTGCTCAAGGCTGGGGAGCGACTAACTCCATATCCAGCACAGGTGGTAGATGGACTAACGTAGAGTCATCATTACTACTTACATTGGACATTAACTATCTAGAGATGTTGGGCGCCTTTTATGGTTTAAAAGCATATGTATCTAAAATGCAGCACTTGCATGTTCGGTTACAAATTGATAATACGGTGGTGGCTTATATTAACCATATGGGTGGCATAAAATCACTATCATGCGACAAATTGATCAACAGGTAAGCTAAACACAGTGGCAGACACCAGGTCACGCAAATTCAATGACAACATCGAATGGATGTTAAACCCTAAAGTATTTGCTAAAGTTATTAAGCAATATGGAACGCCAGATTTCGATTTATTTGCATCAAGGCTAAATCACCAGGTACCTGCTTTGGTATGTTGCTTGGGAACCAGACCCAGAGGCAGCAGCGGTAGATGCCTTCACGCTGGATTGGGGAAATTTCTTCTTCTATGCTTTCCCTCCCTTCTGCCTCATCAGTCGGGTACTTCGCAAAATACAGATGGACTCTGCTTCTGGTATTTTGATGGTGCCCGACTGGCCTACACAGCCATGCTTCCCAGTTCTGCATGACATGGTGGTTGAATCACCAATGGTTTTTCCCAGTGATCCAGGATTATTAACTCACCCAGTATCAGGCATAAGCCACCCATGCCATGAGAAAATTAAACTCCTGGGTTGCAGGTTTTGAACAGACCTTACCTGGAACTGGGATTGTCCGAACAAACCATCACCACCATGGCGGCATCCCTGCGAACATCCACCAAGAGGCAGTACTTAACCAGCATCAAAAAATGGGAGAAGTACTGCCAGAAAACAGGGACAACGTACGCAACAGCCACAGCCACCAACGTACTGGAGTTCCTGGCCCATCTACACCACGATGACGGGATCAGCTACAGTGCCATCAACACAGCGCGGAGTGCTCTTTCTGCTTATCTCAAACCAGCACCAGGACAACAGGCGATGGGATCCCATCCACTGGTGGTAAAACTGATGAAGGGCATTTACAATATCAAGCCCCCTAAGCCCAGATATACCCATATTTGGGATATCAGTGTGGTCCTGACATACCTCAGGGAATGGCCACCAGCCAGATCCCTCGGCCTCGAGCAAGCTACACTAAAGACGCTCATGTTGATGGCACTTGTATCCGCTCAGAGGGTCCAGTCGCTACACAAGTTGAGACTGGACAACATGGTGACCACCCCAGATCAGATCACATTCATCATACAGTGTCTGCTGAAACAAAAGCAGGCTAATCCAGTAATGGTATTCCGGGCGTACCCACCAGAGCCACGGTTGTGTGTCGTGACCCATCTACAACATTACATAGACACAACCCACAATATCAGAGGGAGTGAAAAAGCCTTATGGGTCAGCCACAAGAAACCTCATGGCCGGGTAACGAGCCAAACCATTTCAAGATGGCTCAAACAGGTACTGAAGGCTGCCGGAATAGATACTAATACATTTAAATCTCATTCCACTAGGGCAGCATCTACATCAACAGCCGAGAGAATGGACGTACCGGTTGACCATATTCTGAATACAGCAGGATGGTCGAGGGAAATGACATTCAGAACTTTTTATAACAAGCCGTTGACGAAACCTGATTTATTTGCAGAGAAAATATTACAAGCTGCAAATATTTAATTTAAGCCCGGGGGAGCAATTTATTTTGTTATTGTTAATAAATACCTTTTTGTTTCTCGAAAAACAGGTTCATTGGTTGATTACGATAACACTTCCTCCCTCAAGAACTTCGGCAGTGAGTGAAATAAAACTGTTACACGGTTTGAAATCACAGAGCTTTGAAGTCTTCACGTAGTCACTCATGTGACTCCGAAGTAAAATAGTAAGATTAAACGAGAACTTACCAGTTTGAAGTTTGATCTGTATTTTATGAGGAGTTACGATGAGGGATTACGTGCCCTCCGCTCCCACCCTCATTGTATGGATCAAACTAATAACTGATGTCTCCTTTTCTTTACTATGTTTTACTTCAAATAACTGTGTCTATCTGTGATTCCACACCGCTGCTTGGAAGTATGCCGCGCATGCGCGCTCAGCGGGTTCTTCACGTAATCCCTCATCGTAACTCCTCATAAAATACAGATCAAACTTCAAACTGGTAATTTCTCGTTTAATCTTACTATTTTGCATGACTCTGTGAAGGTGGATGCCAAGTATTTATTTAATTCATTTGTCATTTTCTCACTTCATATTAAATTGTATTGTTTCGTTCTGTAAAGCGCCCTCATTTTTTAAAATTCTTTATGCATGTCTCCTTGCTTTCCCCTTGCATCGACCAAGATGACAATAAACGGCAGACTAGAAATTGAGATGGATAATGGGTGGAGAGGATGGGAAGGGTGCATGGTAAATGGTCATAGTGGAGGGGGAGGGGGCGGGGGGGTGGTAGGTTGTATTGGTGCAAATCCACAGCATGACTGTTGGAGGAGGCCAGAACTGCAATCTCAATGAGAGACGAGCTGCCGTCACCATCCATAACCAGTGTAGACAGGGGGTGGGTGGATGGAGGGGGTTAAGATGCCCGAGAGAAATCTTTATTCCTGCACCATACTCCTTGCAGGACTGGACTCTGCCCCATTATCTTGCCAAGTAATGGTGAAAGAGACCATCAGTGTTTTTGGCAGATCCATGGACCAAAATCACAGATGTGGCATCTAAGGGAACACTGGATATCATAGAAGGCTGTGGAAGCCAAGTCAATGGATATTTTTTAAGGCACAGATTGATAGATTCTTGATTAGGTGTCAGGGTGTATGGGGAGAAAGCAGGAGAATGGGGTTGAGAGGGAAAGATAGATCAACCATGGTTACACAGAAAAGCTGGAGAAACTCAGCGGGTGCAGCAGCATCTATGGAGCGAAGGAAATAGGCAACGTTTCGGGCCGAAACCCTTCTTCAGACTGATCAGGGGTGGGGGTGGGTGGGGACAAGAAAGGGAAAAGGAGGAGTAGCCGGAAGGCTGGAGGGTGGGAGGAGACAGCAGGGGAGCTGAGGAAGGGGAGGAGACAGCAAGGACTAACAGAATGGGAGAAGTCGATGTTCATGCCCCGATGAAGTCGATAGATCAACCATGATTGAATGGCGGTGTAGATTTGGTGGGCCAAATGGCCTCATTCTGCTCCTATAACTTATGGACGTCACTGTCCATATCTGGATTATAGACCATATTTAGCAATGTTAAAAGATAGAATAAAGGAACTGCAGATGTTGGTTTACGCAAAAGGACACAAAGTGCTGGAGTACCTCAGTGGGTCAGGCAGCATGCCTGGCGAGCAGGGATAGGTGGTGTTGAGTCGGGATCCTTCTTCGCACCCAGTCTGATGAAGGATCTCGACCCGAAACATCACCTCTCCGTGTCCTCCAGAGATGCTGCCTGACCCACTGAGTTACTCAAGCACTTTGTGTCCTTTATAACATTGGTAAACTTACCCCGATAATCCCTGAAAAAATTATGGCAAAGGCAGGCTGCAAGATCCCATTTATAACGGCACAGAAAGTTCCCATTAATAGATAAGGCCATTCCCTTTTGTTCATCTTGAGGACCCTAAAAAAGGACACGTTGGGTAGATCCTCATCCTGAAAAATAGAATATTTCATTATGTGTTGTGACATGGAACGTCATTTCAAAATACTCCTTTCATACCTTGTTATTTCAAAATGTAAGAATTAATTCATAACTTCAGGATGAGAAATCAATGAACAGTAATTCTGGTTTCACATTGCAGAATGACAAAGAGAATCAATTCCACTAATTTACAGATTAAATATTACTTAAATATTAACAATAGTTTAAATGGCAAAATTTATGGAATCAATGAGTGGATCATAAACAGCAGAACCAATATTTAAAGACACAGCAGGAACTGCAGATGCTTGAACTAATATTTATATTTGCTTCACCTCCCTACATTCCGAGAGTCACCTGCATAAGCAGAGTGACAGCATTTGCTGTTGATGTAAAGACGAGATGTGGGAGATGTTGGAGCTTGGAAATAAAAACAGAAAATGCTGGCAATGCTCAGCAGGTCAGGCAGCACTTGTACGGTTGGAAGCAGGGGGTAATGCTTCATTTGACCTTTAGCATTCACTCTGTAATATAAAATCAGCATGTGCGTATTGTTTGTTCTTGCTGAGGCCTAAAATCGATTCTTTCTCTTAGCCTATTCAAGTTCAGAAATGCAACGCTGTACGGTGGGAGAACCGCGATAGGCTGCAGCCAGACCCACCAGCAGGCCCGACTCGCTCGCCATGGACCCACCTAGAAGGCCCCAGCTCGCTATTCCACGGACCGAGGACCCAGCCAGAAGGCCAAAGAGATGAGAGTCGGCAACTGTGGATGATCATCTCTTCACGGCAGAAGGTTGCCCCCGTCCACAGGCCTGGCTTGCCCGTCCAGAGAGGAGGGGATCGGACGGAGGGCCCGTAAGCAGACTGGCTGCGGAAGGTTGTGCAGTGCCTTGATGGCGAAGTGGGCTGCTGGAGGCCCTGCAACAGCCTAGTGCTCGGCTGGACCGGGCGATGTTCCAGGAGGCCTAGCACGTGGACCGGATACAGACTGCAGCGGTGAAGGACATAACGGCTAGGTTTGTCCAGGCCGTCACTGTGATGTCATCTGGACAATGGGCCTTTATGGTGAATCCAAGAACCCTGCACTTAAACAACTAGAAAAAGCATAAAAAACTGACGACTATGCATATTGTCTCAGTGTTCTCCTGCTATAACCTCTGCTGTATCTGAGGGGCTTATCCTGAAGGTATTTACAGTGCCCGATATAATGTTTGGGGCAAAGACCCATCATTTATTTATTTGTCTCTGTACTCCACAATTTGAGATTTGTAATAGAAAAAAAAATCACATGTGGTTAAAGTGCACATTATTTGTTTTTCTGGCTTTATGATTCATGGCTTGTTACCAGACTCAATGTTGTCTGTTCTGTTAGTGCCAGTCATTAAGGACAAAGCTGGTAAAGTAGGAAGCCTAACTAATTACAGGCCCAGAGCTTTAGCCAGCATAGTCAAACACCCTAGAAATAATTCTGCTGGATAGATTAAATGAGTTTGTTAACTCCATTGATAACCAGTTTGGTTTTAAGGCGAAACATGGCACTGACTTGTGTATATAAGCCTTAAAGGAAATTGTAAACAAATATAGAGGTAAAAACACATCAATTCTTATGTACTTTATTGAAGCTTCCAAAGCCTTTAATCGTGTTAATCATAGAAAGTTGTTTGTTAAATTGAGTCAAAGAGGGGTGCCTACATACATTGTGAGAATTCTGGTATACTGGTATGCCCACCAGACTATGCAAGTAAAAATGGGGCAATAGGGTCTCAACCCCATTTGGGGTTAGCAATGGTGTTGGACAAGGGGAAATTTGTCCCTGGTTCTTTTTAATCTCTATATTGATGATCTGTCCAAGCAAATGAAAGCCTGTAATACTGGGTGCATGATTGGTAATACTCGAATGAACCATATTATGTATGCAGATGATCTTGTGATCTTTAGTCCATCTCGCGCTGGTCTCCAGCAGCTCTTTACTATGTGTTCTGTGTATGGTGTGGAACATGATATTAAATATAATGTTGGTAAGAATGCTGTTATGATCTGTAGAACCAAAGAGGATAAATGTCTAAAATGTCCTGATTTTAAATTGTCTGATAATAATCTTAGTGTCTGTAATAAAGTAAAATATCTTGGGCATTTTATTATAGAACAAATGACAGATGATGAGGATATTTATAGGCAACGCTGTATGATGTATGCACAAGTAAATATTCTCTTGCTCAAGTTTAGTGTGTGAACAGATGGAGTGAAGCTGTTTCTGTTCAGAGCATATTGTACACCACTCTATACTGCACACCTGTGGTCAAACTACAGGAAAGCAAGCTTACAGAGACTTAAAGTAGCTTACAATGTTGCCATGAGAATATTACTTAAGAGACCTAGATAGTGTAGTGCAAGGAAAATGTTTGTGGTTGCAGGAGTCAATACTTTACAAACTGTCTTAAGAAATCTTATGTATAAATTTATTTGCCGGATTAATTACTCTGAAAATGAAATCATCCTTGGCCGAATAAAACATAAGGCTTAGTACTATGCGCTACCAATCCCAGCTGAGGAGAACTTGGTATAGTTGGCTTGTTGTAGGACACTGATTGTAACACTAATGTAACCCCACTTTTTAAAAAGGGAGGGAGAGAGAAAACGGGGAATTACAGACCAGTTAGTCTAACATCAGTAGTTGGGAAACTGCTAGAATCTGTTATTAAAGATGGGATAGCAGCACATTTGGAAAGTGGTGAAATCATTGGACAAAGTCAGCATGGATTTATGAAACGTAAATCATGTCTGACGAATCTTATAGAATTTTTCTTTGAATCGCAGACTTCAAGCAGTCATTGCATGCAAAGGATATGCAACAAAATACTAAACATGATTACTTTCATTTACATGATATTGCTGTGTCCCAAACATTATGGTGCCCTGAAATGGAGGGACTAGGCATAAACACTGCTGTAATTTCTACATGGTGAAACCAAAATGTATAAAAATGGCCTTTATTAGAATCTGACAATGTGCACTTTAACCATATGTGATTATTTCTATTACAAATCTCAAATTGTGTACAGAGGCAAATAATTAAATAAAGGGTCTTTGTCCTAAACATTATGGAGGGCATTGTAGGTGCTTATGTATATTGATGGTTGTACTGATCTGAATACAAAAGTAAATCTCACTGTACCTTGGTACATGTGACGATAAAGTACCATTGTAAAAAACATAAACACACTGGATGATAGGTGAATGATGTCTGATGCTCTTTCCACGGACGCTGTTGAACTGTGGAATATTTCTAGAATGTTCTGCCTTTATTACTGTCAACAGTTTTGTGGTCAGCAATCATGCACAAAACCGTTGATAGTAATAAAGGCAGTAAGTCCTAACTTCCAACTCATAGTTCTTGCAGGCGGCATTTTTTTAACTCATTGTTGGGTTAAGTTGAATTGTACCCACGTTCATGCTGTTCTAACTAATTCTACACAAGAGATTCATGCTTTTAATAACTGTACATTATTATGAATGTTTGAAACCTATATTACACAATTAACATACAGGGTGGGTATTACCAAATTGAATCAGCAAAAACAGCATTGAACTCTTCTGTTACCTTTTCATCGTATCAATGTTTACAATAGGATAAAAATAGAATGTATGATAAGATTTATTTTGCGCAAGAGGACTGACTGGAGAATTAACATGCAATGTACTCTCATGAAGTACTTTTGATTCAACATTTAAATCCCAAATTCATATACAGTGCAGATTATATTCTTATTGATAACATTAATGTGAATCCTACCTGTGCATCCTCACTTGCATCTGTCTTCTCCTCGGCTATTTCTGCCTTTTTTACACTACCTTGCGTGGACAGTCCAGGCAGTATCCTTTTGGTGCTTTTTTCTTCTGTTTTATCATCATTTCTCTCTTGATCTTCATTTTCACGCTTAAAAGTCTGAAGTAAAGTTAAAAATATTAATACGTGTTTTTTTAGCAAAATTAAACCTATGTGTGTGATTTATTTCCTTCATCAGTAGTACCTGTGTGGTGACCAAGTTGTAATAGATCCCCTTTGTTTCCATCAGTTGTTCATGGGTTCCCAGCTCTGCAATTACGCCATCTTCCAATCCTGCAATGACGTCTGCATTTTGAACAGTTGACAGGCGATGAGCAATTACTATTGTGGTGCGGCCTTGTCGTACCTTTGAGAGAATATAGAACATATCATAAGTTTGTGAGATGCTTCCAACTGAATATCAGTGTTCTTTTCTTAATCTGAAAAAACTACACTCTTGTGTATAAGCTTCTGAAATTCTTTGGTTCAATGAGCTATTATTCTTGCTCTGGGTCAGAGGGTAGTAGGGCTGGACACACTGTGCAGCAGTGAAAGGCACTGGTTGGTTTTGTTGGAGCAGCCTTTCTTTGAAAGGGACACTATCGACTTGTTCCATGAGTTTGGATTTATATACCAGAGATCCCAGAACAAGTCAAAGGAGAGCAGGGGGTTCCCTTGGTGCCCTGACAATATTCACAGAATCATGGATAGACACAAAGTGCTGGACTAACTTGGTTGGTCAGGCAGGATGGGTGACGTTTCAGGATCGGGGTCCACCTTCAGAAGTCTGAAGGACACATAACATAACATAGGAAATAGGCGCAGGAGGAGGCCATTTGGCCCTTCGAGCCAGCACCGCCATTCATTGTGATCATGGCTGATCATCAACAATCAGTAACCCGTGCCTTCCATCTCCCCATATCCCTTGATTCCGCAAGTCCCTAGAGCTCTATATAACTCTTTTTTAAATTCATCCTTGAATTGGCCTCCACTACCTTCAGTGGCAGAGAATTCCACAGACTCACCACTCTCTGTGAGAAAAAGTGTTTCCTCATCTCCGTTCTAAATGGCTTACTCCTTATTCTTAAACTGTGGCCCCTGGTTCTGGACTCCCCCAACATTGGGAACATGTTTCCTGCCTCTAGCGTGTCCAAGCCCTTAACAATCTTATATGTTTCAATGAGATATCCACTCATCCTTCTAAACTCCAGAGTGTACAAGCCCAGCTGCTCCATTTTCTCAGCATATGACAGTCCCGCCATCCCAGGAATTAACCTTGTAAACCTACGCTGCACTCCCTCAATAGCAAGAATGTCCTTCCTCAAGTTAGGGGGACAAAACTGCACACAATACTCTACGTGTGGTCTCATCAGGGCTCTGTACAACTGCAGAAGGACATCTTTGCTCCTTTCTTCGATTTCTCTTGTTATAAAGGCCAAATTGGCTTTCTTCACTGCCTGCTGTACTTGCATGCTTAATTTCATAGACTGATGTACAAGAACCCCCAGATCCCGTTGTACTTCCCCTTTTCCCAACTTGACGCCATTTAGATAGTTATCTGCCTCCCTTTTCTTGCTACCAAAGTGGATAACCTCACATTTATCCGCATTAAACTTCATCTGCCCACTCCCCCAACCTGTCCAAGTCACCCTGCATTCTCATAGCATCCTCCTCACAGTTCACACTGCCGCCCAGCTTTGTGTCATCTGCAAATTTGCTAATGTTACTTTGAATCCCTTCATCCAAATCATTGATGTATATTGTAAATAGCTGCGGTCCCAGCACCGAGCCTTGCGGTACCCCACTAGTCACTGCCTGCCATTCTGAAAGGGACCTGTTAATCCCTACTCTTTGTTTCCTGTCTGCCAACCATTTCTCTATCCATGTCAGCACTCTACCCCAATATCATGTGCCCTAATTTTGCCCACTAATCTCCTATGTGGGACCTCATCAAATGCTTTCTGAAAGTCCAGGTACATTACATCCACTGGCTCTCCCTTGCCCATTTTCCTAGTTACATCTTCAATATGACCAAAGCGGTCCATAATAACAAGGGTTTACTATAAATGTGAATTTTTCCACCGGATACTTAAACTACCACTTCCACTTAAGGTAGACAAAAATGCTGGAGAAACCCAGTGGGCGAGGCAGCAGCTATGGAGAGAAGGAAATAGGCGGCGTTTCGGGTCAAGACCCTTCTTCTGTGTCTACCTTCGACTTTCCAGCAACTGCAGTTCCTTCTCAAACTTCCACTTAAGGTATCAGTTCCAAGGTGACTGAAAATGCAGGCAATATTCCAGGGGTAGTCATACCAAGGCTTGGATAATATACTCAAGACATCCCTGCTCCTCCACTCAAGACTTTTGCAGCCAGGCTGTGGAATGTTGGTATAGAATTGGTACTGGTGTTGGGCAGTTGTGGGTCGGGATATTGGCGGTGCAGGATGGTGGTGGTATGGGTGGTTATAGGGTGCTGGCTGTGCAAGGAAATTATGATGTAGGGCGATAGCTGGGGATGGTGATGCAGTGCAATGGTGTGAGGTCGTGGCATTGGCAGTGTGGGGTGGTGCAAGTGGCGGCTTAGAGGCTGTAGTGCTGGGTAACACTGGTGTGGTGCTAGCGTGAGGCAAAGCTGGTGTGAGGTGGGGCTTTGGTTGTGCAGAGTGATGGTGGTGAAGGGGGAGATGATTTTGTTATCAAAGTGAAAATGTGAACCACACCTACTACTTTGCAACAAGCCTCCAGCAACACAACCAAGCTCACAATGCCAGTGTGGCGAGACCATCAGTACCTTGTCAAGTGCAACCTGGACTGCAGCTTCACTCTCAGCATCTAATGCAGACGTCGCTTCATCCAGCAGCAGGATTTTGGGATTGCGAACAAGTGCACGCGCAATGGCAATTCTTTGCTTCTGGCCTCCGCTGAGCTGAGTGCCTCTTTCTCCAACTAATGTATTGAATTTCTGCAACAAAACGCACGGTTAGAGTGTGGAAGTTAATAACGATTTAAAATCACAAAATGGACCTTGCTGAAACTAAGACAAGCTTTAACCTTCTTCTATTAAATTGCAAAGCCAGCGAAACGCACTAACCTTTGCTTTCAGTACATTAACAAAGCTAGCAGACAGTTGATGTTCCCCTTCCAATAACATAAGCAAGATAACAAGCACAGCTTCATGAATATTTCCTCTACAATGTAAACATTGAGAGAGAATTCAGACTATAAGATTATGATGCGCTTCATAAGTAGAAAAAAACAAAATGCTTGTTCTGCAGAAATATAACCTTCTCATATAACCATATATGTCTAACCCTTCCTCTGTCAGAAGAACCTGTCAATCTTCTGATGCTTTCAATCTTAAGGATCTGTCAATCGTAAGAAGCAGAAGGCTTTGTAGATAACGTATTGCTGAATCGTCGAGTAGTGGGGTATATATACATGCACTGAAATCAGTGTCCCTTTGTGTGGGACTTCTCTGTATAGTCTGTTATCAGCATACTGTAAAGAGTTTTTACCACACCCGCCTGGCGAAATAAAGATTTTACTGCTTATACTGATTTTATTTGCGTTTCTGTCTGATTAAGAATATTTGGACCGTGACAAGAGCACTTAGTAGGTTAACAATGGATTTTTAATAAACAAAATGTAACACATATGAGCTTTTAAAATGCCCCATGATCCTAACAGCTACCTGAAGGCTTCCACCTTTCATGGTGATCAGCCGAACTAATGTATATTCACATTGGAAAGGCGTTTGAATGCTCTAAAAACATTGGGGGCATGGACACATTTCCTCAGCCACAGTGGCATAGGGGCGGCACAGTGGTGCAATGGTAGAGCTGCTGCCTTACAGCGCCAGAGATCTGGGTTCAATTCCGACTACAGTTGCTGTCTGTACGGACTGTGTTGGTTTTCTCCGGGTGCTCTGGTTTCTTCCCACAGTCAAAAAACATACCTGTGTGTAGATTAATTGACTTCGGTAAAATAATTATAAATTGTCCCTAGTGTGTAGGATAGTGTTGGTGTACATGGTGATCACTGGTCAGAGTGAATTCAGTGGGCCAAAGGGCAGGTATCCCTGCAGTAAACTAAATGAGATAGAAAATAAAATATAATGGGAACGTGGGAAGAAAAGCATCACTTAGAGGAGATCTTAATCTCCTTGCATTGGATTGGATTGGATTCATTTATTGTCATTCAGACCTTTTGGTCTGAACAAAATTTCATACCTGCAGTCATACATATAATAATAAATAACGAAACATACAATAAACACAAATTAATATCCACCACAGTGTGTTCACCAGGCACCTCCTCACTGTGAAGGAGACAAAAGTCGTAAAGTCTCTGTCTCTTCCCTCCTTGTTCTCCCTCGGCGCTGAGGCGATCCAGGCTTCCGATGTTGTGACCCCGCCGGATGATGGTGAGTAAGTTCCGCGGCTCAACCGAGCTCCGCGAACGGGCCGGTTCAAGCTCCGTGGCCCAGGGTGTTCGAAGCTGCCAAAGATGCCGCCCTCCAGTCCAGCGGACGCAGTTGTAGTTGCGGGAGCTCTAGAAAACAGGTCACCAACCTGTGACTTGCGAGCTCCCGACGATGTTGTCCACTGGCCCACGGCCAAGCCCCGAATTCAGGTTGCTGCCGCCGGAACGCCGCCAGAAATCAGAAGACCCGAAGCCGGGCCACCGCACCGGAACGCCGCCTCAGCCCAGAAGCCAGGCCACCGGAACGCCGCCTCAGCCCTGAACGCCGGAACACCGCCACAGTTCAGAAGCTGGCCACCGCCACCGCCAGCAGAATGCCGCCTCAGCTACGAAGCCCCAAAGCCAGGACCACCGCCACCGGAACGCCACCACAGCTCCGAATTCGGCCAGCCTCGCGTTGGTAAGTCCTGGCTGGCTCTGCTTCCGGAGCCCCGAGGTCGGTCGCAGTTGGAGGCTGCCAGCTCCGCCATTAGGCCTCAGCGCAGACGGAGGCAGAGAAGGGGGATACGACAAAAAGAGTCGCATTCCCCTGAAGGAAGAGACAAAAAAAAAACTGAAGTATAGATCAGGCCAAGAATAGGTCGCGTTGCTTCATCTGAGGAGACAATTTTAATGGTAGGTAGGAATTCATAACAGAAGTCAAATGGATATTTTGTTTTGACATACATCTGACAACAGTTATACTACATGCGGCTGTGTAGAATCAATGGATCTAGACCAGCAGATCCATTTATTTAAGATGCTATTTTATAGAGCAGACCCTGTGAATGACTGTCTTCACCAAAGTATCTATACATAAATCAACCTTTTGAGGTGCAGAAACTACAATGACAACCCAAAACAGATACGATCGTTACCTACAAACAAGGAATTACAAATGCTGGTTTACTAAAAAAGATACAAAGTTCAGTAGTAACTCTGTAGGTCAAGCAGCCTCTCTGGAGAATATGGATAGGTGACATTTCAGGTCGGGACCATTCTTCAGACTGGGTAAATAATGAAGGGTCCCAACCTGAAACACCAATTATCCATGTTCTACTGACATACTACCTGAGTTGACTCGCTGAGTTACTCCAGCACTTTGTGTCTTTTTCATTAAGATCATTACTTACATCTGGCAATTTCATAATGAATTCATATGCATTAGCTTCCTTGGTAGCCTCTTCAATGTCAGTCATGCTGACATCTTCACAGCCATAGCGAATGTTGTCAGTTATTGTGGTGGCAAAGAGGATGGGCTCCTGGCTCACAACTCCAATAAATTCTCTGAGATGCCTAACATTCAAGGACCGAATATCATGTCCATCGAGCATTATCTGTTGGAGATGTTACAGCAAATCAACAGTTATTGTCAAGTCAAACTGTAATGAAAGGACTAATGCTAACTTAAAATCACAAGTGCACAATAGTAGGAAAAGAGCATATACCGTACAGGTGAAATGGACTTAAAAGGGGAGGAGTGCGGTGTATGTAATAGAAATGTTATTACCTGCCTCCTAGTTATTAGGGGGAGGAGTATTATTTATGTAATAGAAGTGATGTTACCTGCCTCCAAGTTAAAGGGGGAGGAGTGTTAGGTATGGGATAATTAGGATAAGTAATTGGTGTCTTGTGATGTCTTGGGCAAGTACGCATGAGCAGGGGGAGACTGGAGGTGGCGTCCTGCAGTAAAGAAGCTTGTATGATTCCTCCCGTGTCCGAGCCTTTATTCAAGACTGTTCAAAGCATCCGAATACACAACAATTGGCGACGAGGATAAAAGAACGAAGATAAGAACAAGGCCAGCAAGAAGAATCGAAAACAAAAGTTAAAAATAGTAGTATTTGGAAACAAGTGGAACAGCACCAAGCCAAATGGTTTTGAATTGGCGCCAAAAAGAAAAAAGGTAGGAACGGGAAGCAATAGCTCAGGGAAGAGCTAGGAAAACAAGCAAGGGCAGTAAGGGTCACCAAGCACGGTGTCAGCTTACCTGGAATGTATCCAGGGCTGTGCAGCCCACAGCCAAGCCCAAGCAGCAGCCGCAGACGTCGCGAGGGGGCCTAGTACCGTGAAGGCCACGGACTGGTCCAGAGAAGCCACCGACAAGAGGACCGTGTAGCCCACGGCCAGCCCCAGTAGCAGCCACAGACGTCAGGTGAGGGCCTAGTACCGTGTAGGCCACGGACAGGTCCAGAGAGCCACCGACAGAGGCTGAGTCTTCAGCCCAACCGGGAACAGTCAACCCGGTAGGGGAAGAAAACAGAGAAAGCCCGGTCGGGTTCAGAGTCAGCCAGACCGTGAACAGAAAAGCGGACAGGCCCGCGAGAGAAGTTGACTTGCGGCTAAAACCTGAACAGTATAATCTAAGAGACTGTCCGAAAAACTGCCGCGATCGCCAACAAAGGCATGCAGGACTGATTATCTACAGCACTCGATTAGCAGCCGGTTTTGCACCTGCTAAAAGACTAAGCTGTTAAATACCTTGAGACCTACAACATCCAAATGCCTTCAAAGTAATGGCTGAAGCAATAAATCAAGTAGAACTGTAAATTAATTGCTGAATCTGCCAAAATAAAAAGGGGAATAAAAATGGAAAAGAAGTGTTTGGTCATTGAGTGAAATCCAGTTCATCATTTCGGGGTGGATGAATCAGATCCCTTTCAAGCGGGGAATTTGCACAAAAACATTAGAAGACTTGACAGTTATGGACAGCAGGAATTTGGAAAATTCTGTACGCAAAGCCATTACCATGAAATAAACAACCTGGGGGAGATTTTAAAAAAATTAATTAAATAGATTAATCAAAAGAAAGAAGCTGCACACATTAAACATAAGCAGGATTTCTAACTGTGCCTTCTCAGACAACAAAAAATGATCTTGTAGAGGTCCACACATTGTGTAAACATTCTGTTTAATAATTAACCGATACAGCCCCATCGCTCTCGCGGGCATCAAGTTAATATATATATCATATCTATCTATATATATCTATCTATATATTAAAACTCTGTGGCTGGATGTGCGTGTGTGTGTGTTTCTGCCTGTCTTCTGGTTGCCAGCCTTTGATTCATTGTTACGCCAACACCAGACGCAGAAACGCAGAGATTTTTTCCATTTCGGCAGAGATTTCACTTTTAATTCCAAATATTCACTCCTGATTAAATTTTGTCGTGTTTATGTACCCAACGGGTCTGCACTTGGTCTAGTTTTTAATAAAATCCTTCTCCCGCCCCCCCCCCAACATTTCAAAATGTTAAAAAAACAGCTCTCACCCATAACATATTGGAGAATGTTCCATCGTGTGATACCACAATGCAACGTTCCATTGTGTGATGTCACAATGCTCACAGATGTCCAATCGTAATGGATCTATTTACATATGCCTTTGCAGCAGCCCCAGCACCAGCCCCAGCCCCACCCCCGCAGCCTGTGTCGAAGCGCGTCATCACATGTGTGGGAATAGAGAAAGAGGATTGGGGGTGAAAGGGAATGGGGAACAGATGGACTGTCCCTACTGTCACGCCCCACTATTTCCCCTCTCTCCCCCCACCCCTCTCCCCCTCCCTCCATGCTCTTCCCCCTCCCTCCCCTACCCCATCTCCCTCCCTCACACCTCTCTCCCCCCTCCCCATCCTTCTCTCCCCCTCCCCCTCCCCCCCCTCCCTCTCCTCCCCCTTTCCATCACCCTCTTCTCACCCCTCTCCCACCCCCCCCCCCCCTTCCCTCTCCCCCCTTCCCTCCCCACCCCTTCCCTCTCTCCCCCACCCCCCTCTCCCACCCCCTTCCCTCTCTATCTCTCCCCCCCACCCCCTTCCATCTAACCCTCACCCCCCACTTCCACCCCTCCCTCCCCCTTCCACCCCCTCCCTTCCCCTTCCTCCCCACTCTTCCACTTCTCTCCCCCTTACCCCACCCCTCTCTCCCACTCCCTTCCCCCTCCCTCCCCTCTCCCCCCACCCCTTCCTCTACCCCCTGTCCCGCTTCCACCACTCTTCGTCCCTCTTCCACCACTCCCCCTACCCCTCTCCCCCTCCCTCCCTCCCTCCCCACTCTTCCACTTCTCTCCCCCTCCCTCTCTCCCTCCCCACTCTTTTCCCCTCTCCCCCTCCCCTCCACATTCTTCTCCCTCCATTTTCTTCTCCCTCCCTCCCCTACCCCATCTCCCTCCTCCCCTCCCCTCCCCCCTCCCCTCTCCATCTCCCTCTCCTCACCCCTCTCCCTCTCCTCCCCTCCTCCTCCCAACCACATCCCTCTCTCCCCCACCCCCTTCTCCCACCACTCTTCCCTCCTCCTCCCCCCCAACCCCATCTCCCCAATCTCCTCCCACACATCTCTCCCGCACCCCTCTCCTCCCCCTGTCCCTCTCCCTCTCCTCTCCCCCTCCCACCCCCTCCTCCTCTCCCCCCCCCCCCTTCCCTCTCTACCTCACCCCCCCTTCCCTCTCTACCCCCCCCCCTTCCCCTACCCCTCTTCCCACCCTCACTTTCCCCCCCCCTCCCTCCCCTCTCTCTCTGACTGTCTCTCCCTACTCTTCTCCTCCCCATCCCTTCTCTCTCTCCTTCCCTCTCTCCCCCTCTCTCTCTCTCCACTGTGATGTTCAAAGGAAAGACTCTGAACTCTTGAAGTGTCCCCCCCCCCCTCTCTCCACTGCCCCATCCCTCTCACATCCCCTCCCCTCCCCCACCAGTTGCCCCCCCCAACCATTCATCGCCGCTGTTAACCGCTCCTAACCTCACAGCTGGAAGCGATGGTAAAGTGAACCATTAATTTAAAGCAACCAAGCTGCTGCTCCATTTACACTGTATGCTCACCCGAGATCCGAATGCGTCTGGCCATAGCGGCTGCTGTCAACTTCAAATGGCTGCTGTCCAGCTCGCTGCACGCGGCGCCTCTTGCAACGGCTGCGGGCGGCGCAAGGCCGAGTTGCGGAATGGGGGAGGTGGGGAGGGAGAGTGTGGGAATAGAGGGAGAGGAGTGTGGGGTGATAGGGAGTGGGGAATAGATGGACTCCCCCACACCCATCCCTCTCTCACCCCTCCCCCACCCCTCTCTTCCCCCTCTCCATCTTCCTCCCTCACCCCTCTCCATCTTAATCTCCTCCCACCCCCTCTCTCACCCCCATCCATCTCCCCCCATCCCCCACCTCTCACGCCGAGGCGTTTCCCTGGATGCGTGCAGAGTGATCGTCATCGGCGGATCTCGAAACTCCACCTTTGGTGGTAGTAGCTTTGCCGGCTTCGCTCGTGGCCGGCCCCACTGCCGTGCCTTTGATGGAGGCTGCAACCGGCCGCTTGACCCGCCAACACCAGACTGATGGTGGCGCCACCCTGCTGTTTCGCCTGCCACAGCACGTCCGCATGGGTTGCCAGCAGTCAGGGTTCGGTGAAATTGTCATCCGCAAGGAGCAGGCGAATGTCATCAGGCATCTGCTCGAGGAATACCTATTCAAACAGGAGGCAGGTCATGTGTCCGCCAATCAAGGCGAGCATTTCACGGCTTGTGGTCGCCTAGGCCATCCATGTGCAGGAGTCCGACTGCCCTGTCGCGGTGACTGAGGCCGAAAGTGCGCAAAAGAAGCGTTTTGAGGCCCTAGTAGTTGCAGCCGGCAGGTGGCTGGCAAAGGTAATCGATTAGGCGCCCAGCAGTGTCTTGTTCCAACGCAATGATCACGTAGTAGTATTTGTTGGCATCGGCAGTGATCTGACGAATGTGGAAATGGGCTTCAGTCTGTTCAAACGACACGTGGGGCGGTGATGTCCAGAAAGTAGGCAGTTTGATCGAAACTGCGTTCTGCTGGTCTGCGCTGTTGGCTGCAAACATGATTAAATCTAAAATAGGACGTTTTGGATCGTCGGGGTCATCATTGTAGAGGTCCACGTGTTGTGTAAACACTCAGCTTAATAATTAGCCGATACAGCCCCGTCGCTTACACGCGCAACAAGTTAATATTTTACTATGACTGTGGTCACTCGTGAACACCTGAGGTCCACTACAACTGCCAATCCTTCGAATTCCAACAGCCGCCTTTGAATTCCAACAGCCTAACAGCCCGACCCCCGACCGTGTAATTGTTCGGCCCAGATCACGCCTGGCCCACGCGAGTGTTCAACGATGGTTCGATACCAAAATGGCTCAGGCCACCACAATCTATACAATGCACTTGGTATCACTAGAACCATCATATCTAAGTCAGACTGTTATTCAGTCACGAACGGCACCAAAAACATTGTGAGGACCTCACCAACACATTTCTCTTTCTTTTGTGTTCGTGTTTAAGGTTAGAAGGGAAAGATTTAATAAAAACATGAGGAAAAATATCTTCATACAGAGAATGGCAAGTTATTGTATCTACCTCAACCACTACTTTTGGCAACATGATGCCAAAGGAAGTGGTTGAGGTAGATACAATAACAACATTTAAAAGACATCTACGCAGTTATATGGATTGGAGTGGTTCACAAGGGTATAGGTCAAATGGAGGCAAATGGATCTAGCTTAGATGGGCATTTTGATTGGCATGGACAAGTTGGGTCAAATGGCCTGTTTCGGTGCTGTATGATTCTTTGACCTTCCCTCTTGACCAGATAACATACACTCAAGTACAGTGGTGCAGCCAGCAGAGCTGCTGGTCCATAGTGTCAGAAACTGCATCTGGATTTAATCCTGGCATTGGGTGCAGTCTGTGTGGAGTTTGCACTGTCACCTGGCAGCTCCAGTTACCTCCCTATTATAAAGGTGTATAACGTCATGAGCAATGTGGATAAAGTGAACGCTCACAATCTTTTCCATAGAGTAGTGGATTCTAACACTAGAGGGCCTAAGCTTAAAGTGAGAGGGGCGAGATTTAAGTGGGAATCAACAGGCAACTTTTTCAATTCGGGTTAGTCTGTATCTGGAAGCGATAGAAGCAGATTGAATTATGATCTTCAAAACATATTTGGACAGATTTATAGATAAGTAGAGCTTAACGGATATTGGCTACATGTGGGTTAATGGGACAAACTCAGATATGGATGTTGGGCAAAATAACCAGTTTTCATGCTGTAAACTATGTATCTGTGACTAAGTGCATATGCTAGGTAGGATTGAGCGCAATCAAGTTGTCATTTATTCTCTAACAGTTATTACCTTCCACGTTCATTTGCATTGAATCATTTCCTCAAGCCTCAATAATCTTCAACTCTTTTCCTAATTGTAGCAGCAACTCATTCAGGCAATGCAGCAATTGCATGCAACCAGCTTGCATGTAGTATGCCTGAACTTTATGGACATATGTGAAGCAAATACATTGGAGTTTCTATATATTAAAGTTACACTTGTCCAATAAATAAACTTCAATATCCTCAGTTATAAACTACAATGAACTGCCTCAAAGAAGTTATAAAAATGAACTCCCTGCTTCAAATTGTTAATTACTGCTTTTGTTTTATTCCTCAGCATCCATTAGACTTTAAGATGTCTAGATCTTAAAGAATACTTGGAATCTCCCTCCACCCCACCTCTCTCAGGTTTATTACCCCCAAAATACATGATGTGTAGCAATGGCATTTTGACAGCATGACAAACATTGGAAAATGCCTTACCATTCCATCTTCAGGATCGTATAATCTCTGCAGAAGCTGAATGGTGGTGCTCTTTCCACAGCCACTGTTGCCAACCAGTGCAACTGTTTGGCCACTTTGTAACTTCAAGTTCAGACCCTTCAATATCTACCTCAAAACAACAGAGATGGAAAAGGCATTTGGGTTTGGCTTTAATATGTGCTTTGTGTAGCGATGTTACAAAAACTACCATCAGCGGCGCTGTAGATCTGCCACTGCCTGTGCGGGCGATTCCGGAGCCTTTGGGAGGGGGGAGGGGGCGGGATTAAAATGCAGGTTTGTATTGATTGTCGGAGAGGGATTTCCTCGGGCTGCTAGCTGATGAAAAAAAAATCGTTCGCGCTTACATTCGCAGGTTTAAAAAAAAAAAAATTGCTAGAAGTTTACGTCGCTGGATTAAATTTAAACGCGACTAAACATGCCTTCAACATCATGGATCGCAATATAAGGACAAATCATAAGGGATGTTGTTTATTTAACATATTATTTTGTTTTATGGTGCGCCTTTATTTTAATCTTATGATGCGAAAAATGTTATTTAGGCCACATACGAATCGACCATGTCTTGCCTGCCAAATGGGCTTAAATTTACGGTAACGGCAACAGTACAATCGATCACATTCAAGAAACATCCACTCAAAGATAATTAAATTCTTTTTTTTTGGACAATAATGTCATAAGAGCATCTAAATCATCTATATTTTGTGTGATTGTCTATTATTGATCAATATTTTCACACTAAATATCCAGAGCACAGTTTTAGTCAGATGTATTGTGCAAAGATTGATGATCTTGAGAGTGGATGTTTCTGGATTGATTGATGGGAATTAAACATTAAATTCCTTCCATTTGGCATATAAATTCATGACAAAGTGAGATTTAAAAATGTTCTATTTTGAATTTGTGTGTGAATGGGATCCGTTTGTTATTTGGATACTTAGGCTATTTAAAAATGTTAGCCTTTTCTTAAGAAATGGATAGGTGTTTAGATCTAGTAATTGAATTTAGATCAATTTAATTGATTAGTAGAATTGATTAGATGAATCTTATTCTCATCTTTCTTTATTATAACAAACAAAATAAGAAGCTGTACATAAAATGTATTATGAAAATATATATTAGGCACTTTGGTGCCATATGATTGTACTTACATCTAATAAAATAAAAAATATATTTTTTAAAAGATGAATTGATATGGTGAAACTGATAAATATTAATTTTTTGTTGGGTATTTACTATTTGTTTTAGCGTTTAACTTTATAATTTCTACCTTATTTCGAAAACTACAAATAATAACTTGTTTCTGTTAATGCTGTTCAGTGTTTTTTATCTTTACATTTTAAACAGATGTCTCCGAAGAAGAAATGCAAAATTGTCAATCCAAATGCCCAGCAAAAGAGACTGATTTAGACAGCATTCACAGAGATTATCCGAATTTGTACTACAACAAATGTGATGATCTACAGGACATTCTTAATGGGAGTGGGCAGAAAGGCATGTCATGCTTAGTTTGAAGAGCAAAAACCTGTAGTTTACATTGCCAAAATTGAAAAGTTGAGGAAAAACAAGGTGTACAGAGTTGCTTATTGGTTACAATCTGATGAGTATGATGATGCTACTGATTATGATATGCCAATGTACCAGCTAGCAACTGATCTTCTCCATAAATACTTGGTCTATTGCATGAAATTGTAATTTATTTACCTATCTGTTATGGACTTACAGCATATATTACAATAATATTAAAGTTCTGATCTTAAGAATATCATATTTTTGAATTTTCAAGGCAGTCTGGTTGTTTATTACTATTTCCGTCACAACAGTCAATTTTGTAATTAGCTACAATTAGGTTAACAAATTATATGCTTTAATTTCAGATCATCCAAGTAAGATGTTTAATATTTGTTTCAGAATGCTTCAATCTTTAATAACTGAACATTTCAATGTTCTATTAATTTTTAAGAAAGTTATGGGCTTTTGACTGTCCTCAATCACAGCTTTTGTGTTAAGTCAATGGAAAAGCAATAGGGAACAAGATGCTAATTTACGAGTGAAAATGGCCATAACCTTTTTAATACTGAAGATATGAAAGTGAATTTGGTATCAAATTAAAGTTATTTTTATGCTTTTTTTGATGGGATAAATTACAGGCTTGATTTTTAAAATCTCAAAATGTTACATAGAACATAGAAACATAGAAATTAGGTGCAGGAGTAGGCCATTCGGCCCTTCGAGCCTGCACCGCCATTCAATATGATCATGGCTGATCATCCAACTCAGTATCCCGTACCTGCCTTCTCTCCATACCCCCTGATCCCCTTAGCCACAAGGGCCACATCTAACTCCCTCTTAAATATAGCCAATGAACTGGCCTCAACTTCCCTCTGTGGCAGGGAGTACCAGAGATTCACCACTCTCTGTGTGAAAAAAGTTCTTCTCATCTCGGTTTTAAAGGATTTCCCCCTTATCCTTAAGCTGTGACCCCTTGTCCTGGACTTCCCCAACATCGGGAACAATCTTCCTGCATCTAGCCTGTCCAACCCCTTAAGAATTTTGTAAGTTTCTATAAGATCCCCTCTCAATCTTCTAAATTCTAGAGAGTATAAACCAAGTCTATCCAGTCTTTCTTCATAAGACAGTCCTGACATCCCAGGAATCAGTCTGGTGAACCGTCTCTGCACTCCCTCTATGGCAATAATGTCCTTCCTCAGATTTGGAGAACAAAACTGTACGCAATACTCCAGGTGTGGTCTCACCAAGACCCTGTACAACTGCAGTAGAACCTCCCTGCTCCTATACTCAAATCCTTTTGCAATGAAAGCTAACATACCATTCGCTTTCGTTACTGCCTGCTGCACCTGCATGCCTACCTTCAATGACTGGTGTACCATGACACCCAGGTCTCGCTGCATCTCCCCTTTTCCCAATCGGCCACCATTTAGATAATAGTCTGCTTTCCCGTTTTTGCCACCAAAATGGATAACCTCACATTTATCCACATTATACTGCATCTGCCAAACATTTGCCCACTCACCCAGCCTATCCAAGGCACCTTGCAGTCTCCTAGCATCCTCCTCACAGCTAACACTGCCCCCCAGCTTAGTGTCATCCGCAAACTTGGAGATATTGCCTTCAATTCCCTCATCCAGATCATTAATATATATTGTAAATAGCTGGGGTCCCAGTACTGAGCCTTGGGGTACCCCACTAGTCACTGCCTGCCATTGTGAAAAGGACCCGTTTACTCCTACTCTTTGCTTCCTGTTTGCCAGCCAGTTCTCTATCCACATCGATACTGAACCCCCAATGCCTTGTGCTTTAAGTTTGTATACTAATCTCTTATGTGGGACCTTGTCGAAAGCCTTCTGGAAGTCCAGATACACCACATCCACTGGTTCTCCCCTATCCACGCTACTAGTTACATCCTCGAAAAATTCTATAAGATTCGTCAGACATGATTTACCTTTCGTAAATCCATGCTGACTTTGTCCAATGATTTCACCACTTTCCAAATGTGCTGCTATCCCATCTTTAATAACTGACTCTAGCAGTTTCCCCACTACCGATGTTATACTAACTGGTCTGTAATTCCCCATTTTCTCTCTCCCTCCCTTCTTAAAAAGTGGGGTTACGTTTGCTACCCGCCAATCTTCAGGAACTACTCCAGAATCTAAAGAGTTTTGAAAGATTATTACTAATGCATCCACTATTTCTGGAGCTACTTCCTTAAATACTCTGGGATGCAGCCTATCTGGCCCTGGGGATTTATCGGCCTTTAATCCATTCAATTTACCCAACACCACTTCCCGGCTAACCTGGATTTCACTCAATTCCTCCAACTCCTTTGACCCGCGGTCCCCTGCTATTTCCGGCAAATTATTTATGTCTTCCTTAGTGAAGACGGAACCAAAGTAGTTATTCAATTGGTCCGCCATATCCTTGTTCCCCATGATCAACTCACCTGTTTCTGACTGCAAGGGACCTACATTTGTTTTAACTAATCTCTTTCTTTTCACATATCTATAAAAACTTTTGCAGTCAGTTTTTATGTTCCCTGCCAGTTTTCTTTCATAATCTATTTTCCCTTTCCTAATTAAGCCCTTTGTCCTCCTCAGAATGTTGTAACATTCTTACTTTGTGTCATTATGTTTTACTTCTATTCTGAAAGTTAGGGACATGCAAATTTCTCGTTTCATGCTTTTAAAAGGTAGTTGGTTAAAAACTTAATGTCATTATCAGAAATGTAATTTAATTTAAACTTATGCTAATGAAGGTTATCAATAAAATATGACAGGCAGAACAAGCCTACTGTTTAAAATTCTGCATTACAAAAGAGCATTGGTTATAAACCTACTCAACTAATAAATTAAATTACTAATTGTAAACTGTTGTCATGTAAAATGAAAATTGTTTCTCCCAACTTAAATAATTTTCCTTCATGTGCATTATAAACTATTTATTGAGTGTAACCATTCGATGATACACTAACTTTTAATTGCAATGAAGAGTATACATGCATCTTTAAATCTTATGATAGGTAGAATGATCTCACCTTAATCATAAAGGATTACTTAATATGCATAGACGTTATCACAGTTCCACAAAAATATAAACTGCCTTGAACTTTTTCAGGGAGGTAAATAAGACCGATGTAAATGCGGATCTTTAATGTAATATAATATATTACATATAATAGGTTCAACTTTATCTTCTTATCAGAGGAACAGAGACTGCAATTTTATGTAGAAACAAAGAACCTCAGATGCTGGTTTACACCCAACATAGACACAAAGTGCTGGAGTAACTCAGTGGATCCGACAGCATCTCTGGAAATAAAGGATCGATGACGTTTCAGGTCGGGTCCCTTCTTCAGAAGAAAGGTATGAAGAAGGATTCCAACCTGAAACAACACCTATGATTTATCTCCAGAGATGCTGCCTGACACGCTGAGTTACCCCAGCACTTGTTTCTATCACTGCATTCTCATTACCTGAATGACTTGAGTCCTACCTTAACATCAGGTCGTGATGGATATTTGAAATGCACGTTTGAAAATTCTACATCTCCTTTAATTTGACTGAGTCTGTGTCCACTTTCCGAAAAACTGTCAATTAATGGTTCCTGAATTACAATATGATAGAAATCAGCAAAATTATAAATAATCATATCTATTAATGCAGGATATAAATTTTCAATTGCAGCTGTAAAGTTAAAGATGTATGCAGCATGGGAAAGTGTGACCAAAGTAGTTTCACAGAGAGACACATGAAAAACTGATATTTAGAAACATAGAAACATAGAAATTAGGTGCAGGAGTAGGCCATTCAGCCCTTCGAGCCTGCACCGCCATTCAATATGATCATGGCTGATCATCCAACTCAGTATCCCGTAACTGCCTTCTCTCCATACCCCCTGATCCCCTTAGCTACAAGGGCCACATCTAAATCCCTCTTAATTATAGCCAATGAACTGGCCTAAACTACCCTCTGTAGCAGAGCGTTCCAGATATTCACCCCTCTCTGGGTGAAAAAAGTTCTTCTCATCTCGGTTTTAAAGGAATTCCCCCTTATCCTTAAGCTGTGACCCCTTGTCCTGGACCTCCCCAACATCGGGAACAATCTTCCTGCATCTAGCCTGTCCAACCCCTTAAGAATTTTGTAAGTTTTTATAAGATCCCCTCTCAATCTCCTAAATTCTAGAGAGTATAAACCAAGTCTATCCAGTCTTTCTTCATAAGACAGTCCTGACATCCCAGGAATCAGTCTGGTGAACCGTCGCTGCACTCCCTCTATGGCAATAATGTCCTTCCTCAGATTTGGAGACCAAAACTGTACGCAATACTCCAGGTGTGGTCTCACCAAGACCCTGTACAACTGCAGTAGAACCTCCCTGCTCCTATACTCAAATCCTTTTGCAATGAAAGCTAACATACCATTCGCTTTCTTTACTGCCTGCTGCACCTGCATGCCTACCTTCAATGACTGGTGTACCATGACACCCAGGTCTCGCTGCATCTCCCCCTTTCCCAGTTCTCTATCCACATCAATACTGTAGGTAGGTCACATCAATAGATGCGGCCGCGCTGAATTCTATCTTTAAAACAAAGCCACAGGATGGAGAGGTCTTCTTTAACACTGTTGCTTATTAAAACATAACACCGTTGCTTATTAAAACAAACCTTCAATCAGGATTGGCTCTAACTCGGGAGACGAACTTGGAACATCGCAGAAATGACAAGTAAACGGCAAACTTGTCATACCCGTGGGAACTCGGTTAAACTCTTGATCATACACTTGGAATCTCGTACACAACCGCGAGTCTTTCACTCGGGGTACCTCGTGGGTCAGCCCCTCCCGTGAGACAGCCCTATTACCCGCTCGCTTCCTGGCCCTTGCAGTGTACAGTTCATCAATGGAGGGTAGGTTGCAACCAATAACATTCTCAGCTGATCGGACGATTTGCTGCAGCCTCCAGATGGCGTGCTTAGAGGTTGAACCAAACTAGACCATGATGGAGAAGGTGAGGATAGACTGTACTACGGCCATATAGAATTGGGCCATTATTGCCTGTGACAGATTGTGTTTCCATAGCCGCCACAGGAAGTACATACTTTGACTGTGGAGTCAATGGTAGCCCCCCCCCCCCCATTTAAGGTCCTTGGAGATGATGGTTACAAGGAACTTAAATGACTCCACAGATGTGACTTTGGTGTTTTTGATGGTGAGTGGGGTGAGGGGAGGTGGAGCTCTCCTAAAGTCTACTATCAATTCCACTGTCTCAAGAGCATGGAGCTCCAGGTTGTTGCGATGGCACCAGGCTGCCAGCTGTGTCATTTCATTTCTGTAGGCAGATTCTTCCCCATCCTGGATCAGTCCGATCAGGGTTGTGTCGTCTGCAAACTTGAGAAGCTTGACAGAGGAGTAGTCAGTGGAGTTGCAGATTTATACTTGGAATGTGCTTAAAAAAAGGTGGCCTCAATTTCATTCTTTGCCTATACGCCATATCGTCCAATGCACACAGTGTCCAACAATCTATCAAACCTGGTAGAGAATATCCAGGAGTGAAGGAATTCTGTGGGTATATCAGGCATTAATTCAAATGAGAACCAGTCTTTGTGGGAAAAAAACTATTCTAATGTTAACTGCAACCAGTGATCTAAAATTAAAGTACAGCTTTGTAAACAAATAGAGCACAGGCGACTCGAGAAATGTGGCTTGTAAAATGAATTAACCATGATACATTCTCGTGTACATCAGTCGAAAGTAAGGCCATGGAGCCATGTTAATTATCCTACATCAAACCAGACACCAGCTAAGTTATGTTGCACTATTGTGACTGAGATCAAGGAGGCTTCCAGATTAAACTTATGTTGTCATTTAGCATATCAAACATGGTCTTAAGAGTATTTGCATAAGTATATCAATAATTGGGATATTTGGGAATAATTGGTAACGCCTTCCTTAATGTCAGCAGGACAAAAGAGCTAGTTATTGACTTCAAGAAACGAGGTGTTGTATACACCCTAAGCAGCACTAATAGTGCCAATGGCTGGCAGGTTCAAGTTCCTAGATGAAAATATCACCAACAATTTGTTCTGGACTAACCACATTGAAGCAGCAGACAAAAAATACAAATCCTCTTTCCTCAGAACACTCAAAGACAAAGGAGGTTCCGCATGTTTCCAATGACTCTCATCAATTTCTGCAGATGCACCATAGAAGGCATGCTATCGGGACGCATCATAGCATGGTTTGGCAGCACCTCTGCCCGATTGCAAAAATTCAGAGGGATCTCTTCTGGGGTAGGGGTGCCCTGTACAAAAGGGACTGGTTACACCTTAACTGGAGAGGGACTGACATTCTGGCAGGTAGGTTTGCTAGGACTACACGGACAGGTTTAAACTAAATAGTGGGTGGGGGGGGGGGGGGGGGGGGGGGTAGGGATTGACAACTTGGGAGTATAAAGATGGAGTTGAAGGGGAAATTACTACAGGAAAAATTACAAAAGATTCTCGAATTAATGGGAAGGAAAGTTTGAGAAGGGACAACAGAGTAAGGTCAGGGCCAATTACTGAGACATAGCTGCAAGAGGGCCAGGGCTGGGAACTGAATATTCAAGGGTATGCCTCCTATCGAAAAGGCAGACAGGTGGGCAGAGGAGGTGGGGTTGCCCTGTTGTTGAGGAATGAAAGGGGATGTGGAGTCAGTATGGAAAGAACTAAGGAATTGTAAGGGTAAATGGGACTAATCTACAGGTCCCTAAACAGTAGTCTGGACATAGGGCGCAAGTTGAATCAGGAGTTAGAATTGGCATATAGCAAAATTAATGCTGTGGTTGTTGCGGGGGATTTCAACATGCAGGTAGACTGGGAAAATCAGGTTGGTGCTGGACCCCAAGAAAGGGACTTTGTAGAATGCCTTTGTGATGGATTCTTAGAACAGCTTGTGTTATACAATAAATGGATTTAGTGTTATGTAATAAATCAGATTTGAGAAAGGACCTCGAGGTTAATGAGCCATTAGGAGGCAGTGACCATAACATGATCAGGTTTAATCTACAATTGGAGATAGAGAAGAGTAGATCGGAGGTGTCAGTGTTGCAGTTGAATAAAGGGAACTATGGGGCCATGAGGGAGGAGCTGGCCGAAGTTGACTGGAAAGATACACTAGGATGACAGTTGAACAAAAATAGCAGGTGGAATAATACAGAAGGTGCAGGATCAGTTCATTCCTAGGAGGAAGAAAGATTCCAAGGGGAGAAAGGGACAACCATGGCTGACAAGGGACGTCAGCGATGGTATAAAAATTAAAGCGAAGAAGTACAACGTAGCAAAGATGAGCGGGAAGCAAGAGGATTGGGTAATGTTTAAAGAACAACAGAAGATAACCAAAAAGACAATACGGGGAGAAAAGATGAGGTACGAAGATAAGCTAGCCAAGAATATAAAGCAGGAATGTAAAAGCTTCTTTAGGTATGTGAAGAGGAAAAAATTAGTTAAGACCAAAGTTGGACCATTGAAGACCAAAAAAGGTGAATTTATTATGGGGAACAAGGAAATGGGGGATGAGTTGAACAGGTACTTTGGATCTGTCATCACTTAGGAGGACACAAACAATCTTCCTGATATAGTAGTGGCCAGAGGATCTGAGGTGATGGAGGAACTGAAGGAAATCCACATTAGGCAGAAAATGGTGTTGGATAGACTGATGGGACTGAAAGCTGATAAATCCCCAGGGCCTGATGGTCTGCATCACAGGGTACTTAAGGAAGTGGCTCTAGCAATCGTGGATGCATTGGTGATCATTTTCCAATGTTCTATAGACTCAGGATCAGTTCCTGTGGATTGAAGGGTAGCTAATGTTATCCCACTTTTTAAGAAAGGCGGGAGAGAGAAAACTGGGAATTATAGACCAGTTAGCCTGACATCGGTGGTGGGGAAGATGCTGGAGTATTATAAAATTATAAAAGATGAGATAGCCTAACATTCAGATAGCAGTAACAGGATCGGTCCGAGTCAGCATGGATTTACGAAGGTGAAATCATGCTTGACTAATCTTCTGGAATTGTTTTAAGATGTAACTTGGAAAATGGACAAGGGAGAGCCAGTGGATGTAGTGTACCTGGACTTTCAGAAAGCATTTGATAAGGTGCCACATAGGAGATTAGTCAGCAAAATTAGGGCACATGGTATTGGGGGTAGAGTGCTGACAGGGATAGAGAAGTGGTTGGCAGACAGGAAACAAAGAGTAGGGATTAACGGGTCCCTTTCAGAATGGCAGGCAGTGACTAGTGGGGTACTGCAAGGCTCGGTGCTAGGACTGCAGCTATTTACAATATACATCAAGGATTTGGATGAAGAGATTCAAAGTAACATTAGCAAATTTGCAGATGACACAAAGCTGGGTGACAGTGTGAACTGTCAGGAGGATGCTATGAGAATGCAGGGTGACTTGGACAGGTGGGGAGTGGGCAGATGCATGGCAGATGAAGTTTAATGCGGATAAATGTGAGGTTATCCACTTTGGTAGCAAAAACAGGAAGGCAGATTACTATCTAAATGGCATCAAGTTGGGAAAAGGGGAAGTACAACAGGATCTGGGGGTCCTTATACATCAGTCTATGAAAGATAAGCATGCAGGTACAGCAGGCAGTGAAGAAAGTGAATGGCATGTTGGCCTTTATAACAAGAGGAATCGAATATAGGAGCAAAGAGGTCCTTCTGCAGTTGTACAGAACCCTAGTGAGACCACACCTGGAGTATTGTGTGCAGTTTTGGTCCCCTTATTTGAGGAAGGACATTCTTGCTATTGAGGGAGTGCAGCGTAGGTTTACAAGGTTAATTCCCGGATGGCGGGGCTGTCATATGCTGAGAGAATGGAGCAGTTGGGCTTGTATACTCTGGAGTTTAGATGGATGAGAGGTGATCTCATTGAAACATATAAGATTGTGAAGGGTTTGGACACGCTAGAGGCAGGAAACATGTTCCCGATGTTGGGTGAGTCCAGAACTAAGGGCCACAGTTTAAGAATAAGGAGTAAGCCATTTAGAACGGAGACGAGGAAACACTTTTTCTCACAGAGAGTGGTGAGTCTGTGGAATTCTCTGTCAGAGGGCGGTGGAGGCGGGTTCTCTGGATGCTTTCAAGAGAGAGCTAGATAGGGCTCTTAAAGATAGCGGATATGGGGAGAAGGCAGGAACGGGGTACTGATTGGGGATGATCAGCCATGATCACATTGAATGGCGGTGCTGGCTCAACGGGCTAAATGGCCTACTCCTTCACCTATTGTCTATTGTCTATTGTTGTAGGCGTACTCAATGATACATATATCGTACTTTAAAAAAAATTAACAAGCAATGTATACATTCACTATTGTTGTCCTCAAAAAAATAACTGTTGGCAAGTTTAATGCCCAACTGTTTTCCTTTGCTTATCGGGTTGTCTGTTTCAAGATCCACTGGGCGATCAAAAGTTTTAAAAGCATCCCTTTCCCCCAGCTTTCCAAACCAAGTATCGACCAACAATGAGCACATGCTCTGATAAGTTGACCCGGTTACCTGGTCCATGATGTGATAGATCACATGCGCTGCCCCTCTTGCACTGGCAAATGCTTCAATGTGCGGTGATGTTTGACCAATGGAAATTGCACCAATTATGACTGCGAAGAATACCTGAAAAAATTGAAGAATAGAATTAAACTATGTTACTCTGACCAAAAAAGCAAGAATTGTTATTTGCTTATTCTCCAACTAAAAAAGTCATCATAATATATTACTCCGTCAAATGACCATCCAAAATTAGTTTATTTCTCAAAAGGTGTAAACCTCAAGGCCAGCCTGAAATTAGACCTGACTACTCATCCAATAAAAGAAACAAGGAACTGTAGATGCTAGTTTATATAAAAGGACACAAAGTGCTGGAGTATCACAGTGGGTCAGGCAGCATTTCTGGAGGACATGATTTGGTGATGTTTCGGGTCAGGAGCCTTCTTCAGACTCAACTAAATGTCATGGAGAAATTCTGAACTTGCATGGACTCTCAGGAAAACTAAACCAAGGCCAGCTGTTTCACAGAACCAAACTACCAATGTAAGCTGCTGCTGTTTAATACTTAGTTTCCAGAGTAGCATGTTGGAAGTACCAAATTCCAAACATTTTCTTACTGTAATTCAGACCAGCACACACAGGACAACCCATTACGAATGCCTCATTAAATAATATTGATAATCGATCTATTTACACTGAGAACAGCATTACTGTAATTGGCATAACTCATTGTAAGCTTAAAACTTCTCAAAGTAAACTCTGGAAGAGAACTTTCTGTGGTAAGTATAGACAGTCGGACATTTAGGGTGGTGATCGGATCACTGATTCATGGTCCTCACAATTTTCTTCCAATTAAATGTAAAGAATGAGAAATTTGTGGACGTATCCATTTTACATGAAGGTTATATCACATAGAATCCAGAAAGAGCTAGCTAATTGGATTGATGGAAGGAAGAAGAGGGTGATGGTGGAAGGTTGATTCTCGGTCTGTGCCCCAGGTTGGTGCTGGGTCCATTGTCATCAACAGTTAAAAGGGGATAATCTAGATATATGGATAGGATAGTTTTGGAGGGATATAGGCCAGGACCAAATGGGACTTGCTTGGTGAAGCAACTTTAGTCAGCCTGGATGAGTTGGACTCAATGGACCGTTTCCATGCTGTACAGTTCTACAACACTCTGACACCATGGACGATCTGTATAGATGTTGATCTTAAGGCTTAATTCATGTTTAAATACTGTAGCAGAGTAAAGGGCCTGTCCCACTTGGGCATCATTTACACTTCACGACGCACAACGTGCATGTGATGCGCGCATGTTGCGTGGTGATGTAGGCAGTGACGCGCGGTTACACCCCAGGATTTTGGGATGTACAAAATCTTTCCACGACATCTGCGTGACGCGCAAATGACGCCCAAGTAGGACAGGCCCTTGAGGAGGCATTAACAACATCAGCTGTTCTCCCTTGGTTTACTTTCCCTTCATTTGGCCACTCGCTGTTCACACTGTCCAGGTTTTAGTAGAATGAACGGCAAATTTCTTATAAGGCTTGACAGCGTAGATGTAGGTTGTATTGTTTGCCTTGGCAAAGATTCAAGAACCATGAGTCAAGGTCTCAAGCTAAGCAATTAAACATTCACAAAATAGTGGGAAGAAATTTCTTTGCTCGGAGCACAATGAATCTTTCGAATTCTATATCCACAATATTGAGTATATTCAAGACCGAGACCAATTATTTTTTGCACGTTAAGGGAATCAAGAGATATGGGGCTTGTGCAGGAAAATGGCACTGAGGTAAAAGACTAGCCATGATCTGGCTAAATGGTGAAGCAATCAATACCATTTAGGTATGAGAGGCCTTCAATATAAGATGCACTTCTTGTGTAATGCAGTTTAAATAAGGCCAGACGTTGCATTATCCCATGACATTTAAAAGGGGCTGTAATAGAAACAAAGGTTAGGAAAAATCCCTGCAACTTCTAGGAACATTTACATATCTGTATGCTTAATGCAAAAGGTCACTTACTGTAAGCACTGTTCCAATTGTATAGTCCTCGTCCAAAACAAGGATACTTCCATACCAGAAGGCCAAAGCATAGCAGCCAAACATTATTAAGTAGTTGAAACCTATTGCTATATTGCTGCTGATGGCCTTTTTGATTCCAAGCTTGTGGCCTTCAATTAATTTTTTTAGGTACCTGAATAAAATGGTGAACATATTAGATAATAACCACTGCAGTATTTAGCTTCATGTTAACAATGTTGATATAAAGAGATAGAAAAAAAACACATATCCTTCAAAACAATTAATCACATGCACTGATATTCCAGCACACACATACCATTACATCAGGAATTTAATAAAATATTTCAAGATCTAATTCTTAAACTGGTTAATTCCACCTCTCTATGTGCTCGTCACTGCCTGATCCAATTCAAAATGGTACATAGGACTCATAGCTCAAAAGCCAAATTATCTACTATTTACCCTGAGGTTAGTCCATTCTGTGTTAAATGTAACATTTCTGAAGCCTCTCTTATCCATATGTTTTGGTCATGCCCCAGCCTTAACAAGTTCTGGCTAGAGGTCTTTCATACATTATCCCAGGTGTTAAACATCATATTGGAACAAAAGCCTCTAATCGCTCTTTTTGGGATCACTGGTGAGGAGGTTAGATTAACTGCAGATAAACACCGCACTATATCTTTTGCTTCTCCTCTGGCTCGCCGAACAATTCTACTCAGGTGGACGGAACCTACCTCGCCCACTCATACACAATGGCTGACAGATATTATGTCCTGCCTAAAGTTCGAGAAAATCAGGTACTCACTACAACATTCAAATGGAAGGTTTCAGAAATCATGCGGACCTTTATTAAATGCATTCCAGGCTTTGTAAATGCTTGATCATCAAGTACAGTTTAACAGTCTACCCATTCACTTATTGTGGATTATTGTTGTGACAGGCTGATATTTGCATATGCTCACTGGCAGTGACTGGGGAGGGATTATTTTTGGTATCTCGTTTTTCTTTTATTGTTGTTGTCTTGTTATATGTTGGCATAAGTTGTTTTATATTTATTCTTGTCGTACACTCTGTCTGTAACAAATGGACAACTTTGCACTTTGTTATGTCCTGAAAACGAAATAAAAAAGATTTTGATTTTTAAAAAAAGTATGAGATATGAATATTAGATTCATATATTGACTTCGAGGTCCATGGACCCTTTTTTTAAGGTCTTGGGTATGTACTATATCTTATAGTACTCTTAGGGATGAATGTGTGTATTTAAGGTTGAATTAAGAGATCAAGAGGCTGTCTCACACCAAAAACTGCGCTACGTATTTTAATTGCCGCAATGGTTTATAAATGAGTTAACTCGCACCAGCAGTTATGCTCCGTATGCCACGTGCTTCAGATTACCTGGCCTGTGATTTTTCTCGGCATAGCGTTGGATGCATATGCACAGACAATGTTTCAGCCCAGTTGATCTATTTGTCTTCCAGTGTGAGGACGACACTGCGTACATACTGTAGTAACTTGTAGTGTGGCTATAGCGTAGTTTTTGCTGTGAGATGCCTTTATCGATTGTCAATTCGACTCACTGTAGCTGGTATTTAAACTCGTTTTTACATGATCTTGAATTACAATCATAGAGTGATACAGTGTGGAAACAGGCCCTTGGCCCAACTCGGAGCACCAAGACAAATTCCTTGTTTGTGAATACTTGGCAAATAAACGTATGAATTAATTCATTCATTCATTCGTTCATTCTTTCCCACACCGGCCAACATGTCCAAGTTACACTAGTCCCACCTGCTGGCGATAGGCCAATATCCCTCTAAACCTGTCCTATCCATGTACCCGTCTTACTGTTTCTTAATCGTTGGGATAGTCCCAGCCTCAACTACCTCCTCGAGCACTTGTTCCATACACCCACCACCCTTTGTGTGAAAAAAATTACCCCTCAGGTAAAGAAACATGGTCTTCAGTCCCAATAAATCTCATCTTTAATACAAAGTTTTATTGCCAAAAGACCCCCAATATCAGCCCTAGAGAAAGCGAATATAAATTCTAACCTGTCAACTTCTTTCTTTTGTCCTCCAAAAGCTACCACAGTTCTGATGGATGACAATGCCTCCTCTGCCACAGCTCCAGCCTTTGCATAGGCAGTTTGCTCTTGTTTTGTGAACGAGGTCAGTATCTGAATCGGTAAAAAAAACAAAAAAGGAAAAGAACAGTTAGATTCAATTTTATTAATACAATTATTTCCTTAGTTGTCCAAATAGAAGAACATGAGAAATGTCATTGGATAGTCTGAAGCTCATCCCAGCAGGAGCCGCTGTCATCTTGATACAACTTAACCACACCGGAGAATCAGGTTGAAAGGGAAAGGTTCTCACTTCAAAGAAAAACAGCAAATGCTGGGAAAAATAATCAGTGTCAGTAACCATCAGTGGAAAACGAAACAGACAATGTTTCAAATTTATTCCACCTTTCTGTTTGGGTTTCAAATTTCCAGCAACTGCAGTTTTTTCCCCTCATACCTGTATGTCCCATTCAACTTTCACACAAGCATCTAATCCTCTCCTTGCATATTTTGTCACACCTCTGATGAAAAAACAGCTGCCCCAAATTGCTTTCAACCATCCGTTAAGCAGGTCTCTAATGGCCCTGTCCCATTGTACGAATTCATTCATGAACGTAGAGCGGGCACGTCGGAGCTCTTAGCGGCTCGTAACGCTAACGGCAGGTACTCAAGAAACGCGGTAAGCTCGGGAAGACTCGTGAAGATTTATCAACATGTTGAAAAATGTCCACGAGAGCCCCGACTACTTATGAGCGGCCATTACTATAAATCTCCGAGTTCAAATCAGGGCAAACTCGGGGAGAACTCTTGAATTAACTAGTACAGTGGGACAGGGCTTTAAGATGTGCAAAACCTAACTGACTTTGGGATGGGAGGATTTGATATGTCAATATTAAAACAAAATACAACTGGCAATGTTCGGCTCGAATCAGGTTTAAAGAGGATCAACTTATTTGTAACATTAATGATCCTAAAGGCCTTTGGCACAGTAAATGTGGAGAGGATTTTCTGATTGTGCAGATTACCCAGGCTGACAATTAAATCAATCATAGCATAAGGCAGCACATTAATAATTTGTTGCCTACTATTAAGACTGATTAAAAAACACATTGTGACACTTTGCAAAAAATTCACCCATGAATTTAGGAATGTTTTTTTGTTGTTGCTTATTTCATTATTTTAATATTCTTAACCTTAAGTTGTGAAGTTCAGTATCAGCATTCATGTTAAATGTGACTATGTTTGCAATGAAAAATATCAAAATAATTTGAATCTTTGCCAAATGTGGCTTTATTGATAGAGCAATTTCTTTCTTAACCTAATTCAAAGTCCAGTCGTGCCAAAGGCAAAGATAAATAGACAATAGACAATAGGTGCAGGAGTAATGCATTTCGTTGTCTCTGTATACACTGACAATGACAATTAAAATTGAATCTGAATCTGAATCTGAGTAGGCCATTCGGCGCTACGAGCCAGCACCACCATTCAATGTGATCATGGCTGATCATCCCCAATGTTCCTGCCTTCTCCCCATATCCCCTGACTCCACTATTTTTAAGAGCCCTATCTAGCTCTCCCTTGAAAGCATCCAGAGAACCTGCCTCCACCGCCCCCTGAGGCAGAGAATTCCACAGACTCACCACTCTCTGTGAGAAAAAGTGTTTCCTCGTCTCCCTTCTAAATGGCTTACTCCTTATTCTTAAACTGTGGCCCCTGGTTCTGGACTACCCCAACATCGGGAACATGTTTCCTGCCTCAAGCGTGTCCAAGCCCTTAACAATATTATATGCTTCAATGAGATATCCTCTCATCCTGCTAAACTCCAGAGTATACAAGCCCAACTGCTCCATTCTCTCACCATATGACAGTCCCGCCATCTCGGGAATTAACCTTGTAAACATACGCTGCACTCCCTCAATAGCAAGAATGTCCTTCCTCAAATTAGAGGACCAAAACTGCACACAAGACCACAGGTGTGGTCTCGCTAGGGCTCTGTACAACTGCAGAAGGACCTCTTTGCTCCTATATTTGATTCCTCTTGTTATAAAGGCCAACATGCCATTCTCTTTCTACACTGCCTGCTGTACCTGCATGCTTTCTTTCATAGACTGAAGTACAAGGACCCCCAGATCCCGTTGTACTTCCCCTTTTCCCAACTTGACGCCATTTAGATAGTAATCTGCCTTCCTGTTTTTGCTACCAAAATGAATAACCCCACACAACTTCATCTGCCATGCATCTGCCCACTCCCCCAACCTGTCCAAGTCACCCTGCATTTTCATAGCATCCTCCTCACAGTCCACACTGCCATACAGCACCGAGCAGATGAAGTTTATTGCGGATAAATGTGAGGTTATCCACTTTGGTAGCAAAAATAGGAATGCAGATTATAAATGGCATCAAGTTGGGAAAAGGAGCAATACAACGGGATCTGGGGGTCCTTGTACATCAGTCTATGAAAGTAAGCATGCAGGTATAGCAGACAGCGAATGGCATGTTGGCCTTTATAACAAGAGGAGTCAAATATAGGAGTAAAGAGGTCCTTCTGCAGTTGTACAGAGCCCTAGTGAGAGCGCACCTGGAGTATTGTGTGCAGTTTTGGTCCCCTAATTTGAGGAAGGACATTCTTACTATTGAGGGAGTGCAGCGTAGGTTTACAAGGTTAATTCCCGGGACGGCGGGACTGTCATATGCTGAGAGAATGGAGCAGCTGGGCTTGTACACTCTGGAGTTTAGATGGATGAGAGGATATCTCATTGAAACATATAAGATTGTGAAGGGTTTGGACATGCTAGAGGCAGGAACCATGGTCCCGATGTTGGGTGAGTCCAGAACTAAGGGCCACAGTTTAAGAATAAGGAGTAAGCCATTTAGAATTGAGACGAGGAAACACTTTTTCTCACAGAGAGTGGTGAGTCTGTGGAATTCTCTGTCAGAGGGCGGTGGAGGCGGGTTCTCTGGATGCTTTCAAGAGAGAGCTAGATAGGGCTCTTAAAGATAGCGGAGTCAGCAGATATGGGGAGAAGGCAGGAACGGGGTACTGATTGGGGATGATCAGGCATGATCACATTGAATGGTGGTGCAGGCTCGAAGGGCCAAATGGCCTGCTCCTGTACCTATTGTCTATTGAGTCTCTTGCCCAGAGTAGGTGAATCAAGGAACAGAGGACATACTGTAGATTTAAGGTGAAGGGGATAAGATTCAATAGGAATCTGAGGTTCCACACAAAGGGTGCTGGGTGTATGGAACAAGCTACCAGAGGAGGTAGTTGAGGCAGGGACTATCCCAACATTTAAAAAGTAGTTTCTTCTTCTTGCGTATTTGATCTATTTGATCTTATTTGATTGTGCACACCAAGTTGATTGCATTCGTCAAAACAGGTTGAACCACCTTAAGGTTGCAATCTCCCAGTTTGACAGGGTTGGAGGGATATGGACCAAATGTTGGCAGGTGGGACTGGTGTAGCTGGGACATGTTGGCCGGTGTGGGCAAGTTGGGCGAAGGGCGTATGTCCACACTGTAAATCTCTCTGACTCTGTCTTTTAGGAGAAAAAAAGTGGTATAGAGTGGCAGGGAATGTTGGTAGGAATATCCCAGAGCAGTTGGGGATAGTTGGGGAAAACCTTTTTTTCCAATCTTTTACCTTGACGGAGATGCGATTTTTTCTGTATCGTATCGTCATCCCCACTGCGGCCTAACATCTAGGAGTTGGCAGCCTTTCTTGGAGACAGATGGGCGCTCCAAGCCGTGGGAGTCTGCAGGACTTTAACATCGCAGAGCTTGCAATCCCTTTGCCGGGGATTGAAGCTCCAACCGTAGGGCCTGTGAAGTATGCGGTCTCTGGTAAGAAGAGACAGACTCTGGAGACGGTTTCAACAGGCCCGTCGCGGGAGTTTCGATCACCCCGACGGGGGCTTTGATCGTCGGCTGTGGGGGGCTTTGATCGCCCCGACTGTGGATGGTTTGGCTACCCCGACCGCGGGAGAACAAAGGGAAGTAGATTGAACTTTATTTTCTTCCATCACAGAGAGGAATGTGGAATCCACTGTGATGGATGTTTATGTTAACTTTTATGTGGTTCTGGGTCTTGTTGCTTTTCATTTAGTATGGTTGCATGGTAACTCAAATCTCACTGTACCTCAACTGGTACATGTGATAATAAACTGACCTTGAAACCTTGATAAAAAAAGATATGGATAAGGGTTTCAGTAGCAAATGAAGCACTTATTTTTCGCTACCAATTTCTACTTGCAGGAAATCTGCTCCACTCCTGATCTGACCTATAACACACATAGTTCCAGCACTGCATATCATCAGTTACCATTCATTCGGGAATCAACTCCTTCATTTCGTCATAACCGATAACACCCTCTTCATTCCTAACAACATTCAAATCCAAATAAAGTTCACTATATACTACAATTGGAATGGCATTCAAGCAAATGTTACAATAAAAGAATTGTGGGTATCATGTGTCAACCTCTTTTGTGTAAGAACAAGAACAAACAATTCTCAGAAAGTTTCTTTATTACCTTGGGGAGCAGCTGGTCTAGTGAAACCACGTTGAATGTATACAATTAAAAGTTCATTGTAACTCACAATGTAATAGGTGGAAAGTACAATGTTTTACCCAGGACGTGTACGTCGGGTGTAAGAATTGTAACAAATTAGACAACAAACTTACTCGGCTACTCTGTGTGCAGGTTGTGAGTCTAGGTTGCCCTTGATACCTGCCATATGGTGGTAACATATTATTAATTACATTACTTGCCAGAACTCCAGACTAATAATCCAGCAACATCCAACCGTGGAAATTGGCAAATTAATTAAATCTAGTTACAGCTAGTCTCAATAAAGACAACAATGAAAAGCACTCTATAAAACAGATTGCTATAAAAACAAAGTGTTTAAGAAGAAACTGCAGATGCCGGAAAATCGAAGGTACACAAAAATGCTGGAGAAACTCAGCGGGTGCAGCAGCATCTATGGAGCAAAGGAAATAGGCAACGTTTCGGGTCGAAACGTTGGCCATTTCCTTCGCTCCATAGATGCTGCTGCACCTGCTGAGTTTCTCCAGCATTTTTGTGTACCTTTGCTATAAAAACACATGTGTTTGATTGTCCTTCAAGAAAGGAAATGTCTCATCCTTACTTGGTCTGGATCCATGCGATTCCACACTTGCAAAGGCATTTGCCTTTCAAATGTTTCCTCAGTTCAGCAGCAATGAGGGATAGACAATGGAATTCCCAATAGAGTCTGCATCCAACATCCCTGAAACTGCATTAAATGACAAGGCCTCAATGCATTTGGCTGCTGGGATTGCAGACATTGGTAACTGCTGCAAAACCACGGTGTGATTGCACAATAATCCTAACGAGAATGCTTAAAGAACATTTGGCAGGATTTTAAAAAGCCCACTGCAGCTGCCTTTGATATCCATTTTGCAAAAGCACAATTCTCCATTACCACTGGAACATCAAGCCCTAATAAGATAGCCATTCATTCATCACACTCAGAAATTTTCATCTCACTTCTTGACTTGGCTCTTATATCTATGCCTACAATGGGTAATCTGAAACACCAAAGGCCTTGATCAGAGGGAATGATCAGCCATGATCATATTGAATGGCAGTGCAGGCTCGAAGGGCCGAATGGCCTACTCCTGCACCTATTTTCTATGTTTCTATGACCAATCCGAAACACCATGTACAAAAATTAATAATTCAAGCAATGGAGAAATTCTCAGAGAAACAAGGACCAGCAGATGCTGGTGTACAGAAAAAGATATAAAGTGCTGGAGTAACTCAGTGAGTCAGGCAGCATCTCTGTAGAACATGGACGTTTTGAGTCGGGACCCTTCTTCAGACGTTCTGAAATACCACCTATCCATGTTCTCCAGAGATGCTGCCTGATCCGTTGAGTTACTCCAGCACTTTGTGTCCTATTGAAAAATCCTTAATGATTTAAATTATTGATTTATGTACTTGGTAACAAGTTTCCACATGTCAGCTGCCTGACACAAATAAATGGTGAATATCATGTAGAGCACAAGATTCCTTTGATTCTTGGTTATCTTTCTGAAACCAATGCAGTTATCAAGCATCTGGTTCGGTTAGTGACTGGAGAAATCTGATATTGACTGCTCAGAGTTTTTTCAGAGTCCCAAGAATAGCTTCCTATCCATCTAGGAAATGTTGAGAAAATTGGAAAAATTGGAGAAGAAAAACTGATAGAAATTGTGAAAAAATACAATATTTTATGTAAATAAAAGTAAGTTTACTCAACAAATTCTAAATATACAAGATTGTGTTTGAATTAAAGCAATGAGTCAAGTATACTGACCTTAGCCCAGATTGCAGTACAGATTCCCATAACGGGGCTCATAGCCAGAATCACCAATGCCAACTTCCATCCTTTTATAAAGCCAACCACTAACCCAGCTACAAAGGAGGACAGTGACTGTATGAGAATGCCTATTTTATCACCAATACCATCATGTATTTTCGAAATATCACTGAAAAACAAACAGAACACAATCAAAGAATGTCATCTGGTAAACAGCAGTATGCACTGACTCGTTATTTACTCTTCAAGTCTTCAGCGTTTTCATTGCTCTTTCATCACTGGAGTTGGATGCCTTCAAGGCCATCACAGTGGATCTATCAACCAGGTAGATGCTTGACATATTCCCTGGTTTCAATAAATTGTTATACAGTGGCTTGCAAAAGTTTTCATACCCCTTGGACTTTTCCACATTTTGTCACGTTACAACCACAAACGTAAATGTATTTTATTGGGATTTTATGTGATAGACCAACACAAAGTGGTGCATAATTGTGAAGTGGAAGGAAAATGATACATGGTTTTCAAATTTTTTTACAAATAAAAAACTGAAAAGTGTGGCGTGCAAAAGTATTCAGCCCCCCTGAGTCAATACTTTGTAGAACCACCTTTCGCTGCAATTACAGCTGCAAGTCTTTTGGGGTATGTCTCTACCAGCTTTGCACATCTAGAGACTGAAATTTTTGCCCGTTCTTCTTTGCAAAATAGCTCAAGCTCAGTCAGATTGGATGAAGAGCATCTGTGAACAGCAATTTTTGTCTTGCCAGAGATTCTCAATTGGGTTTAGGTCTGGACTTTGACTGGGCCATTCTAACACATGAATATGCTTTGATCTAAACCATTCCATTGTAGCTCTGGCTGTATGTTTAGGGTCGTTGTCCTGCTGGAAGGTGAACCTCCGCCCCAGTCTCAAGTCTTTTGCAGACTCTAACAGGTTTTCTTCCAAGATTGCCATGTATTTGGCTCCATCCATCTTCCCATCAACTCTGACCAGCTTCCCTGTCCCTGCTGAAGAAAAGCATCCCCACAGCATGATGCTGCCACCACCATGTTTCACAGTGGGGATGGTGTGTTCAGGGTTAGTTTTCTGCCACACATAGCGTTTTGCATTTAGGCCATAAACTTCAATTTTGGTCTCATCTGACCAGAGCACCTTCCTCCACATGTTTGCTGTGTCCCCCCACATGGCTTGTGGCAAACTGCAAACGGGACTTCTTATGGCTTTTTTTCAACAATGGCTTTCTTCTTGCCACTCTTCCATAAAGGCCCGATTTGTGGAGTGCACGACTAATAGTTGTCCTGTGGACAGATTCTCCCACCTGAGCTGTGGATCTGATCAATGCTCTCCTTGCCCGACCTGTCAGTTTAGGTGGACGGCCATGTCTTGGTAGGTTTGCAGTTGTGGCATACTATTTCCATTTTCGGATGATGGATTGAACAGTGCACCGTGAGATGTTCAAAGCTTGGGATATTTTATCCCTGACCTGTCTGGTGTGTTCCTTGGGCTTCATGGTGCTGTTTGTTCACTAATGTTCTCTAACAAACCTCTGAGGCCTTCACAGAACAGCTGTATTTATACTTAGATTAGATTACACACAAGTGGACTCGATTTACTAATTAGGTGACTTCTGAAGGCAATTGGTTGCACTGGATTTTATTTAGGGGTATCAGAGTAAAGGGGGCTGAACACTTTTGCACGCCACACTTTTCACTTTTTTATTTGTAAAAAAATTTGAAAACCATGTATCATTTTCCTTCCACTTCACAATTATGCGCCATTTTGTGTTGGTCTATCACATAAAATCCCAATAAAATACATTTACGTTTGTGGTTGTAACGTGACAAAATGTGGAAAAGTTCAAGGGGATATGAAAACTTTTGCAAGCCACTGTATATTTTTGAAAGCTTTGTTCAGAAGTTTTTCATGTAGCATAGAAACGTTTACTGTTGGGTGTTTATTAAATATCTGGCAACATCAAGAACCTCTTGGTTGCATGAAATTTGAGACAATATGAATTAGCAGGCTGGAATGGTGAAAGAACAGTGCTTCATCCTATGCAGTCAATCCCTCCTTTTCCTGGTTACACTCGAGGAGCTGAAAACAATGGCCCTATGGAAGATGCCAAATTATATCAAAATCAGATTCTGCTAACTTGTTTGAGCATCTATTGTCACAATGGCAGCATTGAAGTACAAATATTTGAACAAATATATATACTATTACTAAAACTCTCATCTGACCACTTTGGGTTTTGCCTTCGCAAAAACACTACCCTATAACTACACCTTACTCACCGTTCTCCTCTGCTCCAAGCCACCAAGTTTTGTTCCAATCGGTGAAATATTAGAAAAGTTGTGAAGGTTTAAAAAAATTGTGAGATCAGCAGATTGGTCTTCTCGCCTGTCAGTCACAATGTAGGTAACGCCCCTTCTGGGGTGAGGAAAATAAAGCTCCTGGGGCCGGGCGTGAGTCAGTCAGCCCAGAAGCCGTGAGAGTTGAATCCAGAACTGTGAGTCCACCAGTCCGGAGGTGGTGCTCTGTCTGGAGGTGGCGCTCAGTCCAGAGGTCGCGCTCAGTCCGGAGGTCGCGCTCAGTCCGGAGGTCGGGCGTTAGTATAGTCAAGAGAGTTTTTGCATTTTCAATCCAAAATCACTTTTGCATTTTCACAACCAAACCTCTTTTGCATTTTCACACCAAAACAACTTTTGCATTTCCAAACCAAAACCCCGTTTGCATTATCAAACCAAAACCACTTTTGCTTTTTCAAACCAAAACCACTTTTGCATTTTCAAACTAAAACCACATTACGGGCACACGCAGGTTAGTAAACACGTGTTCTGTGTTATTCACAGTTCAGATTGAGAGTTGTGACCTTTTGCTCCCCCATCTTGCAGTGACCGAGGCACATCCACACTTCCGGGTTTTATAGTCCATCCCCCTCCCACCGGAAGGGGCGTGGCCTTCATGGCGTGATTGACAGGAGAGAGAATCTCAACATTTTTTAAACATTAATAAGTCTTTTATTTTTCATCGAAGGCGAAAAATCATCTTGTCCTGCGCAGCAGTGGAGAACTCCGAGTAACATGGCCATAAATCACAGCCATAAGTGGTAGCACGTTTTCTAAAACTAATATGCAGTGCAAACAGGAAGTAGTTAAGATTTCAGTTTAATTATACAGAATATATGACACAGACTCAATGGTTCAAATGGCCTCCTTAGTGCTCTAACAATTTAATGTATTTATGTTTACATGTGGTTGGTATTAGGACATTAGCTATGTAAAATATGTTACCGATTGATTTGGCTTCAAATGGGTTATAAGTTCATAAGTTCTAGGAGTACAATTAAGAAATTTGGTTTAATAAAATTACTAAGCTCTGAAAAAAGTGTCAAAGAGATTAAGTCTACTCTGTCATTCAATCATGGCTGATCTATCTTGCTCTAAAACCCATTCTCCTGCCTTCTCCCCATAACTCCTGACACCCTTATTAGGCCACAGCTGACAGGTGTTGCCTAATGGAGAGGAACCAAATTTCATGAACAAGGATAGGTTTAATACCAAAATGCATGTGGAACACAGTATTGTGTGCTTAAAGCCGTGTACAAAGATCAGGACCCAAGTGTTATTTCATCACTCCATACATGGAAGGACGATACTTTGACCGATCAGGTCTACGCTGGCTCACAACGTATTCCCTTCACCTCACTAATTTGTTTCGGAAACTTTTCTCCACACGGTCCCCTCACATCTCCATCACCTCTTCCACTCATCTACACTTGAGAAAGCATCCTATCGAGATGCATTGCTGCAAGGTTTAGCAACTGCTCTGCCGAAGACCACAACAAATTGCAGAAGGTTGTGAATAAAGCCACTCTTCCCGTCAACTGATTTAATTTACATTTCATGCTGCCTTGGGAGAGTAGCCTACATAATCAAGGACTAACTTACACCCTGGTCATTCACTCTTTTCCTCTCCCATCAGTCAGAGGATACAAAATTTGCAGGTACACCACCAGATTTAAGAACAACTTCTTCCTCACTCTTACTAGACTCTTGAATGAATCTCATAACTAAGGATTTATTTCCAATCTCCCAATCTATCACATTGTGGCCCTTGTGCTTTCTGAAAAAACTGCACTTTCTATGTAGCTGTAACACTACATTCTGTACTTCGATGCATTCCTGGTTTTGCACCACCTGTGATACTCATGTATGATTTGATTGTACTCATGCATGGCATTATTTGCCTGTATAGCTTGCAAAACAAAATGTTTCTCGCTACATGTCACAATAAAATAATTTACAGTGGCCAAATAACCTCCCAACCATGCATGAATCAATGAAAAATCACTAGGGCATTATAAAAACTGATAAAATAAGTTAAGAACTCTGTGTATAATTAAAAATAAAAGTGATCCTGCCTTAGTTTAGAACTATATCGAGAATAATTTGCACAAATTATATATTACAAAGATAGGATTTCTGCAGTTCTTCATTAGCTCAGAACAAAGTGTCAGGGAAGAAGTGACAGAACAGGTAGCAAGTCGATAATAAAAAGAAAACAGAGGAATGGAGGGTTTAACTAATCACCAAGCTTGGCAGCAGAGGGGAAAGAGCATTTCACAAAGGTTAGTGTTGGGACTATTGTTGTTATTGCTGAGAGAGGTAATTGGGAATTAAAAAGTGCAGAAACTGCACAACAGCATGGGAGATGCTCAATGAACCTGCTGGTGTTTTCCCTCCTTTGCAAGCGCTACAGGCTTGAGACATCTGCACTTAAATCAAAAACAAATGATGCAAAACCAAACCGAAATCAACTTGGCGCGTAAAACGTAGCGACACTTGGCACTGACTCAGTGTGGTCTATTATCTCATAATTCGTATAATTGTGCATAATGTGTAGTAGGATTGTCATTAAACTGCATCCAAAAAAATAATTTCAACTTAAGTGCATGCGACAATAAAGTACCATTGAACCTTGTCATTCTTGATTTTCATTCAACACTCGAACATGTTGGTGCTGAATTTTGATCAGCTGGTCTTTAAATAACTCGCTCATGTCAGATATTGTGTTGTTTGTTCGAGGTTAATAATTTAAGCCCAGACTGTGTCATCCACTACTGTTCCTTCATCATGAGAGATGGTCAATTCCATTTCAAGCTCCACAGATAATAAAGCAGTCTATGTTCTCATGTCGCAAAATATGAACATTTAGGCTTCTGCTGATACGTGGCAAATAACATTCATGTGCCACGTGCTAGACAATAACCATCTCCAACAAAGATGAGCCTAACCATTCAAAGGTCCATAACGATCGCCAATCTGTCATCATTAAGATAATGGGGATCACCTTTGGTCACAAACTGTATTGTGGCTAGTAAAGCAGGGAGGAGGTTGAGTCTCCAGCAACATGTGGTTTTATTATTGACTCCACATATTCTTTCCACTGCATTCATGGTACACTTTAGGAATGTAAAGAAATATTAATCAAATGTCCAGTTGAGAACAGCTTCAATAACACTCTAGAAGCTCAATACCGTCTAGAATAAAGCAGCAGCCTCCGGCTGGCAGTCTGCTTCATTTATGAAACAGATTACATCATCGCCAAGGCTTTTTGACATCACCCCACAGACCCACAAATTCTACTGAGTAGGAAAAGGGCTGCAGGTTTATGGAAACATCATTGGCTAAAGGTTCTTTCCTAGTCCCAGAACATCCTGGATAATCCTTCATTGGCTCAGAATTGTGGAGGTGCTTTTGCCAGAGGGTTTACAGCAATTCAATGAGTTGAAACTCCTCTGTCATCTCAAAGAGAATTATGGATGAACATTAAATGCTGACCTTGCTAATAATGGCCACTTACAATGTATGTATGTATGAGTGAGAGTGAATATATATATATGAATTAAAGTCTGTATTTGTGATCACTTACTCAGTTAGACGGGTGTTGATCTCACCAACCTCACTGACATCAAACCATCCAATTTCTTGACGCAACACAGCATGAAATAATTCAATTCTTATCTTCATTGTCTGCCTTGCTGCTGCCAGTGACCAGAAGCAAATCTGCATAAAGGCTGTAATAAAAGCACCTCCCCCTAACCCTGAATAGTAAAAGGAAAATCTGCAAAGTAGAAAAAAAAACTGTATTGAAATAAAAGTACTGGGATTAGACAATTAATATGAAGCTGTTGTGAGGCAATAAATAATAATTTAATTTCTTTGATATTCAGCATCTACTGCCACCCACTGCAATCTCGGAGGACTGGATGGTGGCAAAATGTATTTCTTTGTTTCAGAAGTGAAGTAGAGAGAATCTAGGGAATTGTAGACCTCATATCAGTTGTGGGGAAATTGTTGGTGAGGATTCTTTGAGATAGGATTTACTCTCATTTGGAAGACAATGGGTTATTAATCGACAAACAGCATGGCAGCATATGTGGCATGTCATGTCTTACTAACATGATTGGATTTTTAAAAGTGATAAATGTGGTTGATAAGGGTAGGAAGCAGTCTACAAGATAAGGGTAGGGAGGGTAGGAAGCAGTCTACAAGAATTATATAAGGCATTTGATAAAGTCCTCCATAGTAGGGCTGCTCCAGAAGATTAAGTTCTGTGCAGGATTCACAGTGACAGTGGTGGGGGTTGCATGGATAATATATAGCTATATATAATGATACATAAAGACAATAAGGTGTGTGTGTAGTGTGGTGTGTGTGTGTGTGTGTGTGGTGTGTGTGTGTGTGTGTGTGTGTGTGTGTGTGTGTATATATATGTGTGTGTAGTATATATATTTATCTATGTATATATGGATAAATATGTCTATGTATATATATATATATCTATATATATATATATATATATATATATCTATATATATATATATATATATGTGTGTGTGTGTATATATACGTAAATGAAGAGGGTTGGTTAGTAACTTGGCAGATGACCCCAAGGTTGCTGGGATTGTGGACTGTGAAAAAGGCTGTCAAAATATTCAGTGGTATGAAGGTGTTGCATTTTGGATTGGTGGGGACATGCCGAACTTCCTAAGCCTTCTAATGTAGTGGAGGCATTGGTGTGCTTTCTTGGCCACTGCTTTGGTGATGCTGGTCCAGGACAAATTGCTGGCAATACTTATTCCTCAGAAATATGGTATAGAATGTTAAAGAAATCATTTAGAATGCTTGTCTTCATTGGCATCGAGTATCAGAATCAGGAATGAATGTTGCAGCTTTATATGACTTTGGTTAAACTGTATTTAGAATATTGTGCACAGTTTTGGTCGCCGCATTACAGGAAGGATGTGGAGGCTTTGGAAAGGATGCAAAAGTGATGCAGAATTCTGCATGGATTGGAGGCTATTACCTATAAGGAAAGGTTATTTTCACTAGAACGCAGAGGTTGCGGGGACAGATAATAGAAGTAACTAAAATGATGAGAGGCATATATAGGGTAGAGTCAGAACTTTTTTCCCCAGGATGGAAATATCATAGACCAGTGGGCATTGTGTTAATGTGCAAGAGGCAAAATATAAAGTAGCTGTGCAGGGCAAGTTTTTCCCTTACATACAAGGTGCTACGTGGCCAGAATGCACTACTTGGTGTGGTAGTGGATGCAGATACGATGGTGGAAATGGAAGAGACTTTCAGATAAGCTCATGGATATGCAGCGAATTGAGGGGTATGGATTATATGAGGCAGATGAGATTAGTTTACCTTGGTGTCAATTTCGGCACAGATATTGTCAGCTGAAAGGCATGATCTTACGCTGTACTGTTTTATGTTCTAATCTGAGTGGTGACCAAGAAAAGGACTGCCCATCCTTTGTAGAATAACCTTGTTTGGTCCATTAAAGTGAATTAAATTAAAATCAGGTGGGTTTTATTGAGAAATCAGCTCCAACAAGTTTCCAACCAGGCAGCAAAGTTTGAAAGTTACATCCGTCCTTGTCAATTAAATGTTGCTATTACCATGCGACATTGCCTCAAAGAGATCATACTTCTGGAATTGTGGACCAACCAGAAAATTATCTTATTTCATATTTTAACATCACAACCAAAGCTAAACATAATCAAATGTTTATGGGCTATATTTCCAGTTCATTGGCTATATTTAAGAGGGAGTTAGATGTGGCCCTTGTGGCTAAGGGGATCAGAGGGTATGGAGAGAAGGCAGGTACGGGATACTGAGTTGGATGATCAGCCATGATCATATTGAATGGCGGTGCAGGCTCGAAGGGCCGAATGGCCTACTCCTGCACCTAATTTTTATGTTTCTATGTTTCTAAATATCATGTTTTCTTTCCGATTTATGTTTTACTTTCCATCTGTGCCAGATCAATAATGCATCATCCTAACAATATAATTTTCAACTGATATTACAGTTGATGGTGCAATGAATAACTTCAGCTGTAACTTAATTCTAATTATTTGAAATTATGAAATTACTAAAATATCTTTGTGTCATCAACTGGAGCCAACCAGTATGATTATAGAAATTAATACAAAATTAATATAACCCTTTTTGATGTGTTAACTACCTCGTCATTTGCTCCTCCAATGTTTCGGTAAAATCACCAGTTACATTCAGCGTTGAATTTGCTGGAATGGATATGTTGCAGTTAGTATATGTCCTTCTGTTCAAGTTAGTAACATTCATTGAAATCGTCATCACATAAATATGAGGAAATGATAACAAAGGAAGTATAGAATGCAAGATATTTTAATATTAAGTATCTACACAGTGACATCACGCACACACATGAGCATGCACGTGCACTCACATGCAGTTATGTCACACGCGTGCATACACGTGTTCGCATACATTCGCCCGCACACACATACAGTATGTAATGCTATAACACTGAGTCAGTTAGGAAACAAGCAATCTTCTCTGACTCATCATGTAGTTGCTGAAGATGAAAGACTGTTTAAGGTGTGACACTGAGAAAAGTTGACCTAGTTTCAGGATCAATGAATGTCATTAAGCTCCAGTAAGGAAGATCAAACCAAGGAGTTTAGGTAGTAAGGTTGTGATGGGATAGTAAGGAGAATGAATGTAGGGAGGTGAAGTCATCTTCCATTTCTGTTTTGCTTTATTAATGTTATCAACTGCAGAGTCTCCCTGCTCTCACAGTAGAACAAGAATGAGACTGAAATTGGAATAGAAGTGTCAAAAATAGTCATGGAGTCATACAGCACGGAAACAGGCCCTTTGGCCTAATTTGACCATGATGACCAAGATCTCCTATCTAAGCTAGTCCTGTTTATTTAGAATATTTTTATTTTTTATTTTTTACTTTCTTGCTGAATTTATGGGTAATTTGTGAATTATTTATGTTTTGCTGCTGTAAGCAATATTTTTATTAGCCCTGTAGCTCACTGTATTTGTGCATATGGCACATTGATATTTTCTGATTGCCTTAAAATTCATTCTTCATTGTCTATCCACCCAGCCAAAGTTTCTATTTGCAACAAACCTCTTAATGATAGCTCACACATTTGTGTCTAAATAACATATACACCAGTAACAAGAGGTGCATTACCAAGACTTGCAGAACTTAGCTCCATACATCCCACCATTCATTAAAATTCTTGTTAACCAATAACCTTTGCTTCCTGCCATTGATCAAATAAATGCCTCTGGCTATCTGGCATATATAAGCCTAATTATATATACTTCTACTGGGTCTACCCTCAGCCTCCTAATCATTCTTTTTCAACCTCTCTACTTCCAGGGAGCTATGTGCCTGCATCACCAAGATCTCTCTGTACGTAAATGCTCTGAAGAATCGTGCCATTTACTGCTATTCTTTTCTCTTATTTTTGACCTGACAAAGTGCAGCATCTCAGATTTGTCCAGATTGTCCATATGCATTTCTCTCCCCATAATTCCAGCTGATCAATATGCTGCTTTCATATGTTCATAAGCCATAGGAGCAGAATTAGGCCATTTGGCCAAATCGAGACTACTAGGCATGTAATCATGGCTGATCTATCTTTCCGTCTCTACCCTATTCACCTGCCTTCGACCCATAATCCCAGAGCAAAATTGGCAATTGCCCTTCCTCCTAGGTAATTTTCTTTGGAATAAAGAATGGGGAATGATTAATTGAGGAGTTCAAAATTGAGAGATAATTAAAAACATGCCAAACAGAAATAAAGTATTTTCATTTGCAGGAAGTCTATTCTAGTGTAGTCTCTTGGTCTATCTGTCTCATCAACCTACCCAATTGGCTAATTGTTTACCTTGGCTCCATTTTCCTGCACCAAAATCTACCTCCATACCTTTTCACCCTTGGTTCCACACTCATGAATCATTGTTGAACTTTTCTATGACTACAATGTCCTAGTTGCTGCTTCAGATGTTAGGCATGGCAAGAGCTCAGCGCTCAAAACTGGTTCTGACACTGCAAATATGTTTAGGTGGATCTAGTGATGAACTTTCTTGTGATCCATGTCTCACTCTACCGTTATATTGGGAGGAAATGCTGGAACAAAAGAAACCACCTTCTTCCTTTTTCTAAACCAGAGTACTGCAACTAGTTCAGACTCCCCGACCACTACCCTGAATTAAATCGACTGACTCAGCTCAGTGTCATCAAAACAGTGCGTCACACTTTACAAGGGGAAGTTAAGAGTCATAAAAAAGAAACCACAATTTTTTGCTGTTTCCTTGGCCGACACGTACACATTGTGATCATTCTGCAAGTAACCAATTATGGTCACATCAAGGTTTAACCACCTGATGCAAAAGTTCGGTGTGGTGAGCACTTATCTGAATCAGGAGATTAAAGGTTCAAATCCCGCTCCAGTGATTGAAGCACCAAATTCTAGTTTAGTATTCCAGCATCATATTGAGAGTGCAGTGCATTTTTGGACTTGCATTCAGAAGATCTCATGATGATATTTTAGAAGGATTGTGGTAAAATTACTGATCTAGCATTCTAAATTTGTCACCATTAGTCCAAAAGCACGAGTCAAATTGCCATGACTGCAACTGGAGAAATTAAATTTAAATAACTCTCCAATTTTAGGTAACTCATATTACCTTTCTATATTAGAAGTGGCCATGGTTGTCTGGTTGTGATGGTTGTCTATCTGTCATTTTGCTCAGTTTTCCCTCTCTGCATGAGCACAGCCTAAACTACAGGACATGTCCCACACCTTGCTACTTTCAACATGAGTAAAAAAAACAGCCAACTTCTAACTGCTCTCACCCTATCACAGATATATATTTTTGTCTTATTCCTCCATCCTATCACCTTCCTTCCCTCTCTTGTATCTCTTTTACTGTTCCAGCAAAATGTCTCTAACCCAAAATCCATAATCTGCTTCTCTTTCCCCAGAGCTGGCTGACCTGCAGAGTGTTTTTAGTATTCTCTGTTTTTATTTTAGATTTCCAGCATCTCTGTTAATCTTTAAAATAAAGATAAGGCATTCTTACTCTGACGTCTTAAATCAGGTTAGATCTTTGTTCCAGAAATCATCAGTTGTCATTAAATAACAGCTTTGGTAAAGTGAGGGCAGTTACTTCTCTCCGATCTCTGATCTAGTTCTGAAATATGCTGATGTTTCACTAGAAGGGGTGAACATTTCAAAAACAAAAGTGCAGGGAATGACAATTTGACCAGCTTGCAAACACACAGCACTAATGTCATGAAGCAAAATAACAATGCTGAGGTTTATTATTGACATGTACCGAGGTACAGTGGAAACTTGGTTTGCATGCTGTCCAATCAGATAATACTGTACACAAATACAAATCAAAAGTACAACAGATAAAACAAAAGGGAAGATACAGAGTGCAGAATATAATTCTCAGCATTGTATAGATTTACAGATAGAAAAAAGATTTGAAAGACTTAGGGCAATTGTATGAGATAACTAGACCAAGTTCAGACCCGTTGTGTCTGTTCCCCCAACGTGCGGTTGTGGAAGGGGGGGGGGGGGGGGGGGGGGGGGGCGGCATGCAGCGTCACATACACTAACTATTCCCCCTCCACCCCGCCCCCGCACTCCCGCTAATTCCCCCCCTGGAGAGGGGGGGGAGAGGGGGGGGGGGGGGGAGAGAGGGGGGGAGGGGGGGAGAGGGGGGGAGAGAGGGTGGGGAGGGAGAGATGGAGAGAGAGAGAAAGGGATAGAGAGTGAAGAGGGAGATTGAGAGAGAGAAGGGGATAGAGGGAAAGAGGGGAGAGAGAGAGAGAGGGGGGGAAAGGAGAGGGGGGAGGAGAGGTGGGGGCGTGGAAAGGGGAGGAGAGGGGGGAGAGAGGAGAGGGGGGGAGAGGAGAGGGGGGAGAGGAGAGGGGGGGAGAGGAGGAGGGGGGAGAGGAGAGGGGGGGGAGAGGAGGGGGAGGGGAGAGGAGGGGGGGAAGAGGAGAGGGGGGGAAGAGAGGAGAGGGGAAGAGGAGAGGGAGAGAGGAGAGAGAGGAGAGGGGGAGAGAGGAGAGGAGGGAGGAGAGGGGGGAGAGGAGAGGGAGGGAGGGGGGGGAGCTCTGATTGAGGCACACCACTTGCAGAGACTGATTGAGGCACACCACTTGCAGAGACTGATTGAGGCACACCACTTCCTGGTTTTATAGTCCCTCCCCTCCCTCCAGCAGGGGCAGCAGAGAGAATGGGGAATTTTGTAAAAACATTAATATGTCTGCCAATTATCATCGACAGGGAAAATCCTCGGCACACATGTGGCAGAGGGGGGCTCCGAGCGAGGTGGCCAAAAATGACGGCCGTAGGTGGTGGCGTACTCTCGGAAATCGCAGCACAGTAAGCCAAAATCGGTCAAGAACAGACTTTTAGTAATATAGAAGATAATAGATTCTTCTCTGGGAAGAACAGACAAAGGGTCACCCTGCCCCAGTGCCATCTTGTAGCCAACTTGCTACAGCAGTGCATTTTCAAATTCAGATCCCAATAAAAGACAAATCTTCTTTACTGTCATCTAAAAACTGATAGATATATTTTGAGTAAAAACTGAAGTGCAATGAAACCTATACATTTAAAAAGACACAAAGTGCTAGAGAGAATCAGCAGGTCAGGCAGCATGCCTGGAGAACATGGATAGGTGACGTTATGGGTCAGGACTTTTCTTTAGTCCAATCTTAACCAAAATTAAGTGGCTCTGGTGAACGTTTATATATCAAAACCTTTAACATTTTGTTTAGGTGAACACATGGTCTTCCATTGTTAACACTAAATTTATGTGAGAGCATCAAATACTGCTAGCACGCATTTTTGACAGTTGATTGTAACTTATATAAAGTCGTTATTGAATTTAATGAATTTAATGAATTTGAATGTGTAAATAACAGTGCAGTATTCTCAGAGATAGCGCTAGCAAATCAAGACAAATAAATGACCAAAGTGTGTACAAAAGGTTAAATTATACTGTACAATATCTGCATCAGAACGGCATTATCTTGATAATCCAGAAAGTTAAAATCACGTGATCTATCCATCTACAAAAAGTATATATATTTGGTCAGTTCCTCCATTTCCTGCTCAAAGTTGTACAAATGCAGCTATGTACTTACATAAGAGGAAAGCAAGTATTCAAGCTTCTGTGGTTTCTGTGGAAGAGTCGTGTATATATTTACCTGGTATATTTTTCATAAGTCCATGATGAACAAAGCTGTCTGTCAACTCTCCAAACACTATGATCATGAGTGGCAGGGCAGTTCCATGAATTATGGCAGCAAAACTACCCAGCACCATCAACAATTTATCACCACAATCTGCATAGCGAAACTAAATAAGAATAATTAGAAACACTGCTATTAATTTTGAAACCCATATTGACATTTTAAAAATTGTATCTATCTATATATATTACATTGCTATTTTAATTAATTCAAATTGTTCAAAATTACATTTGGATCGACTTTGGGTAACAATTCAAAGTAACCCATCGTTATATCATCACTGCTGTAAGTTACCATTTCAAAAGCTTTTACCAAATTCCAAACCTTTCCTAGACTTACCAAGATGCCAGATTTAAATGACTGATTAAATTTAAATAAGTTCAAATGATTAAAAATGAGTGAAACTGATTTTGGATAACTGATGTTGGAAAGTACTTGGGGAGGGGTGGTTTGGGCTGACTGGGAAGTGAACCAAGGAGTTGAGGAGGCAGCAGTCTCTGTAGCAGGTGGAAAGCGATGGGGATGGGAAGATGTGACTGGTGGTTAGATCACTTTGGAATGGATAAAGTATTAGACTCTAGGAATGTTAAGAGTTATGGGGAATAAGCAATAAAGTGGAGTAAAAACCAGACCACTTCACTCATGATGTTATTGTTTGGTGGAGCTGGTTCAAGATGCCACATGATCTATTCCTGCTCATCTTTCTCTGCACAATGTAGGGGAATATACTGAAGGGGCAACATTTCATAACATTGCCAAGCAAATCAGGATTTGTTAAAGATTTTAAGCAGCACCAACTTCTCTTCCGTGGGTTGTTCAGATTAAATCTTACTTACAAGATGCCGGACGTGTTGTCTTGGTGCTAGTCACAACAGGATCTTACGTGGTCTCAAACATTACATGGTGTCAAAGTTAAAAAAAAAATCTAAAGAAAAGAATGGCAGGACTCAAGCCTCCGGGGCTACTCTCCATGCAAGGAAACTTGGCCAAGAAATATAAGGACTGGATAAGGGCATTCCAGCTATACGAGGCGGCAACAGAACTAACAAATAAACCAGATAATATTCACTGTGCAACATTCCTCCATGTAGCAGGGCCGACAGCTCAGGAGATTTATGAGACCTTTTGAGTTTGCCCAGGAGGAAACTGACAAGATACAACTGTTGAAGAATATGTTTCAGACATACTGTGAACCAAAAAAGAACTGTCTCAAGATATATCTTTAATACACGTAATCAGCGGCGAGGAGAGACCTTCTCCAGCTACTTGAGTGCAGTGAAGTCTTTAGCTAATGATTGCAAGTTTGGCATTATCCATGACTCATTGCTGCAAGACAGAATTATCTGCGGCATCACCAGCCAGCCACTCCGGGAAAAACTACTACAATGCGATGATTTAACACTGGAAAAATGCAGTGACAAGTGTCTGATAGCTGAAGCAGCAGCCGAACAGATGAAGCCCCAACCGCCATCGACACCAAAGAGACTGTTGATTACGTGCAAGGGGACAGCACCAGTCGGCCATGGGGCCGAGGCAAGGATTCGCGATCCAGACAACCACAGACAGAAATACGTGATTATGATAAGGATACCGTCTGCCGGTCATGCACACGCAGGCATAAAGGCAACTACTGCCCTGCTCAGTACATGAGATGTTATACCTGCAGAGAGATTGGACATCTTTCCAGATCCCCCGACTGCCCGGTAAATAGAGCGCCCAACAGCCGTCCACGTACCTGACAACATGACTGGCTAATCAGACAAAAGGCCGGGGACTGGAGCCATGACGTCCGCGACATTGAGTTCCAGATGAACACTTCACCACTGCCTGAGCCAGTGGACGACAATGTTGATGTCTTCTACATTGACGCCGTGACTGATGCTGTGATTGGGTCGACGTGTGAATGGGGACAGATGTGCAGCATCAACAAGGTGAACATTGAGTTCAAACTTGACTCTGGAGCTCGTGGACATCCTGCCAGAGCACTTGTTCAGAAAGACTGGTCTTGACTTACTGAAGATGAACGTGACCCTGAGGTCATACTCTGGACATACAATGAAGCCCGTGGGGCAGGCAATGGGGAACGTCAAAGTAGGTAAGAAAGAACACAGGGTTGTCTTTCAAATAGTGAGGGTGAATGTGAAACCCATATTTGGGAAACTAACGTGTGAAAAGTTAGGGCTTCTTGTGCGAAAGGAGGCGGTTGATGGCGTGAGTGCGGGCTCATCATACACTGCGAGGATCATTGAGGAAAATCGCGAGATTTTCCAAGGGCTGGGAAGGCTAAAAGGACATGAGTACAACATAGCGCTGCAAGAGAACGTGCAACCTAAGCAAAACCGGCTCCGCACTATCCCATATAAACTCAGGGATAAGGTCAAAGCCGAATTAGAGCGCATGGAAAGCTTGGAGTCATAAAGCCCGTGAGCGAACCGACGGATTGGGTGAATTCAATGACTGTGGTTAACAAGCCTAATGGCGGTCCGTATATGCCTTGACCCACGTGACCTCAATGCGGCCATTTGCAGGGAGCATTTCCCGATGCTGACGTTCGAGAACATTGCAGCCCGCATGCCAAATGTAGAAAGGTTCTCGAAATTTGACGCTACAAGTGGGTACTAGCAGTTCCCACTGAGTGATGACAGCTCGCGTCTGACCACATTTAATACTCCCTTTGGGAGATACAGATACCTCGTGCTTCCATTTGGAATCTCATCCGCAAGTGAGATTCGGCAGAGGCCGATGCAGGAAGAGTTTAGCGATTTTGAAGGGATGGAGATAGTTGTTGATGACATTCTTGTGAACACAGCACAACATGACGCAAGGGTGAAAACCCTACTCGAACGGGTGAAAGAATCCGGCCTAAAGCTCAATCCCCGAAAGTCGGTAATGCGCTCAAATGAGATTGAATATGTGGGACACGTCATCTCGCAAGCAGGCGTGCCACCAAGCCCATCTCGTGTCAGCAGCATGCTACAAATGCCATAACCGCCAAACAAGGCTGAAGTGCAAACGTTCTGGGGGATGGTGACAAACATAGCCAAGTTTATTCCGAACCTCTCGGAGATCACCACCCCACTTAAGACAGTTAACAGAAAAGGGAATAGCGTGGCATTTTGAGCAGAAACACAGAAGAAATGTCTTCTCACTTCGCCACCCATACTCAAACTGTACGAGGTGAACGCGCCCGTTTCGATTGCCACAGATGCTTCCAACAGCGGATTTGGAGCGCTGATGCAAGATGAGAGACCTGTTGCCTACGCATCACGATGTGTGAACGTGGCTGAGTGCAACTATGCAAATATAGAGAATGAGCTGTGCTCCATATTGTACGCATGCAGAAAGTTTCATGACTTCATTGTCGGTCTGTGCACAGTAATCCTTACTGACCACAAGCCATTAGTAGGCTTGCTCGCTAAACCGCTACACAAATTAAGCCCCAGACTCCAGCGCATGCGAATGCACCTGCTACGGTACGACCTGGAAGTCGGGACGTGAAATGTTTGTCCCCGATGCCCTGAGCCGGCTGCCCAGTGCAAACAGTGCGGAAAACACCGCCTGCCGAAGAGTACACTGCCATCCTACACATGCCGACATGCCGTGCAGTTACATGCTGAAACAGATAAGGATCGAACCCTACACTTTTGTGTAACATAAGAAAGGGTCAGACATGCCTTGCGCAGTTTCCATGCTGAAACAAATCGCCAAGGATCGAACCTTAACATTTTGGCGCTTTGTGTAAGTACTAATAATGAAGTAAATCATTAACGAAAAATCGGTTGGCCTAGTATTATTAGTTTTATAGGCCCAGTTCTAATAGTTTTAAAATTACTGTCTGATTCCGCAAACCTCTCGCAGCCCCAGGGTTTTATAGAGCAAACAATTAAATGCCATGATTTTTACGAGCAGTATTTTTCTGGCATTTGAGGGCACTAAAGTCTGATGAACCCACTAGAAAGCCGGCAATGAACACTAAAGTCATGTTATATTGTGATGAAAATCTTTGGACACTTAGGAATAATCTTTCCTTATGGGCGTTTGACTATCCAAGATCACAGCTTTTTTGCAATGTCCATTGAAAATCAATAGGGAACAAGATGCTAATTTCCGAGTATGAAAATGGTCATACCTTTTTTAATACTTGAGATATGAAAGTGAATTTGGTGTCAAATTAAACTTATTGTTATGCTTTATCTGATGGGATAAATTGCAGACTTGATTTTTTAAATCTCAAAATTTTGTAACATTGCTACCATACATGCCATGACGATGAAGTTGATGGATTAGTCGAAACTTAAACAATGAGCTCGCAATTTATTTGCGTGGCCAGGAATGAATGCACAGATTGAGGACACAGTGGGAAATTGCTCGATATGCCAGGCAACCAGGAAAGCACAAGCAAGCGAGCCGCTCCAATCACACTTCATCCCCAGCAGACCATGGTCTAAGGTCGGCACAGACATCTTCCATCTAGATGCAGTTGACCATTTGCTTGTAGTAGATTATTACTCCAAGTACCCAGAAATAGCGCAACTGACAGACATGACGTCACATTCAGTGATACGTGAGATGATGGGCATGTTTGCCCGGAATGGCATTCCTGACTTAGTGATGATAGACAATGCGAGACAATTTGTCTGTGATGAGTTTCGTAGGTTCCAGGATGACTGGGAATTTGCCCATGTCACCTCAAGTCCCATATATCCACAGAGCAACAGGCAGATAGAGCGCTGTGTGCAAATTATAAAAAGTATCATGAGGAAAGCCAAACGCAGTGGCCGTGACCCGATGTACGCCATCCTTGAATACCGCAACACCCCACTTGATGGGACAGGTGGCTATGCACCCTCACAGTTACTGAACAGTAGACTGTTAAGAAGCAAATTGTCATCGCCTCTATCACTCTTACTGCCTCATCATGTCCCTCCCATGGGACCGCAACTGGCCGTCCGGCAAGAAAATCAGGCAGCATACTTCAATGAGAAGGTAAGCCCCAAGCCGCTGCCGTGCCTGGAACAACAGGTGTGGTTTCATGCCAAACCAGCCGAGTGGCAACGTGGCCGTATTGCAAGAGGAAACATGTACCCTCGGAGCTACGTCATCTCTACACCGAGCGGTACTGAGTTCCGCAGAAACAGGAAGGACATGCGACCTGCGCATGAAGCAGCTGAGCCATGCACTGGCAACACGCAGCAGACAAGTGCGAACACTTTCTCACGAGGAGGAACCGCTCTCCCAGAAGGAGCCAGTCTCCCAGACTCAAGAGAACTATCACAGGCCGCATCACAAGGTTCTGTGGTGAGGGAATTGGCTCAAAGCGAGCCAAGCCACACTCGCACACAACAGAAATACGACACAGAACGAGTTGGAAATACGAGTAGTGGGCGATTGTCAAAACCCCCAACTTGACTTGTTAAGTAAACTTGTTGGGCAATTATTTTATAGCTTGGTAGTATGAAGAGCACTGTGTTATTTGTAGTACTTTATCTACATTAAATTGATTAAAGGTTCAATTTATTAGTTTTGGCCAACGTTGAAAAGAAAGGTCAAAGGTTATTTTATTGGTCACATACACCTAGGTGTAGTGAAATGTTTCTTGCCAATGCAGCACATAAAGAAAAAATACAGACATAACAATAATAAAGAAATGTAAACATAAAAACATCCCCCCACAATGGTTCCCATTATGAGGAAAGGTACAGTGTCCAGTCCCCATCCCATGTCCACCCATAGTCGGGCCTATTGAGGCCTCCACAGTTGCCTTTAAGGAGGCCCGATGTTCCAGGCCATTCTCGCCGGATGATTGTACTCCGGCATCGGGAGAATCCTCTCGGCGACATGGGAACCCTGGAACAGCCGCTTCCCTTACTGGAGACCGCGGCTTCCAAAGCCAACAAGGCCGCGCCGGTTGGAGCTCCACCACTGGCGATCTCATTGAGAGATCCCAGGCTCCCGATGTTTAAGTTCAGCGCCGCCGCCCGCAGCTGGCCACCCGCAGCTGGACGCTCCAAAGACCCGCAGCTCCGCGATGTTTATCTCGGCGGTCTCAGCATACCGGAGTTCCAACGCGGCGACCCAGGCAAGGCATCGCCCGCTCCGCAATAGCGCTCCAGCGCTGTGCCGCCGCCGAAGCCGAGGTACTGGGCGGTCCCCTCACGAAACTCCGCTCCAGGCCCGCTGGTAGGCCGCGAGGACGGGTCGAAAATGCAGCCCGGAGAAAAGCTGCCTCTCCGACCAGGTAGGAAATCTGAAAAGTAGTTTCCCCCCCCACCCCCCACATAAAAAAGTCTAGAACTCCATAAACTAAACACTAAAACTCACTAAAATTTGTTTTTAAAAAAGAGTGAAAAACGAACACATGCAGACTGGGCAGCCATACCACAGGACAGCACCCCCCCCCCCCCCCCCCCCCCCCCCCCCCCCCCCCAACTTTTAGGGGGAGATGCAAGGTAATTTAAGGGAAGGGGGAGATGTGATGTATATGTAATATAAATGTCAGTGCCCCGTTAATATAAATGCCTGTGCCTCGTGATTGAGGTCAGGTGACCTTCGAGAAGTTTCCGTGGGTTGTTCAGATTAAATCTTACTTACAAGATGTCGGACGTGTTGTCTTTGTGCTAGTCACAACAGGGCCTTACGTGGTCTCATACATTACAGTGCCAGGCCTGAAAAGTTACCCGTTTTACTTTCCACAGATTGCCCGACTTACCAGCATTTAGTTTTTATTTCAGATTTCCAGCATCTGTGGTTTATCTGATTGTTATTCAACAATATTATCTCCACTGGACCATAAAATAGCACCGAGGTCATTCAATGTGTTGCATTTGTCCCAATACTTTGTGTAAACCATCTAAACAGTCTGTATTTTCTTGGATAAAAATCAATAGGCTCTAAAACAATATTCCACAATGAAATAACCATTAGTTCTCATCTCTTCAAACTTTCTCACTCATTGTCCTTTTGAAGGCCGACATCTCCAGGTAACATGTATTATCCTTCTCATGCCTGGCACCGAACCCTCAAAGCAGGAACGTCATTTGATTTTGTTTGGTTTATTTATTGTCAGGTCTACTGAGGTAAAGTGAAATGCTTTTGATGCGCGCTAACCGGTCAGTAGAAAGACTTTACACCAGGGTGACAGAGAATTTCCCAAAGCCACCTTGAAAAATTGCACCATATTGTATGATAGTTTCTGGCCCAACGGCCACATAAAATGGAAGAGCATTTAGGAATACATAGAGCATAAAATAGTACAGCATAGGAACAGACCTCTCGGCCCACAATTTCCTTGCTGAACAGAATATCCAGTTAAACTAATCTCCCCTGCCTGAATGTGATCCCATCCCTCCATTCCCTGCATATCCATGTACCTTTCCAAAAGGCTCTTAAATGCCACTTTTGTATCTGCCTCCACCACCATCCATAGCAGTGTGTTCTTGGGACCCATCACTCCTTGTGCAAAGAAACATTTGCTGCATATTTCTTTTAAACTTTATCCTTCTCACCTTAAAGCTAAGCCGTCTAATCTTTGACATTTCCACCCTAGGGGAAAAGGTTTCTGACTCTGCCCTGCCCCATAATTGTACATACTTCAATCAGGTCTCCCCTCAGCCAACAACACTCCAGAGAAAACAATCTGTTTGCACTGAGAGCCTGGAGAATCTTTGTCAGGAGCACACCAGAGCCAGGTGTAGACAGGTGTAGAAGAGCACCCTCCAAGCCACCCACCCACCTGCAGGATGAAGTAAGGATTACATCACATTGAAAACAGGAATCATCAACATCACTTTATTGTGCATTATGTCAGTATATTAATAGTCTCACTACCAGTAGTGATAAGTGTAGATCAAAATGTCAGTATACTGAAACAGTAAACGCTCATTTTAATGGGCCAATTTATAAGGGATTTAGGTTATAGCGGACAGATCTACTGACGTTGCCAATGTGACCCATGGCTCGCAAGGTGCACCAGTGAGCTATTCCTCACCTACTGCCACACGGTCCAGTTGACGCAGCTGTTGTTGAAGCTCACGTTGTAGCACCTGGTCGGCAGCGCTTTATTGAAGCCTGCTGCCATCAACATGACGCACTCTGTCACCATGGGTTTCCCTCTCCTCTCACCAGCTGCCACTTCTTCCTATCGGTTGTCACTTTGTCCACTCGGCTTCTCTCTCCCCCCCCCCTCCTCCTCCTCCTTCAACCTCAACTCCAGCATCGCCTACATACATACTCCACCTTGGACGATGTTGTCGACTGCAGGGAGAGAGGAGGAGACAAAGGTGGAAGAGGGAGCGGCGAAGAGGATAAAGTGATGGGAGGAGGATGCGGCAGCTGTGAAGCCGGGGGTGTACAAAGCGATGGCTGACAGGAAGAAGGGACAGTCGGTGAGAGGAGAAGGAGCCCCACGGTGACCGAGCGCATCCTGTCATTGGCAGTGGCCTGAAGAGAGCGCTGACGGCCAGGGACTACAATGTGAGCCGCAACAACAGCCACTTCAACCGGACAACATGGAAGCTGGTGAAGAACAGGGCACAGGTGCAAACCAGCAGCATTGGCGCCTAGTATTAAGTTGAAACGACACATTACAGGAGTAACTCAGCAGACTGAATCAGTCTGAAGAAGGGTCCCAACCCAAAACATCACCTATCTATGTTCTCCAGAGATGCTGCCTGACCTGCTGAGTTACTCCAACACTTTGTGTTCTTTGGTGCATTAACTAGCATTTGCATTTCTTTGTTTCTATGCACAGTACAATGAGATTATCTTACTCGGTTATAATGAACAATTGCCAATAACGGATACTATTCCTCCCCCCATGGTCCGTTATAACAAGTGTGCATTGTATCTGCACATTACAGGTGCTTTGATCTGTGATCCAACACTGCCACTGCCCCTGGGGAAAGGGGGTGGTTATGGATTGTGTTAACTGCAGTCACAGATGCAAATAGTTTACCACCAGCAGATCTAAGCATTGCTCTCTCTCTTTCCACATCTCCCTCCATTTCTAACCCTGCATTTTTATTACCCTGTCCACACCCAGCTCCTGTGTTTGCTCATTTTTGACAATACACACTTGCTTTCTATGAGTCAGTATGAATATGTTGCCTGCTTTATCATTTAGATTAATCTTTAACATATCTTAAAAGGGAGGGAGCCTCAATAATGGTTTTTTTACAAGCAATGACCAATTACACAATTTTATTTGCAAAACTAATTTCTATGGGGAAAGCAATAATGGCAGCCAGAATATTTTATTTTTAAAAGCATGCAAAGGTGCAAAAGATCCTTGTGTGTCCTAGAAGGTAGTGGGAAGCAAGGGAGGAGATTGCCTATGGCCTGTCAGAGAATGTTGTATCTTTGTTAGCCACAGGTGAGAACCAGCAGGCTGGAGGATAATTAATGGTGTGCCTTTATTTAAGGAGGGCAGCATGGAAAATTCAAAGACCTGCAGACCTATGAGCTTTACATCAGCTGTAGGAAAGTAGAATTAAGAGATTTTGGGAGGCAGGATTTATTTTCCCCCATGGCAGGCTCGTCTAGAAGGTTAGAACACATGGGATCCAGGGTGTTCTAGCTTATTGGATCCATAACTGGCTTAGTGGTAGAAAGCAAAGTTTGATAGTGGAGGTTGTTTGTTAGATATGGGGCTGAAATGTATTCAGTGGCGTGCCACAGGGATTATTGCCGAGTCCTCTGTTGTTTGTCATCCATATTAATGATAGACACAAAAAGCTGGAATAACTGGAAAGGTGTGGAGAGATGGTTCCGCAGAACGACCCAATTTCCCTCTACTAACACTCTGCATTAGCGGAGGTGGTCTTCACCCTCAACAACTTATCCATTGACTCCTCCAACTTCCTCCATCTAAATCATAGCCATGGGCACCCGTATGGGCCCCTGCTATGCCACCTCTTTGTAGGGTACGTTGAACAATCCCTGTTCCAGGCGTACACAGGCCCTGTTCCCGATAGACAATAGGTGCAGGAGTTTTATCCACATTAAACTGCATTTTTGCCCACTCACCCAACCTGTCCAAGTCACCCTGCATCCTCATAGCATCCTCCTCACAGTTCACACTGCCACCCAGCTTTGTGTCGTCTGCAAATTTGCTAATGTTACTTTTAATCCCTTCGTGCAAATCATTAATATACATTGTAAATAGCTATGGTCCCAGCACCGAGCCTTACGGTACCCCACTAGTTACTGTCTGTCATTCTGAAAGGGACCTGTTAATCCTTACCCTTTGTTTCCTGTCTGCCAATCAATTTTCTATCCATGGCAGGACCCAACCCCCAATACCATGTGGTCTAATTTTGCCCACTTATCTCCTATGTGGGACCTAATCAAATGCTTTCTGAAAGTCCAGGTACACTACATCCACTAGTTCTCCCTTGTCCATTATCTTGGATACATCCTCAATAAATTCCTGAAGATTAGTCAAGCATGATTTCCCCATCGTAAATCCATGCTGATTCAGACCGATCCTGCTACTGCTGTCCAAATGTGCCGCTATTTCTTCTTTTATAATTGACTCCAGCATCTTCCCCACCACTGATGTCAGGCTAACTGGTCTCTAATTCTGTTTTCTCTCTGCCGGTTTTCTTAAAGAACGGAATAACATTTGCTACCCTCCATTCCACAGGAATTGATCATGAATCTGTAGAACATTGGAAAATGATTATCAATGCATCCACTATTTCTAGAGCCCCTTCCTTAAATACCCTGGGATGCAGACCATCATGGCCCTGGGGATTTATCAACCTTCAGTCCCATCAGTCTACCCAACACCATTTCCTGCCCGTTACATGGACGACTGCATTAGTGCTACTTCCTGCACCCATATAGAACTCATGGACTTCCATCAAGTTCACCACCAATTTTCATCCTGCACTCAAATTTACTTGGACCATCTCTGACACCTCCCTGTCCTTTTTTGATCTCACAGACTCCATCACAGGAAATAGATTATTGACTGGCATCTACTACAAACTGACTGACTCCCACAACTATCTCAACTACAATTCTTCCCACCCTACTTCCTGCAAACTCTATCACCTACTCCCAATTTCTCTGTCTACATTGCATCTGCGCCCAAGATGAGATGTTCCGTACCATGACATCCGAGATGTCCTCATTCTTGAGGGAACGGGGTTTCCCCTCTCTCCATGTAGACTGGGTGATCGTTTCGCGGAGCACCTTCGCTCAGCCCCCCTAAACCTACCTGATCTCCCGATTGCCAGACACTTTAATTCTCATTCCCATTCCTGCACTGACCTTTCTGTCCTTGATCTCCTTCATTGTCAGTGAGGCTAAATGCCAATTGGAGCAACAGCATCTCATATTTTGCTTGGACAGCTTACAGCCCAGTCGTATGAATATTGATTTATCTCACTTCAGGTAGCCCCGGCATTCCCTCTCTCTCTATCCCTCCCCCACCCACATCGCAGTAGCTTCTCGTTTTCACCCCACAAACAGCTAGCAATGGCCTGTTTCCTTTATCATTGTTACTTTTTTTATTCATTAATTGGTCCTTATCTCATCACATATTTGTCTATATTTGTCATATATCTCGTTTCCCTTATTCCTAAACAGGCTGAAGGTCTCGACCCAAAACATCACCCATTCCTTCTCTCCAGAGATGCTGCCTGTCCCACTGTGTTACCCCAGCTTTTTGTGTCTAGCTTCTGTTTAAACCAACATCTGCCGTTCCTTCCTACACATATATATTAATGATTTGGATGATAATGTAGGTAGCATTGTTTGGAGATTTGCAGATAACACTAAAATTGGTCGTATAATCGACAGTGAAGAACGTCTTCTAAGGGCATAATTAACTGGAAAAGTGTGAAAGGGATTAACAGATGTAATTTAACTCAGACTAGCATGAAATGATACATTTTTGATAATGTCAACACAGCTAGTGGCAAACAACCTCCACTATCATACTTTGCTTCCTACCACCAAATCAGTTATGCATCCAATTGGCCAGATCACCCTGAAAGAATGGTGGTGAAGGAGTGTGCCATGTTGCTTTCATAGACTGAATCAATGAGTACAAGAGTTGGGATGTCATCTTACAATTGTACATAAATGCTGAATATGTCACTGTTGAGTACATGTGATGGAGTTCATCTGATGAAGTTCTGTTTACCATACTACAGGAATTATATGATTAAGCTAAAGACGATGAAGAATAGATTCACAAGGATGTGGCCGATATTGAATAGACTGGGTCTGGTTTCAAAAGACAATTTTATTGTGTATTGTGTGTTCTTTTTAAATGAATCACTGCCTGCAAATACATTTCACTGCACCTTCAGGTATATGTGACAAATAAAACCGACTTTGATTTTGAAGATGCAGGAAAAATTCCCCAATGTTGGGCGAGTCCAGAACCAGGGGCCACAGTCTTAGAATAAAGGGGAGGTCATTTAAGATTGAGGTGAAAAAAAACTTTTTCACCCAAAGAGTTGTGAATTTATGGAATTCTCTGCCACAGAGGGCAGTGGAGGCCAAGTTACTGGATGGATTAAAGAGAGAGTTAGATAGAGCTCTAGGGGCTAGGGGAGTCAAGGGATATGGGGAGAAGGCAGGTACGGGTTATTGATAGGGGACTATCAGCCATGATCACAATGAATGGCGGTGCTGGCTTGAAGGGCCGAATGGCCTCCTGCACCTATTTTCTATGTTTTTCTATGTTTCTATGAATACTTAGCCTGGTCAAATCCACAAGACGTTCCTGAGACATTGTAAACCTAAATAATTCTTAATCAACTTGAGTTTGCTAAATGACATATCTGCAGAAGCTACTGTTACTGGAATTGTTAATAGTATTCTTATGCTAACACAAACATTTCGAAACAGGTCACCAAGTCTATACTTTGTTGACAGGTTCAACAGATCCAATGGTTTTAACTGCATTTACAAAATTCACCCTCCCTCTAACACACACACACCCACTCACTCACTCACCCACACCCCTCGCCCACTCACACACACCACACACCCCTCACCCACACACACTCACTCACACACTCACACACACTGACACACACACCCATACCCAAACCCAAACCCAGGCCCAGACCACTGAAATAGCGGCAACTGCCGACTCTCACCACCTCCCCAGGTGGGGCCACCGCAGCCACTGCCGACCGTCACTATCTTCAGAAAGCCACCGATGCTGCTGCCCGTATCTCTACTGCAGCTCCCCACAGCCTCCACCAGCGACTCCGCCGACCCTTCCCTCTCCACCGACCACCAGCGGGCCAGAGCCGTCACCTCACCAGAGTTCCAGGCACAGGACAAGGCCCACAACCTCCACCATGCAGACAGCACGTGGTCTGGCTCTAATGGGTCCTAGTGCTCCCCCCCCCCCCCACCCCCCTCTACAGGGAAGACCCTTCAGTAGTGATGGGCCTTCCCCTTCCCCCTCTTTTAATCAGGGTACCCTGACCACACACCCACCAGTTAAAATTCCCCACTTTATTATGGATCCCAATTTCTATGAATTACGATATACAAAACTATGTAGGTTCACACAAAATGTGAATGCTAGTCTTCACAAAATATATGCAAACATTTTCTGAGATTTCAGGAAATTCCCGGCCCCCTCCTTTTGGACTACGGGCCCGGGTACAATGTACCACCTGCACCCCCTCTTTCATAGGCCATGTGTATACATACGCACATACGCGAACAAAATACTGTGTGTGGTATTTACCTTTGTTAGGTTCCTTAAAATGGCTCAACAAATGATGGTACACAACAATGCTGGAGAAACTCAGCAGGTGCAGCAGCATCTAAATAGGCAACGTTTCGGGCCGAAACCCTTCGTCAGTCTGAAGAAGGGTTTCGGCCCGAAACGTTGCCTATTTCCTTCGCTCCATAGATGCTGCTGCACCCGCTGAGTTTCTCCAGCATTTTTGTGTACCTTCGATTTTCCAGCATCTGCAGTTCCTCCTTAAACACTTCTTCAACAAATTGATGTTGTTTACAACCCCTTCATGACCCCCGGAAAAACCCAAAGCGACCCCCAGGTTAAGAACCACTGGTCTAGGACTAGAGGTCATAGCCTCATAGGTAAAGGACGTTACTTCAGGAAAGATGAGGAGGAATTTATTTAGTCAGAGGGTGGAATTGTTCTCTTTCCTGATACAGGCAAACATTAAACATTTCCCACATTTACACAAAAGCTGTCTGACCTCATGAGATCTTCCAGTATTTTCTGTTTTATAGCAGAATCGGCAGGGTATTTTTTCTTCAACGTTGCGTCGGTTGTTTTTAGAAGCATGGGTTACAACAAACAGGAAATGTATAGTGAAAATAAGGCAAAGAAACAAACAATGAGTTCAGGTCGCTAAAAAAACAAGTTATCAAAAACAAAAAAGTGTGCCTCTTTTAGCCAAATATGTGGAACTCTATTGCAAGGGCAACACACAGAAGGCAGTGGAGGCCAATTCATTGGATGTTTAAGAGAGAATTATATTTAGCTCTTAGGGCTAAAGGAATCAAGGGATATGGGGAAAAAGCAGGAACGGGATACTGATGTTAGATGATCAGCCATGATCATATTGAATGGCTCTCGAAGGGCCGAATGGCCTACTCCAGTACCTATTTTTCTATGTTCTATGTTTCACACACCTGATGATATGGAAATAACTATGCATGGTTAAAGACTGCATCATTTAGTCTTTTACATATAAATTATGTTTTAGTATATTTAAGCACGCATTTCACAAAGAAAGTTTTCTCACAAAACTATTAGCAAATTAGATCTTAAAATACTTTACATTGAGTAATATAGATAATTGCCAGTTACTTTTTAGAAATCAAGAAAATGAGCCTTACCAATGACAGTGGGCCGACCTGTTCAATCTTTTTTCCTTTCTCATCCTTAGTTTTGCTGCAAGTTTATAAGATATAATAATCAGATTTTGTTTCAATGTCCTGCCTTTTATTTCTCTAAATATTTCATTAGTTTAAAAATTCCTGAAACCAGTTAAAACATGCTTTTCTCAATATCAAAAATGTTTATTTAAAATCAAATCCATTAAAAAAAATTAAGAATGAATTTTTTGATTGTTTTTAAATAATTTCATCTTAATGGCATTATTTTCAACAGTGCTCACAAAACAATGAGATTTAATCTAACATGGCCTCACAATGACGGATCTGGTAGAGCTGCTGCTTCACATCGCCAGCGACCACAGGTTTAATCCTGACCTCAAGTACTGTCTGTGTGGAGTTTGCATGTTCTTCATGTAACCTCATGGGTTCCTCCAATAATCTCAAAGATGCACAGGTTTGTAGGTTTATTGACCTCTGTAAATTACCCCTAGTATGTAAGAAGTGGATGCGAAAATAGGATAACGTTGAACTAGTGTGAATGGGTGATCGATGGTTGGCGAGGACTCGGTGGCCAAAGGACCTGCTTCCATGCTGTATCTTTCAATCAATTTATGCGCTGAGAAAATCCTACAGAAATATTGGTTCTGAATCCTGGTTTTGAGATGGCAAATTTTACAGCAATAGATCGGGGCAGGCTGGAGAAATGTTTGACGATGCAAGTTAATATATATGTGAGACGAGATACGCTTGGGAGACATGAATGCTCACAACTTGGCTGGGCATTTCTTAGATATACTGTTATAGACCATAGACCATAGACAATAGGAGCAGAAGTACACCATACGGCCTTTCGAGCCAGTACCGCCCCATTCAATGTGATCATGGCTGATCCTCCCCAATCAGAGAAGTTCCTGCCTTCTCCCCATATCCCCCGACTCCGCTATCTTTAAGAACCTTATCTAGCTCTCTCTTGAAAGTATCCAGAGAACTGGCCTCCACCGCCCTCTGAGGCAGAGAATTCCACAGACTCACAATGTGAGAAAAAGTGTTTCCTCGCCTCTGTTATAAATGGCTTACCCCTTATTCTTAAACTGTGGCCCCTGGTTCTGGACTCCCCCAACATCGGGAATATGTTTCCTGCCTCTAGCGTGTCTAAACCCTTAACAATCTTATTTGATTCTATAAGATCCCCTCTCATCCTTCTAAACTCCAGAGTGTACAAGCCCACCTGCTCCATTCTCTCAGCATATTTAATAGCATTTAATAGTAAGATTAAACGAGAACTTACCAGATTTTATGAGGAGTTAAGATGAGCGATTACGTGAAGAAGGGCCGTTCGTCTGCGTGCGCGTCAATCTTCAAAGCAGCGGTGTCAAATCACAGATAACTAAGAAGACCTGAGAATAGTAAGATTGTGAAAAAACTAGAACTTCCATGTGACCTTGATAATATAAGGATGGGAACGGTGGGCACGTAATCGCTCATCGTAACTCCTCATAAAATCAAGATCAAACTTCAAACTGGTAAGTTCCCGTTTAATCTTACTATTTTACTTCGGAGTCACGTGAGTGACTACGTGAAGATTTCAAAGCTCTGTGATTTTATGCCGGCTACGAATCCAGGCGTCACACACTGAATGGATTGACCATGGATGAGATTATTATTAAAGCTTTCAGACATAACGAAGTTAGTAACGACACTGATGCTTTAAAATAAAGGAAAAAATAAATGTTTTATTTGCTTCCCCTCCAAACCTGTGTGAAAGCTAGGTAACAGAACTTCAGATGGCACGAGCAAATACCCCTGGTCCGATTATGGGTTTATTATAAAACCGCTGGAACGTTCTTTCATTCACCCATCCTGCAGCTGCTAGGATGTCATCAAGGGGCACGTCCATCGTTCTTGCTGCCGCCGTAGATGCAGCCCTGGTGGAGTGAGATTTAAAGATATGAGTATTTATTCTCGCTACCACCATTACCTCCTTTAACCATCTGGAGATAGTTTGTGTCGACACCTTTCGGTGTGGTTTCTTGTGGCTGATGAGGACCGATTGTTCTGAGCCTCTGAGGTTTTCCGTGACTCTCAGGTAGTGGTGTAAATGTGTTACCACACACAATCGTAGGTCCTCTGGATATGCCAGGAACTGGATCTTCATTCCTGGCATTCCTGGCCTGCTCTGTTTGATCAGGTCCTTAACAACAAATGTTATATTATTCGTGTTGCTGGTCATGTAGTCCAGTCGTAGTTTTTGTAGTGTCTGGACTCTTTGGGCTGTTATTAGCGCCATCAGCATAACCACTTTCAATGTTAGTTTAGACAAAGATAAGTTAGTTTAGACAAAGACAAAGACGTTGGCTGTCCCCACTGACGAAGTAAGGTCAGTACCATGCTCACATCCCATGTGTCCGTGTACCTAGGCCTTGGGGGTATCAAATTATAAATTCCCTTCATGAATTTTATTACGAAGGGGTGCGTGCCCTGCCTCCAGTGTCAAATAGGAGGATAGTGCACATCTGGCACTGTTGATTGCGCTATAACTTAATTTATAGTCATAGTACAGGGTTGATAGGAACTCCAAGACATCCGTTATCCGAACTGTGTTGTATGATATCTCGTTTGCATGGCAGAAAGCTTCCGACTTCTTAATATGAGTGGCGTACTGTTTTTTGGTACTCTCCCTCCATGCCTTTGTGATGACATCCACAGTTCGTTCGGATAATCCAATGTCTTGAAATGGCCTCCTTAGAATCTGCAAACCAACAAATCAAACCGGTCAGAAAGTGGATGGCTGCTCCCTGAAATTGGGTTTACTAGGACATCTCTCCTCTTTGGTACAACCATTAATGGCTGGACTATGATCCCCAGTATTTTTGGGAACCAGGCTTGTGTAGGCCAATCTGGTACTACTAAAATGACTGTGGCTTTGTCTTGCTTGATTTTAGTCAAGCATCGGTTTATGAGGCAGAATGGTGGGAATGCATAAATATACATTCCTCAGTTTAGGGAAAAGGCATCCACTGACTCTGCTCCTGGGTCTGGTTCCCAGGACACATATCTGGGTAATTGATGGTTCAATCTAGATGCAAAGAGGTCCAAATCTGGAGTGCCAAATTTTATAGTTATTTCATTGAATACCGTACGATTCAACATCCATTCTATGTTGTCATTAAACATTCGTGACCTTGCGTCTGCCACCGTGTTATATCTTCCTGGTAGATATACTGCCGTGACCCAAATATCCCTCTCGATGCACCAGTGCCAAATGAGGTTAGATAATCTGTCACAGGATACAGATTTTACACTACCCATGTGATCGATATATGCTACCGCAGTAGTGTTATTAATCTGAATTTGAACATGCACTTGTTGCATGTTGTTACAGAGAGACTTGAGTCCATATTGTGCCCCCAACAATTCTAGGTAATTGATTCCATATTGTTGGAGTATAGTTGACTCTTGCTCATTCCATCTGCTTCCACAGCTCCTGGCTCTGTTAGTGGCTCCCCATCCTAACCCGCTTGCGTCGTTTTGGAGAAACACTGATGGGCTCTCAATTAAGATTTCCCTTGAGTTGAGTCATATGTTTGCCATCCACCATTGTAGCTCAATAATGGCTTCTGGTGGTAACCGCATTGATTTGCCAAACTGACCTGCATGTAATTTCAATGCTCATTCCTTTGCCCGCTGTAAATGCTGGTAATGCAAAGGTCCGTAGCGTACTGCAGGAAAGGCGGCTACCAATTTCCCAATAGCACTTGCTGTTTGTCTGATAGTTGGTTTGTGTTTTCCTATCAGATCATTGCAGGCTTTCCTCAAGTCTTTTTGTTTGCCTTTTGGCAAAGTCACCAACATGGTTACTGTGTTTATAGTAAATCCTAGAAAATCAATTACCTTGGTAGGAGTTAATTTTGATTTTACTGGATGTATTAGGAACCCAAGTTTTTCAAACAAGGTTTTGGTTGCCTTGACTGTTGCTTCCGCCAATTCTTTGGTAACTCCAAAGATGAAAATGTCATCCAAATATGCCATGACTATGTGATTTTGAGATCTTAGCAGCCCCAGAATTGGTTTAAGTAATTTGGTAAACAGTCTAGGGGCTGATGTCAATCCATTTGGTAGAGCCTTGTATTGCCATAATTGACCCATCCAGATAAACTTCAAATATCTCCTATACTCTTTGTGAATAGACACCGAATAGTATGCATCTTTTAGGTCGATGCATGCCATATAGCCATTTTTGGAAACCAACTGAGTTGCTGTTCCAAAATTGTCCATTTTAATGTGTTTGTATTGCATATATGTATTTAGTTCCGTAAGATCCAAAATAATACGGATCCCTCCATTTTTTTTCTCTTTTGGAAAAATGTTGGATATAAATTGGTGAGGTTCTGTGTATGACCTCTCAATGACATTATTGTCAGATAGCGTTTCAATATCTTTTGTATATCCATTGTCTCTTTTTGGAAAAATACATATGTGCGAGTATTAGAATGTGTTGGTGGTGATGATAAATTTAAATTGAACTCAATTTTGAATCCTTCTATACTGTGTAGTATGAATAGATCCTTAGTAACCCAACACCATTCTTGTAAGAACTATTTCAACCTTCCCCCCACCTGTAAGTGAGGTTCGTTTGGTATGTTCCCTGACGAACTGGTTTGACTTACCTCTGTTGTTACTGGCGTCGTGGTGTTGGCTTTCGTCCGCGAGGCTTGGGGAGCAGAGCTGGTGGTTGCTCTCTCCTCATCCTCGCTGTCGGCCTGCTGGGGCCTGCCCCTAAAAAAGACCTTGTCTCAGAGGTGAACCTTCCTCCTGTGCCTGGCTCTCTTGGTGTGAAACGCCGAGAGCTGTAGGGGTGGAATCTCGTGGCTGGGCCCCTGGGTGTGGGCTGATCTCTTGTTATGAGGCGCACGGTTTTTGCCTCATCATCCAGGTCCCGTACCTGTCTAGACAGGTCTTCTCCAAACAGGTAGTTTGCGGGCTGAGTGTCGCTGGCTTTGCAAAGTGCAGCAAACTTTGAATTTATAGCCAGCTTTATAGCCTCTTTCCGTATGCAGTTTATCTCAAAACGTGCATTACATAGCAGTGCCATGGTATCCTGCTCCCGCTCAGTGAGGATGCCTCCTTCCACACCGCCCGCAAACAAAGTGATTCCTGACCCCAGCAGGTTTAACACTTTTTGTAACTTCAGTTCCTGGTTCCTGATTATGGGACCTATTTGTCCCCAAATTATGCGGTTCACCGCTTGCACCTTTAGGGAAGCACAGTTTGATGGTGGGGGGTACCTGTTTAGGGTTTCTTCCATAACAAGATTCTTCAGTTGATGAGACGCCAAGTAGTTTATGTTCCTTGCTAGGTCTTCATCCAAGGGTGCTCCCAGTGCTGTGGAGATCGCATATTTGGTTGATTGTAGGGGTACTTCCTCCGATCCCCCCTGGGAGTGTTCCCCCCCTGTGCTTCCAAACTCTGAGTCCGGGTAATCCCCGTATGTACTTCCCCCTTCCATGGGGAAGACATATTGCTGCCCAGAGTATGAGGGTGCTGGCACGGCCTGTAAATGGGACTCGTGCTATTAATGCTCCTTTCTCCGGAGTTTATCATTGTGGAGCAGCTTCTCCACCAGCTGCTCCATATGGGAGAGTCGTCCTCGGATGCTTCCCGATGAGGGAGGGTATCCCTCTTCCCCGGACTCATCCGAGTCTACGGGTCTGGCAGACTTATGGGTGGCTTTACGTCTGCTGCTGCCGGTTCTGTTGCCGGCGGCAATGTCGGCGAGAATGAGCGCCGTCCGCTACCGGGATTGCTGCGGTCTTCGGCAGCCGGTTTCCCCGCGGACCGTCTCTTCGCCATTTTTGGGGCTCTGAAAGAAAAATCACTTCTTTAGCCCGAACAGAAAGCGCAGGGTAAGTGGTTCAACTTTTCTTACCTGCCGCCTTTTTAAAATCCCAACGGCTGGGAGGTCGCAGTGCCGCTCCCGTCCTGTAGATCAGTGCATGTTCCTTTAACCATAGTGACCTCCCCATTACTAACCACTCCCCATTGTCTCCAGTATAATTGTAGTGTCCCCACCTCTAGCTCGCTCTCTAGCTCCAGTGATGACCACGGACAGCTACAGCATAGTGCAAAAGACTTAGTTTAATAAACAGTTACAGTAAAAGACTTGTGTGTGCAGTAAGTCATTTTACATGGTGTCACAGCGGTAGACCTGCGTCTCCTGTGTATCGGTTTTTGTTTTATTATTTCTTTCTCCCAGTCCTTCCCTCCGTTCGTTTTATCATGTCCCACTCCTGTCGTCGACCAGACACGTTGGTTTTCGACACGGACATTGTCCATCGCTGGACCGCGTTCCAGCGCGATTTCGAACACTACATTGCGATTGCCCATCCTGATGCCACTCCTGCTGTACAGGCTCACCTATTGCTCAACCTCGCGGGACCTGCAGCCATGGATCAGTATGCATCGTTCCATTTCGCCGCCGGAGAGGACCGCAACGACCCGGTATGTCTCCTCGCTAAGTTCGCTGCCGTCTGTGATATACCCACCAACAACATCATCGAACGCTTCAAATTCTTCCAGAGGCAGCAGCTGCCAGGCGAGCCTGTCGGCACTTACATTGCCGCCTTGCATCACCTGGCTCAGCGCTGCCGCCTTGACACAATCACCCCTGACGAATTAATTAGGGACGTCCTGGTTAATGGTCTCCGCAACGATAGACTGCGTGAGCAGCTCCTAGTGAAACCCGATCTGACACTGCGGGATGCTATGTATGCTGCCCGCATGTCCGAAGCCGTTGGTGCCGTGGCCAGACAGGCTCCCCAGGACATTAACTTCACCGGTCAAACCGGTCGCCTGACTAGACGACGAAGCCCCGCGGCTCTCCCCATAAAGGTCGCCACCTCAACTGTCCCGCGACGCTGCCCCAACTGTTATTTTACAGCACATCCTTCAAACGTTTGCCCCGCACAGGGTAAGACCTGTCTTTCCTGTGGCAAACTAGGCCACTTTTCTGCCGCCTGCCGTTCCCGTGGGAAGCCAGTCCCTGCTCCGAGAAGGAGTCTAAACAACCTCGTCACTCTAAACAACCTTGCACTCCCTGATAGCGCTCTGCTTCCTCAGTACGAGTTGGAGGAGCTCCCAGACTCTGATACACTCCCCCCACAGGAAGATCCAACTATTTTTTCACTCTTGGGTACACCTGCTCTGATTACGGATCCCTCTGTGCATGTTACTGTGAACGGCCATTCCTTTTCAGCCAAGGTCGATACTGGCGCTTTCGCCAATGTTATGTCAATAAGTCTTTTCAAGCAGATCAGATCTGGTGAGAAAGTTCTTCCTGGCGACACCTGCCTCCATGCCTACGGGGGGGGGGGGGGCGTCCTGGTTCCCGTGGGAAAGGCAACTCTTATCTGCACAGTTCTAGAGACCTCTCGGCCCCTCACTTTCCACCTTCTGGACTCTGACAACGTCACCCTGCTGGGCGCCCGTGCGTGTCAGGACCTGGGGCTAGTCTCATTCCACCACAACATTCACCTGGTGCAGGCCCCCATGGACCCACTGACCGAGTACCCCGACCGCTTTGATGACGTTCTGGGCAAACTACCCTGCGACTACAAGATTGTTGTCGACCCCAGCGTCGACCCGGTGATTCGGCCGGCACACCGCGTCTCCTTTGCCATGAAGGGCCGCGTGGAGTCTACTCTGCGCGATATGGTGACCATGGGCATCCTCAAGGAGGTGAGCGCTCCCACCAGGTGGGTCTCCACCATGGTCGTCGCCGCCAAGAAGGACAAAAGCGAAATCCGGATCTGCATCAACCCCAAGGACCTCAACCTTGCCATCAAGCGCCCCCACTACCCCATGCGGACGGTAGAGGACGTTGCTGCACAGGTCGGCCCTGCCACTGTCTTTTCAGTCCTAGATGCCAAGAGCTCCTTCTGGCAGATCCCTCTGGATGAACGCTCCTCATTCCTCACTACCTTCAGCACTCCCTTCGGCCGGTTCCGTTTCCTCCGCATGCCGTTTGGGATCAACTCTGCCAGCGAGGTTTTCCAGCGCACCATGGAGCAGTTGTTTGCCGGTTTACCGTGCGCCATCATCGTGGATGACATTCTGGTGTACGGGAGGGACGTTGCTGAGCACGACCTGAACCTCCGCAAAGTCCTGGACAGAGCGCGGGTGATAAACCTCAAGCTTAACCCGAAGAAATGTCGATTCCGGGTCCCGGAAGTCACTTACGTTGGCCATGTCTTCACGGCAAGGGGTCTCAAGCCCGACCCCCAGAAAACGTCGGCGGTCACAGAGATGCCCGCTCCTACAGACGTCCCTGGCCTGCAGCGCTTCCTGGGCATGGTCAATTACCTGGGTAAGTTCATACCCGACCTCAGTGAACTGAGTGCCCCTCTGCGGGAACTAATCAAAAAGGACTCCGCGTGGGTCTGGCTCCCACATCACCAGTCGGCTTTCGTGACTCTGAAGTTAAAACTTGCAGCTACCCCGACTTTGAAATTTTTCGATCTGCACCGACCCATTATCCTCACTTGCGATGCCTCCAAGTTTGGTCTCGGTGCCGCTTGTCTGCAGCTCTACGACGGCCTTCAGCTGCCCGTCTCCTACGCTTCTCGCACCATGACCCCTGCCGAGCAGCGCTACGCCCAGATTGAAAAAGAACTGCTTGCCGTGGTCTTCGCTTGCTCCAAGTTTAAAGACTACATCCTCGGCAACTCTTTCACCATCGAGACTGACCACCAGCCGTTGGTGACAATCCTGAACAAACCTATCCATGTTGCTTCTTCCCGGTTGCAGCGCATGATGCTGCAGCTCCAGCGTTTCACGTTCCAGATCGTCTACCGTAAGGGCAAAGACATGTTTGTAGCTGACACCCTGTCTCGTGCTCCGCTGCCTTCCATTGTCTGCCACCTGTACGAGTCCTCGGACCTTCTGGTGCTAAACGTAAACATTGTTCCTTCACAGCAGATGCAGTCTCTGGTGCAACACACTGCTGATGATCCTGCCCTGCAACAACTTGCGGACGTTATCCGCCGTGGTTGGCCTGACCGTCGCTCCGAACTGCCTGCTGGCGCTGTACCTTATTTCCTCGTTCGCGATGAACTGGTGCTTCACGCCGGCGTGGTGGTAAAGGGTCACAAAGTCGTGGTGCCTGCCGCACTGTGCGATCATTACTTCCAGACTGCTCACAGCGGCCACCCTGGGGTGGAAGCTACTTTATCCCATGCCCAGAGCCAATTCTACTGGCCAGGTATGGCTCAGGACATCCGTGACAGGGTCTCCGCCTGCGCTGCCTGCAACACCCTGCACCCCCATCAGCAGCGCCAGCCTCTCCTGCAGCCGCCGGCTCCAGAGCTCCCATGGATGGCCGTTGCCACTGACCTATTTGAGTGGTGCGGAAAGCACTTCCTGGTCCTGGTGGACTCCTATTCCAGCTGGTTCGAGGTCGACCAGCTGACCTCCATCACCTCTGCCGCTGTCATCGGGAAGCTTCGCCGCCACTTCTCCACCTTCGGCTCCCCGGTGACCCTCCGGTCCGACAACGGCAGCCAATTCTCCAGCGACGAGTTTAAAACCTTTGCTGCCCGTTGGAACTTTCACCACATTACCAGCAGCCCCGAGTTTCCTCAAAGCAACGGACTTGCTGAGCGGGCCGTACGTAGCGCCAAGGAGCTGCTTGAACACTGCCGCCTGTTCCGTGCTGATTTCCACCTTGCCCTGCTCAACCTCCGCAACATTTCCCGCGACCCCGCGCTCGGTTCCCCTGCCCAGCGCCTTATGTCACGCACCACCAGACCTCCCCTGCCGGTCTCCCAGCAATCCCTCAAGCCCTCTGTACAGAACCCTGCCACTGTCACTGAGCGCATTGTCGAGAAACAGGCGATCCAGAAGCGCTCCTTCGACAGATCCGCCCGGCCCCTTCCACGTCTGTTCCCGGGGCGGGTTGTCCGAATGCAGTCCCCCTCTGGCCACTACCGCCTGGCCGTCGTAGTCGGCGACGCCGGTTCTCCGCGCTCCTACTTCGTCGACTACGAGGGGGCTATCTACCGTCGCTCCCGCCAGCACATTCTGCTTGTGAATGAGCCCGCTCCGCCTCCCGCGGATCCTTCCCACCCCCCCATTTCTTCTCGGACTCCCGTTGCCCCTCACGCCCCGACAACACCTCGCATGCCGCGCACCCTACCCTCACAACTGTCCGCCCGTTCCCCTGCCTCGCCTGTCAAGCCCGCCTCGCCCGTCAAACCTGCCTCGCCTGCCAAGCCTGCTTCTCCGCCCGGAGCCCCGCATTCTCCTCCGCCCGCCTCTCCTGCCGATCCCCCGGCTGCGGTCCCTTCTGTTCCCGCCGAGGAGGAGGAGGGCGGCTTACGCACCCGCTCTGGCCGGCTGGTCAAGCCGCCTGTCCGCTACGGGGAGCTCGCATAGTGTTGTACTGTTGCCGGTGCGGTTAGTGTTCGTAGCGTATGAGCCGTGGTCACTCTGTATAGTACCTGCCATGCTTTTGTTTCTAAGAGGAAGGATGTAGATCAGTGCATGTTCCTTTAACCATAGTGACCTCCCCATTACTAACCACTCCCCATTGTCTCCAGTATAATTGTAGTGTCCCCACCTCTAGCTCGCTCTCTAGCTCCAGTGATGACCACGGACAGCTACAGCATAGTGCAAAAGACTTAGTTTAATAAACAGTTACAGTAAAAGACTTGTGTGTGCAGCAAGTCATTTTACACGTCCATTGCGCGCGTTGCTCTCAGACGTAATGAGGCGCACGCAGATGGACAGCCCTTCTTCACGTAGTCACTCACGTGACTCCGAAGTAAAATTAGCAAACTCAGGAGTAGCTTACTATAACTTGACTGAAGTATCGAACTTTTGTGGGAAAATATGTTTCAATATAAAGTGAAACAATCAATGAATATATTGTAATTTTTCATATAATACAAATGGTTGCAATAAAGCTGCAGATTCCATAACTAGTGTATACATTATACAACAATATTCATCAACAAATTAACTACAAAGTTCAACTATTTTTTAACAATCTTTCATATAGTTTCTTACCTCTCTTCATTCTGTGCTTTATCAGAAGGGACATCTTTACTTTTGTTTATTTCGTCAGTGTTTCCTTTTGTATACTTTTCAGCCATCCCTTCACCTGTTACAGAAATGTAATTTTCTCAGGATTAGAGATGTTTGAGTTTTAAGGACTTTTAAATAGATTTGTGTGTAAATACAAATCTGTAATGAAAGACGATATCATAAAGAAACCTAGAATCCTTAGCACCGTTGAATTTCATACACTTTCTGCACAAAGGAATTAGTTCTGTAACATGGAGAAACAAGGAGATCCAGGTGCTAAAGGAATTCAAATTGAAATTTCACTGAAACATGTTCACCAGAGTTGCTGCCTGACCCGCTGAGTTACTCCAGCACTTTAAGTTCTGTAACATGATGTGACGAAAATATCTGGTGCTTTGCAATGGAATGCATTGAATAGACCAGTTATTGGACCAGAGACTGACAAAGACCGATTTGCAATTCAACAATGAATTCTAGCTGCAAATTAATGGCACCCCTGGGCAAACTGTTTGCTCTTTGTAATCCCAACACAAACGCAGCAGACTAGGATGATCCTGTCCTTTGGAATGGCCACAGACTCCCAGTGGTATTGCAGACACCTCAATGACATAATGGGGGCACAGACACATTTGGAGAGTTTCAAAGGAATTTGTTGGCACACGAAACAACCACCATCTTTCCATCAAATCTAAATCTACAACAAGTAAAGAGATACCACCTTAGCACCACCAACCTCAAATTGGCACTAGAAAACAATAGACACAAACTGGCAACCACCTTTCCTCTCTCCTCCCCCACCTGCCCCCATCTGTCCTTTTCTTTACCTTATCAGTTTCCACCTATGATCCATCTGCCCACAATCCCCTACCTTAGCAGCTTTCATCTATCACCTAACACCCTCTGTCTCGGCTCCTCCTCTCACCGTTTTACACTGCAATCTCAGGATCTGAAGACAAAACACCAACCATCCCCATGCCTCCACAGTTTAGTTCACTAATTGCCAGAAGGTGGGTTGAGATCTCCTCATGGAAGTGGCATTCAACATCTGGCGTAGCATCCAGGAGAGTCGTCATCTCAGGAAAGATAGTCGTGTCATCGGCCTGGACTCTTCTCTGATAAAGATCAATGCTCCTCCTGAATGCTGCCACTTTGTCACGAGCTGTGTGTAGCATTGGGATGTTTCCTTGAAGTGACAGGTTCGTGGAATTCACCTCGGCAAAGAAGTCAGCCAAGGAAGCAACCTTCATCACGAACAATTCATCCTGCATCTTTTCATAAAGCTGATTCTCCTTCTCAGTACACCCTCTCTCCAAGAATAGCGCTATTTCCCCTCGAAGTTGAATTACACGATTGAGAACTTTACGAGCGAGCAAGCGCACCTCTGTGTGGAATATCAGAACAGTGAAATCGGCGCCCATTTCGTCACACATCGCATAGCAGATTCTTGAGTTTGTTGCGCTCTCTCGGATGTGGTTCACAATCTTCACCACATCTGAAAGCACTTCTCGAAGACCAGGAGGGAGAGTCTTCATCGCTAAAGCATGGCGATGTATCATGCAGTGGGTGAAGGAGACATGGGGAGCGACATCCTTCACAAAGGCTTTGAAGCTGGATCTGCAACCAACCATGGAAGGTGTCTCTTCTCTACGCAACCCGACAAGGCGTTCCCAGCCAAGCTCATGTTTGATGAGGAAGACTTCCAGCATTCTAAACACATCTTCTCCCCGGTTGGTAGTGGCCAATGGGTCCGAGAACAGGTGCTCCTCCTTCATGGCTTCCCCATCGAGGTAACGAACGTAGACTAGCAGTTGGGAACATGAGGCAACATCTGTTGTGTCGTCCAGTTGCAGTGAATACACTGGACTGCTCTTCACAGCGCTCACTACGCAGCAGAATATCATTACTCATATCCGAGATTCGACTTTTGACTGTGTCATTCAATCAAACCAATCAATCAATCAACCTTTATTGTCATCTTGCAAGCAACAGTTGTACAGTGCAAAGGAAAAGACGTTTCCCAGGGAATAGCGGAGCATCGCACATGAAATTTAAAACGTTTCACACATAATAACACTAAAAACAATCCAGTCCCTGATGGAACGGTATAAATAAATAGTTAAAAGCAGGTAAAACACATCGTTAAAATACAATAAACCAATCATAAAAATGTCCGGGGCAGCTGATTAGAGTGGCCAGTGCCAGTTATTAAAGTGGCCAGTGCCAGTTATTAAAGTGTCCGTGCCAGCCGTAGAATCAAGTGACTGTGAGTACAGAGTGACTGTTTAGCAGCCTCACAGCCTGTGGTAGGAAGCTGTTTAGCAGTCTTGTAGTCCGGGCTTTGATGCTTCGATATCTCTTGCCTGATGGCAGGAGATCCAGGTGTATGTGGAGGGGGTGCAGTTTGTCCTTAGCAATACTCTGAGCTTTTTTCAGGCAGCGGCTCTGGAACAGTTCCTGTACCGAGGGTAGGGAGACGCCAATGATCCTCTCTGCTCCCCTCACTACTCTCTGCAGAGCCTTCCTGTCCGAACAGTTGCAGGTGGGGTACCACGTATTTATGCAGTACGTGAGTACAGACTCCACCGTACCCCTGTAGAAAGAGCTGAGGATGTTGGTGGGGAGTGAGGCCTGTTTTAGTTTCCTCAGGAAGTGCAGTCGCTGATGGGCCCATTTGACGGTCCCAGTGGTGTTCCTGGACCAGGTGAGGCTGTCTGTAATCTGCACACCGAGGAACTTTATGCTCTCCACTCTCTCCACTGCAGTGCCACTGATGTTGAGGGGTGTATGCTTTGGCTGTGCCCTCCTGAAGTCGACAACCATCACCTTCGTTTTGTCGACATTTAATTCTAGATTATTTTTGCCGCACCAGTCCACTAGTTGTTTTACTTCCTCCCTGTACATTGATTCGTCATCTCCGCTGATGAGTCCAACCACTGTTGTGTCATCCGCGAATTTTATGATCTTATTGTCCCTGAATCTGGCAGCACAGTCATGTGTGAACAATGTGAACAGCGGGCTGAACACACAGCCTTGAGGGGAGCCGGTGCTCAGCGTGATCGAGCCTGAAGTGTTCTTGCCAACACGGACTGACTGCGGTCTCTCTGTCAGAAAGTCCAAGATCCAGTGGCACAGGGTGGTGTTGAGTCCCAGCAGGGTTAGTTTCTCCACGTCTCTGTGGGATGATGGTGTTAAACGCTGAGCTGAAGTCAATGTACAGGATTCGAAAGGGAAATCTGCCTGAACTTGTTTCTGCTGTTCGGCCAGCACCAACTTCGCTACTTCAAGAAGGCATGGCTTGATAAGCTCTTCACCGATGCTGTGAATTTTCTTAGTCTGCGATTCGATAATCAATCCGGTATGAAGCCTCCAACGCTGCTTCATTTTGGTAAGCGCAGTGACTCGTCGAATCGATGCAGGAACCCTGAGTGCTACTTCTTTTCGTTTGAAATAGTCCACGCCGTTCCCTGCCAAGTTGCTGTGACAAGACTCCAGTTTGCTGGGCTTCATGCTCTCGTGGCTCAAAACCTTGGCACAGATAACACATTGTGGCTTGACCACGGATTTTTGAACAATGCTTGTGAAGCCCAACTTGAGAAATGCATCACTATACGTGCGCGTCTTGAAAGACATAGTTCGCAACACACACAGTTTGTGTGTGTGTATACGCAGGGCCTCAGAGGGATTTTATCAGTGGGTACAAAGTTTCTTTCGGGCCCCCTTCCC